>NC_058523.1:268731224-269347378 GCF_904849725.1 Hordeum vulgare subsp. vulgare
AGGAAAGATGACAAATAAAAAGACAATTTTTTTGTGAAGTGGGGGAGGGGAAAACGAGAGGCAAATCGCAAATAATGTAATTACAAGGAGATGAGATTTGTATGTAGGAACCTGATAGATATTGACTTGATCCTCCAGAGAAATGGCGCCAGAAATCTTGACTCGTCGAGAGTGTGTTGGTCTCCCTCCAAGTTTAAAGGGTGATGTAGCATAGCGACAGTAAATATTTCCCTAAGTTAAGAAAGCAAGGTATCAATCGAGTAGGAAGATCCACAAGACTATGTAAACACCACCTTGACACAAATAGCATATCCTCGCAACCCAACGCATAGAGGGATAGTCAATCCCTCGTGTGTAAAGTAAGGATAGATTGATAGATGCAAATAAGATTGATAGCAAATAGAATGTGCCGGTGTTCTGGGAATGGGTGTACCCAGACCTGCCTGCGTGTGGCCCAAGGCTGGCCCACTTCATCAAGAAAGCACTATTGGGTGCGGTACCGCTCAAGGAAATGGCCTCAAGAGGGTCCAAGCCTCGCGAGGGGGAACAACATCAAGAATGACGTGTAGTAAGGACACGTGAGTAGCAGACAGCAGGGCGAAGGAGTTTCCCCTTTAGTGCAAAGGGGGCAAGGACGTACTGGGGTTCCCAAGGCACCTTCCAAAGGTTTCCCTTCTGGTGTAACAAACTCATCGCCGCCGCCCAGTAGGACATACGTCATCTCTGGACCTATCCCTGCAGCGTTGGCAGCCACTTTGCAGGCGAAGACCACCTTTGGGCAGGAGAGCAAGTTCCCTTGTTCCCCTTCAAAATTGACCATTTTGGGATCACTTACCGCTGAAACGATAAGGGAAGAGGACAGGGCCGCCACTATATATAGAGGGTAGGTTACCTCATAGAGGAAGAGATCGATTCATTCACACACCGACACCAAACAAAGGCCACCCAGCCTCCGGAGGCCCTCGAACACTTTACTAGTTCATCCACCAACCTCCATGAGAGGCAATCCACCAAAGCAACAGTAGGGTATTACGCTAAACCTGGGTAAACTGCCATGTTCTGTGTGTTGGTCACCATCGACTGAGTTCTTCGCCATCCTCATCGAGTAGCGAGTTAGCCGAGGCGATCCCACGAGAGATCTTTGTACACGCCCGTGAGTTCGAATCTATAGGATTTTGCGCAGCCCGAATTCCGACATTTGGCGTGCTAGGTAGGGGGCGTGTCAAGGTTTCCTCCAAGCTCTGCCTACACCAAGCTTCGCCGCTCCGATGGCCGACGCTCGCTGGGCTCGCGCCGATCGTCGTGCCACCCCCATTGCTTAGACGGCGTCCGCGGGCCCCGCCGGTGCGCGCCGGTCACCATCTCCCGTGGTGAACGCCGCCACGGGCCTAGACGCTCTGGAACTGCAAGGCTCCTCCCAGCGGACTACTGAGCACCCTGACGGCCGCACCGCCACTCCGTCGCTCGTCCGGGCTTCCGGGTCGGCCTCGCGCACCCCGCAGGAGAGGCCACATGGCCGGCGCGCGCTTGCCATGGCCACCGAGCTGCTCCTCTACCGACCAACCCCTGACCGCCACAACGACTGGCTCCAACGCATCAAGGAGCTCGTCGTCGCTGCCGGTGATTCCGCGGTGCTCTCCTGCTTGTTTCGAGCCCAACTTTCCCTGGCGAACAACGAGGAGCAAGACGCGCCACCCCCACGCCCACAGCGTGACGCGCGTCCCGAGCCCAGGCAGGAAGTGCGTCCCCGCGACCGACCTTGCCAGCCCAAGGCAAGGCCAGGAGACAAAGCAAGTTGTTAGGTGGTTCCTCGACCATGCGTCGATGCTCGCTCGCTCTCGGCGCTGGAGGTCCCGGGCCGCGAGCGCGCCCCGCTCGAAGCAGACCCGTTGGAGCAAGAGGACCGGGTCGCACCCGCGCGCACTACACTCGTCGGGCCGGTGGGGTGCCTCTCCGCCATCCTCTTGTAGTGTGGGAGAGTTGTAACAGCCTAGATGCTTTCTTTCCTCTTTTGTAAGCCTTTCCATTTGTGGCAACCTTGTTGAACCAATGTTATGGAAGTGGTGAGGTGATTATCATTTCATGTGCATCTCATGCATCATGCATATCTTGGATCTTCCTGGTGCCTAGTCCACCTTGGTGATGTGATAGCATGTATCTTGTGGATGTTCTTGTGGACTGTGGAGTGGGTGCAACAAGAGCCTTCAAAACCCTTAGTCACACCATGTCCAAAACCCTCTCTCCTTTCAAATAGCTTAGGTCAGTTTTGAAGTTTCTGTTTTGGCCTATTAAAAAATGTTCAAGTGATATAAAACACTTTTAAAAGAATTTTGGGTGGGAACACACACTTATTTGATTTTATTTACCATGTTGTTTTATTTTAAAACAGACCCACATTCTAATAAAGCATGCTTGTTTCTTTACTCTAAAAATGTCCCACCTATTTTTATAATAGGAGGTTCATTTTATGTCTCAAAAAATATTTATTACTTTAACAAAAACTCCCTTCTTTCTCCCTAGTTTGTATTATTATTTTTATTTAAATTCTCTTTTGGCTATTTTAACAGCCTTGTGTTTATTCATGTGTGTGAGAGAGAGAGATGGGCTAGTAAACTTTAAGCCCAGCGTGCTCTCCCAAGAGAGTAGAGGGTCCAGCCCACCCCCACGTTCATCTTTCTCCTCGGGCTACGTCACCACTGTACGACGCCATAGCCAACACAGATCCCTTCTCCCCCTTGATCTAGTGGCTCCAAGCGCGTTCCCCCAGGTTATATAGCATGCCCTCTCCTCCTCGCAACCCTAGCCCCTCCAAGTTCCCTCCTCTTCTCCCTCTCGCGCCGCAAGAGACCACTAGGACCTCTCCATCACATTGACGAGCTCCGGCGTGAGCTCGAGGCCAGTGTAGCGTTGACTTCGCCTCCTCCCCGACCCCGCCATGAGCAAGAGGGCCTCGGTGGGGTTACATTTTCGACAAGACCCGCGAGAGAGCCTGCTTCCATGACATCCATGACGGCAGCGGTCTTCTTCACCTCCGGTGACCTCCTTTGTAGGAGATCGACGAAGCAGAGCCTTTCGTTCGCGCGTACACCTCCCCTCTATCCTTGGTGAGTAGCTCCTCACTTTTCTCCATCTTCTTCCTCTATAGCCATGGCTCCCGCGTCGAGAATAGGCATAGCCGTAGGTGCTCTGTTCTGTTGCTTGCAGCAATAGCAGTAGCTTCAGAGATAGCAGTAGCAGTAGCTTCAGTTACTGCGGAGCGTTGAGGCGCAGTACCAGCGTGTAGTTGAGGCGCAGGAGCAGCATGTACTAGAGGTAGCAGTAGTAGCCCGCGCCGCAGTGCACGCAGCGAAGTAGCAGCTTGAGCGTGCAGTAGCAATTTAGTTGGTGCAACCCCGTCGCACCGCCGCCAGGGCCCACCTCTAATCGGGTTTGCATCAAAAATGGGTTCCCCCATGGCCTCGGAACCCCCATAGGCGGTCCCGTACCGCCATTGTGGCCGCATCGCTCGCCAGCGTCGAGATCTCTTCTCTGTAGTTCCGACTGGAGGTAGAAGAAACATCATAGCATAGTGGCACCAGACTGTACAGGCAACCAAGAGGTGGTGGGTTCGATCCCCCCTTTGGCACCTTTTATCTTTTATTTTTCCGTAAGTGATGCAACTTATGTTTTCATGCCCTGTTTAGAGCTTTGTATTAGGTGGAGCTTTGATCTATTGATGTTGATCCCATGGTAGATGGTAGTGGGTGAACCCCTCAACAACATTGGACATTTATTTTGTTCATAAGTTTTTGAATGTTGTTATTACACCTTGTCAAACTGGGCACGTGACTGAAAACGACATCTTTGAGAGAAAACTATGAATTTCACTAAGTCTGGGATTCTGGAGTTAATTTCCTGCCCTGTTGTGTTTTTCATATTTGCTCCTCTGTTTGGAATTAGCCCAAGCAACAAACTAATGTTTGTTTTCTGTTATGTTTGTCTAGCTCTTTGTCAAATTTCATGCCCGGATACCTCCCGTAGGCCTGGAATTTAGAGCATAAGCACCTGGTGAAAATCTGTAATTTTTGCCAAGTCCCAATTAGTGAAAATTTTGTCCAAGTTATACGTTGTATATCTGCTGATGTGTGATTCCTTTTCAATAGCTTCTTGTTAGAGGTTGTAATGTAGCTGGATGGCTTTAATTTCTTGTCTTGTTAGAATTATTTAAAGGGTTGTAGATGTTGTAGATCTTGTGGTCAAAGTGCTATGTTGCTGTTAAAAACATATTGGTGTCAAACTGTTTTTTTAGCTTGTGTGAGCTATGGTTGATGGTTTTCTGTGTTCTAAAACAAACTTTCACTAGTATTTTGGTGCTTGCTAATTTTTCAACCTGGTTACACCAGTGATTGCCCATATAATTGTGTTAGTGGCTGTTTTGAACCCGTAGGCCTTCGTAACTTGTTTTGTAGTTTCCGGTTGATCCGAGACTCCGTTCACGACGTTCTTTATAGGTTTTTGCATCGTTTTCTTTGGGTAGGATCGGGAACGGAGAGCGAGTACGTGGATTCTGGAGAGTTCATGCAGGAAGAACAAGAGCGGTTCCAGTCTAAAGAAATCACACGCAAGATGACCGTGACCTTGACACTGTTTCTAGAATTGTTATGCTTAGAATCACGTTTCCTTCGTTACATGCCCGCTGGCTTCCACATGGCACATATGCCAACAAACTTTGCCATGAAACCTCAAACACTTCCCTTCCTAGCAAATATTGTTTGGCTAAGTAGGCTTGCTCAACCACTAATGGATAACATTGCTAGTTGCTCGTGCCAGCTGGTCCATGTGATAACATGGGCAATTTTATATCATCATATATCTGCTATTTAATTAATGCACCTATATATTTGGTAAATAACGGAAGGCCTAGCCTTTGCCGGGTGATTTGTTCCATTGTTGTTGCCTTAGTTTCGGCTATTCCATAACTGATCGCTCCTAACACGTTCGTGGTTGTTATGGCACCCCCTTGATAAATCATATAATGTTAAGGCTTGTCTAGCTGGACCCAACTTTGGTTTAATTGCTGCAACTTAATAATAAAAATGCATAGGGAATAGCTACCCCGAGGATTTAATCAACAACCCAGGCCAGTGCTCCTCATGAGTGTTGGGCCAAACTAGAGCCACTTGCGGGGCCACCCGGGGCAACTCGGGGATTTCTATCAGGCCACTGTACATACTGCTCATTTGTCGTGTCCTCAGAATGAGATAGGCGGCTCCTATCGGTATGGTCGACACGTCGGGAGGTCTTGCTAGATTTGTCTTACCTTAGCGATATATCTTGCGCATTGGGATTCTGATGAAACTTTGGGTCTCCTCAAAGTTGATGTTTTCCTCCAAGGAATCCGACGAGATCACGAGTTCCGTGATAGAGGATTGCTATGCGTCCTATGGTAATTTGTGATGGACTAGTTGGATTACCCCTGCAGGGTTTAATCTTTCGGAAAGTCGTGCCCGCGTTTATGTGGAAAGTATGGATATTTTATTAACATCCGGTTCTAGACAACTTAAAGTAATTATAATAAATACTGCCAACTGAGTGTGTAACCGTGACTGTCTCTTTCGGGGATCCTTCTCTGACCGAGAACACGGTGGGGTTATGTTTGACATAAGTAGGTGTTCAGGATCACTTAGTGATCAATCTAGTCTTTGGTCGACCTGCGTAGACCACCATATGTTTACTCTGATCATCGTAAGGTAGCCACCATATATGGTTAGGTTGCTGCAAACCAATACTACACTTAACCTTCCTCACCCATTAACTCGGCTAGATTCGATACCAAGGTCATTCGATTGCTGAGTCCTCATGGATCACAGTTTACTACAAACACCCACAGGTACAGGTACGCTTGATGCAGGAGATCCTGATGACAACAACTTGAAGTGGGAGTTCGATGAGGACTCTGGTAGACTATACGTGACTTATCCAGAGGACTAAAGGCCGTGGTCATGAGCGTGGGGCCAGCATGCGGGATGTCATAGCTTTATCTGTTTTCATCTTGTCCGTAGCTGTACTATACCATGTTCTGAATAAGTGTGCATGTATGACTGTATGACTATGTCCTTATCACATGGCAAGTGTATGCCCTACTTGTCACTCTTTCAGTTATGTAATGTTATGATTATCTCACTTGCGAAACGCGTAGATGCGCCCATTTCCCTTTTGAGGTCTCGCCCCAAATAAGGAAAGGGCCGCATCTTAGTCGTTACAAGTTGGTAATCAGACCCTTACGACCATAGGAGCCTTTGTGTGATCGAACTTGGCCGAGTCTTAGTTATATCGGAAAGTAGGTTTCTTTTTTCTCCTCTTCTATGCTCTGGTGAGGTTGACGACTTAGGAAATCTTAATTCTACCTCTCTTCTCGCTCAATTTTTTTTAGGATCACGCGGATATTCTTGGAATCTATATGATGTTGATGTGACGAAGTTCTGTCTTGGGTGCCTCCTATCTGATTTAATTTCTTCCGGGGAGTTGAGCTCCAGGGGAGTCTTGAGCACATCACTATCATTCAGATTTCTTAGTATCTCAGGACGGAGGATGTTCGTAATTGCAAGCGGTGATGGCTGCAACAAATGCCAACACCCAGATGTTACTTTAGCTGTTGCAAGAGAGGAATAATCAGTAACAGGGCAATTTCAACCATGGTGGTCATCAATCTGCTTCTCTCAATCAATTCCTGGCAAAGCAACTGAAGTCCTTCACGTCTTGTTACCAACCATTCGACGCTGAGGACTGGATTCGTGACATGAACAAACACTTTGAGTGGAGCAATGTTCGACCGGAGGACTTTGTCAAGTTTGCAACATTTCAGCTCAAGGGGCAGGTAGCAGTTTGCTGGCAACAGTTGAAGGACTACAGGGGAGGCAGAATGATTAGTTGAGACGATTTCTGCAACGATTTCAGGTCTCACTAGAAGTTCGGACGCTTGAAGCAAGGAGGATCCTCTGTGTACAAGTACAACGTCGAGTTCCACGAGCTGGCTCGATATGCTTTGGAGGACATTCTAGATCAGAAGAGCAAGATCTATCAGTTTAGAGGTGGTCTGAGAGAGGACTTGCAGTTGGCCCTTGCCTTGCACGATCCTAATGAGTTTGATAAGTTCTATAACTTGGCTCTCAGGGCTGATGCAGCTCTGCTCAAAGTGGAGAATTCGAGGAAGCGTTTCAGAGAATCCAGTTCCTCGCTATCAACTCACGTGATCCAAAAGCAGCAGAAATATTGGGTATCTCCTCCTCGTCGGTAGACACAGCAGTTCAAGTAGTCAGGTGGTCGTGGTTCTTCCCACCCACCCAACCCAGATTTCCTGCAGAGGGTTCTGTTGGGGAACGTTGCATGGGAAATGAAAATTTTCCTACGCACACGAAGACCTATCATGGTGATGTCCTTCTATGAGTGGCGATTAGATCTACGTACCCTTGTAGATCGCACAACGGGAAGCGTTAAGAAACGTAGTTTATGTAGTGGAACGTCTTCACGTCCCTCGAACCGTCCGACGAGCCGTCCCACAAACCGTCTCGCGATCCGTCCCACGATCAGTTCCGATCTAGCACCGAACGGACGACACCTCCGCGTTCAGCACACGTACAGTTCGAGGATGATCTCGGCCTTCTTGATCCAGCAAGCAAGATCGAGAAGTACTTGAGTTCTCCGGCAGCGTGACGGCGTGCTGGTCTTGGTGATGATCTATTCCTGCAGGGCTCCGCCCGAGCTCCATAGAAATCTAATCTAGAGGAAGAACTACGAGGTGTAGGTTTGAGTTGTATGTGGCAAAGTTGTCTCAAATCAACCCTAAACCTCTAGTATATGTAGGAGGATCCAAGGGGTGGGGCAAAGACCTAGGGCACCAGCCAAGGAGGCCTCCTTGCGTCGGCCGACTTGGGGAAGGGAGGATTCCTTCTCCAAGCCCACTTTGATTAGGACTCCTTCCTTATTTTCCCACCTCTTCTGGATTTTCCACTTTTTCCTCATGGGATTTCCTTCGATGACTTTTCATCCCATTATACCTTATTGTACATCCAATAAACCCACGTGGAACCTTTGGGGCGTGGTGGGCCCACCCAGTCGGCCCCCGGAACCCATTCGTCACTCCCGGTACACTTCCGGCAATGCCCGAAAACTTTCCGCAATCCAAATACCAACTTCCTATATATCAATCTTTGTTTCCGGACCATTTCGGAAAGCCTCGTGACATCCGTCATCTCATCCAGGACTCCAAACAACCTTCGGTAACCAACACATATAACTCAAATATACTAAAACATCATCGAACCTTAAGTGTGCAGACCCTGCCGGTTCAAGAACTATGTAGACATGACCCGAGACACTTCTCGGTCAATATCCAATAGAGGGACCTGGATGCCCATATTGGATCCTACATATTCTACAAAGATCTTATCAGTTGATCCTCAGTGCCAAGGATTTATATAATCCCGTATGTCATTTCCTTTGTCCTTCGGTATGTTACTTGCCCGAGATTCGATCGTCGGTATCCGCATACCTATTTCAATCTCGTTATCGGCAAGCCTCTTTACTCGTTCTATAATACAAGATCCCGTGACTTACGCCAAATCACATTGCTTGCCAGGCTTGTGTATTGATTTAGTATTACCGAGTGGGCCCCGAGATACCTCTCCATCACACGGAGTGACAAATCCCAGTCTTGATCCATACTAACTCAACGGACACCTTCGGAGATACCTGTAAAACACCTTTAAAGTCACCCAGTTATGTTGCGATGTTTGAGGCACACAAGGTATTCCTCCGGTGACAGTGAGTTATATGATCTCATGGTCATAGGAATAAATACTTGACACGTAGAAAACAATAGCAATAAAATGACACGATCAATATGCTACGTTCATATTTTGGGTTTAGTCCATCACATGATTCTCCTAATGATGTGATCCCGTTATCAAGTAACAACACTTGTCTATGGTCAGGAAACCTTGTCCATCTTTGATCAACGAGCTATTCAACTAAATGCTTACTAGGAACAATGCTTTGTCTATGTATCCACACATGTATTTGTGTTTACAAACAATACAATGATAGCATGGATAATAAATGATTATCATGAACAAAGAAATATAATAGTAACTAATTTATCATTGCCTCTAGGGCATATTTCCGACACTCACCCACTTGCACTAGAGTCTATAATCTAGTTCACATCACCATGCGATATTAGCGAATCCAACACCCATACAGGTCTGGGGTTTGATCATGTCTTGCTCGTGAAAGAGGTTTTAGTCAACGGTTCTACATCTTTCAGATCCGTGTGTGCTTTATAAATCTTTATGTCATCTTATGGATGCTGCTACAACGTGCTATTCAGAAACACTCCAAATATGTACTCTACTATCCGAATCCATTTTACTACTCAGAGTTATTCGGATTAGTGTCAAAGCTTGCATCGGTGCAACCCTTTATGATGAACTCTTCAACCACCTCCATAATAGAGAAAATTTCCTTAGTCCATTAGTTAGTAAGGATAACTTTGACGGCTATTTAGTGATTCAATCCTGGATCACTCTTTGTACCCCTTGACGGACTCATGGCAAAGGCACTCATAAGGTGCGGCACACAACATGGCATACTTTAGAGTTTACGGCTAAGTAATAGGGGACGACCTTCGTCCTTTCTCTTTATTCTGCCGTGGTCAGGCTTTGAGTCTTACTCAAATTCACACCTTACAACACAGCCAAGAACTCCTTCTCTGCTGTACTATTTTGAACTCCTTCAAAAACTTGTCAAGGCATGCATTTCATTGGAAGTTCTATTAAGCGTTTTGATCTATCTCTATAGATCTTGATGCTCAATGTTCAAGTAGCTCTATCCAGGTTTCCAATGAATAACTCCTTTCAAACAACCCTTTATGCTTCACAGAAATTATACATTACTTCCGATCTTCAATATGTCAACCACATATACTTATTATAAATTCTATAGTGCTCCCACTCACTTCTTTGGAAATACAAGTTTCTCATAAACCTTGTACAAACCCAAAACCTTTGATCATCTCATCAAAGCATATATTCCAACTCTGAGATGCTTGCACCAGTCCATAGAAGGATCACGTGAGCTTGCATACTTGTTAGCATCGTTAGGATTGACAAAACCTTCTCGTTGTATCACAAACAACCTTTCCTCAATGAAATCGTCGAGGAAACAATGTTTAGACATCCTATGTGCAATATTTCACAAACAATGCAGCAATTGCTAACATAATTCCAACAGATTTTTAGCATCGCTACGAGTGAGAAAGTATCATCATAGTCAACTCTTTGAACTTGTCGGAAACATCTTTGTGATAAGTCAAGCTTTTCTTAATGGTGACTTTTCACTATGATCGTCTGTCTTCCTTTTAAAGATCCATCTTTACTTAGAAATCCTATGACCATGAAGTAGTTCTTTCAAAGTCTACACTTTGTTTTCATACATGGATCCTCTCTCGGATTTCATGGCCTCCAACCATTTGTCGGAATCCGGGCCCACCATCGCTTCTCCATAGCTCGTATATTCATTGTTGTTAAACAACATGACCTCCAAGACAAGGTTACCGTACCACTCTGTAGTAGTACACGACCTTGTCGACCTACGACGTTTGTAGTAACTTGATCCGAAGCTCAATGATCACCATCATCACTTTCCACTTCAATTGGTGTAGGCACCACAGGAACAACTTCCTGTGCCCTGCTACACACTGGTTGAAGTGATGGTTCATTAACCTCATCAAGTTCCACCACCCTCCCACTCAAATCTTTCGAGAGAAACCTTTCCTCGAGAAAGGACCCGTTTCTAGAAACAGACACTTTTCTTCCGGATGTGAGCTAGGAGATGTACCCAACTGTTTTGGATATCCTATGAAGATGCATTTATCCGCTTTGGCTTTGAGCTTATCAGACTGAAACTTTTTCACATAAGCGTCGCAGCCCCAAACTTTCAAGAAACGACAGCTTAAAGTTTCTCAAAACCATAGTTCATTCTATGTCATCTCAACGGAAATATGCAGTGCCCTATTTAAAGTGAATGCGGTTGTCTCTAATGCATAACCCAGAAACGATAGTGGTAATTCGATAAGAGACATCATAGTATGTACCATATTAAATAGGGTGTGGCTATGACGTTTGGACACACCGTCGCACTATGGTGTTCCAGGTGGCATGAATTATGAAACAATTTCCACATTGTCTCATTAGTGTACCAAAACTCGCAACTCAGATATTCATGTCTATGATCATATCATAGACAGTTTATCCTCTTGTCATGACAATCTTCACTCTGAAATAGCTTTGAAACTTTCAGTATTTCAGATTTGTGATTCATCAAGTAGATACTCTTGTATGTACTCAAGTCGCCAGTGAAGTAAGAACATAACGATATCCACTACGTGCCTCAGCACTCATTGGACTGCACACATAAAAAATGTATTGTATCCAACAAGTTACTTTCTGGTTCCATGTGGTATGATTTTGCATGTCTCAAGTGATTAAAAATCAAGTGAGTCCAAACGATCCATCTGCATGGAGTTTCTTCATGCGTTTATACCAACAGGTATGGTTTGGATGTCTCAAATTTTTCAAAATTGAGTGAGTACAAAGATCCATCGGCATGGAGCTTCTTCATGCATTTTACACCAACGTGACTCAAGAGGCAGTGCCACAAGTAAGTGGTACTATCATTATTACTTTGTATCTTTTGGCACCAATATTATGAACATGTGTAACACTATGACCGAGATTCAATAAACCATTGAAGGTAATTATTCAAGCAAATAGAATAACCATTATTCTCTTTAAATGAATAATCCTATTACAATAAACACGATCCAATCATGTTCATGCTCAACGCAAACACCAAATAACAATTATTTAGTTTTAACACCAATCCCGATGGTAGAGGGAGCGTGTGATGTTTGATCACTTCAACCATGGAAACACTTCCAACACTTATCGTCACCTCGCCTTTAGCTAGTCTCTGTTTATTCTGTAGCTTTTATTTCGAGTTATTAATCACTTAGCAATTGAACCGGTATCTAATACCCTCGTGCTACTAGGAGTACTAGTAAAGTACACATCAATATCATGTACATCATATATACTTATGTTGACTTAGCCAGCCTTCTCATCTACCAAATATCTAGGGTAGCTCTGCCTCGGTGACCGTTCCCCTTATAACAGAAGCACTTAGTCTCGGGTTTGGATTCAATATTAGGTTTCTTCATTAGAGCAGCAACTGGTTTGCCGTTTCATGAAGTATCCCTTCTAGCCCTTGCCCTTCTTGAAACTAGTGGATTTAGTAACCATCAACAATTGATGCTCCTTCTTGATTTCTACTTTCGCAGTGTCAAAACATTGCGAATCACTCAAGGATCATTATATCTATCCTTGATATGTTATAGTTCATCACGAAGCTCTAGCAGCTGAGTGGCAGTGACTTTGGAGAACCATCACTATCTCACCTGAAAGATTAACTCCCATTTGATTCAAGCGATTGTTGTACTCAGACAATCTGAGAACATGCTCAACGATTGAGTTTTTCTCCTTTACTTTGTAGACAAAGAATCTTGTCAGAGGTCTCATACCTCACATCAAGGGCACGAGCATGAAATCTCAATTTCATCTCTTAGAACATCTCTTATGTTCCGTGACGTTTCAAAACGTCTTCGGCGCCTTGCTTCTAAGCCATTAAGTATTACGCACTGAACTATCACGTAGTCATCAAAAACGTGTATGTCATATGTTCACAACATCCACAGACTACGCTTGAGGTGCAGCACACCGAGTGGTTCATTAAGGATATAAGCCTTCTGCGCAGCAATGAGGACAATCCACAGTTTTACGGACTCAGTCCGCAAAGTTGCTACTATCATCTTTCAACTAAATTTTCTCTAGGAACATATAAAAATAGTAGAGCTATAGCGCAAGCTACATCATAATTCGCAAAGACCTTTTGACTATGTTCATGATAATTAGAGTTTAACTAATCAAATTACTGATAAACTCCCACTCAAAAACTACATCTCTCTAGTCATTTGAGTGGTACATGATCCAAATTCACTAACTCAAGTCCTATCATCACGTGAGTTGAGAATAGTTTCAGTGGTAAGCATCTCTATGCCAATCATATAAACTATACGATTCATGCTCGACCTTTCCGTCTCATCTGCACATGCTAGGCTCGTCAAGTTTAACCCGAGTGTTCCGCGTGTGCAACTGTTTTGCACTCGTTGTATGTGAACGGTGAGTCTATCACACCCGATCATCACGTGGTGTCTCGAAACGACGAATTGTCGCAACGGTGCACAGTTGGGGAGAACACAATTTCATCTTGAAATTTTAGTGAGAGATCACCTTATAATTCTACCGTCGTTCTAAGCAAAATAAGGTGTGTAAAAGGATTAACATCACATGCAATTCATAAGTGACATGATATGGCCATCATCTTATGCTTCTTGATCTCCATCACCAAAGCACCGGCATGATCTTCGTGTCACCGGCGCCACACCATGATCTCCATCATCATGATCTCCATTAACGTGACGCCATTGAGGTTGCCGTGCTATCTATGCTGTTACTACTAAAGCTACGACCTAGCAATATAGTAAACGCATCTGCAAACACAAACGTTAGTTTGAAGACAACCCTATGGCTCCTGCCAGTTTCCATAGCATCGACGTGCAAGTCGATATTAACTATTACAACATGATTATCTCATACATCCAATATATCACATCACGTCATTGGCCATATCACATCTCAAGCATACCCTGCAAAAACAAGTTAGACGTCCTCTAATTCGTTGTTCCATGTTTTACGTGGCTGCCATGGTTATCTAGTATGATCGCATATTACTTACGTAAAAATCACAATGGAGATGTGCAAATTGTTATTAGACCTCTCTCCAAGGACCACCTCGGTCTAAACCAATTCAACTGAAGTTGAAGAAACACGCACCCGCCAGTCATCTTTATACAACGAGGTTGCATGTGAGTCGATGAAACCAGTCTCTCGTAAGCGTACGAGCTATGTCGTTCCGGGCCGCTTCAATCCAACAATACTGCCAAATCGAGAAAATACTAAGGAGGGCAGCAAATCGAACATCACGGTCCACAAAACCGTTTGTGTTCTACTCGAGATAACATCTACGAATGAACCTAGCTCATGATGCCACTATTGGGGAACGTTGCATGGGAAATAAAAAAATTCCTACGCACACGAAGACCTATCATGCTCATGTCCATCTACGAGTGGAGATTAGTTCCACATACCCTTGTAGATCGCACAACAGAAAGCGTCAAGAAACACAGTTGATGTAGTGGTACGTCTTCACGTCCCTCGAACCGTCCCTCGAACCTTCCCACGAACCGTCTCGCGATCCGTCCCACGATCTGTTCCGGTCTAGCGCCGAACGGACGGCACCTCCGAGTTCAGCACACGTACAGCTCGACGATGATCTCGGCCTTCTTGTTCCAGCAAGCAAGATGGAGAAGTATATGAGTTCTCCGGCAGCGTGATGGCGCGCTGGTGTTGGTGATGATTTTATTCCTGCAGGGCTCCGCCCGAGCTCCGCAGAAATCTAATCTAGAGGAAGAACTACGAGGTGTAGGTTTGAGTTGCACGTGGCAAAGTTGTCTCAAATCAGCCCTAAACCTCTAGTATATGTAGGAGGAGCCAAGGGGTGGGGCAAAGCCTTAGGTCTCTGGCCAAGCAGGCCTCCTTGGGTTGGCCGACTTGGGGAAGGGAGGAGTCCTTCTCCAATCCCACTTCGATTAGGACTCCTTCCTTATTTTCCCACCTCTTTTCGATTTTCCACTTTTTCCTCATGGGATTTCCTTGGATGAACTTCTTAGCCCATTATACCTTATTGTACATCCAATAAACCCACGTGGATCCATTGGGGTGTTGTTTGCCCACCTAGTGGGCCCCCAGAACCCATTCGTCACTCCCGGTACACTGCCGGCAATGCTCGAAAACATTCCGGAATCCAAACACCAACTTCCTATATATCAATCTTCGTTTCCGGACCATTCCAGAAATCCTCATCACGTCCGTGATCTCATCCGGGACTCCAAATAACCTTCGGTCACCAACACATATAACTCAACTATACTAAAACATCATCGAACCTTAAGTGTGCAGACCCTGCGGGTACGAGAACTATGTAGACATGACCCGAGACACTTCTCGGTCAATATCCAATAGCAGGACCTAGATGCCCATATTGGATCCTACGTATTCTACAAAGATCTTATCAGTTGATCCTCAGTGCCAAGGGTTCATATAATCCCGTATGTCATTCCCTTTGTCCTTCGGTATGTTACTTGCCCGAGATTCGAAAGTCGGTATCCACATACTATTATAATCTAGTTACCGGCATGTATATTTACTCGTTCTGTAATACAAGATCCCGTGACTTACACTTAGTCACATTGCTTTCAAGGCTTGTGTGTGATGTTGTATTACCAAGTGGGCCCGAGATACCTCTCCGTCACACGGAGTGACAAATCCCATTCTTGATCCATACTAAATCAACGGACACCTTAGGAGATACCCGTAGAACACCTTTACAGTCACACAACTATGTTGCGACGTTTGATACACACAAGGTATTCCTCTGGTGCCAGTGAGTTATATGATCTCATGGTCATAGGAATAAATACTTGACACGCAGAAAACGATAGCAATAAAATGACACGATCAATATGCTACGTTCATCGTTTGGGTCTAGTCCATCACATGATTCTCCTAATGATGTGCTCCCGTTATCAAGTGACAACACTTGTCTATGGTCATGAAACCTTGACCATCTTTGATCAATGAGCTAGTCAACTAGAGGCTTACTAGGGATAGTGTTTTGTCTATGTATCCACACATGTATTTGTGTTTCCAGTCAATACAATTATAGCATGGATAATAAACGATTATCATGAACAAAGAAATATAATAATAACTAATTTATCATTGCCTCTAGGGCATATTTCCAATAGTTTCAACAACGGAAGCAAGGGAATCCTCAAGTGCAATTCCGCCCGCTGTCAGATGTCACTTGTGACAAGTGTTGGCAGAAGGGTCACTACTCCAACAAGTGCACCTCTCAGGAGCGTCTTCCGCCCCCCCTCCAGGAAAGCCTCTAGGCAATGCTATTGTGAAGTTCAATCGTAGGTCTGCGCGAGTAAATATGGTGAATGCAGCGAGAGCAGAAAACTCCACAAACGTGATAATGGGTAATCGGTTGGTTAATGATATTCCTGCAAAGGTTTTATTTGATTCTGGTGCATCACATTCATTCATTTCAAGGCCTTTTGTTGCAAAGCATGATATCATGACTGAAGACACTCCTAGGCCGTTAAAAATCATTTCTCCGAGGATGCAAATGACTTCTCGGGTGTTTGTTCCTGATGTCTCTGTCAAGATCGGTGATTATGCCTTTATGGCTTCTCCTATTGTCCTTGGCAACTCTGATATTAATTTGATCCTTGGGATGGATTGGTTGGCTATGAACAAGGCGTCTATTGATTGTGAAGCTAAAGAAGTGAAGCTAACTCATCCTTCGGAGGACGTGATTATCTCCACGGGGCGTGATGCGCTCCGTCTGTTTTCCTTGAATGAGAAGGGTGAGATTTCTCCAATTTCTCAAGTCCCAGTGGTCTGCGAGTATGAAGATGTCTTTTCGGAAGAGCTGCCAGGAATACCTCCGCACCGGGCAATTGAGTTCGTAATTGAGCTTGAATCGGGTAATGAATCAGTAAGCAAGCGGCCGTATAAACTAGCTCCATAAGAGTTGAAAGAGCTGAAGAAGCAAATTGATGAGCAAGAGCGTCTGGGTCTGATCAGACCAAGCTCATCTCCTTGGGGTTGTGGAGTTCTTTTCGTCAAGAAGAAGGATGGCATGGACCGACTCTGTGTCGATTACTGCCCATTAAATCCGAAGACGATCAAAAACAAGTATCCACTTCCCAACATCGATGAGTTGTTCGAGCAATTGAAAGGGGCTAAGATCTTCTCGAAGCTTGATCTCAGGATGGGCTATCATCAGATTCGCATTCGCGAAGAGGACATTCCCTAGACTTCATTAAGGACAAGCTTTGCCTCGTATGAGTACACGGTGATGTCTTCCGGTCTCGCCAATGCTCCACCGACCTTCTGTCGAATGATGAATTATATCTTCTCCCTATACAAGAATGAATTTTTCTTGTTGTACCTTGATGACATTCTGGTCTTTTCTAAAACAGAGGAAGAGAATGAAGAACATCCGGCTTGTGCTCGATAATCTAAGAGAGCATAAGTTCTATGCTATGTTTTCCAAATGTGAGTTTTGGTTCAAGGAATTTGTGTACCTTGGGCACATCATCTCTGCCGAGGGCATCAAAGTTGATCCATCAAAGGTGCAGGCCATTGTTGAGTGGGAACCTCCGCGGAATGTGAAGCAGCTACGAAGCTTTCTTGGGCTTGCAAGCTATAGCAGAAGATTCGTTGAGAATTTCTCCAAGATTGCTAAGCCTCTCTCAAGCCTTCTTCAGAAGAGTGTGAAGTTTGTCTGGTCTCCCGAGTGTCAGTTGGCCTTCGACACACTCAAAGAGAGGCTCACTTCTTGTAACGACCAAGATGCGGTCCTTTCCGATCTGGGGCTCGAGGCCCCCGAATAGGAAAGAAGCGCATCTAAGAGTTTCGCAAGCAAGTAACATAGCACAAAATACTAATACAAGTAGACAATTCGGGATTCAACTGTCTTCTTATTAATAACTCAGAGTACAACACAGATACAAACAAGGTAGTTCCGGTACAGACTACAAAACATGGAAAATGCTATGCTACCCTGTTGCAGGCCCACGATCACGACCACGGCTCAGTCCTCTGGATAGTTCACGTAGAGGCGGTCTGTCTCCTCGTCGTACTGCCACGCCAGCTGGGTGCCGTCGGGATCATCTATCTCTGGGGTACCTGTACCTGCTGGGAGTTTCGGAGGAATCCGTGAGCCACGGGGACTCAGCAATCTAAAACCTTGGTGCCAGAACTAGTAATGTTATTGGGTAGGGTAGGGATGAAGTGTATCACGCTGCAGCAACATATGCTTAATTAAGTGGCTAACTTACGCAAAGTGGAAGTAAAGGTGGTCTACACTAACGGTCGGACTTACTTGATCACTAAGTGATCCTGAACACCTACCTACAGCATTCATAACACCACCGTGTTCCCGATCGAAGAGGGATCTTCAAAGGGACAGTCACGGTTACGCACACAGTTGGCAGTTTTATTTATTTATGTTTAAGTTCTCTAATACCGGATGTTAACAAAGCATTCCAAGTTGCCACATAACCGCGGGCTCGGCTTTCCGAAAGATTAAACCCTGCTGGGGTGCTCCAACTAGTCCATCACAAACGAACACAGGCCGCAAAGGCATCCTCTATTACGAATCTCGTGATCTCGTCGGATTCCTTAGAGGAAAACCTCAACTCTGGGGGAACCCAAAGCTTCACTGGGATTCCTATACGCAAGATATACCGCTAAGGTAAGACAAGGCTAGCAGGACCTCCCGACGCGTCGACGACCCTGATAAGAGCCGCGTATCTCAGTCTCACGACACGCCGGATGAGCAATGTTTACCACGCCAAAACACCGAGTTGCCCCGGGGAGCGTAATAAGCTGCTCTGGATTGGACCAACGCTCATGACCAACACTCATTAAGGATCCTCGGGGTAGCTACTCCCTATGCAGATTATTATTAAGTTATTAGCAAATTAACACCAATGTTGGGTCCTGCCGGACAAGTCTTAGCACTACGCGATTCATCAAGGGCGTCCCCATAACAACCCCGAACGTGTTAGGAGCGATCATTATGGAATCAAACACCGGTAACCGGTAACTAAGGCGGCAATAATGGAACAAAACACCCGGCAAAAGGCTAGGCCTCCCGTCATTTACCAAGTATATAGGTGCATTAAATGAATAACAGAATTTAATATAATGATATCAAGCTCATGTCATCACATGAGTTTTAAAACACCTGCAACTAACAATGCTAACATTAGTAGCTGAGCAAACCTACTTAGCCACACAAGTTTGCTAGGAAGGAGTACGGTGTTTGGGCTCATGGCATATGAAGAGGCAATTTAATTTCAGTGGTAGGCAGCGAGCAATATGACATGGAAACGAAACTAACATAACAAGTCTAGAGATGGAATCAAGGTCATATCATCTTGGCTGTGATATCCTCAGCTTGGAATGGTTCCGGATCGTCCTGCACGTACTCTCCTGACTCCACGTATTCGTTCTCCGCTCCCGGTGCTACCCAACATAATAATAACAGCCAATTAACAGCAGCACCACAAGATGCAACAATCACATGATGCATGAGATGAAAGTTGAGCATGCACGACTATTTCTATCACTAGCACAAGCAAAATAAACTACTGCAAGTTTCTGGACAGAACTGTGCACTAAGCTATTTTGACATGCATGGGAATGACATGAACAGATTCGGCTCGTGAAAACGGTGCAAAACCATATAAAGAACATTGCAAACGGAGCTACGGATCAACGGGAATCAACGGAACAAGATATGAAGCTCTACGTGGAAGTTTCAACACCACACTCACAATTGGCACAAATCTGGTATTCCCAGGTTTCCACGACATGTAATAACCCAACATGAATGAATTGGAGCAAGGTAGAACACCACAACATCAATTAAGCACATACTTTGATCAAAATGACAAAACTACATAATCTGCCATAATCTGCATCTTAGCTCTTTGGGAGCTGCATGCAACATAGCTACAGGTCTTCAAACATGACAAATAATATATGTGGCTGTTGCCAACCAAGAACACTACAAGCACCAGCAAGAATCACATCAAAAGGAATTAAACTCTAGAAGATACAAGGCCACAAACTTTCCCAAAACCATCAGATCTCAGGGACTTAGTGAAAATTTCTGCACCTGAGTTTCTCCTTCCGTTCTGAAGCTTTTGACAGCAATCAAAGCACAACCTACTGGACTCCAAATGTCTTGAACATTTACAGGAAGCGTCACAAACATACCAGTTTCAAAATCCTAGCACTGAACTAAGGCTAGTTCTCAACAGAATGACCAGCACATCCTCATCTATAAGAGAAGAAAATGTTTCCAACATCCCAGACTTAGTGAAATTTCAGAGTTCACTAATCTGGAATTTTTCAGCCACATGCCCACTTTGTCTAGGCTTAGTTTGCACACACATAACACCAAGAGGTAATTGACACCACTATGGTGTAGAGCAAAACCCCTACTACTAACACACAAAAACTCATGCCCTTGGGCTCCACCTATTCCATGGAATCAAGGATCAAACTTTCAACAAAACTGTATATGCACCCCATAAAGTACCCTTCTAAGATAACAACTACATAGGTTGAGTTCATGTGCACAATGACAAAGTGACATGGGGGTTTGAACCCCATGTTTGTGTCATGCACATCAACAACACCACCACATCTACCACACTATCACTAGCATCAAGCACAACATATAATATAACTCATATGCTAACAAGAGAGTATGCACACCCTCACATATGGACATGTGATGGTGCACACTCTCACATGCACCACAAGGAACACCCTTGGAGTCATGTCACCCACAAGGTGCAACCCCCATAAGAATCTACCAATGCTTAACTAGCAAACTCCACCTACACATGCTAATCATAGCTAGCTACCTAGTGCATCACATACACACCAAATACATGTGGTGAGGGGGAGGCATCCACACCCAAAATCACACTCCACTAAATCTATACATGCAAATAAAACTACAAGCACAACATATCCCACACTAAAGCTCATAAGATGTGGCTACACATGCTGCCCTAGTGCAAACTCACACACCTTAATGCACACCATCTTACAAGCAACAAAACAACCTACATAAACTCCTACCAAGTGTATCTACACACACACACACAAGTGCAACCAACATGGGTTTCACAAGGCTAGCAAAACACCACTCCTACTAGCTGAAGTGAGAAGGAAATCAATAAGCTCTCATGTGCAAGCACACCTCAAGTACTACAATGAACAGGGCTGCAAGAAAATCAAAAACAGCAAAGGAACAAAAAAATACAATATGCCATGGCCACCTTTGGTTGGCACAAGATCAGCAATAGTAAGAAGGGAGTAAAAAAAATTACAGCTGAAGGAAAAAAAAACAAAAGGGGAAAAAAAGAATAGCAAGAGGGGTCAGGATTTGAACCCTGAACCTCCTGGTGCTCTCTACTGCAACAACCCACTCTGCTATGCCCATGGGGCTCGACAGAGAAGGACCCAAGTAGAGGTTATACTCTGTTGTGCTGCCCTATTGCAAAACAGGAAAGAAAATAGGCAAATAAAAGGGGGTGCTACGCGTGGGATTCGAACCCTGCACTTGACGATAAAACAAACACGCATCTACCACTTCGCTACGCTACGACGACTGACGGAACAGAGGCGATGAGCAAGGTATGCTACCGCTACTGCCTGCTCTCTCCACACGCAGAGTCGCCGGCGACAGGGACTCTGCTGGCACGGCCTGCTGTAGCTACTGCTCAGCGAGGAGGGGAGCGCTACTGCTGCTGACCTACTGCTACGCTGGGAAGATCCCAGCTACGAACACACACACACACACCAACATCGCCCGACTACTGCACCACACACACCACCCTGCTGCCGAACTACTAACAGAGAAGCACGCGACGGAGAGATTGCCGGCTGCCTCGTCGTGCTTCTGCTGCTCCCGGAGGCCGGAGCAAAAACAAGGAGAAGGGGCCCCTAGAGATCCACTTCTACTGCCCTAGCTCTACCTAGGCGCCCCGACACGACCACCACCTGCACCTGCTACCGGCCACCTGACAGAGAAGCACGGCGCACCACCACGGTGGATCCAAGACGGAACCGAGGAGGAATAAGGAAGGGGAGGTGATCTGCTCACCTTGCGAACGGAAGGAGGAACCGATTGGAGGAGGAGGAAGACCGGAGAGGAAGAAGACGCTCGGAGAAGTCCCTGCCCTGTCGAACCGAAGCAGGACGGAGAGACCACCGGGTTCGCGGTGTAGACGGGATCGTGCTCGTCGGTGTGCTCGCTCCCTGACCCTACCGACGACGGGAATGGAACGCGGGGCCGAACCCCGAGCCCCTGGACATGGCGGACTCGCCGGACGGCGACGTACGCGGGGTAGACGCGGCGAGCTCCTCTCTCTGCTGCTAACCTACAGACCTTACCTGCGGGGAGGAAGAGAGATGGGGAAGGTGGCGGCGCACTGGAGGGGAGAAGGAACCCTACAAAGGAGGAGGAAGACCGGGGCTCCTTATAACGTCTCGGGAGGCGAGCTTGGAGCCACCAGATCGATGGGAAGGGAGATCAGTGGTGGAGCGCTCATCGTACAAACATGACGTCGAGGAAGGAAGACGACGCACGTCGCGCGGGCTACTGGCGCGAGGGACTTGGGCCAGGGAGGAAATGGGCCTCAAATGCCAGGGAGAAAAAAAAAGAACCTGGCCCTCTCCCAAATATAAACGCCACCTCAGCAAATAATACACCAAGAAAAACTAAGGCCTTAGGAAAACAAATAAAAACAAATACTCTTGGGCACAAGGGATTTATGCCCAAATTCTAAAATACCAAAATGATATTTTTACAACTAAAAATAATTGTCAAACAGATTAAAATAATCTGAAAATAAAGGCAAAACCCCAAACAAAATAAGTTTAAAAACCCCTCTGCTTCATACCCACATACCAACTAAAATGCTCTAAAGTTCAACATTTTTATAACAACATAGGAGCAAAAGGATTTTAACTAGGGAAAAAGAATAAATAAAAAGGTTTGGAACTACACAAGGGGGGTTTGTATTTGATGCCAAGCACCACCCTCTCATTACTTCACACCACATCATAACATATGCCTCAACACATGAAATCACAAGATACATGAACAAGATTAAAACACCACAGTGAATCATATGACCACATGCACCAACACCTAACACATGAAATGATATGATATGCTATGCATGCATGCATGAGAAGGAAATAGCAAGGAACACACATGAAATCATGGTACCAACTTAACATCATAATTTCTGACAAGGTGGTCCCACATGTAGTAGGTCCAAAAAGGGGTAGGTTCTACACTTGGGGCATTACACTTCTACTCCAGTCTTGATTCCTCCTGATGATTCCAAGTCTTATCAAGTGTTCTGCGATGCCTCTCTCCAAGGTCTTGGTGCAGTTCTGATGCAAGCGAAAAAAGTGGTAGCTTATACCTCGGGGCAGTTGAAGACAAGTGAGAATAATTACCCCACACATGATCTTGAGTTGGCGGCAGTGGTATATGCTCCGATGACTTGGAGACATCTCTGGTTGGGCACACAGGTTGAGTTCTACACCGATCACAAGAGTCTCAAATACATCTTCACCGAGCCTAACCTCAATCTTCGGCAAACTCATTGGGTGTAAATGCTCCAAGATTACAATCCGAGCATTGACTACACACCAGGCAAAGCTAATATCATTGCAGATGATTTGACCAGAAAGGCTTACATCAACAGTCTCATTCTGAACCCTCTCCAACCTGATCTTCGTGAATCTTTCAGGAAGCTCAACCTTCAGTTACTACCTCAGGGATTTCTTGCTAATCTCCAGATTTCTCCTACCTTGAAATACCAAGTATGACAAGCTCAATTTCTTGATGCAATGGTGAAGAAAATTAAGATTGGCTTGGCAAAGAGCATTCCCAAATATAGGTTCTTCCGTGTTGATGACAAAGATACCTTGTTCTTCGAGGATCGCCTTGTCGTTCCGAAAGGGGATCGCCGGAGAGTTATCATGGAAGAAGCCCATAATTCCCTCCTCTCGATACATCCAAGAAGTTCCGAAATGTATCAGGATCTGAAGCAGATTTTCTGGTGGACTCGCATAAAGCGTGAAATTGCTCAGTTCGTGAATGAATGTGATGTTTGTAGTCAAGTGAAAGCAGAGCATCAACGTCTAGCAGGTCTCTTGCATCCCTTGCCCATTCCCGAGTGGAAATTCGATCATGTTGAGATGGATTTCGTCACTGGGTTTCCGAAGTCCAAGAAAGGCAACATTGCCATCTTCGTCGTCATCGAGAAGTTGAGTAAAGTCGCTCATTTCCTTCCAGTCAAGGAGTCTATCTCGGTAGCTCAACTTGCAGAGTTGTATATGTCAAGGATAGTCTCATTTCATGGTGTTCCAATGCCGATATCTTCGGATCGCGGAAGTATCTTTACTTCGAAGTTCTGGGATTCATTTCAGTCTGCGATGGGTACTAAGATTCGGTTCAGTACAACTTTCCATCCTTAGACTAGTGGGCAAGTTGAGAGAGTCAATCAGGTCCTCGAGGATATGCTAAGATCCTGTGTGATTTCGTTTGGCATGAAGTGGGAAGACTGCCTACCTTTTGCTGAGTTCTCATACAACAACAACTATCAGGCAAGCTCAGGCAAGGCTCCATTCGAGATTCTTTATGGCAGGAAGTGTCGTACCCCGCTCAATTGGTCAGTGACTGGTGAGCATCAGATTCTTGGGAATGACATGATTCCTGAAGCAGAAGAAATGTGTCGTGTCATTCGGGATAATCTCAAAGCAGCGCTGTCCCGTCAGAAGAGCTACTACGATAGCAAGCATCATGACATGACTTTTCAGCTCGATGATTTCGTGTATCTCAAAGTGTCTCCCATGAAGGGCACTCAGTGCTTCGGCATCAAAGGAAAGCTTGCTCCTCATTTTGTTGGGCCTTTCAGAATTGTTGGCAAGAGAGGTGATCTTGCATATCAATTAGAGCTCCCTTCCAACTTCTCAAATGTGCATGACGTGTTTCATGTCTCTCAGCTCCGGAGATGCTTCAAGACTCCCGAGCGCATAGTTGATCTCCAGGATATCGACCTCCAGCCCGACCTAACCCACCATGAGCATCCAGTTGCATTTCTTGAAGTGACTGAGCGCAGGACCCGCAATAAGTCAATCAAGTTTCTCAAAGTGCAATGGTCACATCATTCCGACAAAGAGGCCACTTGGGAGCGCGAGGATCACCGCCATTCTGAATTTCCAGAGTTTTTCCAGTCCTAGATCTCGGGTGTCGAGACCCCGATCCTAAGTCATAGGAATCCAGCCTGTAACACATCGCATCTCTTGCGGTCTCACGCATGGTTAACCCCACGGCTGCAGCCTTACCTTAGCCGGGACCGTTTGCGCCTTTTGACTCGCGTATATAATTGTGTCTCTAGCAATCCAATGACAAAGAACCCGGATCGACATGTCTAGTCATAAACAAAAGTGGCAGTTCCGCACAGGGACAGGCATACATGACCCAACAAAGCAGGTGTCGGTCACCAGCGAATGTAGACGAGTCGTAGCAAGCTACAAGGACTCCATTACATCGCATGACATTTCTCCAAAGGGGACAGACACAGCAGCTAAGAAGGACACACGCCGGTCAACCAATGTGTCCGGAGCAGTAGCGAGCTACCATGGCTCGTTGGATCACAAAGGGCATTTCCCTGTAAGGTATGCTACTAAAGTCTACGGCTAGGTAATCGAACCCCATACATATCAAGTACAACACACGTACGCATGGCATACCGATATGTATAGATACATTGATGGCATCACAACATAACCATAAACATACAAGCTTTATTTAACAGGCTCGAAAGAGCCTCACACATAATATTACACAGTAGGGGCCTCACAACCCATCAGAACAGTCATTCAAGTTACAAGCCAGCGGAAGTAGATAAGCTTCCTGAGTACAGACAGATGAAACTAGAAGGCACGTAGCGTGACTATACTACAGACCCACCCTAGTGCCAGATCGTAGCTGGGATACCAGCTACTCGTCATCGTCGATGTCTAGGAAGAACCCTCCATTAGGGTCATTAACAACCTCTGCAGCAAATATTAAGCAAACATGAGTACGGAGGTACTCAGCAAGACTTTAGGATAACTATCTACTCATGCAATGTATCAATAAGGAATTGTGGGGTTTCATGCGGAAATCCAACATTTGACTCGTGGCTAGATAACTTGCATTTTAAAACAATTTTTGACAACTTGATTTCTCGCACAAGAGTCCACTAACACCACAACAATACTCCATCGTGGAATCATTCCGTCTCCATACGGAAATGCCGTCCACGACACTCACGCTTATCTTGACAATTTTATGAGTAGCCATTGATGTTATATATGAACAACATATGTCTCCAAGTAGTCCATATCCGCGGACGCGGCTATTCGAATAGATCATAACCCTGCAGGGGTGTACTTCGTCACACACGCTCTCGCCACTTATCGCCATGTGCACGTCATGCACCTCGGCAACCTTCAAGCGGAAGCCCAGCGAGGGAGTCGGCCACGACCATTAACCATGCTAGTACTTGGTCCATGATTATCGCCTATCTGAGGATAACCCGCACGAAAGTCCGTTTGTGGTTTCCTCCACGGCCCCAAACGATGTGCGCAGGGTTCCCAAGCCCACCATCCGGGTGCCACTTGGTACATCGTGCCACTGCCTACCGCATCACACCCCACCTCCCAAGTCAGCGCTACGCACGGCCTCCAGCATGACTATAAACACCAGAAACTACTTGCAACTCCTGGACCAAGTACTAAGCGATTAATAAGTCGAGCGGGGTCATATTTCAGGGCCCATCATGTGGTAGTATCTCGTCTTGGATTACATACATGGAACTCAGTTCCTAAGGACGGTTCCAATGAAACAACCCGCCATATACTCCTACATAGCCTTTCACCGGTACCTTTACCAAATCAGGTTCAACACACAAACTTTACTTACTAAACACATTCTCACAATTCTGTTCATCTCCCAGATGACAGACCATACACAACTCTAAGCATAGCATGCATAGAAGGATAAGGCACATCATGGCTCAAGCATCTAAGAGGTATGCTAGGTTGCAAGGTTCAGGTATTTACTGTGACAAAGACAGGTCATGCAAAGGAAGTGGGTTCAAAAAACGTGGCAAAGCATTTGAGCAATTGATCCTAATGTAATAAGTAGGTGCAGGAGCGAGAACATGGGATTTATCGGGATGATCAAAATGGTTGCTTGCCTTGTTGCTCACAAGAGGGATAATATCCGTCAGTCGGATATTCGGTGGAATCCGGAGGAGCGGAGCCTACCGAAAGAAATGACAACAATCAATAACAATCATATGCAACAAGATGATGCATGAGCATGGCATGAGGATGCAAGGTGGTATGCTAATATAGCTAACATTTATTAGGTTTGAAGTTGATTTGAATCAGATTCAAATATCACTTCAAACGAGGTATTTTCGAATACCATTTTAATTGATTCGACCTAATGCTCAGATCAACTTGTTTTTAACATGCATGGAAATGATATCTTAAGTTGCTGGTTGTGATTGAACAATTTTTGATCATAGCATTTGAAGTGGAATTCAAATGATTTTCAAATTCCATCTCCATAGCATTTATAAAATTTAACTTATTCATTAATCTACATGTTTGGTCCAGTAACATTTTCAAACATGTTTGAAAATGACATATTCAGATTCCTTGGATTTTTCTGATACTTTTTCATATATAAATTATTTTCATTGGAGTTACAGATGAATTTCTATGATTTTTAGAAGTTTTGGCATTTTTTTGGAATTCTTTTAAATCAGAAAATCTTTACTGCATCAGCATGACATCAGCAGGTCCAACTGGCCGTTGAAAGTCAATCCTGACTAGTGGGACCCACTCGTCAGTGACTCTGGTTAGTTTTAGATTAGTTTTAAACTTAATTAGGTAATTAACAGTACTGGACCCACTTGTCAGTGACTTATTAGATTAATTAACTTTATTTTTATTAATCCAAAAGATCCAGAGGCTAGCCCCACGCGTCAGTGGCTCAGGCTAGCTGAGATCCACCGGGGGCGAGGTCGTCCTCGCCTGCGGGGAGCCTCCGACGACCATCAGTACGACAGAGGGGATCGGAAACAGCGTACAGGCGGCGAAACTCTCCGCGGAGTGCACCAGAGGAATGATACGACTCCCGCAGGTTCAATTTTGCACTTAGCCCGGGCTGATCTGGCCGGAGATGACGCATGCGACAAGCTTGGCGGGGGCCAAAGTTCGGGCGTCATCGGGGTCATCGAAACAGAGGGAGCTACGCACGGGACTGAGCTCCTACGGCATCTACGCGACGGCCTGAAGCTGCTGATGGCCTCAGAAGGACGAGCTGTTCACCGGAGGGCTACCGGCGACGAGCTCCCGCGGCGGATCTCGTCGGGCTCTGGTGAAATCAAGGCTAGAGGAAGGGATCGAAGGGGGAAACTTGGGGGAAAGCTGCGCAAAGCTCACGGGGAGTGCAGTGGTGGCGCTAGCTTGCTCGGGGACGGCCTGGAGAGGGAGAACGCCGGCGATGAACTTCGGTGACCCGAGGAACAAGACCACTGCGACTCATCATTTCACTGCGTCTCGGCGTCGGGCTCCTGGCTAGGAAGCTTCGGGGAGCTGCGGTGGTTCTATTGCGCGGCTTAAAAGGGAAAGAGGTAGGCTAGAACGACGGTGAGCTCGAGCTCTGCTCGGGCTCCAATGGCGGCAGTGGGGAACAAAGCAGAGGGGGAGAATGAGCAGAGGATGAGCTCGGGCACGCCTCGGGAGGGTTATCCCCTCGCGTGCCAGTGCAACGCGGCGACTAGGCAGGCGCACAGGTGTGTGGCTGCGCCGGAGTACGCGGCAGCAACCTCCTGCTAGCCACTGGCGGGGGAGGAAGACGACAGGGAAGAAGTTGGGCCAGGCCAGTTGAGCGAGAGGTAAGTGTTTCTTCCCTTTTTCTGTTTTGTTTCTGTTTTACTAAGTATTTTGGTTTGCTATTTATTTCAGCTCCAAAATAGTTTACCAAAAATATTTCGAACACACCAGAATATTTGTTGGAATATATCCAACCATTCTTGAAGTTTTCAGCATTTTTGAAAACTTAAAGTTTTTGAATTCAAATTTAAACTTGAATCCAGTAGCTTTTTTGCATTTAAATAAAATGCCAAATATGTTATGAAATAGTTTTCTTCACTCCTTACTTGCTTCCATGAATTATCAGAAAAGTTGAACTTTTCTTGAGGCCATTTTGGGTTCATTGATTTGAACAAATTTATAATTTCCTTGAATTTGAGAAGTGGCTAGGGTTTTTGAGTTTTGCTTCACCACTTGCTTTGATCCTGTTGCAATTTCCTTTGATGCAATGCAAAGAAGATATGAGCACAATGCTAGACTTGATTAGGGTTCCAGGGATGTGACAACTCACCCCCACTCAAAAGAATATCGTTCCGAGATTTAGAAGTCGTCGGGAATAACGCATGATACTCAAGTCGGAGACGATCCTCTCTTACCCAAGTGGCCTCCTTCTCAGAATGATTTGACCATTGAACTTTAAGAAACTTGAGGTTTCGACATCGAGTGGTACACTCAGATTGATCAAGAATACGCACGTGGTATTCTCGGTACGAAAGGTTATCTTGGAGATCAAGTGTTTGGTGGTCCACTTCACGGATAAGATCTGAAAAGCAACGCCTGAGTTGCGAGACGTGGAAGACATCATGAACCTTGGAAAGATGCGGAGGAAGTTCCAATTGGTAGGCAACTTCTCCTCGTTTGGCAAGAATGCGAAAAGGACCAATGTAACGAGGAGCCAACTTGCCCTTGATACCGAATCGATGGGTACCATTCAAAGGTGTAACCCGAAGGTAAGCCTTTTCGTCAACTTCAAAGGTCACAACCTTATGATGACGATCATATTGGCTCTTTTGACGAGACTGGGCTGTTTTCAACTTTTAACGAATAATGCGAACATGCTCTTCTGCATCCTGGATCATATCCAGGCCAAAGAGTTGCCTCTCTCCGGATTCTGACCAATTAAGAGGTGTTCGACATCTTCGTCCATAGAGAACTTCAAAAGGGGCTTTGCCCAAGCTTCATTGCAAACTATTGTTATAAGCAAATTCGGCGAATGGAAGGCACTTCTCCCAATTCATACCGAACGATATAACACAAGCTCGGAGCATATCTTCTAGGATTTGATTCACTCTTTCTACTTGACAACTTGATTGAGGATGGAAAGCAGTGCTAAAAGATAAGTGAGTCCCCATAGCATTCTGAAAACTTTCCCAGAAACGAGAAGTAAAGATACTCCCACGGTCTGAGTTAATCTCCAGGGGAACACCATGAAGGGACACTATTCAAGAGACATATAATTCTCCTAGCTGGCTAGCTGTTATACTCTCACGAACTGGAAGAAAATGAGCTACTTTGGAGAGACGGTCAATGACCACAAAGATAACATTATTTCCTTTCTTGGTCTTGGGAAATCCGGTAATGAAATCCATACTGCCTTTATCCAATTTCCATTCAGGAATGGCTAAAGGTTGAAGGGTGCCAGCAGGCCTTTGATGTTCTGCCTTAACTCGACGGCAAACGTCGCAGATGGCAACAAACTCAACACACACTTATTTGATTTTTTGGCCCACTAAAAAATGTTCAAGTGATTTAAAACCCTTTTCAAAGATTTGCGGGTGGCAACACACACTCATTTGATTTTATTTACCTTGTTGTTTTATTTTAAAACAGAGCCACATTCAAATAAAGCATGCTTGTTTCTTTACTCTAAAAATCTCCCACCTATTTTTATAATAGGAGGTTCATTTAATGTGTCAAAAATTATTTATTACTTTAACAAAAACTCCCTTCTTTCTCCCTGGTTTGTATTTTTATTTTTATTTCAATTCTGTTTTGGCTATTTTAACAGCCCTTTGTTTATTCCTGTGAGAGAGAGAGATGGGCCAGTAGACTTTAAGCCTAGCATGCTCTCCCAAGAGACTAGAGGGTCCAGCCCACCCCCACGATCTTCTTCCTCCTCGAGCTACGTCACCCCTGTATGACGCCATAGCCACCACAGATCCCTTCTCTCCCTTGATCTAGTGGCTCCAAGCGCGTTCCCCCAGGTTATATAGCATGCCATCTCCTCCTCGCAACCCTAGCCCCTCAAGGTTCCCTCCTTTCTCCCTCTCGCGCCGCCAGAGACCACGAGGACCTCTCCATCACCACGAGGCCCGCGTAGCATCGACATCGCCTCCTCCCCGACCCTACCACGAACAAGAGGACCTCGATGGGGTTCCATTTTCGAGAAGGCCCGCGAGAGGGCCTCCTTCCACGACGTCCACGATGGTAGCGGTCTTCTTCACCTCCGGTGACCTCCTCTGTAGCAGATCGACAAAGCAGAGCCTCTCCTTCGCGCGTACACCACCACTCTGTCCTCGGAGAGCAGCGCCTCGCTTTTCTCCATCTTCTTCCTCTCTAGCCGTGGCTCCCGTGTCGAGAATAGGCATAGCCGCAGGTGCTCTGTTTTGTTGCTTGCAGCAGTAGCAGTAGGTTCAGAGATAGTAGTAGCAGCAGCTTCAGTTACGGTGGTGCTTTGAGGCGCACCAGCAGCGTGTAGTTGAGGCGCAGCAGCAGCCCGCGTTGTACCGTAGGCAGTGAAGCAACAGCTTCACCGTGCAGTAGCAATGAAGTAGGTGCAACCCGGTCGCGCCGCCGCCATGGCCCACCTCTCGCCAGGTTTGCATCTAAGATGGGTTCCTCCATGGACCCGCAACCCCCGCAGGTGGTCCCCTTTCGCCGTTGTGGCCGCATCGCTCGCCGATGTCGATACCTCTACTCTGTAGTTCCAGCTGGAGGTAGAAGAAACATCGCCCCTGCTATAGTTAAAGAAGTGGATCCCCCTTTCTGTCAGTGTCACCTCCATAGCATAGTGTAAGCAGACTGTCCAGACAACCAAGAGGTGGTGGGTTCGATCCCCCTCTGGCACCGTTTATCTTTTATTTTTCCCTAAGTGCTGCAACTTATGTTTTCATGCCCTGTTTAGAGCTTTGTATTAGGTGGAGCTTTGATCTATTGATGTTGATCACATGGTAAATGGTAGTGGGTGAACCCCTCTACAACATGGGAGACTTATTTTGTTCATAGGTTTTTGCATGTTGCTATTACACCTTGTCAAAGTGGGCACTTGACTGAAAATGACAGCTTTGTGAATTCTGGAGGTAATTTTCTGCCCTATTTTGTTCTTCATATTTGCTCGTTTGTTGGGAATTAGCCCAAGCAACAAACTAATGTTTGTTTGTTGTTATGTTTGTCTAGCTCTATGTCAAATTTCATGCCCAGATACCTCCTATAGATATCATTATGGAGGCTGTCAAAATGCTTCAGAGCATAAGTAGCTGGTGAAAATCTATAATTTTCACTAAGTCCCAATCTGTGATAATTTTGTCCAAGTTAGAGGTTGTATATCTGCTGATATGTGATTCCTTTGCCTTAGTTTCTTGTTAGAGGTTGTAATGCAGTTGGATGGCTTCAGTTTCATGTCTTGTTAGAATTATTTAGAGGGTTGTAGCTGCTATAGATCTTGTGGTCAAAGTGCTTTTTTTCTTTAAAAACAGATTGGTGTCAAACTGGGTTTTTTTGAGCTTGCGTGAGCTATGGTTGATGGTTTTGTGTGTTCTAGAACACACTTCAACTTGTATTCTGGTTCTTGCTAATTTGGCAACCTGGTTACACCAGTGAGTGCCCATATAATTGTGTTTGTGGCTGTTTTGAACCTGTAGGCCTTCGTAACTTGTTTTGTAGTTTTCGGTTTATACGAGACTCCGTTCACGACATTCTTTATAGGTTTTTGTATCGTTTTCTAGTGATGCATATGATTGCGCCATGTTCATGCATGTCAAGATAAATTAACATGAGGTTCTGTCCAGAATATAAACAACTCAACTATTGCATGTGAAAGTGACTAGAATAGTGGTGCATGCCTTCTTCTTCGCACATGCATCATATTGGTTGTTGCATTATGTTGTTCTAGTGTTCATTTGTTGTTATCTTATCTTTGGGTAGCATCGGGAATGGAGAGCGAGTACGTGGATTCTGGAGAGTTCGTGCAGGAAGAACAAGAGCAGTTCTAGTCTGAAGCTAGCTTTGTTATGCTTACAATCACATTTCCTTCGTTACATGCCCGCTGCCTCCCACATGACATATATGCCAACAAACTTTGCCATGAAACATAAAACACTTCCCTTCCTAGAAAATATTTTTTGGCGAGGTAGGCTTGCTCATCCACTAACGGATAACATTCTAGTTGCAGCTCCCAGCTGATCCATGTGATAACATGGGCAATTTGATATCATCATATTATCTGTTATTTAATTAATGCACCTATATATTTGGTAAATAACGGAAGGCCTAGCCTTTGCTGGGTGATTTGTTCCATTGTCGCCGCCTTAGTTTCGGCTACCGGTGTTTTATTTCATTACTAATCGCTTCTAACACGCCCGGGGTTGTTATGGGGACCCCCTTGATAAATAGTATAGTCTTAAGGCTTGTCTAGCAGGACCCAACTTTGGTTTTAATTGCAGCAACTTAATAATAAAAATGCATAGGGAATAGCTACCCCGAGGATTTAATCAACAAGCCGGGCCAGTGCTCCTCATGAGTGTTGGTCCAAACTAGAGCCACTTGCGGGGCCACCCGGGGCAACTCGGGGATTTCAATCAAGCCACTGTACGTACTGCTCATCCGTCGTGTCCTGAGAACGAGATACGCGGCACCTATCGGGATCGTCGACACGTCGGGAAGTCTTGCTAGATTTGTCTTACCTTAGCCATATATCTTGCGCATTGGGATTCCAGTGAAACTTTGGGTATCCTCAAAGTTGAGGTTTTCCTCCAAGGAATCCGATGAGATCACGAGTTTCGTGACAGAGGATTGCTATGCGGCCTGTGGTAATTTGTGATGGACTAGTTGGACCACCCCTGCAGGGTTTAATCTTTCTGAAAGCGTGCCCGCGGTTATGTGGCAAATATGGATATTTTGTTAACATCTGGTTCTAGACAACTTAAAGTAATTCTAATAAAAACTGCCAACTGAGTGCATAACCGTGACTGTCTCTTTCGGAGATCCTTCTCTGACCGAGAACACAGTGGGGTTATGTTTGACATAAGTAGGTGTTCAGGATCACTTAGTGATCAATCTAGTCTTCGGCCGACCTGCGTAGACCACCATATGTTTATTCTGATCATCGTAAGGTAGCCACCATATATGATTAGGTTGCTTCAAATCCATACACTTAACCTTCCTCACCCATTAATTCGGCTAGATTCGATACCAAGGTCACTCGATTGCTGAGTCCTCGTGGCTCATGGTTTACTACAAATGCCCACAGGTACAGGTACGCCTGATGCAGGAGATCCTGATGACAGCCAGTTGAAGTGGGAGTTCGATGAGGACTCTCGCAGACTGTACGTGACTTATCCGGAGTACTAGAGGTCGTGGTCGTGAACGTGGGGCCAGCATGCAGGATATCATAGCTTTATTTATTTTCATCTTGTCCGTAGCTGGACTATACCATGTTCTGAATAAGTGTGCCTCTACGACTATATGACTATGTTCTTATCAGATGGCAAGTGTATGCCCTACCTGTCACTCTTTCAGTTATGTAATGTTATGATTATCTCGCTTTCGAAACATGTAGATGCGCCCCTTTCCCTTTTGAGGCCTCGCCCCCAAATAAGGAAAGGGACGCATGTTAGTCGTTACATGCAACCTGGACCCGGCCGAGTTACTGCAACTCTACACGCTGAGCATCAGGGCGGCAGGAGGAGGCGACAAGGTCATGGCGTGTTGGTTCCCAATGGCGCTCAAGGGTGGCACGCTCTCTTGGCTCCTCAACCTCTCAAAGGCGTCCATCACCTCCTTGGATGGGTTGCGCGAACGCTTCATCGCCAGCTTCTAGGGCACCCGCGACCTTGCTCCCACTCTGAACGACCTTCATACAGTGCTTCACGGTCATGCGCCTCAAGATCCACAAGGCGTCGGACGAGGCCGTCATCTCGGCCTTCTCCGACGGAGTCACCGACCTCAAGATGAAGGAGGAGCTCGCCATGAGTGTTGAAATGAATACTGCACTTGAGATGTTCAACCTGGCAAAGAAGTGCGCCAGGTCTGAAGAAGGTCGCCTATCACTCCTCGGGCCTCAGGCGGTGGAACCAGAAGAGAAGAAGACCAAGGACAAGAAGGTGAAGCGCAAGGCTCCTGCGGTGCTTGTAGCCGAGCCTGAGACGCAGTACGGCCGACGGGGAGAGCGTTTTTCAGGAGGGGGGCAACGTGCATCTTCCATGGCACCAACGACCATGATACCTCCGAGTGCCAAGAGCTCCAACTGGTCCATTACGAGCACTTCAGCAGGCGCCCTGGACAGCGAGACTGAGGCCCCGCGTGTGGTGGTGGTCGCAGTGGAGGCCGCTGGGACAACCGGGAGCCGTGTCAGGGGTGGCGTGAACAACCTCATGAAGATCGTTGGCGCGGCCAGCCCCAGGAGGACCGGTGGTGCGACGACCCTCACGAGGGAAAACAACGCGCTCAGCCTTGTGAGGCTCGCCCTCATGAGGCTGGGCTGCCTCCGCCACCCAGAAGGAGGGATGAAGACAAGCAGGATGATGGGGTTGGGGGCTTCCAGGAGGTCAGGGCGGTGGCCTCCATCCTGGAAGTGAACACCGCTCTCCTGAAGCCTGAAGCAATTTGCCCCCTCAACAGGTTCCAAACCACCATCACCTTCGACCCAAGTGATCAACTCAGATGCTCGTTCATGGCCGGGAAACTCCCCATGATGTGTAGCCCGACCATCACCAACGTCCTTGTCACCAAGACCCTTATCGACAGTGGAGTGGCTCAACGTCCTCTCGGTCGAGACCTTCGAGAAACTCCACCTGCCGTACGAGCAGCTCATGCCAACCAAGCCCTACACAGGAGTTATGGAGGGGTCCACAGTGCCCATCGGGCAAGTGCATCTGCGAGTCACCTTCAGCGAGTGCAAAAACTACCACACTGAGATCATCTTCTTTGACGACGCGCACATCCACCTGTCGTACAACGCGATCCGTGGGTACCCGGCTCTCGCCAAGTTCATGGAAGTGATCCACCATGGCTAGAACGTCCTCTATATTCCAGGGAGCGGCTGCATCATCACCATCGCCTGTGATGAGAAGGATGCCGTATGTACACTCGAGCGCGCCTACCGTGCAGTGGCGGCGGAACACTCACACAACAAAGAAGACGAGCCATCTCGCGAGGACCCACACAAGAAGAAGAAGCAACTCCTCCCCACGGAGCGCCTTGGGGCTTCGGGCTCCATGCCAGGGGACAGGGTCATGCCTCCCATCGCATAGGAAGGCGCGCTCGGCGCCCCCCTTGGGTCAGGGCGGGGGCTCCCACCGGGGAGGTCCGGGCGTGACTAGTAAGGCGAGGGTGGCGCTCGAGCACAACCTGAGGGTGAGCTCCGGCGCGCGTCCGCCCACCTCCCGTGAGTGCCTCATCAGAGAAATCCAAGAACTTCTTGAGGCCCAGGCCTTGCGAGGCAGGGACTGACCTACATCACCAATCAGAGTTGTCGTCGTCGGCACGGTCGATCGGCCCCGCATATGCATCAATGTGCTTGCCATCGAAAGAGTCATGACTCAAGGCACCTTCTGGCCCGTGCGAGCTGACCATTGGTGGGTGTGCCCGGGCGTTGGCACCCTCATGCCCTTCCGGCTGGGGAACTTGGCTGCGACCTACCAGCGGCTCCAGCGGGCCATGCTCATGCCTTGGCTACTTGGGCGTGGCGAGGAAGAGGAGGAGTTGCCCCGAGAGGGCCGCGATCGTGGACGAAGGAGATCGGGCGACGACGGCGCCCTCGGCCCTTCAGCGGCATTGCAACCAGGTGACTTTTTGTTGGCTGCTGCCAGGTAACTTTTTGGCTCACTCCATCCAAGGGAACCCAAAGGGCCGCGTGGCCTCCAAGAGTTGAGGGCATTCCCCAACCGCCACATTTGTGTAAGCATCCTTCAGTTGTTTTTCTCGAACCCGCTTCGAACCCTAACATTCTACCTTGCTTGCGTCTTTGGGCGGTCGACCCACACTTGGGGGCTCCGGTCGAAGCTTATCCTTGCAGGCCTCGTGAGGCAGCAGACGGCCTATCACACTCCCGAAGAAGAAGACGTCAGCAGGGTTTACCAAAGACCCAAAAGGAATCAGACGCCAATGCCTTGGGGGTAGGGACACTCGCGAGGACAAAGCATCTTCATGACCTCCCAGATACACCCCCACCGTGACACTCTCACATAATAACGAGCCAAGGCTGTATACCCCCGAGACACCCCCCCCCCCGCGAGGACGCGGAGGGGTCCCACCCATGCCTAGTGGCAGCCCTATGCTCCGCACTGGGAGAAGACTCAAAGGAATCAGACGCCTATGCCTCGGGGGTAGGGACACTCACGTAATAACGAGCCGAGTATGTATACGCCCAAGGCCCCCCGAGGACGCAGAGGGGTCCCTCCCACGCCTAGTGGCGGCCTTACGCTCTAGGCTGGGGAGAAGATGAAGGCAATCAACACAGACCACCAATGACTAAGCCTAGAACTAGCTAGGAAATCAACAGAGTCCGCCAATGACTGCACTCACAGCTGGCGAGGAAGTCAACCCAGTCAACCTACGACTACGCCCACGCGCAATGCGGGCGACAAACAACTAGAGGTACAGAGCCGCTCGTACGTCAAGGGGGACTCTCGAGCATCGCGACTCAGGTGCCTAACTACGCCCGTAGCCCTGATACGTCTCCGTCGTATCTACTTTTCCGAACTGTTTTGCCCTTGTTTTGGACTCTAACTTGCATGATTTGAATGGAACTAATCCGGACTAACGCTGTTTTTAGCAGAATTGCCATGGTGTTGTTTTTCTGCAGAAATAAAAGTTCTCGGAATGTACTGAAAATTTACGGATATTTTTCTGGAATAAAAGAAAAATACCTGCGCAAAGATCCACCAGAGGGGGCGTGCTAGTGGGCCACAAGCCCACAGGCCGCGGCCACCCCCCTAGGCCGCACCGTGCCGGCTTGTGGGGCCCATGTGGCACCACCGCCCCCAAACTCAGCTCTATATCTTCCGTCTCGCCCGGAAAAAAAATCAGAGAGAAGGTTTCATCGCGTTTTGCGATACGGAGGCGCCCCCACATCCTGTACTTCATCTGGAGGGTAGATCTGGAGTCCGTTTCGGGCTCCGGAGAGGGGAAATCGTCGCCATCGTCATCATCAACCTTTCTCCATCGACAATTCCATGATGCTCTTCATCGTTCGTGAGTAATCTCGCTTGCTGGAGGTGATGAGTTGGATGAGATCTATCATGTAATCGAGTTAGTTTTTGATGGGGATTGATCCCTAGTATCCACTATGTTCTAGATTGATGTTGCTACTACGTGGCTATGCTTAATGCTTTTCACTAGGGCCGGAGTGCCATGATTTCAGATCTGACCCTATTATGTTGTCGCCAAAATATATGTGTTTTAGATCCTATCTTGCAAGTTGTAGTCACCTACTATGTGTTATGACCCGGCAACCCCGGAGTGACAATAGCCGGAACCACTCCCGGAGATGACCATAGTATGAGGAATTCATGTATTCACCGCGTGTTAATGTGTTGGTCCGGTTCTTTATTAAAAGGAGAACCTTAATATCCCGTATTTTCCATTAGGACCCCGCTGCCACGGGAGGGATGGACAATAGATGTCATGCAAGTTCTTTTCCCTAAGCACGTATGACTACATACGGAATACATGCCTACATTAGATTCACGAATGGGAGATAATTAGATATCTCTCTGTGTTATAGCTGTTACATGATGAATCACATCCGTCATACTCATCCATCACCGATTCACTTCCTATGAGTCTTTTACTACTGGTCCTTGCTATGTTACTTTGTCCAGGCTTGTCCCTTGCTACAAAAGGGATTGGGCCACTTTCTTGCTACTGTTGCTAGTGCTTTCACTACTGCTCTTACTTGTTACTCTGCTGCTGCTGCTACTTTCGTTCCTTGCTAGTTCTCTGTTACTTGTTGCAAGACTTTTCTGGAGCCCTTGGTAGGGAAGAATAGTTCCCCGTCCACGAGCTTTTTACTGGCGCCATTGATACAACAGTTAGGAATCGTCTGCCTTCAACAGATCGTTTCTGGCACCGTTGCTATCATACTACTTTGCTACTATAACTTTGCTTGCAGACACTAATCTTTCAGGTGTGGTTGAATCTGATAAACTCAGCTGCTAATACTTGAGAATATTCTTTCGCTTCCCTTGGCGAACCAACAAATTTGGATTGAATACTCTACCATTGAAAACTGTTGCGGTCCCATTCGCTTTTGGGTCATCAAAGGCTTTTTATGGTGCCGTTGCCGGGGAGGCACAACTATATTCTCTGACTCACTTGGGATTGACGTTTGCTGATCACTATGAGGAATCCGAAAGATCCAAGAACTAAAATCCTGCCTTCCATTACGAGGAGAGGTAAGGAACCGCCATCTAGCTCTGCACTTGATTCACCTTCAGTTTTGAGTAAGTTTGCGACTTCGCCTCCTGCTAGAAATCTTGATATGTCGCCTGTGCTTGATGATGCTACTTCTGCTGCCCATGATGCTATGCTTGATACTATGCCTGATGATGCTATGCTTGATACTATGCCTGATGATGCTATGCTTGATACTATGCCTGATGATGCTATGCGTGATACTGCTTTACCACTAGGTGCATTCCTTGACGCACAAATGGCTAGAGTTGCTGCTAGACGTGATGATACTTCCGAAACTGTTGATACTATTGAAGTAGAACCTGCCACTATGCCTGAATTGCCTGTTCTGCCTGATACGCGCTATGTTATGAAGGGAGAGATAGCTGAGGATTTTCTTGCGTGTAAGGATAGCTATGATGTTGAGAAACTTCTGCGCAAGTGGAAAGAAAAATCTCTGAATGCTAGGATGAAATACGACCTGAAGTTTGCCACTTCGCCTATCTTTGTGACCGATAAGGATTATGAATTCTCTGTCGACCCTGGGTTAATGACTCTGGTCGAATATGATCCTTTTCACGGTTATGAGTCTGAAATGGTTGTAGCCCATCTTACCAAACTGCACGATATAGCCACCCTATTCACTTGTGAGGAAAAGATCCACCACTACTATATGCTCAAGCTATTTCCTTTCTTGCTAAAGGATGATGCTAAGACTTGGTTCACTTCTCTTGCTCCTGGTTGTGTGCATATCCCCCAGGATATGGTCTACTACTTCTCTGAAAAATATTTCCCTGCCCATAAGAAGCAAGCTGCCTTGCAGGAAATATACAACTTTGCTCAAGCTGAAGAAGAGAGTCTCCCACAAGCTTGGGGGAGGCTCATCCAGCTACTGAATGATTTTCCTGATCACCCTCTTGAGAAGAACGAAATACTTGATATCTTCTATAATGGAGTTACCGATGCTTCCAAAGACCACCTAGATAGTTGTGCCGATAGTGTTTTTAGGGACCGAACTATAGAACAAGCTGAGATCCTATTGAATAACATCTTGTGCAATGAGAATGCTTGGACTATTCTCGAACCACCTCCTAAGCCAACTCCAAAGAAAAGAGGTATTCTATTCCTCAGTCCTGAAGATATGCAAGAAGCCAAGAAATCTATGCGAGAGAAAGGCATTAAATCTGAAGATGTCAAAAATCTACCACCTATCGAAGAGATCCATGGTCTCGGTAACCCGATACAGGTCCTAGAAGTAAATTCTCTGTGTAGGTTTGATGAGAGTGACATTCCTTTTGATAAACCTGCTAGCTTATGCCTGGATGATTTTGATAACTTTTTGGCCAAACAACAGAGTTTCAATGATTATGTTAGCACACAATTGGAACAAAATGCTCGTATGCTTAGTGTTGGGGAACGTCGGATGGGAAACAAAAATTTTCCTATGCGCACGAAGTCCTATCATGGTGATGTCCATCTACGAGAGGGGATTTCCGATCTACGTACCCTTGTAGATCGCACACCAGAAGCGTTAAGAAACGCGGTTGATGTAGTGGAACGTCCTCACGTCCCTCGATCCGCCCCGCGAACCGTCCCACGAACCGTTCCGCGATCCGTCCCACGATCCGCTCCGATCTAGTGTCGAACGGACGGCACCGCCGCGTTCAGCACACGTACAGCTCGACGATGATCTCGGCCTTCTTGATCAAGCAAGAGAGACGGAGAGGTAGATGAGTTCTCCGGCAGCGTGACGGCGCTCCGGAGGTTGGTGGTGATATAATCTCAGTAGGGCTCCGCCCGAGCTCCGCAGAAACGCGATCTAGAGGAAAAACCGTGGAGGTATGTGGTCGGGCTGCCGTGGAAAAGTTGTCTCAAATCAGCCCTAATACCTCAATATATATAGGAGGGAGGGAGGGGAGGAGGCAGCCTCAAACCCTCAAGGTTTGGCCGAAATTTGAGGTGGAGGAGTCCTACTCCAATTCTACTTGGAGTAGGATTCCAGCTTCCCACCTGGAAACTCTTTCCACCTTGTGTTTTTCCCTTCTCAAACCTTATGGGCCTTAGTGGGAACTTATTCCATCCCACTAGGGGTTGGTTTATCTCTTCCCATATCCCATGAGACCCCTTGGGGTGTGACACCCCTCTCGATGGTCCCCGTCACCCCTCCCGACACACTACCGATGAGCCCGAAACTTTTCCGGTAATGCCCGAAAACTTTCCGGTAACCAAATGAGGTCATCCTATATATCAATCTTCGTCTCCGGACCATTCCAGAAACCCTCGTGACGTCCGTGATCCCATCCGGGACTCAGAACAACATTCGGTAACCAACCATATAACTCAAATACGCATAAAACATCGTCGAACCTTAAGTGTGCAGACCCTGCGGGTACGAGAACTATGTAGACATGACCTAAGGGACTCCTCGGTCAATATCCAATAGCGGGACCTGGATGCCCATATTGGATACTACATATTCCGAAGATCTTTATCGGTTGAACCTCAGTGCCAAGGATTCATATAATCACGTGTGTCATTCCCTTTGTCCTTCGGTATGTTACTTGCCCGAGATTCGATCGTCGGTATCCGCATACCTATTTCAATCTCGTTTACCGGCAAGTCTCTTTACTCGTTCCGTAATACAAGATCCCGTGACTTACACTAAGTCACATTGCTTGCAAGGCTTGTGTGTGATGTTCTATTACTGAGTGGACCCCGAGATACCTCTCCGTCACACGGAGTGACAAATCCCAGTCTCGATCCATACTAACTCATCGAACACCTTCGGAGATACCTGTAGAGCATCTTTATAGTCACCCAGTTACGTTGCAACATTTGATACACACAAAGCATTCCTCCGGTGTCAGTGAGTTATATGATCTCATGGTCATAGGAACAAATACTTGACACGTAGAAAACAGTAGCAACAAAATGACACGATCAACATGCTACGTCTATTAGTTTGGGTCTAGTCCATCACATGATTCTCCTAATGATGTGATCCCGTTATCAAGTGACAACAATTGCCTATGGTCAGGAAACCTTGACAATCTATGATCAACGAGCTAGTCAACTAGAGGCTTACTAGGGATAGTGTTTTGTCTATGTATCCACACATGCACTGTCTTTCCAATCAATACAATTATAGCATGGATAATAAACGATTATCATGAACAAAGAAATATAATAATAACTAACTTGTTATAGCCTCTAGGGCATATTTCCAATAGTCTCCCACTTGCACTAGAGTCAATAATCTAGTTCACATCACCATGTGATTCCAACGAATCCAACACCCATATAGTTATGAGGTCTGATCACGTCTTGATCGTGAGAGAGGTTTTAGTCAACGGTTCTGAAACTTTCAGATTCGTGTGTTCTGTACAAATCTTTATGTCATCCTATAGATGCTGCTACTATGTGCTATTCGGAAATACTCCAAATATCTACTCTACTATACGAATCCGTTTCACTACTCATAGTTATTCGGATTAGTGTCAAAGCTTGCATCGACGTAACCCTTTACGACGAACTCTTTATCCACCTCCATAATCAAGAAAAATTCCTTAGTACATCAGTTACTAAGGATAAATTTTGACCGCTGCTAGTGATTCAATCATGGATCACTCTTTGTACCTCTCAACAGACTTTGAGGCAAGGCACACATCAGGTGCGGTACGCAGCATGGCATACTTCAGATTCTACGGCCAAGGCATAAAAGATGACCTTCGTGTATTCTCTTTATTCTGCCGGGGTCGGGTTTTGAGTCTTACTCAAATTCACACCTTACAACGCAACCAAGAACTCCTTCTTTGCTGATCTATTTTGAACTCCTTCAAAAACATGTCAAGGCATGCATCTTGTTGAAACTTCTATTAAGCGCTTTCGATCTATCTCCATAGATCTTTGATGCTCAACGTTCAAGTAGCGCAATCCAGGTATTCCTTTGAAAAACTCCTTTCAAACAACCTTGTATGCTTTACAGAAATTCTACATTACTTCTGATCCACAATATGTCAACCACATATACTTATCAGAAATTCTATAGTGCTCCCACTCACTTCTTTGGAAATACAAGTTTCTCATAAACCTTGTACAAACCCAAAATCTTTGATCATCTAATCAAAGTGTAGATTCCAACTCCGAGATGCTTGCACCAGTCCATTGAAGGATCGCTGGAGCTTGCATACTTGGTAGTATCTTTAGGATCGACAAAACCTCCTGGTTGTATCACATACAATGTTTGCCCAAGGAAACCATCGAGGAAACAATGTTTTCACATCCTATGTGCAATATTTCATAAATAATGCAGCAACTACTAACATAATTCTAACAGCCCTTTAGCATCGCTACGAGTGAGAAAGTCTCATCATAGTCAACTGTTTGATCTTGTCGGAAACATCTTTGCGACAAGTCGAGCTTTTCTTAATAGTGACTTATCACCATCATCGTCTGTCTTCCTTTTAAAGATCCATCTTTACTCAATAGTCCTATGACCATCAAGTAGTTCTTCCAAAGTCTACACTTTGTTTTCATACATGGATCCTCTCTCGGATTTCATGGCCTCCAGCCATTTGTCGGAATCCGGGCCCACCATTGCTTTCTCCATAACTCGTAGGTTCACTGTTGCTCAACAACATGACCTCCAAGACATGGTTACCATACCACTCTGCAGTAGTACGCGACCTTGTCAACCTACGAGGTTTGTAGTAACTTGATCCGATGCTCGATGATCACCATCATTAGCTTTCACTTCAATTGGTGTAGGCGCCACAGGAACAACTTCATGCGCCCTGCTACACACTGGTTGAAGTGATGGTTCAATAACCTCATCAAGTTCTACCACCCTCCCACTCAATTCTTTTGAGAGAAAACATTCCTCGAGAAAGGATCCGTTTCTAGAAACTAACACTTTGCTTTCGGATCTGAGATAGGAGATGTACCCAACTGTTTTGGATATCCTATGAAGATGCATTTATCCGCTTTGGGTTCGAGCTTATCAGACTGAAACTTTTTCACATAAGTGTCGAAGCCCCAAACTTTCAAGAAACGATAGTTTAGATTTCTGTAAACCTCGGTCTATACTGTGTTATCTCAACGGAAACACGCAGTGCCCTATTTAAAGTGAATGCGGTTGTCTCTAATGCATAACCCATAAACGATAGTGGTAATTCGATAAGAGACATCATAGCATGCACCATACCAAATAGTGCGTGGCTATGACGTTCAGACACATCATCACACTATGATGTTCCAGGTGGCATGAACTGCGAAGCAATTTCCACGTTGTCTTAACTGCGTACCAAAACTCGTAACTACGATATTCATTTCTATGATCATATCGTAGACAGTTTATCCTCTTGTTACGACGAACTTCACTCTGAAACAGAATTGAACTTTTCAATATTTCAGACTTGTGATTCATTAAGTAAATACTCTTGTATCTACTCAAATCGTCATTGAAGTAAGAACATAATGATATCCACTGCGTGCCTCAGCACCCATTGCACCGCATACATCAAAATGTATCACTTCCAACAAGTTACTATCTTGTTTCATCTCAATGAAAACAAGGCCTTGCTCATGTGGTTTGATTTGCATGTCAGTAGTGATTCAAAATCAAGTAAGTATAAAGATCCATCAGCATGGAACCTCTTCATGCAATTTATACCAACATGACTCAAGTGGTAGTGCCACAAGTAAGTGGTACTATCATCATTACCTCGTTTCTTTTGCCACCAATATCATGAACATGTGTAACACTACGATCGAGATTCAATAAACCATTGAAGGTGATTATTCAAGCAAATACAGTAACCATTGTTCTCCTAATCGTATTGCAATAAACACGATCCAATCATGTCCATGCTTAACGCAAGCACCAAATAGCAATTATTTTGGTTTAACACCAATCCCGATGGTAGAGGGAGCGTGCGATGTTTGATCATATCAACCTTGGAAACACTTCCAACACGTATCGTCACCTCGCCTTTAGCTAGTCTCCGTTTATGCCGTAGCTTTCATTTCGTGTTACTAATCACTTAGCAACCGAACAGGTATCCAATACCCTCGTGCGACTAGGAGTACTAGTAAAGTACACATCAACATCATGTATATCAAATATACTTCTTTCGACTTTTGCCAGCCTTCTTATCTACCAAGTATCTAGAGTTGCTCCGCCTCAGTGACCATTCCCCTCATAACAGAAGCACTTAGTCCCGGGCATGGGCTTAATCTGGGGTCTCTTCATTAGTGTAGCAACTGCTTTGCCGTTTCACGAAGTATCCCTTCTAGCCCTTGCCTTTCTCGAAACTTAGTGGTTTTACTAACCATCAACTATTGATGCTCCTTCTTGATTTCTACTTTCGCAGTTTCAAACATCGCGAATCGCTCAAGGATCATTGTATCTATCCTTGATATGTTATAGTTCATCAGGAAGCTCTCACACCTTGGTGGCAGTGACTTTGGAGAACCATCACTATCTTATCTGGAAGATCAACTCCCACTTAATTCAAGCGATTGTCGTACTCAGATAATCTGAGCACACGCTCAACGATTGAGCTTTTCTCCTTTACTTCGTGGACAAAGAATCTTGTCGGAGGTCTCATACCTCTTAACAAGGGCACAAGCATGAAATCACAATTTCATCTCTTTAGAACATCTCATATGTTCCGTGACGTTTCAAAACGTCTTCGGCGCCTTGCTTCTAAGCCATTAAGTATTTTGTACTGAACTATCGTGTAGTCATCAGAAATGTGTATGTCGGATGTTCACAACATCTACAGACAACGCTCGAGGTGCAGCACACCGAGTGGTGCATTAAGGACATAAGCCTTCTGCGCAACAATGAGGACAATCCTCGGTTTTACATACTCAGTCTGCAAAGTTTGCTACTATCAACTTTCAACTAAATTTTCTCTAGGAACATATAAAAACAGTAGAGCTATAGTGCAAGCTACATCGTAATTTGCAAAGACCATTAGACTATGTTCATGACAATTAGTTCAATTGATCATATTACTTAAGAACTCCCACTCAAAAAGTACATCTCTCTAGTCATTTGAGTGGTACATGATCCAAAACCACTATCTCAAGTCCGATCATCACGTGAGTCGAGAATAGTTTCAGCGGTAAGCATCTCTATGCTAATCATATCAACTATACGGTTCATGCTCGACCTTTCGGTCTCATGTGTTCCGAGGCTATGTCTGCACATGCTAGCCTCGTCAAGCTTAACCCGAGTGTTCCGCGTGTGCAACAGTTTTGCACCCGTTGTATGTGAACATTGAGTCTATCACACCCGATCATCACGTGGTGTCTCGAAACGAAGAACTGTCGCAACGGTGCACAGTCGGGGAGAACACAATTTCGTCTTGAAATTTTAGTGAGAGATTACCTCGTAATGCTATCGTCGTTCTAAGCAAGATAAGGTGCATAAAGGATTAACATCACATGCAATTCATAAGTGACATGATATGGCCATCATCATGTGCTTCTTGATCTCCATCACCCAAGCACCGGCATGATCTTCTTGTCACTGGCGTCACACCATGATCTCCATCAACGTGTCGCCATCGGGGTTGTCGTGCTACTCATGCTATTACTACTAAAGCTACGTCCTAGCAATATAGTAAATGCATCAGCAAGCACAAACGTTAGTTTAAAGACAACCCTATGGCTCCTGCCGGTTGCCGTACCATCAACGTGCAAGTCGATATTAACTATTACAACATGATCATGTCATACATCCAATATATCACATCACATCGTTGGCCATATCACATCACAAGGATACCCTGCAAAAACAAGTTAGACGTCCTCTAATTGTTGTTGCATGTTTTACGTGGTGACCATGGGTATCTAGTAGGATCGCATCTTACTTGCGCAAACACCACAACGGAGATATATGAATTGCTATTTAACCTCATCCAAGGACCTCCTCGGTCAAATCCGACTCAACTAAAGTTGGAGAAACCGACACTCGCGGGTCATCTTTGAGCAACGGAGTTACTCGGAGCGATGAAACCAGTCTCTCGTAAGCATACGAGTAATGTCGGTCTGAGCCACTTCGATCCAACAATACCGCGGAATCAAGAAAATACTAAGGAGGGCAGCAAAACGCACATCACCGCCCACAAAAAACTTTTGTCTTCTACTCGAGAAGACATCTACGCATGAACCTAGCTCTGATACCATTGTTGGGGAACGTCGCATGGGAAACAAAATGTTTCCTACGCGCACGAAGTCCTATCAAGGTGATGTCCATCTACGAGTGGGGATTTCCGATCTACATACCCTTGTAGATCGCACAGCAGAAGCGTTAAGAAACGCGGTTGATGTAGTGGAACGTCCTCACATCCTTGATCCGCCCCGCGAACCGTCCCACGAACCGTCCCACGATCCGCTCCGATCTAGTGTCGAACGGACGGCACCTCCGCGTTCAGCACACGTACAGCTCGACGATGATCCCAGCCTTCTTGATCTAGTAAGAGAGACGGAGAGGTAGATGAGTTCTCCAGCAACATGACGGTGTTCCAGAGGTTGGTGGTGATCTAATCTCAGTAGGGCTCCGTCCGAGCTCAGCAGAAACGCGATCTAGAGGAAAAACCGTGGAGGTATGTGGTCGGGCTGCCGTGGCAAAGTTGTCTCAAATCAGCCATAATACCCCAGTATATATAGGAGGGAGGGAGTGGAGGAGGCAGCCTCAAACCCTCAAGGTTTGGCCGAAATTTGAGGTGGAGGAGTCCTACTCCAATCCTACTTGGAGTAGGATTCCACCTTCCCACTTGGAAACTCTTTCCAGCTTGTGTTTTTCCCTTCTCAAACTTATGGGCCTTAGTGGGAACTTATTCAAGCCCACTAGGGGCTGGTTTATCTCTTCCCATAGCCCATGAGACCCCTTGGGGCGTGACACCCCTCTCGATGGTCCCCGTCACCCCTCCCGGCACTCCCGGTACACTACCGATGAGCCCGAAACTTTTCCTGTAATGCCCGAAAACTTTCCGGTAACCAAATGAGGTCATCCTATATATCAATCTTCGTCTCTGGACCATTCCGGAAACCCTCGTGACATCCGTGATCCCATCCGGGACTCCGAACAACATTCGGTAACCAACCATATAACTCAAATACGCATAAAACATCGTCGAACCTTAAGTGTGCAGACCCTGCGGGTTCGAGAACTATGTAGACATGACCCGAGGGACTCCTTGGTCAATATCCAATAGCAGGTCCTGGATGCCCTTATTGGATCCTACATATTCCGAAGATCTTTATCGGTTGAACCTCAGTGCCAAGGATTCATATAATCCCGTATGTCATTCCCTTTGTCCTTCGGTATGTTACTTGCCCGAGATTCGATCGTCGGTATCCGCATACCTATTTCAATCTCGTTTACCGGCAAGTCTCTTTACTCGTTCCGTAATACAAGATCTCGTGACTTACACTAAGTCACATTGCTTGCAAGGCTTGTGTGTGATGTTCTATTACCGAGTGGGCCCCGAGATACCTCTCCGTCACACGGAGTGACAAATCCCAGTCTCGATCCATACTAACTCAACGAAGACCTTCGGAGATACCTGTAGAGCATCTTTATAGTCACCCAGTTACGTTGTGACGTTTGATACACACAAAGAATTCCTCCGGTGTCAGTGAGTTATATGATCTCATGGTCATAGGAACAAATACTTGACACGTAGAAAACAGTAGCAACAAAATGACACGATCAACATGCTACGTCTATTAGTTTGGGTCTAGTCCATCACATGATTCTCCTAATGATGTGATCCCGTTATCAAGTGACAACACTTGCCTATGGTCAGGAAACCTTGACCATCTTTGATCATCGAGCTAGTCAACTAGAGGCTTACTAGGGACAGTGTTTGGTCTATGTATCCACACATGCACTGTGTTTCCAATCAATACAATTATAGCATGGATAATAAACGATTATCATGAACAAAGAAATGTAATAATAAATAATTTATTATTGCCTCTAGGGCATATTTCCAACACTTAGTCATTTAAGTGCTTGTGTGGACACAAATGTCAATGATCTTAAGCTCCTGAGTAACATGCCTCTATGGTTACTACTCAAGTAGAACGAGTACTTAAAGCTGAAAATGACTTGCTCAATGAGTTGAATGACAATTCCGTCAGAGTCGTTATTAGAGGAGGTAGAATGACCGAGGAACCTTTGTATCCCGAGGGTCATCCAAAGAGAATTGAACAAGATTCTCAAGGAGTTAGCACTGATGCACCTAGTCATCCTAGAAAGAAGAAGAAAGATGATAGGAACGTGCATGCTAGCAACCCTGTTGCTGCTAGACCTGAGAGTCCAAACGATGGCTCTATCTCTGATGCTGAAACACAATCTGGTGATGAACATGAGCCTAATGATAATATCAATAGTGATGTTCATGTTGATGCTCAACCTAGCAATGAAAAGGATGTGGAGATTGAACCTGTTGATCTTGATAACACACAACCTAAGAATAGAAGATACGATAAGAATGACTTTGCTGCTTGGAAACATGGTAAAGAAAGGGAGCCATGGGTTCAGAAACCTATGCCCTTTCCTCCCAAACCATCCAAGAAAAAGGATGATGAGGATTATGAGGGATTCGTTGAAATGATTAGACCTGTCTTTCTGCAAATGTGTTTGACAGATATGCTCAAAATGTTTCCGTATGCTAAGTACATGAAAGATATTGTGACTAATAAGAGGAGGATACCTGAGATTGAGATTTCCACCATGCTTGCTAATTATACCTTCAAGGGTGGAACTCCTAAGAAACTAGGTGATCCCGGTGTGCCCACTATACCTTGCTCCATTAAAGGTAACTACATTAGAACTGTGTTATGTGACCTTGGAGCCGGTGTTAGTGTTATGCCTTTCTCTCTTTATCGTAGACTTGAACTGGATAAGTTGACACCCACTGAAATCTCTCTGAAAATGGCCGACAAGTCATCTGCTTTACCTATCGGCATTTGCGAGGATGTGCCTGTCATGGTTGCTAACACCACTATCTTAACAGACTTTGTTATCTTGGTTATTTCTGAGGACGATGCCATGGCGGTCATCCTCGGAAGACCCTTTTCAAACACCGTAGGGGATGTTATAGATTGCAACAAAGGCAATATCACTTTCCATGTCAACGGTAATGAGCATACGGTGCACTTTCCGAAGAAACAATATCGAGTACATTGCATCATTGCTATCGAAAAAACATCATCGATTCTTATCGGGAGCTTTGAATGCCCTATTCCTCGTGTCAAGATGAAGAACGATTTTCTTGTTGGGGAGATACACATCCCCATTGAGGTGACTTAGTGACTATTCGAAAATTCTCCATCTTCGTTTGCGATTCGAGAAAGGTTTGTCGAGGAGACTTGATCGACCTCATTGACGGATTTTCTTTCGATGACAATGAGATGGATGAATCGAGGAGTCACAAACCTCTATTCCAAGCTTTCACATTAGGTTGCTTAGAAGAAAAATGATAAATTTAGTTTAGTTTTCCCTGTTTCCTGTTTTAGCGTCCGGTAGAAAAGTACCCCGAAAATAGAAGTTTTCCGAACGCCGTGAAAATCAAGTATGATTTTTTCTGGATTTTTTGAAAAATTCCGAGACAAAGAGCTTGTCTGGGGGCCACACCAGTGGGCCACAAGCCCTAGGGGCGCGGGAACCCCCCTGGTCGCTCCACCCAGACTTGTGGGGCCCACATGCACCCCCTCCACTCATTCTTGCTCTCATCCGCTTCTCCTACCTCGAGAAAAAATCGTTTCGCAGCTCAAACCCGTGTTCTTGCTCCTCTTGCTGGGATTTTCGATCTCTTTGCTCAAATCACCGTTCTCCGAACTGTTTTTGGGAAATTACTCCTTGGCAAGTGACTCCGCGTATTTTTGCTGCCTTGGTGACCATGTTCTTGAGCTTTGTATGCTAATTCTAGCTAGTCCCAAGTAGTTTTGATGCGTAATATGGTCTCTAGGCACTTGTGGGAGTAGTTGCTACGAGTTTAGTTGAGCCTTGGTCATTTTCCTTTGGTTCACTGAAAATTTCAGAAAAGGAAGATGTTAGTAGAAACTTTCATGGTGGTTCCTCAAGCAAGAGAGGTCCGCGTCTTGCGATTCGCGAGCCTGATCCTTACCAACCTAGGGACGCGCAGGTACAACCATGTGAATAGCCTTCTAATGAATTTATGATTGAGGTAGGTTTCAAAGATGAGTTTGATGCACTTGTTCACAACGTCGGACTCGAAGAAATCATCTCCGATAAATGTGAACAGTATGTTGCTCTCACTTCCTCTTTTGTTCGTAGATTCAAATTTTTAGCTGGCCGTGAGCCATCGGTACTGTTTGATCTCTATGATAAATCGTATACCATGGATTTAGAGGATTTCAATAGAATTTGCATGATACCTACGTGGGGTAGCCTCAACGATCCTCCTAAATCTTCGGTTAGAGATTTTTGCTTTGTTATTACAGTTGGAGAACCTAGAGACATTACGCAAGCTACCATGGAGAGTATTCATTTTCCTGCTTTGCATTACTTTCCCTCTTTGTAGGCAGATGCATTAATGGCAAGATTGAGCATTGTTACCTCTGCGCACCCGACCTTAGTATCCTTAGGAGCGTAGTGACGGGTGACAAAATCTTCAACATGGGAGCTATTATAGCAAGGAGGCTGCATAAGAATGCAATTGAAGGGGATTTCTTTGGTGGGATCTATGCCACTCGCATAGCAAATTTTCTTGAAGTACCCATCCGCGAAGGAGATCCCCCGTTCCATACAGCTTTCCTTGACCACGTCGCTTTGACACGCTACCAGTTCCTTGAGAGGGATGATGAATCCCTCCTATACCAATTAGTATTTAACCGACAGCGTGTTTTCCATATTACCCTTCCTGCTCCTGCTTTCTTTGACTTTCAGGTAAAATAGAGATATTACATAACCAGAGGAGAGGCAAAGGAGTGTGAGAGGGAGGCGAAGGTTGCTCGTCTCCGTGAGGCAGCTATTCAAGCAGTGGCTGCAGCGCTCCTGTATAACCCCGATTATGATTTTGGGTTTCACCAGGACCATCCTTGGGAGTAGACGAATTTAGGCCAAAAGCCTAAGCTTGGGGGAGTACATGTTCTTACCGACTTTACATTCTTGCTTATGCTTTCACTTTGTTAGCCGGTGTTCACACTTTGCCACTGTATCATCCATGCTAGTTTATTTTGTTTTTCTTGTTTTCTCTTCGTGTGTCCGTCTAGTTTGAGAAAAACCAAAAATATTATCTTTTTCTTCTTTTTCTTGTTGGGAGCTTTCTCATGTAGATAGTTTTCTTTTTCTTTGGGTCAAGGTAGAAGATATTGGTTACAATGTTTAGTGGCTCTTGCATGCATACCTGTTTAGCATTCAAAGAGCCATATTACTTTGTCTTCTCCTTTGTGTTTGCCTGCAGATTCCAGCATAGTCCAATGCACGAGCACGCTTATTATTGTTTACATCGTTCAGTCGTGCAAGTGAAAGGCAATAATGACGATATATGATGAAGTGACTGAGCCTGAAAAAGCTGGTATGAACTCGATCTATTTTGTTTTTGTAAATATGACTAGCTCATCATGCCTGATTCAGCTTTGTTGTGAGAGAAACATGTTTGCAATGACAACTTAGAGATCATAGTTGCTTATGCCATGCTTACTTAGCTAGGAGCTTATAATGGTTTGTCTTGGATGCCCACATGAATGTTGAGATGACTATGTTGTAGTACGAGAGGATGGTATCCTCCTTTGAATGTTTCAAGTGGCTTGACTTGGCGCATGTTCACGCATGTAGTTGAAACAAAATCAACATAGCCTCTATGATATTCATGTTCATGGTGATTTATGTCCTACTCTTGCTTGCACTCAATGTTAGTTAATCTCAATGCATTTTGATGACCGTTGTCGCTCTCTAGTTGGTCGCTTCCCAGTCTTTTGCTAGCCTTCACTTGTACTAAGCGGGAATACTCCTTGTGCATCCACTCCCATAAACCAAAGTTGTTCCATGTGAATCCACCATACCTACCTATGTGCGGTATCTACCTGCCGTTCCAAGTAAATTTGCATGTGCCACTCTCTAAACCTTCAAGAAATAATCTGTTTTGCATGCCCAAACCGGTCATGTGGTGAGAGGGGGCTATCAGTATCTTCCATGCTAGACGTGTTATCCTTGATATGTGTTTATTCACTATCATTCACGAGAAAGGGGCCGGTAATTGGAATTCCCAGTTCCATACTTAAAAGTGAAAAGATAATTGCAAAAAAAACTCCCCCAAGATTGATGTTGGTATGGACGGTACCCGATGATTCGGCTAGCCGTGGAGTGTGATTGATTGGTGGTGCGGGAGTCAAAACTTTACTTTTCTGTTTGGGAACCGCCTATATCTTGTGTGGCGTGGAAGATGTTGAGAACTCTTAGTCATTGCGTTGACAATGAAATCATGCCACCAAAAATTATTATCTCTGTTTCGAAAGCTTGAGCTCTGGCACCTCTGCAAATCAATGCTTCCCTCTGCGAAGGGCACGTCTATTTATGTTCCTCTTAAGTCATCCTCCTCTTACAAAAGCACTAATTAGATAGCACGTATGTCATTTTTATGCTTTGCTTTTAACTGTGTTGAGAATGACTATGACTGGATCTTCATTGCCTTGAATTACAATGTTTAGTCAGCCCTTGGTCTTTGAAGGTGCTCTGCATTTATGTTTTGCGGTCACAAAAAGAGCTAGCAAGATACCATCCATTCGTACTGCTTCATGTTGTTTTGATTGAAGTGTTGATGTTTGAGACTTATTATTATTTGCTCGCTAGTTGATTATGCCATTGATATGAGTTTACCATGAGACCTAGATGTCATTTTCTTATGTGGTTTGCTAGTGATCTTGCTGAAATTCTTCTTATGAGTTAGACATAGTTGCAACCAGAAGATCAAACAAAGTTCATCAAAGTTTTTCTTTTGTCTCTCTCAGTTTGTCAACTGAGTTGCTTGAGGACAAGCAAGGCTTTAAGCTTGGGGGAGTTGATACATCTCCATCTCATCTACTTTTCCGAACTCTTTTGCCCTTGTTTTGGACTCTAACTTGCATGATTTGAATGGAACTAACCCAGACTAACGTTGTTTTCAGCAGAATTGCCATGGTGTTGTTTTTGTGCAGAAATAAAAGTTCTCGGAATGTCCTGAAAATATACGAAGATTTTTTCTGGAATAAAAGAAAAATACCTGCGGAAAGATCCACCAGAGGGGGCGTGCCAGTGGGCCACAAACCCACAGGCCGCGGCCACCCCCTAGGCCAAGCCGTGCTGGTTTGTGGGGCCCACGTGGCACCACCGCCCCCAAAGTCAGCTCTATATCTTCCATCTCTCCCGGAAAAAGTCACAGTGAAGGTTTCATCGCATTTTGCGATACAGAGGCGCCGCCACATCCCGTTCTTCATCTCCAGGGCAGATCTCGAGTCTGTTTCGGGCTCCGGAGAGGGGAAAATCGTCGCCGTCGTCATCATCAACCTTTCTCCATGACAATTCCATGATGCTCTTCATCGTTGGTGAGTAATCTCATCGTAGGTTTGCTGGACGGTGATGAGTTGTATGAGATCTATCATGTAATCGAGTTAGTTTTCGACGGGGATTGATCCCTAGTACTTGGCTAAGCTTAATGCTATATTGATGTTGCTACTACTTGGCTAAGCTTAATGCTTGTCACTAGGGCCCGAGTCCCATGATTTTAGATCTGAACCTATTATGCTGTCGCCAATATATGCGTGTTTTAGATCCTATCTTGCAAGTTGTAGTTACCTACTATGTGTTATGACCACCCAACCCCGGAGTGACAATAGCCGGAACCACTCCCGGAGATGACCAGAGTATGAGGAGTTCATGTATTCACCGCGTGTTAATGCGTTGGTCCGGTTCTTTATTAAAAGGAGAACCTTAATATCCCGTAGTTTCCATTAGGACCCCGTTGCCATGGGAGGGATGGACAATAGATGTCATGCAAGTTCTTTTCCCTAAGCACGTATGACTACATACGGAATACATGCCTACATTAGATTGACGAACGGGAGCTAGTTACATATCTCTCCGTGTTATAGCTGTTACATGATGAATCAGATCCGTCATACTCATCTATGACCGATCCACTGCCTACGAGTCTTTTACTACTGGTCCTTGCTACGTTACTTTGTCCAGGCTTGTCCCTTGCTACAAAAGGGATTGGGCCACTTTGCTGCTACTATTTCTACTGCTGTCACAACTACTGTTACTTGTTACTCTGTTGCTGCTGCTACTACTGTTCCTTGCTACTTCTATGTTATTGTTGCAAGACTTTTCTGGAGCCCTTGCCAGGGAAGAATAGTTCCCCGTCCATGTGCTTTTTACTAGCGCCATTGATACAACAGTTAGGAATAGTCTTCCATCAACAGATCGTTTCTCGCATCGTTGCTATCATACTACTTTGCTACTGATACTTTGCTTGCAGACACAAATCTTTCAGGTGTCGTTCAATCTGATAAACTCAGCTGCTAATACTTGAGAATATTCTTTCACTTCCCTTGGCGAACCAACAAATTTGGGTTGAATACTCTACCCTCGAAAACTGCTGCGATCCCATATTCTTTTGGGTCATCAAGCCCCTTCCCCCTTTGGGCCTTCCTGGTTTCCGGTCGGTTCAATCGTGCTGGAGGTACGCGCGGGGCGGTCCCTGCCGACGCAGAGTGCTGAAGGAGTTCGGCAATTTCAAATAGTCAGTCTGTTGGGGAGAACGCCGGAGTCGCTCGTACGTCAAGGGGGACTCCTGAGCATCATGACTCGCACGCCTAATTGTGCTCGTAGCCCCTTCCCCCTTTGGGGCGTCCTCGTTTCCGGTCGGTTCAATCGTGGTGCAGGTACGCGTGGGGCGGGCCCTGTCGGCATAGAGTGCAGAAGGTGTTCGGGAGTCTCAAATTGTCAGTTTCTTAGGAGGGACATCAGAGTCGCTCGCATGTCTAGGGGGACCCCTGAGCATCGCGACTCAGGGTCCTAACTGCGCTCGTTGCCCCTTCCCCCTTTTGGTCGTCCTGGATTCTGATGGGTTCAATCGCGGCGGAGGTACGCGCGGGGCGGGCCTTGCCGACGCAGGGTGCTGAAGGTGTTTCGAAGTTTCAAAATCATCGCCACGTTCCCCTCATGAGGGATGCTCGCACGTCTAGGGGGACTCCTAAGCATCATGACTCAATGCGGTCCATAGCCCCTTCCCTCTTGGGATGCCCATGCAGTCCAATGGCAGCGGATGTATGCATGGGGCGGGCCTTGCCTATGCAGAGTACCACAGCAAACGTGAACGAAACGAGGCGAAGAAACCATTCAAGCAGTCAGCCGGTTATTACAAGCCTTAGCAAGTTCTTCAAAATGCAAATAAGTTTGATGCCTCCACGAGGCACAGTGTGCATTGCAGGGAAAAATCAGGAGGAGCCGTCGCCGCCGGTCGCTCCATCCGCAAGGGGCTTGTCATTGGCATCAGTGGTGCCGTCTTCGCCATTGTCGGCTTTAGCAGCGTCCGAAGACAAGGGAACTGTGACGCGGGCAAACCTCTTAACCAACGCCTCCACGGGGCCCTTCACCGCCTCCGCAACGTTGTGGCGGGCCTCAATGGGGACCAGCTAGATCACAGAGCCGAAGTCAAATCCCGGCTCACGAAGATGAAGGTGACTGAAGACGCGTGTTGCGGCCTCAGAGAAGAGGGCGCGACACTCGCTGTCCAAGATCTTCTTGATGACGAGATGATGTATATACTTCTCGATCCTTGTTGGTTACCCCAAGTGGAAGGTTGAGATGTAGTCATCAACAAGTTTTCCCTTACACGGAGACTGTAAGGTTTAACAAACCAGGAGGACTCCTAGGCTCAACGGGTAGGTCTCTCAACAAGTACAGAGAGGTTGTCAATCTCTCTGGCCTTGTAGTTTGCAAACAATCAAAACACAAGCGTGAATAGTGATAGTGATTGCAATGGAAAAGTAAATAAAGCTGTAAATAATGGAGGTGTAAACAATGATGGTGATATGGACCGGAGTCACATGATGATCACTAGTGATGTCTCTCTCCCAAAAGACGATAAACAACTATGCTTGGTAAACAAATTACAGTTGGGCAATTGACAAAATTTTGAACGCACCATAATGCTAATGATGCTACTTGATAGTTAGAGGTTCAATAGTAATGGGCAGTACGCCAAGACAAGTAGACCGTTTGTTCATCAGCATCTACATACTAATCATCCACCTTGAGATATCTATCCAGAACATCTCACCGGTATTAAGTTGCGAGCCCAACCCAAAGTGTAAACTCAAAGCAACGGACAACTTCATTAACGAACAATGCGCAAGGTAAACAATCCTTGCAACCGCGGTCACAAGTACTGTTGGGGATATTATCTACGCCATCACCCGCCATAGTTGGGCTGGATCATCGTATGGGTGACTCATCCTTCGGTGATACAAGCCTTGGCCTGGAGGGCCCACGAGCCAGATGGCGGTTCAAGATCTATACGGACGATAGGCCATCGAGGGGGTTTCCAGTCTTGGAAAGTACGGCGACTTAGAGATAAAGGAAACCACGATCTGTATTGTGGTTGGGACTCTTGTAAACCCTAAGGCCTCGACCTATATATAAAGGCGAGTTCCGGGGAGGATAGGGCAGGTTAGAAATCATAGAGAGCTAGGTCAGGCGAGTTACGCCCTCCTTGTAATCGAATCACCATCAATACAATACAGAGCAGGACGTAGGCTTTTACCTCCTCACGAGGAGCCGAACCTGGGTAAATCCGAGTCTCGCTCCTGTTCAACCCCTTTGAGTCGCCACCAAGGTGCGATGGCCCCATCATTAAGTATTTTCACTAGGACATCTGCCGTGACAAAACCACAACAAGCACCGTTGTTTTATCCCTGGTGGCAACAACACATACCCTAGTCTCATGTTTCTGTTACTCAAGCTAGACATTGAGGGGCATGAACCCACAATCATGCATAACGCTTCCTCTTGGAGTTAAAATCTACTACTCGGCCAAAGCAATAAATAGCAACGGAGAACATGCATGAATCACTAAGGACATAATATAAGAGGATAATCAAATATATAACTCATAACAATCTGAACATAATCTCATAATCCATCGGATCCCAGTAAACCGAGCATAGGAATAGCAAGAGAATTACATGGATGCCTTGATCATGTAGGGTAGCCCACAAGTACTAACCATTGAAGCACAAGATTGGAGAGAAGACATCACATAGCTACTGGTCATGGACTCATGGTCCAAGGAGAACTACTAACGGCATGTCCGGGAAGCGTCCATGGCGGTGGAGAAGCTCCCGGAGGTCAATCCTCCCTCCGGCAGGGTGCCGGGAAGAGGTCCCCTGACGCTCCCGATCTCGGAAACGTTGTGGCGGCAGAACGATGGAGAAATTCGTGATTCTGGATGTGATGGACGGGTTTTCTCTCGGAGGAGTAAATATAGGCGAAAGGAGGGCACCATAGGAGGTGAGACCCACCGAGGTGGCCTCCCGGCGCGTCCTAGGGGTGGGCCACGCCCACAGCTCACCTATGCGACCCCTGCCCCCCCCTCCGGTCCATCTTCGGTGGTCTAGAAGCTTCCAGTACGCTGATTCATTTATATTTTTCTCGGGATTTTTGGGGCTTCGGAAAATTGGGTAAAAGCCCCTGCAAAATAGACATGAGCAACAGAAAGTGGCACTTGGTGCATTGAGTTTGTAGGTTAGTCCAAATATGTGTAAAATGATATAAAAGTGTTGCAAAACATATAGCAATGTCACCCAAAAGATCATGGAACAATCAGAAATTATAGATACGTTTGGGACGTATCAACATCCCCAAGCATAATTTCTGCTCGTCCTCGAGTAGATAAATGATAACACAAATAAGTTTTGTGGTGATATTCTAACACACATATAAGGACTTCAAACTAAATCAAGTAAGATATGCAATTCAAGTCAAGACAATAACAAGCAAGAGTCTATATCTAGTATTGAATTTAGCAAAGTAAGAACATAAAGATGTAGGAGCTCTCGCTGTCCGTGACTCGAATGTATCCAAATGGTGTTTGCGTGAAAGAAGTGGGAGATGGGTTGAGATCATGAAATATATTTTTAATTGAGACTTCAATGTACTAAACCTCACACTTGGTCTCCTTCGGAATCTTATTTTGACTCATTCCCAGACCACTAGTTAGGCACAAGTCAAAATGATCCTCTCCCTTCGACTTTGAGAACTCATGCAATGGATGAGCGTAAGCAAGATATGTTGGCACTTAGGATGGCAAATAGAATAATTATGGGGAAGGAAGATAAAAATGTGTGAAAGGATCACATTAATGAGGCCAGCCATTGGCGAGATAAATCGAAATGATAGATATGATGTGAGGAGTAGGGATTGCCATGTAACGGATGCACATATGAGCTAAGGTAAGCTCTCCAATGGAACTATTGGGGTGCATCCAACTTGTTTGCTCATGAATACCTAGAGCTCATTTGAGTAAGCTCATCACTGGAATATGCATACCAAGTTCTAGAGTGTAAGGGTCCCCACATAGTTATGCATGAATGATAATCTCTATGTAGTACAAATATAGAAATGGAGTTCGAGTGTGGATCTTTCAAAAGGAACAGTAGGGTTGCCCCCTTCTCTCTTTTTATTTCTCTTTTTTACTTTTTTTGTGGCCTCTTTGGCTCTTTCTATTTATCTCTCATTTGTCCTCTTTGGGATCTTTTGTTTTGTCCTCTTTGGGGTCTTTTCCTCACTTAAGGGCAACACTCTATATTTTACAAGAATAAAAAGAAGATCATCACACTTTATAAGAAGTACTCAACATAAAGACAAGTGAAAACTGTCATGATGTATGCAAATGTATGCATCTGCCAGTGTAGAAGGATACGCAATGAAACTAGCGCGTCATGTAGCAATAATAAGGGCAAGGCCCAACTATCATGCGGCTCTACGATCAAGCAAAAGCATGTATGACATGAAGATCAAGTCATGAGATGGTGGATGTTGCATGGCAATGTATCTCGGAGAGGCTATGGAAATGCCTTAATAGGTAGGTATGGTGGCTTTTTTGAGGAAAGATATAATGAGGCTTATGTATGACAGAGCGTATCATGTCATGGGTTTGGATGCATCGGTGAATCTTGCACCAACTCTCAAATGTGAGAAAGGGCAAAGCATGGTACCGAAGAGGCTAGCAAAACATGTATGGTGGAAATGCGAACAATCAAATACTCACATTAGTCCGAAGAACTCATACACTCATTATCGGTAACTCTCTATCTAGTTGGGAAATTCACAAAGAGACAAGTACCCCGAGGAGGAGTTTTTGGGGGTTTGGTTATCCTTGTGCATCCTCGACTCATGGTAACATGAGGGTACTCTATATATTGCACCCCCTCCAGAGGTTAGCGATCAATTTAGTAGCTAGAGTTATCAACTAATTTTTAGTTTTTGAAAAACTCACAAATTTCCCAAAATATGACACCTATCACTAAGAGGCTCAATCTATTGGTACCAATAGTCCAAACATTACTCAAATCAATACCTCAAAACTATTGCAAGTTACTACTATACTTAAATAGCAATCTTAGTTACTTACTCATGCAAGACACACAAATAAGTGCAACAAGCCAACTCTCTAAACATGATAAGCATGATAACTCAAGAGAGTTCCAAAAGCAACCTAAATAAAAGAACTTAAAATGATAAGCACAAAGACTAAGAGCTAAGCATGTGAGTAGCTATGGAAAGATAAAGAACACACAAAAAGATAAGCATGAAAATGTATATTGTGTTCTAGAGTGGAATGGAGCGTGTTTCTCTCCCAAACAAGGTAGGCTAGGATCCTACTTGTTATGAACATCAAGCAAAACTAAAAAAACTAAAGAGTAAAGAGCGGGACGCTCCAAGCATAGCACATAACATATGAAGTGATAAAAATATAGCATGGAGATGGACGAACTAATGATTGTTGATAGAGAAGGGGATGCACGGGGGCATCCCCAAGATTGAGCGCTTGGCACTCCTGTATTTTCTTTCATCATCTCCCATCGCATAGTTGAAAACTACCTTCATACGGAACTCATCATAAGCTGATTCGAGTGGTTAGTACCCATGATAAAATAATTCATTACCTACTGGAAATAATGATTTTCATGAAAAGCTACTAGTTCTCAAGATTTCAAAAAGGTTTTTTCAAAGGAAAAGCAAGTTCATGATTTGCAAAATCATGAAAACGCAAAACATGGCAGAATCTGTGAAAAACAGAACAACTGGTAGTAAATAATTTATTCGGAGGACTTATGAAACTCAAATCAAATAAATCAGAACATATTCCAGAAAGGAAATTATATAGTGCATTATGTCAAAAATATTCAGATCAAAAAGATTATGTGGTGATTTTTGGCGAATTGTTCCGTCAGGCATAATTTGTTTCTGGACAGCATGTCAAAACTTTTGAACTATCTTGCAATCGGAGGCTATAACTTGGCACAAAGCTTAAAAATAAAGGTACAATGATGTTTATACAGTAGTAAGAAGCATCAAGATCACTAAAAATTGGGTTGCCTCCTAACAAGCGCTTTCTTTTATGCCTTTGAGCTAGGTATAATGCAAAAAGATCAAGTGTTATCAACTCCATAAGAATAGCTTGCCCGAATGACGGACTCATAAGGTAACTTAATCTTTTTTCGAGGGAATTGTTCCATTCCCTTTATAATGGGAAATTGGAATCTAATGGTCCCCACTTTCATGTCAATGATAGCACCAATGGTGTGGACAAAAGGACGTCCCATAATAATTGGACATGAAGGATCACATTCCATGTCCATAATAAGAAAATCAACGGGCACATAATTATCATTGACAATAATAAGAACATCATGAATTCTCCCTAAAGGTTTCTTTATGAAAGAATCAACAAGATGAACACCAAAAGAACATGGATCATAAGATTCAAATCAAGCATATGATACATTCTTTGGGGCATAACGGAAGCACTAGCTCCAACATCACATAATGCAAAGCAAGAGATATTATTCAATTTAATCTTGACCATAGGATCCCAACCATCTTCTAGTTTTCTAGGAATAGAAGTCTCTATCTTGAGATTCTCCTACCTAGCTTTGATAAGAGGATTGGTAATATGCTCGGTGAAGTAAATATTTAGTGTACTAGTGTGGGTGGTCTTCAGCCATTCTTTGCAAAAAAGTGATAACTTCGGAAAGACTACAATTGTAAAAATCAAGGTTACTACCATTAATTAAAGTGGTAGTCATATCATCTAAGCTCATTCTTTTGGTAGTCTCTAAATTCAAAGGACCTTCTTGTCCTATAGTTGAGGTATTAGCATCACCATTAATAGGTCCATTGGGACTAGGAGTGCGATGGGTGCTAAAAGTTTTGAGATCCTCAACAACTTGTATGGTAGCAAGGGTAGTTTGTGTAGGAAGGCTCTTAATTCTCTCTTCCTCTTCCTTTTCTCTAGACCATCTATATATAAGTTTTGCTAGCATTCTTATGTTCTCATTAATTTGGACTTGGATAGCATTCATGGGTGTAGTGTTCCTTTCCTCAAGTGGAGAAGTTCCAATTTTGAGCATTTCTACATCATGAGCTATATTGTCTACCTTCAAAGAGAGACTATCTAATTTTTCTAGTTTCTCTTCTACACTCTTGTTGAAGGCTTTCTGAGAAGTGATAAAATCTTTAAGCATGCTCTCTAATTCAGAAGTAGATTTTTCGTGCTAGGATAATTGTTGTTGTTCCCATAGTTGTTGGATGGGAACAGTCTAGGATTTCTACCAAAATTACTCCTATAGGCATTATTATTTAAGTTGTTCCTAGAGATATAATTAACATAACCTTGCTCTCTTTATCGAGCAACCAAAGAATTTAAAGGAACATCATGAGGATCAATAGGAGCATGCTTAGTGAGTAGAGTCATGATCATGTCAACCTTATCATTAAGGGAGGAGATCTCCTCAACAGAGTTTACCTTTCTACCTGTTGGAGCTGTCTCGTTGTGCCATTGAGAATAATTTGTCATCATCTCATCCAATAGCTTTCTGGCAGCACCAAGTGTAGTTAACATAAAGGTTCCTCCCCCGTCCGAGTCTAATAGATTCCGCGAGGTAAAGTTCAATCCTGCATAGAAATTTTGGATAACCATCCAAACTGTCAAACCATGAATAGGGAAATTCTTAACAAGATATTTCACACGTTCCCAAGCTTGAGCAACATGTTCATTATCCAATTGTCTAAAATTCATAATGTTACTTCTTAATTGGATAATCTTAGCAGGTGGTTAACAATTCCCAATAAAAGCATCTTTGCACTTATCCGAAGAATCTATGCTATTTCTAGGCAAAGATTGAAGCCACACTTTAGCTCCTCCTCTGAAGGAGAAAGGCAAAAGTTTAAGTTTAACAATTTGACCATCTACTTCTTTATATGTTTACATATCACAAAGATCAACAAAATTGTTCAAGTGCAAAGCAGCAGCATCTCCAGCATCGGAGAATTGATCTTACATAACAAGGTTCTGTAAAGAAGGTTTAATCTCATAGGAGGTAGCCTGAGTCGCGGGAGCAACAATAGGAGTGCAGATAAACTCATTGTTGTTTTGACTAGTGAAGTCACACAACTTGGTGTTCTCACAGGAACCCATAGCAGTAGCAGCAAGCAACAACAAAGCAACTAATATTTTTGTGGTTTTTGGTATAAGACTCTGAAGCAAAAATTGGAAAGCAAACTAACAAGACTAAAAAGAAAAAGCAAAACATAATGTGCAATTCCCCTATCTTGAAGACTGGATTCCCCAGCAATGGCGCCACAAAACTTTGCTTGATGACGAGATGATGTATATACTTCTCGCTCCTCGTTGGTTACCCCAAGTGCAAGGTTGAGATGTAGTCAGCAGCAAGTTTTCCCTTATAGGGAGACTGTAAGGTTAATCGAATGAGGAGGACTCCTAGGCTCAACAAGTAGTTGTCTCCCACCCTAGCGCTAGCAGAAGACATGGACCTGCACACACACACAAATAACTTTGCTCCCAATGAGTACAGAGAGGTTGTCAATCTCTCCGGCCTTGTAGTTTTCAAGGGATCAAAACACAGGCGGGAATAGTCATAGTGATTGCAACAGAAAAGTAAATAAAGTGGTAAATGATGGAGGTGTAAACAATGATGGTGATATGGACCAGAGTCACATGGTGTTCACTAGTGATGTCTCTCTCCCAAAAGACGATAAACAACTATGCTTGGGTAAACAAATTACCATTGGACAATTGAGAGAATTATGAACGCACCGCAATGCTAATTATGTTACTTGATAGTTAGAGGTTCAATAGTAATGTGTAGTACCCAAGACAAGTAGACCGTTTATTCATTAGCATCTACTTACTAATCATTCACCTTGAGATATGAATCTAGAACATCTCACCGGTATTAAGTTGCGAGACCCACCCAAAGTGTAAACTCAAAGCAACACACAACTGCATTAACGAACTATGCGTAAGGTAAACAATCCTTGCAATCGCGGTCACAAGGACTGTTGTTTTAGCCATGGTGGCAACAGCACATCCCCTAGTCTCATGTTTCTGTCACTCAAGCTAGACATCGAGGGCCATGAACCCACAATTATGCATAATGCTCCCTCTTGGAGTTACAATCTACTACTCGGCCAAAGCAATAACTAGCAGTGGAGAACATGCATGAATCACTAAGGAACATAATATAAAAGGATAATCAAATCTATCACTCATAACAATCTGAACATAATCTCATAATCCATCGGATCCCAACAAACCGAGCATAGGAATAGCAAGAGAATTACATAGATGCCTTGATCATGTAGGGCAGTTCACAAGGACTAACCATTGAAGCACTAGATTGGAGAGAAGACATCACATGGCTACTGCTCATGGACTCATGCTCCAAGGAGGACTACTCACGTCACGTCCGGGAAGTGTCCATGGCGGTGGAGAAGCTCCTCAAGGTCAATCCTCACTCCGGGAGGGTGCCGGGAACAGGTCTCCCGACGCTGCCGATCTCAGAAGGACTACACCGACGGAAGGGTTTTCTCTTGGAGGAGCAAATATAGGCGAAAGGAGGGCACCAAAAGGAGGTGGGACCCACCCAAACGGCCTCCTGGCACGGCCTAGAGGTGGGTCGTGCCCACAGGTTGCCTGGGCGGCCCCTGTCCCCCCTCTGTCCCATCTTCGGTGGTCTGGAAGCTTCTGGTATGCTGATTTTTATATAATTTTATCGGGATTTTTGGGGCTTCGGAAAATTGGGTAAAAGCCCCTGCAAAATAGACATCTGCAGACAGAAACTGGCACTGGGTGCAATGAGTTAGTAGGTTAGTCCAAATATGTGTTAAATGATATAAAAGTGTAGCAAAACATATAACAATGTTGCCCAAAAGATCATGGAACAAGCAGAAATTATAGATACGTTCGGGACGTATCACTTGTCCACGTGGATGACGACGTCCTCCAATGCCACGGAGAGCTCTGCTGCGAGCACGGCGAAGCCGCTCTCTGGGGTGGCTAGAGGCTCGTCGAACCCGTCCTGACAGAGGGTGTGGAGCGTTGTGCGAAGCCTGAGCTGAACATTAGGGAAGCCGACCAGATCCGCGGCCTTCTTCTTCTCGGCCGCGCCGAGGTCTTCCCCCTTGGCATCAAGAAGGGTCTTCCTCGAGGCTATCCCCTTCTCCTGCTTGTCCGAGGGAGCGTGCTTCGCACCTAGGTGATTTTCCTCCTAGGACGGCTCTTCTTCCCGGGTGACAAAATTGGCCTTGCGGGCCGCGAGTTCCTCCTCCCGCGGGGGAAGGTGCTCGGATAGCTTGGCTTGTTCTCCTTGGAATGCCTTCAGGCGAGCCTCCGCCTCTTCATCGTGTTTGGCAGCTGCTACGACTTCCTCTAGCGTCTCCTTGTGCGCAACACGAGCAACCTTGGCCTCCTTCTCGCGTTCCTCCATCACAACCACGACCCTGCTCAGGACAGTGAAGGCTTGGTTCAGGACACCCTGGACATATACCGGGGTCCTCCGGACCTCCCGCTGAGGAGTCTCTAGTGCTGTCCCGGGCGGTGCCGTCGGGGATGCAGCGTCACGAGGGACAGGGCACTCCGAAGGTTGCTTGGAGATTGCGAGCATTGGCGCATCAACGGACTGAGGACCCTCAAGAGCCTACCCCTCTGGCAATGGCGTTGCCACAACCGCCTCAGGACGCTTCGGGGGCTCGGAGGCTCGGACGGCTCAATGAACGAGGCCAGAGAGGCCGCCCCGTGAGACTCCCCTTCTTCATCGGCAGGCTACGATCCATTGGGGGCAGCCGGCGGTGCGTCAGGAGTCGCCTTCGGCTTGATGCTCGCCTTCTACTTCTTCACCGCCGGCGAAGCACCGCCCGTGGACATCAGGCAAAACGAGAATCAGCCATGCACGGATGGTGAACGAGTGGAACGTGCCAAGACGAGCCACTTAATCTTCGACATCGCGCCTTCTCTTTCTCCTCTCCACCCCGGAAACAGCACGGGCCGCAGGCCCCCCACGGACGGGGTGAGCCCAGTGCCTCAGATTTCCAGCCGACAGAGCCAAGATGCACCGAGGGCGGCTCAGCCCCGTGCCACGGGGCTAACGCGGGTCCCCTGGATGTCATTGTCGGGCGCGAGGAGATCACCACAGAGACCTCGTCGGTGGCATTATCATCTTCAAGCTCGCGCAGAAGGATGGCTTGCGATGGGGGAGGCGCGTTCGCGGGGCAGTCTTCGACGGTCTTCTCCAAGTGCTCCCCACCGGAGGTGTCTTCCAACGACACCTCCACCGAACCACAGCCCTCGGCCGGGAAGATCCCCCGCTCATCAAAGATACACAGCGCGGCAATCAGATCGGCCTGGTCATCGACATGGTACAACGGACCCAGAGCCTCGGGCAGGTCACCAAGGTCACCGCCCAGCAAGATCGCCACGACCCTGTTCAGCTTCTCAGTGGGAAGGTCCTCGGACCGGAGCCTTAGCTCGTCGTCAGCAGCCCGGTAGTCCCACAGGGGCATGGAATGGGCCTGAAGGAGCGCCAGGCGCTGCGCCAAGAATTCCTTCACTATCATTCCACCGGTCAGCCTCTTCGCGCTGATGTCATGAGAGAAGCGCTCCAGGATGGGCACGGCCCGAGGGTCGAAGAGCTTCGCCTAGATCCATGTAGAAGTCTTCTCCGGCAGCCCCTTCGGGTCCTCCAGCTGAGGGTTGGCATCCTTGAGACTCATGGGAACCCAACAGTGCCTGAAGTTTTCCACTTTCTTCCCATCCTTCAGGAGCAAATTGCCGCTCCGGGCCGCTACAAAGGAGACGCATGCTGACAAATGGGCGTCATCGTGCAGGCGCAGGCTAAAGAAATGGAGGAAGAGGGGTACTGAAGGCCGCACGCCTACGAAGGCCTCACAGTAGAAAGCAAAGACAGACAGGAGCAAGATGGAGTTTGGCTGGAGGTGAAGGGCCTAGATCCCATAGTGGTTCAGGATGGCGGTGAAGAATTAGGAGAAAGGCAGCACTAGCCCGACAAAGACGTTATGGAGGAAGAAGGGGTATACAGTCGTTGACGCGGGATGCTTCGCTGCGGTACCGGGCCAAGTGAGGGTCCTCCCGTCCTCGTTAGAATCAGCCGTAGTCTATGGGAGCACGGGGGCAATATCGACATCCTTGGAAAGGGAGCACTGCAGGAGTGGAGGAATCGGCGTTGGTCCTTGCGTCTCAGGCTTGTGCTTGCCGGCGGGCGCCATCGCTGGACCGACAAGGGAGCGGCGTGGTGCTGGATCTGGGAGGTATCGGTTGGAGTTGAAGACCAAGAAGGAAGAGTGAGTGCACGTGTCGGTGAATACTCACAACATAAGCCATGGGTAGGCTAAAGAAGGTAGGAACCAAAGTGGCACAGGAGGGCGCTGGGGGTGAGGTTGGTACAAGCATGGAACGCATGATGTACCCAGGTTCAGGGTTCTCCGTAGAGATAATACCCCTAGTCCTGCCGGAGTGTATGATATGTATGGATAGGATTACAGGTTGCTCCTGGAGCTGTATTGCGGAGGAGGAAGTGTGGGGACCCCGACTAGCAAGTCGAGTTCGCCGTGCCCAGTGACCCCAAGTATCAATGTTCACTGAACACATATACTGAATAATAGAGTCTTACATCCAAGTACCGAAATTATTACATCAAACGACCAGAAGGTCGGGTTCAAGAGCGAGGCCTAGGGCCAAATTAAACAGATACATCGAGTAGTTGAATCTCGTAGGGGTAAGCGGTGCCCATGCCATCAAGCCTACACCGACAGGCATTCTGACTTGGAAGCGTCCTAGATCGCAGGTTCGTCTCCGATGGCGTACTCGTTGCCAAACTCCGGTCCTTCCATGTCTGGTCAATAATATAACCAGTGGCGAGCCAATGAGTACTTTGAATGTACTCACAAACAGCCCATGATATGAACATATATAGTGAAAAATAACAGTAACATGCATCTTTAGTGGAATGCAATTTGGTGGAATGATCAGGTATGTGCAACAAGTTAAAGAACTACTCTTAAAGAACAGTTACACATATCAACATATCTGCTAAGGGTTGAACCATCCGGGTTCACCCTATATGCCAAGTCATCGGACTTGTCATAACCTCAATGTATTAATGAGGGCCAAACCATCCGGGTTTACACTATATGCCAAGTCACCGAACTTGGTCATATATTATCATGATTATAACAACACCTTTTTAACACCATACACACACACTTGGTTTATGCGGAAACGCTGGACGTAGTTTAAGCAGCACCACCCAACTGTCCTTGACCGTGAACACGGCTATTCGAATATTTTACACTCTGCACAGGAAGTACGCTGGACACACGAGAAAAGGGAAACTTCCGTGTCATCCACGACTCGCGGTATATCACGTATACCCGAGGTAAGTACCCGATCATCATCTTTCCCCTTACGATACTAGACAAAGAGGTCCACTCGATTGGTACCCAGCCCACATGTTGTACGTCTTACGAGCACCGACCCTGGACTGTATCAACCATGCAGGGACCAACGGTGTGTAGGAACTCATAATAATGGCATAGTCATCCTACCTGGCACAACCCCATCACGAGAGTGACAACGATCACTCCTGCTGAATAGCGGCATTGCTGGCTTGACGCTCCTCCCGAAGAGCTTGAATGAACTGAGCCATCGTCAAGTTCTCAGGAGGAGGTGGTGGCGGAAGGTCTCCAGGCTGCTTGTGGTGACCTCCAGCGTGAGCTTCTCCTTCGGTTCCCTGCGGCGTACCTGAGGAGCCTGTGCCGGGGTTGCGGAAGGTGCTGTTGCGGGTTGCGTTCACCATCCTGTCATAGAAACAGACAGGTCAAAATGCCACCTTGCTCGGGAATACAAGGATTTGCTCCTAGTAAGAGGGGGTCCAATGCGTGCATGTGCCAAGTTTTCAAAACCAAAGTTTTTGACAAACGGAAATTGCATTCATAAAATCTAGGTGATGTAGTCACTTACAGGCTGCCTAAGGCAATAGGTGACTTACATCAGGCACACATACGTAAATTAGAAACGGATACATGGATACCCTATGCTCGGGGTACTCCTAATTGTCTACGCTAAATCCTACGCGGCGGACTCCTCGGTCTCAAAGGTGGATTCAACATGATTCTTATCTTTGTCCTCGTCTTCATCAACATCTTCTTCCTTTATGGGAGTGGAAGAACGAATCTGCACATCACGGCGTCCCTTAGGCGAGGCGGCGAAGATCTCAGTGTACTCTTCCGCTGTCAGGCGGCGACTCCGAAGAGGGACTGCCTGGATGGGTAACACACCACCCCTTGTGGCAACAGCTGTCCTCCCTTCAGGTGCGCCTGCCTTCTTTACTTTGTGGTTCTGCATCTTCTCAGTGTGGAGCAGGCCCTTGACTAGATGCAGCTCTTGGCGAAGCTTGACTGATTCCTTAACCAGGAAGTGCGTCAGGGTGTGCGACGAGAGGCTGAAGTAGGTCTGAAACCTTAATGGCATCCCATCCTCCGTGGCTGGGGTGAGTGTCCAACTCCCATCCACTCCTTCATTAATGAAAGGTAGGTGACGAGTGACAGGCTCATTAGCCATCTCAGGGAGGATGCTGCGGAGATGCACGAGCGCCTCTCATGCAGCCGTCTCCACTGCCAACATCAGCTCTCCCATGTGTGGTCCTTCGAAGAACTAACTAGACGGGGAGTCATTAGCCTTCACTATCACGTCCACGTGATATTCCTTAGTGTCAGCGTTGACCCAGTGCTCGTGGTAGAGGAAGATGGGCGTGCGACGTACGTGGCACTTCTCGAGACAATCCACCAGAAGTAGTGGAAAGCCGGTCTCCAGAAGCGTCTCAGGTACGGCAGCCATCTACAAGGCATAGGAGAGAAGTCAAAAGGTGCGAAAGTTTTGTGCAAGGCCGGCGTTCTGACGTTCTCGGCTAACGTCCATGCTATCTAAGGCTTCCTATAGTCAGGACGGCTCTGATAACAGTTCTGTGGGGACCTCGACTAGAAAGTCGAGTTCGCCGTGCCCAGTGACCCCAAGGATCAATGTTCACTGAACACAGATACTGAATAATAGAGTCTTACATCCAAGTACCGAAATTATTACATCAAACGACCATAAGGTCGGGTTCAAGAGCGAGGTCTAGGGCCAAATTAAACAGATACATCGAGTAGCGGAAACTCGTAGGGGCTAAGCAGTGCCCATGCCATCAAGCCTACACCGACAGGCATTCTGACTTGGAAGCGTCCTAGATCGCAGGTTCGTCTCCGATGGCGTACTCGTCGCCAAACTCCGGTCCTTCCATGTCTGGTCAATAATATAACCAGTGGCAAGCCAATGAGTACTTTGAATGTACTCGCAAACAGCCCATGATATGAACATTTATAGTGAAAAATAACAGTAACATGCATCTTTAGTGGAATGCAATTTGGTGGAATGATCAGGTATATGCAACAAGTTAAAGAACTACTCCTAAAGAACAGTTACAGATATCAACATATCTGCTAAGGGTTGAACCATCCGGGTTCACCCTATATGCCAAGTCATCGCACTTTTCATAACCTCAATGTATTAGTGAGGCCTAAACCATCCGGGTTTACCTTATATGCCAAGTTACCGAACTTGGTCATATATTATCATGATTATAACAACACCTTTTTAACACCACACACACACACTTGGTTTATGTGGAAACGTTGGACTTAGTTTAAGCAGCACCACCCAACTGTCCTTGACCGTGGACATGGCTATTCGAATAGTTTACACTCTGTAGAGGTAGTATGCTGGACCCACGGGAAACGGGAAACTTCCGTGTCATCCACGACTCGCGGTATATCACGTATACCCGAGGTAAGTACCCGATCATCATCTTTCCCCTGACGATACTAGACAAAGAGGTCCACTCGATTGGTACCCAGCCCACATGTTGTACGTCTTACGAGCACCGACTCTGGACTATATCAACCATGCAGGGACCAACGGTGTGCGTGGAACTCATAATAATGGCATAGTCGTCCTACCTGGCACGAGCCCATCACGAGAGTGACACCGATCACACACGCCACTAGTAATGTGGCTCTTTGCTAGTACAGACCAGAGTAATCAACAAAGCCCCGTCCCATAAAGGGGTATCGTGGTCGTACTGGTAAGGTTGGGACGGTCGACACATCATACATCTAATCCCATTTCTGAAACCACTCACGCAAAATACCCGATGCATCATTTCACCAAAAGTGATCACCAACTCATCATCACCCTCGAGCATTGGTGGCACCCGACGGGGTTTTCATAAACTATTTGATTTAACTCATCATCATGCTCATGATAATATGCTCTATCTTTACTTGTCAACATGGTAATAACATGACCCTCACGGGGTAGGGTCAAGCTCGATGCAATGATCTTACTCTACTAGGCAACATGACAGTATCATGATCCTCATAAGTGGTAGGGTCAAGCTCATCATGCTTGTGCTCCGAGGAGCCATATGAATGACATCACTATCATGCAAGTGCTTCGAAGAAGCCTTCGGTACCATCACCGCAATGATGAACCGGCATCGTGATCACATGCAACGGGTAAATACCAACTATACTAGCATGCAACAATGTGTGTGCTCAAGTCATGGTCAAAGGGCTGCTTGCCTTGGTCAGCTAGGTATCCGGGGTCTTCGAGGTCTTCCGCTCCGGATCCTCCGTCACTCGGTAACTGTACCGTCGAAAAAGGAATAAATAAATAATAGCTCACACCAAAACAGATCACAAGGTGCTTTTTAAAAATACTGCAAAGTTTGAATAAATTCAGTTTATTATATTGGAAAATGTTTCCTATGGTTTTTATTAGCTAAGCATATTTATTTAAAAGCAAACAGAAGCAAACAAATGATTTTAATATCATTTTATTATACCAAAATAGTTTCTATTTTGACAAATGTCAAACTCTACAGAATCAATTACTACACATTTTTAGAAAATTACTGGTGGAAGAATCATATTTTTCTACTGGCTAAATATTTTTATAAAAATCATTTATGTTGGGCGAGGGGGAAAAGATCCAGCCGGCCAGCCAGCAGGCCTGGCCACCAGGCGCGCGTGGGCCAGGTTCAAACCTGACCTGCGGGCCCCTAGGGTCAGCGTCAGCGGCTGCGCACGCTGGCTCCAAGGACACCGACAGGTGGGCTCCACCTGTCGGGTCCTTCTCCTACCTCCACCCAGAGAGGTGGAGACGGACGCCGGCGAGGCTACCCTTGTCCTCAGGCCAATCTAGGAGTGGGAATGGGTCCCTCGTTCCTCCGCCTACTTGCTCGTGGTCGGGACGTCACCGGAGGTGGTCTGGGTCACCGGCGACAAGGTGACCGTGGCGGAAGGGTTTCGGGTTGGCGTCGAACTAGTGGCGAGGGGCACGGATTCACTCGGGCAAGTTGGGGGAAATGGTCCTGGTGTCAAGGGGAGTGTAATGGGAGGTCGGGCAGCGCAGGAGCCGGTGTGTAGCCGGAGATCGACCGGAGCTCCGAGGCGGAGGGGCCTCGGTCGATCTCGAGCACCCGGGCTCTGCGAGCTCGATTGGGTGGCTAGGGGGTGTCTACTAGTTGTGTTGAAGCTGCTTGGAGGGTGTTGGGGTGCCGGGGGGACCTATTTATAGGCCAGCGGCGGTGAGCCGACTCGAGTGCGCGGGTGACTCACCGTGGCGCGTGTGCGAGCACAGTGAGGTGCTGGCCGCAAAACCACGGGTTCGGGACGTGGTTTAGGACCTCCAGGTGCATCGGCCGGAGAGGGAAAGCGAGTGGGGTCGAGCCGCAGCGACCGTGCATGGTGGGCCGCGTCGGGCGCGCACGGGCACGCGTCGCCTGGGCTCTTGCGCGAGGGGAGAGGGTCCCTGGTCGTAGCTTTGCACCGAATAGTTGTCGGGGGAGCGTTTGGACATTACTGGGGAGGTTGGGACTGGCCGGGGCGTCGACCCCTTGCTGGAGGCTCTCTGCAGCGCGCCCAGAGCGCAGTTTTGGCATGCCACGGCATGCTGGCGCGCTCTGGGGCACTTGGGACGTGTCCTCCATGTCCTGAGTGTTGCTGGGAGTGTGCCTAGCCGTTGTGTGTTAGTGGGAGCTCGAGCTGGTCAAGGGAGGCAAGGAACACTAGTGTTGCCAGTACTGCCCTGCGACTCAAATTGAAGTTCTTGTCACTAGTGCTTGGAGTTGGGGAGGGGCTGGTTGACTGGGTGCTCAGGGTGTTCTGGGGCTCTAACCCACCAAGTTTGGGGCCTTGACATTGGGTAAGACAGTGGCTAGGAGGGTTTTTACCTTCCTGTCAGTAGGTGTTCGACAGTGACTTGGGGTGCTTCCACTCCACCACTGGAACTGGAACTTAACAGGTTTTGTCTTGGGGTAAAAACATGGGGTTTCACCAAATTTGAGCTCCATTGAACAAGTTTGGCTTTGTAAACTTGAAAATGCCTCAAAATGACCAGTACTGTCCTTTACAGAGGAAGTGTGGCTAGTCAGAGTCTCACAAATCCCATCTTTGGTGTGGAGTCCTCATTTGGGGTGTCAAACACCTCTGCAAAGTTTCAGCTCCATTGGAGAAACTTTGCAATGTAGAGTTGTTCCAACTCTTCTCTGGACAGAGAGGGTTTTGGACTCATTAGGTGCACTTCCCCACCTTGGATCAAGGTGAGATTTAATGTGAGCACCTAATATGGGTTGGGAGGGCTCCTGTAAGTTTATGGGAATTTACTGAGATAATTTCCTTTCTAAACATCTCAAAAAGCTAAAACAGACAAAAATGGTTTTCAGGGTTTTACTCAAATAATATTAATATAAAATAGGGCTGAAAATCTTATATACGGAAAATATATGTCCTTGTGAGCTTCCATGAATTTACTCAGAATTTTCTAAGGCAGGAAAGTAATTTTCCTTGTGGGAATATCATTCCTGGCCTTAGAAACAGACATAAATATAAAATAGGAAAATAGTATTTTAAATCACCAATTAATGTTTTTAATGAATGAAAATAAAATGTGGATCTGATCACCAACTTTGGTTGGAAGTGCCACTTGGCTTCATGAGCTAGTAGTGTATCCCAACATGATGAAGGTGATCTTGATATAAAGGAAAAAGGGTTTTTGAAGAGAGCAAAATAATAAGTTTTTCATGGGTTTGAGTCATCAAACAAGCAAGCATTCACTCATACAAGGGTTTACATTGCACTCACAACATTATTTGAAAAGGTTTTAACAAGCTCTGATTTTTGCAACATAAAATACTTGTGGTGAAAAACAGGGTGTGACAGGAAAAAGGAGCAGCGACCTCCTATGTGGTTGGTGTGTGTGTGTGTGATCAGTTGACCGACCCTCTGCATGGAGGGGAGCCGGGTGGTTTTATAGACGAACCCACGAGCCTACAATATGGATAAAGGGTACAAGAGTGGGACCCGGCTGGCAGCCTCATCAGCTGGCCAGAGGGCCCACGAGGGTCTTATCTTGATGCTTGAGGGGCCCGCCGGCTGCAAGGTCCGGTCTGGCTGTCGGACCCGCTGGCTAGCCAATGAGGCTCTCGTGTAAGATTGACACAGGACACATGTGGTACGTCCGGCGTCGTACAGCGAGATTCGTCATGGGCAGACGGTACGGCCGCCTCCACTGTTCCCACACCGATTGTAGTAATGGAGTGGGAGTTTGATGGCTGACACTATGCTGGGTGATGGATCAGAGCGGGGGGAGGTCAGCGGCATGGCCGCCGACGCTGGTACCCGCCATGCACTCCGATCTAGTACCTTTGTTGATGCGTAGCCACCTTTAATCGTCGGGTCTCGTCATGACCTACGATCTGATGTGACTTGAGATCCCTGGCCGACTAGTCTGCTTGACTAGCCGTCCTGGGCAAGGCCGCCTCGTCCCTAGCCGGCTGGCTTGGCCTAGGCGGCCATGCAGAGGTATCCGTCTTGCCTCTAGCCGGCCGGTGCTGCCTTGCCGGCCAGAGAGTTGGCCGCCTCGCCCCCTAGCCGGTAGGTGTTGTCTAATCGGCCAGGGGACTTGGGCCTTGTAGAATTGTTCTTGGTCATTCCTGTTGGGCCGAAGATAAAGGAGCAGGCTCGCTGAGCCTACGTCGGGGTTATCCCCCCAACAGTAGTCCCCGAAGCTGGAGACGCCCGCCGCTTGGTTGCAGGTGGCCTCACCGGCTTGATTGTTTGTCTTGGTGTTCCTATCGCCGCTTGCGGCAGAGGACGCCGGCTTGAAAGCCGGATGGCTTCCAAGCGATGCCTCGGCTTCATCGTAGGCTGCGCAGATCGCGCCACGTGCCAGGCCAGGCCTGACATGATGATGGTTTACGAAGGTGACGGGACCCGGCCTGGGCCCTAGCTCCCGCCACGACGCCCCCTCGACCGCCGTGCGGAGGATTCTCTGTGAATTTACTCCACGACGGTTGGGTTTCAGGAAACGCTACCACCCGTAATACACGGGATTAGTGGGGCACTGCACGCACCGGATCCCCTCCCCGCGATCCTTTGTGGGGTTTAAATGGGATGCAGGGTGACCGAGGAGGCCATTTGCCCCCTTCTGGCCCCGCGTCAACGCCCTCTCCCTCCCTGAGCCTAGAGAGAAAGAGTTCCTCTGCCTTCGTCTTCTTCCTCTCCGTCGACGTCACGCCACCAGTCTTCCCGAGCATCCGTCGCCCGTAGTCATGGCAAGCGGCTCATCCTCGAAGAAGAGCTCGTCCCACGGAGCTTGGCCTGGTAGTGAGATTTGCGACAGCCACATCGAGACGCTTCACCACCGCCGGTTGTTGTCCCCGGCCTCTCTCGTGATGGTGCGAATCCCCAACGCTGAGACGGCCCCGACGCCGCAGGAAGGAGAGATCGTCGTATTCAATGAGCACTTTTACAGGGCCTCGGGTTCCCGGCGAGCACCTTCTTCTCCAACTCGCTCATCTTCTTTCGCATGCAGCCGCACCACCCGGCGCCGAACGCCATTCTTGAGTTTTCGGCCTTCGCCTCGACCTTTGGCAGAGCTTGTTCTTTTTCAAGCAGCAGTCCCAGAAGATGGACAAGGCCGAGCTGGAAAAGATCGACGGGCCTCGCCCGATGACGCCGTGCGGAGCCGCACTGTTGCACCATCGCTCGAAGTCCGGCTTCCCCCAGATGCCACTACAATAATCCATCAAGCAGTGGCAGAAAGGCTTCTTCTATGTGAAGAACGCCAACACCGCACATGACACACTCAACATGCTCCCATTCAACATTGATCCTCCGATGGAGAAGTTGAACTGGAGAGCGAAGTATCCGAAGTCGATTCCCGAGGTGGCGCAGATCGGCGCCTACCTCAATACCTTGAAGGATCGCGGCCTCCTTGGCCATGACCTGCTTACCACCATGGTAACCCGCAGGATCCTGCCTCTGAAGAGGCGGCCCCATCTAGTTTGCCAGATGAGTGACCGGTATGATCCCTGGCGGACCTCCACCAAGAGCTTGACAGCCAGCGCGGTGGCGCGAGGGGTGAATCAAATTTCCACCGCCCATATGGATGATAGTGGGAACTGGGTATGGGGAGTGGCTCCTTACAGCAGGTCCCATCGGCCTCCGATGGTAAGCACTCTCATCGAGTCTTCCCATGTTATTTTTCTTGTAGTCGATCCTCTTTTTGAGCCAACCGCTGACTCCACTATGCAGATGTTGGAGAAGCTGCAGGCACTCAATCCTCCTGCCCCCGACGTCGTGACATCTGACACCTAGGAGATCGAGGACGATGGCATGATTGAGTCTCGTTTTTCCGCCTCCGAAGGTTCGGAGGATGCGCTGGAGTCGAAGGGGACGGAGCCGTCTGGTGAGCATCTGAAGCCCTGCATTGTTGATTGGATGGAGGATGATAAGACTCCCTCCTCCCTATCTGATGCATCCTTCGAGGAAGACTCCGACAGGGTGGATGAGATCACTAGCCCGCCTCTGACGCAGGCGGCGCCATAAGGCCAAGGCCGCCGATCTTGGCGAGGCCGACCGGAGGAACAGCGAGGGTGCCACCGCTTCCAAGCCAATTCCCAAGCGCGCAGCCGGAGCACGAGCACGCAGCTCTAAGAAGCGTCGTGCTGGTGGCGGTAGGAGGCAGGTGCCCATTATCGCGGGGTAAGGGTTCCCTTTCATTCTTTTTACTTTGTCTTGTGTGAAGATTTGTTCCTCGGAGCGCCAGTTGGCTGGGAGGCGCGGAGGATGTAAAGGAAGACACCGCCTCCGTCGCTGAGTGAGCCGGCTAGGCAGCGGCTGGCGCTTCCCAGAAGGAACTTGAGGAACAATCCTCCCGCCGCTGGGATGCGGCCGCGGAGAATATGGCCGAGGACCAGTCTCGGCCCAGCCGGGCCGAGAAGCCTGTGGAGAGGCGCACGAAGGCTAGACATGACCCCTCCACGCGTGCTCGCGTGGAGGAGCCAGCTAGCGAGGCAGCCCCCAGGCTCGCCCGGAGGACCGAGGTGGCCAAGCCGTCCAAGGCAAACGCCTCTGCGCTGGTGGATCTCGAGGAGATCCCTGAGTCACCGGAGGCCGAGGTGGCGGCCAACGCGCCAAAACTGAACCTGGATGCACGAGATGTGATCATGGATGCGCCGAAAGCGGCCAATCCACCTCCTGCTGTAGAGACAGTGCCGGCTGGTACGTCGGCGAAGCCGATCGCCACGCCGATGCCTGGAGACGGCACCATCGTCGTCTCCAATCGTGGCCTGGCTGCTCCAGGAGCCGGCCCCAGAGCAGGGATCCGGCCCATGAAGGCTTGGCGAGCGACCAATCATGAGCGCCAGAAGCTGCCCGTAGGCACCATACTCCAAGGTGTCCCAAAGCTGGTGTCACTGTTTGCCAACAGCCGGCACAAGCTGGAGCAGGCAGCTCGCGTGGCGGGCAGCGATCTGGAGCGCTTGGAGGAGCGCACCAGGGTAAGTGCCTCGTCTTTGTCTTGGATTTTGATTTTTTCTTCTTCTTCTTGAATCAGCGGGTGCGCGCCAGCGCACCTACTGGGTGTAGCCCCCGATACTCGTGCCGGCGAAGCATTGGCTGGGCCGTATCTCTCCGAGCTCATCTCTTGCTTTGCTTTTTTAGTGGGGGCGTGCTAGCGCACCCACTGGGTGTAGCCCCCGAGAATCGGGCTGGTTATGAATTAACCAGGCCGAATCTTACTTTTGCTTCTTCTTTTCTTGTAGGATCTTTATGACGCCCAGGTGCAAGCATACAACAGGCTGCGGGCTCAGAACCAGGCGGCTGATGGCCAGGTCGCCGAACATGAGGCCTGGCTGGGCGAGGTCGCCATCGAGCGGGATGCCCCGTGTGAGGCGGATGGCAGGCTCCAGCAGCATCTGGCTCTTCTCCAGGCGGAGCAGAAGGAGCTTGAGGCGGCCCGCCACGCTGAGCAGGAGCGGCTGCGCGCCTCCCCGTAGGAGAAGGACGCCTCCCATGCTGCCGACGTGGACCGTCTTGAGACGGTTCATCTCGAGGAGATCAAGCTCAAGGATGCTGACTTGAAGGAGAAGGAGGAACCCCTGATCCAAACACAGACGCAGTTGGCCAAGGCGCTGGACACAGTTGCGGCCCTCCAGGAAGAAGTCACCCGCATCACCCAAGCGAGCAAGGTGCGGGAGCTTGAGGCCCTAGAGAGTTCTCACGAGACTAACAGCCACTTCGACCATGAGGCCTCTTTGTTTTGTCTTGAATTTTCTTCTTTGCCGCCTCCTCTTCTTACTCTTCTTTGTGCCCCTTCCCCTATCTCAGGTCTCTTCTATGAGACACGAGACGCAGCAGAAATGGCCGTCGAGGTGAGCCGCGAGGAGCATCGCGTGGCCGGGTAGGAGATAGACATTGCCTCCGGTTGGAGCGTGGAGGAGATCGGGGTGGGCCTCAGAGCCCGCCTGCTTGCCCTAGGCGAGTCCATGGCTCGGTTCCAGGTTGCAGGCTCGTCGATGGTGAAGGCTCTGTGGCCTGATGGCGTGGAGCCGGCGTCGATGAGCCAGATCTCCCGCTGGCTTGCGGCTGGCGATGACCGTCTTGACGTCTGATATGCTTCGGCCGCGCGTGATGGAGCCTACATGGCCGTGCGCTTGGCCAAGTCCTCGTACCGAAACCTGGACTTGGGCAAGCTCATCGCTCAGCGCGACGACTCGGAGGGGGAGCTGCAGGCCGTGGAGGAGGAGTTGTGCGTGAGGGCCAGCGACATCGCCTCGTACGCCGCCGGTGATGAGCTCAACTTGGAGCGGGGTGAAGACGACAATGTGATCCCTGAGCATCTGCACGGCCTTCAGCCCTATGATGCCGATGGCAGCTTCGACGAGGCGGCCCGTGAAGTGGAAACGCTGCCTCCAGCTACGATGCATATGACGACTCCGCCGCGGACGGAGCCGAAAGCCCTCGCGGAGGAGATGACGCCACCGCCTCAGGAGCAGCCGGCGATGGTGGAGCCACCACTTCAGGAGCAGCAGCCAGGGCAACAGACGAGGCCGCCTCCCCTTAGCCAGTCCTGTTTTTCTTTTCGTTGTCTGCAATACTTTGTCAGTCCAACAGTTCCACCAACTGGGGGTGTAATGAACTTCGTCCGTGGGCCAATGCTTTTGAATGTATGGATTCTGCATTATATTCGTAATGCCATGTGTGGTGTTTTATATCTTCATCTTTTGGTTACTGCTTGACTTCTTTTTCTCCAACCCCTTTTTTTCCCAAGTTTCCACCCCGCCAGCCCGACAACCGGGAGCCGGTCTGTGACTGGGTCGAGGTTTCTGTCTTTGGGAATATTGGACTTATATTTTTCGAAGCCATCAAGACTTAAAGACTCAGACATAACCCGACAGAGGCCAGCTAGAATGGGATCGTAAAAGATCAAACCAACCCGAGCCGACAACTTTTTTGTAGTCAAACTTTACATGTATCCGGCCTTACGTGGCGTCGCCTCGCTAGCCGAACAGCCGGGAGCCGGTTTGTAGCTATTACGAGGTGACCAGGAACTGGTCCGGCATACACTATGTGCTTTTCTACAACATAAGGAAGTCGTCCGGGCGACTGGCGAGCCCCCGAGCTTATTAGAGCCGGCAAGGGACTCACAGAGTGAAAACTCTAGATATGAATCTTAAAAGAAGCATATGTGCATTCTCTTTTCATTGCATTCATTAGAAATCCCTGAAGAGGCAGAAAGATACATATATGCATGCTCTTTCCATGTTTGATACTTGCCTTCTAGCAATAGAACGGGCAAAGTAACGCTGCGTTCCATGGACATTCCGTCTCTTGGCCAGAGTCGTCCCTCTTGCGCTTCCTTGGCTTCTGGACATCGATCAAGTAGTATGCATTGTTGTGCAATGCCCTACTGATGATGAAGGGTCCCTCCCATGGGTATGAGAGCTTGTGCGGGCCGGCTGTGCGCTGGATTCTTCTGAGCACCAAGTCCCCTTCTCTGAAAGAGAGAGGCTTGATATTCTTGCTGTGGTAGTACCTCAGCTTCTGTTAATAGATTGCCGTCAGGCTCAAGGCTAGGTCCCGTGCCTCCTCGAGGAGATCAACGACATCTTCTCTTGCCTCCTTCGCCTCCGTTTTTGTGTACAGGGTGACCCGAGGTGAGTCGAACTCGATATCCGTAGGGATGATAGCCTCGGATGCGTATACCAGAAAGAACGGGGTGAAGCCGGTTGACCGGTTGGGCGTGGTGCAAAGACTCCACAGTATTGTCGGCAACTCTTCGATCCAGGAGCCGGGTGACCTGACCAGCGGTGCCACCAGTCTTGGTTTGATGCCGGCCAGGATTAGGCCATTGGCCCTCTCCACTTGGCCATTGAACTGGGGATGTGCCACTAACGCCATGTCGAGCCGGATGCCTACCTTGGAGCAGTAAAGTGCCAAAGCGCCCTTGGCGAAGTTAGTGCCTTTGTTGGTGATGATGTTGTGGGGGACGTCGTATCGGACAAAGATGTCTGTGATGAACTTGACGGCCATGGAGCCATCAAGCTTCTTGATGGGCCTAGCCTCGATCCACTTGGTAAATTTGTCAATGGCCACCAAGAGGTGAGTCATGTCACTGTGAGGCGTCTTGAAAGGCCCCACCATGTCCAGTCCCCAGACGGCGAAAGGCCATGACAAGGGGATGGTTTTTATGACCGGAGGTGGCATGTGGCTCTACGCGCCAAAGCGTTGGCAGCCCTCGCATTTGTTGACCATGTGCACGGCCTCCTCGAGGGTCGTGGGCCAGTAGAATCCGTGGCGGCATGATGCCCGCACTCCCCGTGGTGAATGTCTCTGAGGATCTGCTGTCCCTTTTCTGATTCGACGTAGCGCTGGAACACGCCAGGCATGCTACGCCGAACGAGCTCGCTATTTATGATGGCATACGCTGCAGATCTGCGCTCGATCTGCCTTGCCTCCGCCTCCTCTTGGGGAAGTTCGCCACGAAGGAGGTAGGCCAGGACGGGTTGAGCCCATGACACAAGGGTTGGCTCCGCGTTGACATGATTGTCGAGGGCTTCTGCAGCCCCCGCGCTTGATGAAGAAGTCGCGGGCTCGAGACATTGTGTCTCTGATGCCGTCGTGGCAGCCGGCTCGCCATCTACCTCCATGACGTCCACCCACTGGGTGTCGAGACAACAGGATTCGAGGCTTGGCGGAGCCGGATTTGTTGTTGTAGCCGGCGAAGTGGTTTTAGCCTGTGCCGCGTTTGGAGTCGGCAGAGCCAGCGCAGCCGGCGTATGAGCTGTAGCCGGCGCAGCTGGCGTTGCCGATGGCGCTTGCACCGAAGAATCAGCTGGCACGAAAATTGACGCCAACTCTGGAGACGACCTGATAAACGACTTGTGCAACTACTCGAGGAAGACGCCGGCTGGGATGGCCTGTCTCATGGAGCCAATCTTAGCCAATGTATCGGCCGGCTCGTTGTTCGCCCTGGGAACATGGTGGAACTCGCAACCCTCGAAAGGGCCGCTGGGTTGTTGGATGAGGAAGCGGTAGCTTGCCATGTTTGCATCCCTGGCGTCCCATTCGCCAGAAACTTGTTGCACCACGAGGTCTGAGTCGCCGAAGTAGATGAGCTGCCGGATGCCAATCTCCTTAGCGAGCCGAAGGCCATGAGCGAGTGCTTCGTATTCGGCGAGGTTGTTGGAGGCGGCGAAGTGAATCTGGAGAGAATACTTGAGCTGGTCTCCTTTTCGGAGACGTCAAGACGATGCCGGCTCCTAGACCAGTTCGCATCTTTGAGCCGTCGAAGTGCATCCGCCAATGAGTGGAAACTGGAGGTGGCGGCTCAAACTAGGTCTCAGCCCAGTCGACCAAGAAGTCGACCACCACCTGAGACTTGATGGCAGTGCGAGGCTCGTAGCGGATGTCGTGATCTGCCATGGCAATGGACCACTTAGCGATCCTGCCAGTCGTGTCACGGTTTCCCATGATTTCTTAAAGTGGAGCGGTGCTCACCACAGTGATGGCATGCTCTTTGAAGTATTGCTTCAACTTCTTTGCAGCCAGGTAAACGCCATAACACATTTTTTAGTAGTGGGGATAGTTTTGCTTGGAGGCGGACAAGACCTCGCTGAGGTAGTAGATAGGGCGTTGCACTAATAGTACCTTGCCATCCTCCTTGTGTTCAACTACCAGTACTACACTAACAACGCGAGTGGTCGCTTCAATGTATATAAGTATGGGTTCCTTTTCAGCCGGCACTGCCAAGATTGGTAGGCTCGAGATGACCCGCTTGAGGTCGCGGAAGGCTTCGTCCGCCTGGCCGTTCCACTCGAACTTCGTCATCTTCTTCATGAGATGGTAGAGTGGAAGGGCCTTCTCGCCGAGCCTGCTGACGAACCGGCTAAGGGACGCCAGGCAACCAACAAACTTCTGGACGTCTAAGATCCAAGCCGGCTTCACCATCCGCTCGATGGTGCCAATCTTCTCGGGGTTAGCCTCGATGCCACGAGCGTACACGAAGAACCCAAAGAGCTTGCCGCCTGGAACCCCAAAGATGCACTTCTCGGGGTTGAGCCGGATCTTGTACTCGTGCAGGTTGGCGAATGTCTCCCGCAAGTCATCGAGGAGGCTGAAGTGCTGCTTGGTCTTGACGACGATGTCATCCACATAGACGTCGATGTTTCTGCCAATGTGTGGCAGTAAGCACTACTTCATGCAGCGTTGGAACGTTGCACCGGTGTTCTTCAGACCGAACGTCATGGTGGTGTAGAAGTAGGCCCCGAAGGGCGTGATGAAGGAGGTCTTCAGGCGATCAGCTTTATCCAGCTTCATTTGATGGTAGCCTGAATAAGCATCCAAAAATGACAGTATTTCGCAGCCGCTAGTGGAGTCGAGCACTTGATCTATCCGAGGCAACGCGAAAGGGTCTTTTGGGCATGCCTTATTCAAGCTTGTGTAGTCGATACACATTCGTCATGTGTTGTTTTTCTTCAGCACCAGGACTCGATTCGTCATGGACCGGGTGGAAAACCTCCATGATGAAGCCGGATGCAAGGAGCCGGGTAATCTCTTCTCCAATTGTCCGTCGCTTCCCCTCAGCGAAGCGGCGTAAAGGTTGTTTGACCGTCTTTGCATCCGGTCGGACGTGAAGTTTGTACTCGGCGTACTTCCTCGGAACACCCGGCATGTCTTTGGTGACCATGCGAAGATGTCCCGATTCTCACGGAGGAAGTCGACAAGCTCGCCTTCCTATTTGGGGCTGAGGCCAGCCCCGATGGTGCCGCACTGCTTGGGGTTTGTAGGGTCGAGTGGCACCTGCTTGGTCTCTTTGCCGGCTTGAAGGAGCCTTCGCCGGCCGACTGGGATGGAGGAGAAGGGATCGCCGACTGCTCGGTAGCCTGAGCCACGAGCCGGTCAATCTGTCTCCTCTCCTCAGCAATCACCATGGCGTCGGCCAGGCGGCTGCTGTCCTGTGCACACTCGAGCGATTTCTTGTAGTCGCTAGCAATGGTGATGATGCCCTTTGGACCCGGAATCTTCATCTTTAGGTAGGCGTAGTGGGGGATAGCCATGAACTTGGCCAGAGCCGGTCTGCCCAGCAGCGTGTGATACGGGCTGCCGAGGTCCATATGGACTCGCGACGGAAGTGAGCGTTGTCAGCGAAGAGGACGTCCAGCTAGATTTTGCCGATGGGCGAGAGGACTGCCTCGGCACGATGCCGTGGAAGACAGTGCTAGTCGGCAAGACGTCCGTCTCCTTGAGCCCGAGCTTGATGCTGCTACAGCCGTCGACCAACACCCGGGAGAACCGACAGGTGAGCCTCTTGGAGGCGAAGGTGGGGTCGAGGACGAGCGCGTATGAGCCCGGGTTGGCCATCACCGCAGGATGGTCGACCGGCTCCATGTGATGGGCTTTTCAGACCAGTGCATGTATTGAGGAACCAGGGGGACCGTGGCATTCACCTCACGCCGTCGCTGGCGCAGGCTATGCTTGTCGTCGCCTTCACTGGTGAAGACGACGAACACTCCATCTTGATGGGGGTAGTCGTCGTGCAGGCAGTCGTCGTCGCGAGGCAGCGGCGGTGGAGCCGGAGCTGGACCGGGAGCCGGAGCTTGAGGCGCAGCCTGGGCACCTGGGGCAGCCGGCAAGGCCTCCCCTTGCGACAACCGTCGTGGAAAGCTTCACTGTCGAAGTGTGTGGGTAGAGGGCTGCGCCCCAGAATATATTTTGCATGGCGCGTCAAGCATCAGCTCAAAGGTCTGCCTGGGCAACCAGTTGCTCTTGTTGGGCCGCTTCCGTTGGGAGCCGGCCTGAGTAGCCGACGCCTCACCCTCCATGCTGGCTACCAACTTGTTGTTGGAGCCCGAATCTAGCTTATCCGCCTTGCGCTTGTTGTTGTTCTGGCCGCCTCGATTGTCTCCAGTCGGCTTAGGAGTAGCCGGCCTGGGGACAGCCTTGTCCGAGGCGGTCACCTTGACTCGCATCGCGGAGTTGGCCGTGGCGTACTTGTCCGCCTTGGACATGAGCACCGCCAGAGAGGTGGGCTCAGAGCACATGAGCTTGTGCTTGAGGAGAGTGTCGTCTCGGCAACCGTCGATGAAGTACTGGATGGCCTGCACCTCATGCACTCCCTCGCAGGAGTTGCGAAGCTCCATCCAGCGAGTGATGTAGTCGCGAAGAGGTTCGTCGGGCCTCTGGACGCACATGGCCAGCTCGCAGGGCCGGCAAGGATGCTTGTAAGTGCCAGTGAAGTTGCGGACAAATGCCTCCTCAAAGTCCACCCATGAGTGGACGCTGCCGGCTGGAAGGCTATTAAGCCATGTCCGAGCCGAGCCGGCCAACATGAGTGGCACGTAGCGGACTGCTACGCGCTTGTTGCCCCTGGCAATGCCAACGGCGATGGTGTAGTCGATCAGCCAGTCCTCTGGCTTGGCGGTGCCATTTTACTTGGGAGTATCCCGAGGCAAGGTGAAGCCTCGGGGAAACGGCTCCCCTCGGATCTGTGGGCCGAAGCAGGCCGGACCAATGGGGTCGTCTTCCTCCAAAAGGGCTAACTGTGCCAGGGCGTTGAGACGCTTGCGGGCCTCGTGGTCGCCCTGGGGAACGCGAGCGCCGATCCGAGCCGCAATCGAATGGGCACCTTGCAAACGGGTGGCATGGGTCCTCCCCGGACGAGGAACCTCATACACCGAATCTCTCTCGTCATCTCCACGACACCGACTCGAAATATGCTCGCTTTGGTGCTGGGAGCGCCTGTCATGGCTTCCCTCGCCCTTCTTGCCAGAAGTGCGCCGCGTCAAGCCGTATCTGCTTCTCGTTGGCGGCGTTAAGGAGATCGTTGTCCCTCTTCTCCTGGAAGGCGTGCTCCTGGCCCTCCAAACTCGGCATTTCCGCCATGGCCGCCTGGGCCTTCAGCAAGTTGGCTACAGGAGTCTCATAGTTTGTTTGCTCGCCGCCTAGAATCTCAGCGATGACCCGTCCGCGGCCGCGGACCGAGCCAAGCCGGCTAGGGGCCTCGGAAACCAGAGTGAGGCCGTATGCGGAGTTATACTCGTGCTGCGTGGCCTCCATCCAGCGTTTCGCCGAGCGATGGTGAAGCCCTCCTCCAAGATCTGCCTGCAAGCCTGCTCCAGCAAAGCTCGCGCGTCATTAGGTTTTGTGGAGGCGGCGATGGGCGTCGTCAGGCTGGTGAGCGTAGCCTGAAGAGTGTCAGTGGCGGCAGCAGCAGGCTCAGCAGCGTTTGCTGACGCTTTGCCCTGAGTTGTGCTGGTGCCGGCACCGATGACCATCACCTCCACGTCGTTGGAGACGATGGCGACATGGTATGGGGTGAGGAACCCCACAGACAGCGGAGGGCCGTCGAAGACGAGTACGTTGCAGGGGTACACGTCATGTGTAGGCGTCTCAGCGATAGAGAGCCTACTGAAGCTGGCTCATAACCCCTCGACATCGAAGTCCTCGCCAAAGTAGAGAGGACCATCGTTGAGGCTCAGGTCGCAAAAAAGAACGTTGAGATTCTCCATAACAGCGACAGTGGGAGGCGCCTCGTCATAGGACTCCTCGTCCAAATCCACATGGAGGACCGGGACGTCGATCATCATCGATGTTGCCTCATCGACGGCAAGCTCCACGGGCATGCAGATCAGTCCAGAGGTGATGCATCGGGTGGTATAGGTGCGGGGCCTCGCCTAGCATGTAAAGCCAGCCGATGTCACGATCGGCCCCATGGTGGGCGCCAAATGTTGTCGAATACTGACAACATAAGCCATGGGTAGGCTAAAGAAGGTAGGAACCGAAGTGGCACCGGAGGGTGCTGGGGGCGAGGTTGGTACAAGCATGGAACACACGATGTACCCAGGTTCAGGGCTCTCCGTAGAGATAATACCCGTAGTCCTGCCGAGTGTATGATATGTATGGATAGGATTACACGTTGCTCCTGGAGCTGTATTCCGGAGGAGGAAGAAGGAGCAGCCAGCTCGTCTCTGCCTCTCCTATGTGGTTGGTGTGTGTGTGTATGATTAGTGGACCGACCCTGTGCATGGAGGGGTGTAAGTGCATCTAGTGCACCTTAGTGATTTTGGTGGTTTGAAGACTTATAGGTTAAGTATCTAATGTATTCGTGAGTGTACACATGATCTATAAGTCAGTGAGGAGTTTGAAATATTCGATAAATATCGACCCGTAAAAATGTATATCTTCGGCTGAAGAAATTGGTATGAAGCTGAAAAATTGAATCACGAAGAAATTGCGATGAAATTGATATTCCTCGTGAAGTTATTGAAAATGAGGAGTTCGGTGTGTCCTGAAGAAAATCAATCTGAAGACTTTGAAGCATGAAGATTCATCCATTTTGTTTTATTTTCTTCACACTTGAGTAATAGGAACACCGTACTGTTAAAGGGGGTCAAAGTAACCCATTGGAATGAATTTCCTCATGATGCTCAACCCAAGCCTAATCCTACCAAAAGCCTCAAGTGAGGAATATGAGAGACATGAGAACTCTCACAGTTGAGGGCCCCGACCGCTACCGTTAATCGCGCCACATCATTGGTCTTATCCAAAGCAACGGTCATATTATTTAAGGGTGTTAACGTCAAATCATGTCGGGATGCTCCCACGCTATAAATAGCCGCCCCCCACAACCATTAGCTGGTTGGCTGCTCTGTTAGAAACTAACACTTGTCATAAGAGCAACCCAAATTGCTGAGAGTCTTCGAGAGTAATTCATAAGTGAGGAAATACCCCAAATACCAAACCACAAACCAAAAACCAAGTGATTGAGCATCACTGAAGAAGTTATTCATGTGTGGGACTGAAGCCTTTTACCTTTGAGGACTGTGCATCCTCCAGACGGTTAGGCGTCATGGTCTAGAGCAATCCAGTAGTCAATTGTGGATCGCCAGGTGACAAAGTTTGTGAGTGTTTGGAAGTCTGCCCTGAAGACTTACCACGAGTGTTGGGCAAGGAATGTGTTTTCTTAGCCCAAGGAGAATACGGTAGGGACTGTGTGTCCCGGGACTGTGTGTCTTTTGGTTTCAATACCAAGCCGCTCCAAACTAGATGTACAACTGTCACAGCAGTTGGAACTGGGTCATCAAACACTGTCTTCACTATGGAACGGGTTCTATTTCTTCAACTCCTTACATTCCTCAGATTGTATGTTGATGATTTTCACTGTCACTGTTTGAAGAATTTGCTGAAGACTTTCTCTGAAATTCCTCAACCCCAAATTCATCATGCGAGTTAATCCTCATCTGTTTTCTCCGTGCCTGCATACTGTGCAAACTGTTTTTCATATTCTTCACCTTGAGAAACTGTTGTAGTGATACTTTGCACTCCTGATCCTTTGTTGTTTCCGCTACAAGTTAGTCATCAGTGAGGAATTTGCTCAAAAGGAATTTCTTCAGTGATGAAATTCTAAAAATCTCCTATTCACCCCCCTCTAGTCGATATAACACACTTTCAAGGGGGCTGGGGGGTTTTATAGACGAACCCACTGGCCTACAATATGGATAAAGGGTACATGAGTGGGACCCGGCTGGCAGCCTCGCCGGCTGGCCAGAGGCCCCATGGTGGTCTTGTCTTGTCGCTTGAGGGGCCCGGCGACTGCAAGGTCTCGTCTGGCTATGGGACCCGCCGGCTAGCCAATGGGGCTCTCGCATAAGATTGACGCAGGACACGTGTGGTACGTCCAGCGTCATCCAGTGAGATTCATCATGGGCAGACGATACGGCCGCCTCCACTGTTCCCACGCCGAGTGCAGTAATGGAGTGGGAGTTTGACGGCCAACAATGTGTTGGGTGATGTATCAGTGCCGGGGAAGCTCAGCGGCGTGGCCGCAGACACTGGTACCCGCTGTGCACTCCGATCCAGTACCTTTGCTGACGCGTAGCCACCTTTAATTGTAGGGTCTCGTCATGTACTACGATCTGATGTGACTTGAGATCCCCGGCCGACTCGCCTGCTTGACTAGCCGGCCTGGGCACGGCTGCCTCGTCCTTAGCCGGTTGGCTTGGCCCAGACGGCCAAGGAGAGGTAGTCCTCTTGCCTCTAGCCGGCCGGTGCTGCCTGGCCGGCCGAAGAGTTGGCCAGCTCGCCCCCTAGCCAATAGGTGTCGTCTAGCCGGCCAGGGGACTTGGGCCTTGTAGAATTGTTCTTGGTCATTCCTGTTGGGCCAAAGATAAAGGAGTAGGCTCGCCGAGCCTACCCCGGGGTTATCCCCCGACAGCAGGAGAAGGGAAAGCAATAATGGACCAATGCAACTAGTCAGGTCCCTAATAACTCATGTGAAGATAGAAGGCTACGGCGATCCGACATCAGCCTTGTGACGCGCACCGGCCTGGCCCACGGTGGCTCAGGCCGCCCCCCCCCCCCCCCCCCCCCGAGGCTTCACCCAGAAGCCAAACCGAGCGCGCCGTGGGCCCGGGGGGTGGCCCACTTCATCAAGCAAGCACGATTGGCGCGGTAGCGCTCAAGGCAAGGGCCTCGCGAGGGGCCAAGCCTCGCGAGGGGGATCAACGTCAAGACCCGTAAGGGCCCTCATCAGGACTCCTCCGTAGTGGAGGATATTCTGAGGCAAGGCCCAACCTCAGTAGTCAAGAATGACCTATAGGAAAGACACATGAGCAGCACACAACAGGGCGGAGCAGTTTCCCCTTTAATGCAAAGGGGTAAGGACGTACCGGTGTTCCCAAGGCGTCTTCCAAAGGTTTCCCTTCTGGTGCAACAAAGCCATCGCTGCCCGCCAGCAGGACAGACGTCATCCCTGGACCCATCCCTGAAGCGCTGGCAGCCACTTTGCAGGCTAAGACCACCTTTGGGCAGGAGAGCATGTTCCCTTGTTCCCCTTCAAAATTGGCCATTGTGGGATCCCTTCCTGCCGAAACGATAAGGGAAGAGGACCGGGGCGGCCACTATATATAGAGGTTAGGTTACTTCATAGAGGAAGAGATCGATACATACACACACCGACACCACACAAAGGCCACCCAGCCTCTTGAGGCCCTCAAACACTATACTAGTTCATCCACCAACCTCCATGAGAGGCAAGCCACCGAAGCAGGAGTAGGGTATTACGCTTCTCAACGGCTCGAACCAGGGTAAACTATCGTGTTCTGTGTATTCCTCACAATCCAGTGAATTATCCGCCATCCTCATCGAGTAGCGAGTTAGGAGAGATCTTTGTAGACGCCCCTTATTTCGAATCTTTAGGGTTTTGCGGAGCCCGAAATCCGGCAGAATGTGGAAAGTGTGATATATTGACTAGAGGGGGGTGAATAGGCGATTTTTACCAATTCATCGGTGAGGAAATTCCTAGTGTGGAAATTTCTCAGTCATGAACCAAGTGCAGCAAAAATAGTACCCTCACACAAGCGCGAAAGCGACTACAACAAAGTAGTCATAATGAATTGATAGGTTCGGTTTGCACAGGATACGTATACATAATAAGCATGTGATGAATAACTCGGGTGAAGAATTTGAGGTGAGGAATTCCGAGAAAGTCTTTAGTAAAATCCTTCAAAGAGTACAGATGAAAGTCTTCAACATGCAATTGAAGAAATAGAAACAGTTGAAGAAATAGAACCAGTAGCTTGATGAAGACAGTGGTTGCGGACCCTGTTCCAACAGTTATGATAGTTGTACATCTAGTTTGGAGCGGCTTGGTATTAAAACCAAAGGACACACAGTTCCGGGACACACATTCCCTACTGTATTATCCTTGAGCTAAGAACACACAGTCCTCGCCCAACACTCGTGGTAAGTCTTCACAACAGACTTCCAAACCCCAACAAACACGGTCACCCAGCGATCCACAATTGACTGCTGGATGCCCCAGACACGACGCCTAAACATCTCGAGGATGCACAGTCCTCAAAGGTAACAAGCCTGGGTTCCACACAGGAACAATCTCTTTAATGATGCTCATTCACTTTGGTTTCAGTTTTTATTTGGGTGTTTGGGGTATTTCCTCACTTCATGATTTTCATTCAAAGTCCTCATGGAATTGGGTTGCTCTAAATGACAAGTGTTTGTTTCTCTTGGAGCAGCCAACCAACTAGTGGTTGTGGGGTGCGGCTATTTATAGCCTGGGAGCATCCCGGCACGATTTGACATTAATGTCGTTAATGATATGATCGCTGGGTGGATAAGGTTTAGGATAGGTGGTGCGTGGCGTGGCAACGGTCGGAACTTTCAACTGTGAAAGTCCTCATGTCTCTCATGTTCCTTACTTTGAGGATCTGGTAGGTGGAGGTTCGAGTTGAGCATCATGAGGAAATTCTTTCCATAGTTTTACCTCGACCCCCTTTAATAGTAAAGTGTTCCTATGACTCAAGAATGAAGAAAACGAAACAGAAAGACTAATCTTCAAGCTTCAAAATCTTCAGAGTATTTTCTTCGAGACACACTGAATTCCTCATCTTCAATGTCTTCATGAGTAATATCAATTTCGTGGCAATTTCTTCGCAATCAAATTCTTCAAGGAACGACCAAAGTCTTCACCCGAAGACATATATTTTTAGGGGTCGATATTCTTCGAAAAAATCAGACTCGTCAGCAACTTATAGAGCGTGTGTACAGTCACAAACGTATTAGTATTTTGGCCTATAAGTCTTCAGTGCACCAAAATCACTAAGGGGCACTAGATGCACTTACAATCTCCGCCTTTTTGGTTGTCGATGATAAATAGGTTAAGTTTTCAATGGGAATAAAAATATGAAGTGTAACTACAGATTTTGAGGAATTTGATTGCAACATATAGAGAAACACCCCTTGAAGATGTGCATATTTGAGGAACTTGCATTGGACAGCAAATGCACATTGATGATATATATCATGGAGATATTCCCCTGTATCTTGTATTTCATGCATTCATTTGACATATAGTATGAGGAATTTGAAACGTATGATGAAAACTGGTTTCTGACGAATTTCAGCATGCATGCATTAATTAACTTGAGGAATAAGCTTGCGAAGAAAAACTTTCAAAAGTGTCAGAACACCATCTGGCTTAAGTTACAACTCATTACATCAAACACTTCATAAGAACGAGGGTTTGTAACTTAATAAAGTTTGTAAGCCCATAATTTTGACCCGCTTAAAGACTAACTCGGTTTTCTCCCCCTTTGTCATCAAGTGACGAAAAGGGACAAAACTGAGGACTAAAGTCCATGAAGATCTTCACTTCTGTGCTGGAGGAGGGGCACCAGTATTATTTGGGTCAATCTTCTTGGTTGGGCTTGTTGCAGTATCAGCATGTTATTCATCAGAATCTGCAGAGCGGAATGAGGAATATGAGCTATCCACCAAGTCAGGAACTGGGATCTTCTTGAATTTCTGCTTTATTTGCCATGAGCAATCAAAGTCTTGAGTGAATTCCAGTTCTTTAAGTTCCTCAGGAGTCTTGAGGTGTGACAGTATTGCCCAAGTGCGATCAAATACCTCATGAAGATAATACTGATTTTTCTTCACGTCATTTTCAACATCATTGAGTGTTTTCACAATAGAGCCAAACTGACGTTTAACCCACTTATGGTTTTGATCAACCTTCTGATGAAGACTGAGGAGTAGCTGTCTGTTAGTCATCACCCTTGGGGCGGTTGGACTTGGAGGTTTTTCTTTGCCATCAGATTCTTGGGTGATAGTGTCATCCTAGGTAGAGTAGGATGCTACCTTGCGAAATTGACCATGCAGTTGCCGATTTCCTTCATCAATCACAAACTTGCCTTTGCCCTCTACTAGTTCAAAAGATTTTTTGATGACTTTGAGAGGAGGTAGATAACTGAGGAGATTCTGAAAGTTAGCTTGATAGTTGATTGAGGATCTGGTTCTCATGAATCTCATGATCCAAGGTGCATAAATCTTCAACTCAAATGGTGCTAACTTCACAAGTGAGTTCTTTTCTTCAGAGCCAGTCAGAATTTTTGTAGCCGCAAGGGATGCAGGAATTTGAGCAATTTGAGAAGCCATTGGCCAATTTGGATGAGCCTTTTCCGAGAATTCATCATGAATTACAGGTGTGGGGCAGCCAATGTCCACATCATCATCCTTTTCTTTAGTAGTCGTCTCTGGGTTTTAATGGGGACGTGTTGAGACTTGAGGAATTTGGTCAGAATGAACTTCCTGATCTATTGGCGTGGATGCTGCAGAGCAATTTTCATCCATTTCCTCATCCCTTTCTGGAATGATATGTTCTTCACCAAATGGTACAATCATGTACAACGGTGCAACACTGAGAGGAGTTGCATCAACTGGAGCCGATGATGAAGTGGGCAAAGTCTTCGGGCGTTTTGCCTCAAGACTTTGAAGGCGTTGATGCCTTTCTCGTCTTGGCTTCCTACTCAACAACTTTTGTTTTCTTCACTTCTAAGGCAGAAGGAAGTGCCACATTCTTCACTTTTGAAGACTTTGGTGAAGGATCATTTTCTTCAGGCATTGCATATGTAGTTGCCGGCCTGGCAGATTCTTGAGCAGTTACCTCATGAGAAGATTCATCAGTAGGAGGTTCTTCATTTTCATTAACCAGTTGTACGGTGTAGCTGGCTTGATGTGGGGACCCCGACTGGTAAGTCGAGATCGCCGTGCCCAGTGATCCCAAGGATCAATGCTCACTGAACACAGATACTGAATAATAGGGTCTTACATCCATACATAACGTTTGATACAATAAATGACCACTTTGGTCGAGTCTTACATACATAGGGCCTTAAAGGCCAAAGCACCAAACTAGATCAATAGCGGAATTATTTGTTGAAAGCGTGAACCCATGCCCTCAGCCTTAACCTACAGGCATTCTGACTCGGAAGTGTCCTAGCTCGCAAGAACGTCATCGATTTAATCTTCACCATATCCTGTCTTTGACACGTGGTCAATGAAATAACCGGTGGCAAGCCAATGAGTACTTTGAATGTACTCGCAAACAGCCCATGATACGAATAATGAAAGTGAAGGATAACAGTATCATGCATCTTTAGTGTAACTCATCTGGGTGGAATGCAATTTGGTGGAATGATCAGGTATATGCAACAAGTTAAAGAACTACTCTTGAAGAACGGGTTACATATATCGACATATCTGACAAGGGTTGAATACACCGAGTTCACCCTATATGCCAAGTCACCGAACTTGGTCATATCAATTCCTCAAGTAACTCCGGTTATTAACACCATTCACCGAACTCACACCCACACACTTGGTTTATGCGGAAACGCTGGACGTAGTTTAAGCAGCACCACCCAACTATCCTTGACTGTGGACACGGCTATTCGAATAGTTTGACACTCTGCAGAGGTAGTACACTGGACCCACGAGAAACGGGAAACTTCCGTGTCATCCACGACTCGCGGTATATCACGTATACCCGAGGTAAGTACACGATCATCATCTTTCCCCTGACGATACTAGACAAAGAGGTGCACTCGATTGGTACCCAGCCCACATGTTGTACGTCTTACGAGCACCGACTCTGGACAGTATCAACCATGCGGGGACCAACGGTGTGCCCCCATCACGAGAGTGACACCGATCACTCCCGCAACTAGTAATGTGGCTCTTTGCTAGTACCGACCAGAGTAATCAACAAAGCCCCGTCCCATAAAGGGGTATCGTGGTCTTACTGGTAAGGTTGGGGCGGTCGACACATCAGAAATCTAATCCCATTTCCGAAACCATATTTACACAAAAACACCGGTGCATCACTTCACCATAAGTGATCACCAACTCATCATCACCCTCGGGCATTAGTGGCACTTGACGGGGTTTTCATAAACTCTTTATTTTACTCATCATCATGCTTGTGATAATATGCTCTATCTTTACTTGTCAACATGGCATTAACATGACCCTCAAGGGGTAGGGTCAAGCTCAATGCAATGATCTAACTTTAGTAACCCGCATGATAGTACGTGACCCTCATAGATGGTAAGATCAAGCTCATCATGCTCATGCTCCGAGGAGCCATGTGAATAACATCATCAACATGCAAGGGCTTTGAAGAAGCCTCCGGTGCCATCACCGCAATGATGAACCGGCATCGTGATCACATGCAACTGGAAAATACCAACTATACTAGCATGCAACAATGTTTATGATCAAGTCATGGTCAAAGGGCTGCTTGCCTTGCTCACATAAGTCCTCGGGGTCTTCGAGGTCTTCCGCTCCGTCCCCGAATACTCCGTCTACCGTCAACTATCGTCGGAAACAACTATAGTAAGCCATATAGCAAGTAGAACAAAAGTGTTCTATAAAGAGAAGTTTTATTTTTCTTGGACCTCTCTGGTCATAAGAAAAATACCTGAAGCTTCTCACAGGAGATTTGAATCATCAAGGATTTTTGAATAGGTGAAAGGAGCAATAGGTGGCCATTGAATAAGACAACAGAAATCATTCTTTTAAAAATGAGTGGAGACACCCATTTAACAGAGAATGATTTTAGAAATATTTAGGAAGTGGTTTCACCGGATTTGGAGATGGTATGAATATTCTAGAGATTTTACAGTGAGCAATAAATAGCAATAGGAGCTATTTATTTATTGCAACGGAAATAAGTCACACAAAAATGTTGACCAGGGTTCTAAAAATGGAGAATGATTTTAGAAGGCTCTGGGAGTTTGAATCACTCCATTTGGAGTTGAAATGAAGCCTATGGGATTTTTTAAAGGTGGTTTTTAAAATGTCTAAATGGGCATTTAGATATTATTATCACAAGAAAGTATTTTGGAAAAAATTGCAATGCCCAGATCTGGATGGAACAGGATTTTAGAAACCTGCAGAATTTTGAATCAATAAATTTGGAGTTAGTATGAATCTTGGATGGAAGTTATAAGTTTAACAAGATAGAAAATGGGAAAAAGACTTAGACTCAGGGTAATCCAACGCTCAAGGCGTTGAATAGGCCTGCGGCTCGGCCCAGTGGCTCGGCCACCAGCGAGGGACCACACAGGAGGCGTATTCACCAGAATACGCCTTCGGCTGGATGAAGGCGCGAAGCGCCAGGGCGCTTCCACTTAATCTGCAGCGGGGTCGCGCGGCTGCCTCTTAGGCTCACAGGTGGGCCCGGGGAAAAGGGGGCCGCGTGCAGGTGCTTCTTCCTCCTCTCGCCTTAGCACAGAGGAGGGCACAAGAGGCTGGGCTACGCGGCGCCGGCACCGGCACCGATCTGGCTGCTCCGGCCACCAGCATGCTCGGGGCAACGAGCTGCGCTAACCTTGGGTCTCGTTCCCATAAGGGAACCGCGGAGAGAGGGGTCCTTGACCGCGGCCGAGGGCGGCGACGGTAGCGATGGGGAGGGGCTCCTCAGATGGCTCTGGCCACCCTCCGGCGGTGTGCCGGCCACCGGCGCGATTGGGGCGGTTAGCCGCATCCGTTCCCCTGCTCAACACCTGCAGGGGAGGGCCGCATGAGCGCTGACGACGAGGCTACGGGGAGGCCGTCTACCCCCCTGGTTTCGGCACCAACAGCGAACGGGAAGAGCAGGAGGTGATGCGGAGGAGTTGCGGCGGCATAGGGACCACCAGTAGGGAAGAGGGAGGCGAAGGGAGGCCCTGCGCATGCCATCCCGCAGAGGCCGAAGGAGGAGGGGGAGGCTTGGCGAGAGAGTAGGGAGGAGGAGAGGGGTTCCAGGGAGAGAGTAGGAGGGTTTGTGGGAGCGAGAGATGCTCGGGAGGCTCTAAGTGGGAAGGAGGAGCCGAGAGAGCTCGAGAGCTCTCTGGAGCTCACGTGGGCATGGGCGCCACACGTCCCAGAGGGCATTGGATGCTAGCTAGCATCATGGAGGGAGTCAAGGAGGGATAGGGGAGTGCTCTGACGCTCTGGGGCATGCTGGAGCTGCGGGACATGAGCTAGGGAACAAGGAAATGGTGCAGAGCACCATTTGTGCAGCCTGACAGCGTGGTCACCATGGCCACGCGTGTCCACCGTGTCCCTTCGACCTGAAAAAGATGACTCCCATGCAAGGCATGCTTGCCAGAGGTCACTTGAGAAGTTTGGAGCCAAGTTAAGAAGGTATGAATGGGGTTTGACTATTGTAAACATCTCAGCAGGAAACTAGGGGCTGACACAAATGGTTTTCACAGGTAGGGAGGGGATGTGAAACCATGTCCTGGAGCACGTGGTATGAAAGGACTACACACCTGCGAAAATTCAGCTCAAAAAAAGAAGTGTAGCTAGCACTTGCTGTACAAAGCTACTTTTCAGCCAGAAATGAACATGAGGAGGTGCTGCTCATTTTCTCCACATGAGCATGCCATATCTTGGTTCTAAATGAAGCCTTGGCATATATTAGATGTTCTGGAAAGAGTTGCGAGTGATAGCTTAAGCAGAAGAATGGGAAGAAGGGTAAAATAGTGCTGCCAATGGTAAAAATGAGAGAAAGTTACAAAGGGACCTTCTCCAATAATTGACCATTGGCCATGGGGAAGTTACTGGAGGTAAAATATGAATATGTGAGGCTGTGGTAGAAAGTTGAGCTCAAGGGTAAAAGTGGAAGGGGAAAAAGAAGCCAAATTAGTGAGTGCACACAAGGTGTTTGATCTGTGGTTGGCTACCAGATGAATTCCAATGGCTATGAAACTTAACAGGATCAAATAATAGATGCAAGTAGGCTTGCACACCAAATTTGGGATTTTCTAGAGAAGTCTTCCAATGTAGACTTGAAGAACCCTAGAAATGGGCAGAAATGGGTTTCTCCTTAGAACCCTATACAAATGAATTCCCACAAATCCAATATTTGGTGTAGGGGCATTATTTGAGCATTAAGGCATGCACAAAAAGTTTAAGGATAATTGGAGAAACTTTATAATGTAAAGTTTACTAAAGTCAGAAATCAACAGAGAGGGTTTTGAGGGCCTTGGGACAAGTTCCTCTATTCTCCTTGGTGTACCACTTGGTGTGGATGCCTCATTGGAGTACTGGAACATGTCCACCAAATTTGAGCACAATTGGAGACACTTCACAATGTAGAGTTGCTCAAATTTGATTCTGGACAGATAGGGTTTTACAGTGATTAGGGGAGTCAAATCAACTTGGATTGAAATGAAACTTGGTAAGATCATCAAGAATATCATAGATGACATGCTAGAATTTTACTGGAATTTATTGAGAATATTTCTTATAGAAATATTCCAAAAACTTGAAATAGGCAGGAATGGCTTTGGAGGGGTTTGCCCAATATTTTGAACATGACCATGTGTTTAAACTCAGAAATATGGAATAAATATATCCACTGAGTTTCCCTAAATTTTTCTGAAATATTTTCAAGAAAATAAAAATAACTTTCCTTCATAGGAGACCATTTCTGGCCTCAGAGAAGGGCTTTAAAAAAAAATTCAAACAATAATATAGTGGTTTTGAAAGCCATTTTGATAATGGTTTTAAATAAAACAATTGGTGCAAAAGAAACTCCCTAATTTGAGGACTTGTAGTAGAAACCTCATGTGAGGGGTTTGAAAGTTTAATTCAAAGAAAAGCTTTTTGGTGAAAATAATATTTGGTAAAAATAGATATTTATCCTAAACACATGGCATGATCATTAGGCAGGAGATCATTGGATGAGAAGATGATTAAGAGAGTTACAGGATCTATTAGGTATCAAACACAATCATGCAAACAAGCAAGGCAAACAATAGTCACTTCAAGCATCACAAGTATTTCACAAAAAATTTAATTGGTCCTAAATTTTGAAATGAGTTAATTAGTCAGGAAAGCCAAAAACTGGGGTGTTACAAACCTTACCCTCTTAAGAAAATCTCGTCCCCGAGATTTCTAGGCTAGGGGTTGGTGAGATACAAAATCTTGAGTCGGAGGTAGTCTTCATGTCCCCATGTTGCTGTCGTGGTCTTGAGGTGCTTGATGATACGACTTCGATTGTCCGCACGTCCTTGCATGATCGTGAGCGGGATCTGGCAATAAGTTAGGCTTGACTGAGGTCAAGGGCTTGGTGAACTAAGTCCGTGCAAGGTTTTGGCTTGCAAGTGTATTCCGAAGTCAGAATACGTGGCAAGAGGGGTTGTCTGGGATCTGGTCCTCGGCTTCGCATGCCGGTTAGTGACATCAAGATGTCTCATGTTAGAACGTACTGCCAAAGTTTTTGCAAGGCTTCCTTCTTACGGGGAAGTCCTTGACTTCCTTTCAACAGTCAAGCTATGGTCGCAAATAGTCTTCATAGGCTTCTCGTGAAAGGGTCCGGGTTGGGTCTCACCTACGAGCCTAAGCTCGGAGGCTCAGAGTCCAGAACAGGTCCTGCCATCTGGGAGGGTTAGCGAGGGGTTCTGGACGAGCTGGCTACCCCAGAGTATATACCAGCCATCCGTTCCCAAGGTCTGCGGCTCGGGAAGCGGAAATCACCTTTAGCAGGTTTCCACCACGATCTACTAGTACCTGCATCCTTAATATGGACCAAGGAGAAGTCGTCTGATTCTTTCGCTTGTCCAAGGGCTTCATCGTCCTGAATCGCTGAGGATTCCTGACGTTGTTGATGTAGTCGGTGCGCGGTCGGTGGTTGACTTCTGTTGCTTCATTGCCGTTGTCGTGGCTTCCTCGTCACGGCAGTTCTTCGTCTTGGCTGGAGTAGGTTAGACTTCCATCGTCTTGGGACTGCTTCAAGAAGCCCACCTTCTCGAGATAACAATGTACCCTCAAGACACATATCATCATTACCATGACAGTCTTTAGTCTATACTCTATATCCGAGAACGATCCTCTTATGGCATCAAGGTTACAGTGCTAGCTTAAGATGGAAGGCTACTTGTTCACGGTGATCACTCGTTCCATTGAGAACCCGGTGCTCAGCGGGGTTTATCGGGGACCTACACGAGTTCTGGCCAGTCCGTGTACTAGAAACGTGACCAGAAAATTTGAGCCGGAAAGGCTTGTGGAGGTTAGTCTGGTCTAGTGTGGTTTTCCAATCTTGAGCGAAAAGCACACTCCGACGGGTTGCGTGTGGTTAAGCATAGCACAGTCAGTGTCTTCATGTCACTTGTCCTCCGAAGCGGATCCTTAGTGCATCTTGCCTTGCCGTCTTCACTTGTCGAGAGGGGTGAGAGAGAGAGAGCATAGAGGGGAGTGTCTAAGGGTCTCAGCGCAATCAAACAAGCGTTGAAAAAAAAATCAACTCAAACAAGTGTTAAAATTATTTTGAACATCAAAATAGGACAAGTGATATAACCGCATGCTTGTTGCCTAAGCAGAAGTGCGACTCATATCAAAGCACAAACAACAAAAACAAACAACACACAACATGGTCCATCCGAACCATTTCACGGACTCGACTTCGCATAGGGGATTCACGACTCATCCTATCCTAGGTTCAGGAACTCGACAGTCGTGCTTGCTTCTTGCTCTGGAGAGTAGTCCGCTAAGTCTTCTGGACCTTCTTAGGGCGTTGTCACGCCTCTTGTTATCGCTTGCTGAAGCAATTCACTTGAGTTGTAAGGAACTCTGGTTGTCTTCTCATCTGGGAAATTGCTGACGAAGGAGGTTCTTCATAGCTATCGCTGACAGGGTCTTCTGTTGTCTTCATGATCTTGTCAGCGTCTTCTTGTCTTCTGAGGCTTCGAGGGTCTCAAGGGGACACCTTCATGCACCGATATTTGCAAGACATAATAGAGTTCTGATCTGCCAATCACTCTAATTGCGATATCGACACCTAGAGCGGGGGATGAAGAGAACCGTTTTCCTGCTCACTAAGGTGAGGTGGACCAAATGGCGAGGTTCTCATCCACCGGTGGTGGTCGACACAATTACCTATAACTAACAGGGTCGCTCTACTAGTGATGCAGATCAAGGTTTGCATATATTATGTCCATATTATCGTAGGCGAAAGTGGCATCACTCTGGAACAGTGCCCAGGGTTTCACCATCTTCTAAGCCTCGATGTCCTCGCTCCTCTTAGAGGTACTTCTATTGGTGTCGCCTGGTCGTAGAGTTGTCTTCTCTGTCCTTCAGCACAGGTGTTTGCCTGGAAAGGTTACTTCCTTCTGGGCTGCCCACGAGGATTTCAATTTATCCCGTGGTCAGAAGGGCATAAGGTTCTAGCGACCATTAGCAAGTTTTGAAAAAGTTGACGAGGAGTGTCAAGAAAATAAGAGTGGAAGGCTAGAACATAACCTTCAAGTTCTTTGAAGTTTTAGGAGAGTTGAGAAAATATATAAATTTTGTAAATATTTCGAAGGATCTGGAAAGCAGTTTTATCCTAACTAACGTCCGTGCTAACTAAGGGCTTCCTACAGTCAGGATGGCTCTCATACCAACTCTGTGGGGACCCCGACTGGTAAGTCGAGATCGCCGTGACCAGTGATCCCAAGGATCAATGCTCACTGAACACAGATACTAAATAATAGAGTCTTACATCCATACATACCGTTTGATACAATAAATGACCACTTCGGTCGAGTCTTACATACATAGGGCCTTAAAGGCCAAAGCACCAAACTAGACCAATAGCGGAATTATTGGTTGAAAGCGTGAACCCATGCCATCAGCCTTAACCTAGAGGCATTCTGACTGGGATGCGTCCTAGCTCGCAAGAACGTCACCGAGTTAATCTTCACCATATCGTGTCTTTCACACCTGGTCAATGAAATAACCAGTGGCAAGCCAATGAGTACTTTGAATGTACTCGTAAACAGCACATGATATGAACAATGAAAGTGAAGGATAACAGTATCATGCATCTTTAGTGCAACTCATCTGGGTGGAATGCAATTTGGTGGAATGATCAGGTATATGCAACAAGTTAAAGAACTACTCTTGAAGAACGGGTTACATATATCGACATATCTGACAAGGGTTGAACACACCGGGTTCACCCTATATGCCAAGTCACCGAACTTGGTCAGATCAATTCCTCAAGTAACTCCGATTATTAACACCATTCAACGAACTCACTCACACACACACACACACACTTGGTTTATGCGGAAACGCTGGACGTAGTTTAAGAAGCACCACCCAACTGTCCTTGGCCGTGGACACGGCTATTCGAATAGTTTGACACTCTACAGAGGTAGTACGCTGGACCCACGAGAAACGGGAAACTTCCGTCTCATCCACGACTCGCGGTATATCACGTATACCCGAGGTAAGTACCCGATCATCATCTTTCCCCTAACGATACTAGACAAAGAGGTCCACTCGATTGGTACCCAGCCCACATGTTGTACGTCTTACGAGCACCGACTCTAGACAGTATCAACCATGCGGGGACCAACGGTGTGCCTGGAACTCATAATAATGGCATAGTCGTCCTACCTGGCACGACCCCATCACGAGAGTGACACCGATCACTCCCGCCACTAGTAATGTGGCTCTTTGCTAGTACCGACCAGAGTAATCAACAAAGCCCCGTCCCATAAAGGGGTATCGTGGTCATACTGGTAACGTTGGGACGGTCGACACATCAGAAATCTAATCCCATTTCCGAAACCATATTTACACAAAAACACCAGTGCATCACTTCACCAAAAGTGATCACCAACTCATCATCACCCTTGGGCATTAGTGGCACTCGATGGGGTTTTCATAAACTCTTTATTTAACTCATCATCATGCTTGTGATAATATGCTCTATCTTTACTTGTCAACATGGTATTAACATGACCCTCAAGGGGTAGGGTCAAGCTCAATGCAATGATCTAACTTTAGTAACCCGCATGATAGTAGTGTGACCCTCATAGATGGTAAGATCAAGCTCATCATGCTCATGCTCCGAGGAGCCATGTGAATAACATCATCAACATGCAAGGGCTTTTAAGAAGCCTCTGGTGCCATCACCACAATGATGAACCGGCATCGTGATCACATGCAACAGGAAAATACCAACTATACTAGAATGCAACTATGTTTATGATCAAGTCATGGTCCTTGCTCACGTAAGTCCTCGGGGTCTTCGAGGTATTCCGCTCCGTCCCCGAATACTCCGTCTACCGTCAACTATCGTCGGAAACAACTATAGTAAGCCATATAGCAAGTAGAATAAAAGTGTTCTATAAATAGAAGTTTCATTTTTCTTGGACCTCTCTGGTCATAAGAAAAATACATGAAGCTTCTCACAGGAGATTTGAATCATCAAGGATTTTTGAATAGGTGAAAGGAGCAATAGGTGGCCATTGAATAAGCCAACAAAAATCATTCTGTTAAAAATGAGTGGAGGCACCCATTTAACAGAGAATGATTTTAGAAATATTTAGGAAGTGGTTTCACTGGATTAGGAGATGGTATGAATATTCTAGAGATTTTACAATGAGGAATAAATAGCAATAGGACCTATTTATTTATTGCAACGCAAATAAGTCACACGAAAATGTTGACCAGGGTTCTCAAAATGGAAAATGATTTTAGAAGGCTCTGGGAGTTTGAATCAGTCCATTTGGAGTTGAAATGAAGCCTATGGGATTTTTGAAAGGTGGTGTTTAAAATGTCTAAATGGGCATTTAGATATTATTATCACAAGAAAGTATTTTGGAAAAAGTTGCAATGCCCACATCTGGATAGAACAGGATTTTAGAAACCTCAAGAATTTTGAATCAATAAATTTTGAGTTAGTATGAATTTTGGATGGAATTTATAAGTTTAACAAGATAGAATATGGGACAAAGACTTTGACTCAGGGTTATCCAACGCTCAAGGCGTTGAATAGGCCCGCGGGTCGGCCCAATGGCTCCACCACCAGCGAGGGTCCACGCAAGAGGCGTATTCACCAGAATACGCCTTCGGCTGGATGAAGGCGCGAAGCGCCAGGGCGCTTCCACTTAATCTGACAGCGGGGTCGCGCGGCTGCCTCTTGGGCCGACAGGTGGGCCCAGGGAAAAGGGGGCCCGCGTGCAGGTGCTTCTTCCTCCTCTCAAATTAGCACAGAGGAGGGTACAAGAGGCTGGGCTGCGCGGCGCCGGCACCGATCTGGCTGCTCCGGCCACCAGCGTTCTCGGGGGAACGAGCTGCGCTGACCTAGGGTCTCGTTCCCGTAAGGGAACCGCGGAGAGAGGGGGCCTTGGCCGCGGCCGAGGGTGGCAACGGTAGCGATGGGAGGGGGTCCTCAGATGGCTTCGGCCACCCTCCGGCGGTGCGCCGGCCACCGGCGTGCTCGAGGCGCTTAGACTCATCCGTTCCCCTGCTCAACACCTGCAGGGGAGGGCCGCATGAGCGTTGGCGACGAGGCTACGGGAGGCCATCTACGCCCCTGGTTTCGGCACCAGCAGCGAAGGGGAAGAGCAGGAGGTGATGCGGAGGAGTTGCGGCGGCCTGGGGACCACCAGGAGGGAAGAGGGAGGCGAAGGGAGGCCCTTTGCATGCCATCCCGCAGAGGCCGAAGCTCTACCCCTTCGGCCATGGCTATGGCAGGAGGAGGGGGAGGCTTGGGGAGAGAGCAGGGAGGAGGAAAGGGGTTCCAGGGAGAGAGTAGTAGGGTTTGAGGGAGCCAGAGATGCTCGGGAGGCTCTAAGTGGGGAAGGAGGAGCCGAGAGAGCTCGAGAGCTCTCTGGAGCTCACGTGGGCATGGGCGCCACACGTTCCAGAGGGCATTGGATGCTATCTAGCGTCATGGAGGGAGTCAAGGAGGGATGGGGGAGTGCTCTAGCGCTCTGGGGCATGCTGCAGCTGCGGGACATGAGCTTGGGAACAAGGAAATGGTGCAGAGCACCATTTGTGCAGGCTGACAGCGTGGTCACCATGGCCACGCGTGTCCACGGTGTCCCTTCGACCTGAAAAAGATGTCTCCCATGCAAGGTATGCTTGCCAAAGGTCACTGGAGAAGTTTGGAGCCAAGTTAAGAAGGTATGAATGGGGTTTGACTGCTGTAAACATTTCACCAGGAAACTAGGGGCTGATAAAAATGGTTTTCACAGGCAGGGAGGGGAGGTGAAACCATGTCCTAGAGCACGTGGTATGAAAGTACTACACACCTGCTGAAATTCAGCTCAAGAAAAGAAGTGTAGCTAGCACTTGCTGTACAAAGCTACTTTTCAGCCAGAAATGAACTTGAGGAGGTGCTGCTCATTTTCTCCACATGAGCATGCCATATCTTGGTTCTAAATGAAGCCTTGTCATATATTAGATCCTCTGGAAAGAGTTGGAGTGATAGCTTAAGCAGAAGAATGGGAAGAAGGGTAAAACAGTGCTGCCAAGGGTAAAAATGAGAGAAAGTTACAAAGGGACCTTCTGCAATAATTGACCAGTGGCCATGGGGAAGTTACTGGACGTAAAATATGACTATGTGAGGCGGCGGTAGAAAGTTGAGCTCAAGGGTAAAAGTGGAAGGGGCAAAAGAAGCCAAATTAGTGAGTGCACACAAGGTGTTTGATATGTGGTTGGTCTACTAGATGAATTCCAATGGCTATGATACTTAACAGGATCAAATAATAGATGAAAATAGGCTTGCACACCAAATTTGGGATTTTCTGGAGAAGTGTTCCAATATATACTTGAAAAACCCTAGAAATGGGCAGAAATGGGTTTCTGCTTAGAACCATATTCAAATGAATTCCCACAAATCCAATATTTGGTGTAGGGGCATTATTTGAGCATTAAGGTATGCACAAAACGTTTGAGGATAATTGGAGAAACTTTATAATGTAAAGTTTACCAAAGTAAGAAATCAACAGAGAGAGTTTTGAGGGTCTTAGGACAAGTTCCTCTATTTTCCTTGGTGTACCACTTGGTGTGGATGCCTCATTGGAGTACTGGAACATGTCCACCAAATTTGAGCACAATTGGAGACACTTCACAATGTAGAGTTGCTGAAATTTGATTCTGGACATGTAGGGTTTTAGAGTGATTAGGGGAGTCAAATCAACTTGGATTGAAATTAAACTTGGTAAGATCATCAAGAATATCATAGATGACATGCTAGAATTTTACTGGATATTATTGAGAATATTTCTTATAGAAATATTCCAAAAGCTTGAAATAGGCAGGAATGGTTTTGGAGGGGTTTGCCCAATATTTTGAACATGACCATGTGTTTAAACTCAGAAATATGGAATAAATATATCCACTGAGTTTCCCTAAATTTTTTTGAAATATTTTGAAGGCAATAAAAATAACTTTCCTTCATAGGAGACCATTTCTGGCCTCATAGAAGGGCTTTTAAATAAAATAATAAAATAAATTTTAAAATAATAATATGGTGGGTTTTGAAAGTCATTTTGATAATGGTTTTAAATAAAACAATTGGTGCAAAAGAAACTCCCTAATTTGAGGACTTGTAGTACAAACCTCATTTGAGGGGTTTGAAAGTTTAATTCAAAGAAAAGCTTTTTGGTGAAAATAATATTTGGTAAAAATAGATATTTATCCTAAACACATGGCATGATCATTAGGCAGGAGATCATGGGATGAGAAGATGATTAAGAGAGTGACAGGATCTATTAGGTATCAAACACAATCATGCAAATAAGCAAGGCAAACAATAGTCACTTCAAGCATCACAAGTTTTTCACAACAAATTTAATTGGTCCTAAATTTTGAAATAAGTTAATTAGTCAGGAAAGCCAAAAACTGGGGTGTTACACTTGAGGAATAGTTCGTTGCTTTGGGGCTGCAACTCTGTTGTTGTACTCAGCAATAGCATTCGTTGTGGCCTTGACAAACCATATTTTGACTCCCAATCAGTCTGCTTGAGGACTTGTGTATTTGTCAGTGAGGGTTTTTAGTTCAGCTTGAGTAGAGACAAGTTGCTCTGACATCAAGGTGAGAAGATTTTGTTTCAAGTACTTCTCCTTTTTAACCTTTGTTGTCCGAGCTTGTTTGTCTTGCTGTTCCATCCACTTTTCTTCATTTATGAATGAGGTTACCATGTGTCTGTGTCCAGATGGAAGCTTCAAATCATCAATAGGTGTGTTGGGATCTTTGCACCAAAGTTCGATGAAGTCCGGTACCATCTTTGGATCTAGTGTGTGGGGAATGGTGCTACCTGTAGCTTCTACAACCCTTTCTTGTTTGCTCCTGATGATGGCTTGAAGAGCTTCATCATCATATTCCTCACTTTCCTCTGATGCAGAAGGAACATTGAGGACAACTTTGCTTGGGTTGGGCCACGTTCCTCTCCCGGCAGTTATCTTAGTCTTCAGTATGCCACTTGAAGGTTTGTGAGCCGAGCCAGAGGTAGATGGAATTGAGGGAATTGGAGTCCCTCTTGGATGTTGGTAGGGCTGGAGCTGCAGAGGAAGTGAAGAATGTGCTGCAGTTGAGGACTTGGCAGCCGTTGAGGACTTTATAGTCGTGATTGTTTCTGTCTAAGGATTGTTCTATTTACATAATGTTGTGGAGGGATTTGATTCGACACCAGATTTCTTCGTTGGTGTCTTATTTGGAGTTCGTTTTGTGGCATACGCCTCAACAACAGTGGAGGACGCAGGAGCAGCTGCAGCAGCAGTAGAATCCTCATTGACCTTTGTTACATCTACGTTCGCCTATTTCCTCAGCTTGGCCAAATAATTGGCCTTTCTTCGAGATAGTCTTCAACTGTGACCATGCTGGAGGGATGACCACTTTGTTGATCTCTGAGAGGCGGTTTATAGCAAGGAGGTTTGAGGGAAAACTTCTTGCCATACTTGGGAGTGACATACTTGTAATTCTTCCACTACTGATCCCATCTTCGTACAATCCTCCAAAGCCTGATCTTGCGTTTTGCACTTGTTTATTTCCCATGAATATCTTCATCTGGTGTAGAGTAATCAGCATAGACATCTTTAGGGATCTCAAAGGCTGTGTTCAGTTCTAGCTTCTTCCACCCTTGTGTTTCCTGTCATCATCCATTTTCTTGAGTTGAGGTTTTTGCTGAGGAATTTGTATTCTGGAGGAATCTGATCACACAGGTATATTTTCTTGAAGAAACGCTGCAAATGAGTTCAGTTGATGAATACCTAGTGATTCATCAGCTAACATTTTGTACCTGTGAACAGAGCATAGGTGCGAGGAGTTTGGAGAGGTCATATGCGTTCTCAGATTTTAGGAATTTGAAAAATGGCTCATGTTGAGGAATTTGACCAGTATGGTGTTGAGGAATGTGATCAATACAGTGTTGAGGAATTTTGCTAAGCATTCAGATCTTGGGTTCTAGAGTTGTGCAGATTCGGAAATTTACACAATTGTGGAATATTCTGAAGAATTTAGTAACTTAGTGAAATTCATCAAGTGTTCTAGACATGGTGTGCAGAGGTGAAGGATTTTCTGAGGAATAACAGATTTCACGGATCTAAAGAAAACAAATGGATCAACACGGGTAGTAAAATAGGATTTTAATAACACTGTATGATGAACTCGATGAACTGTGGAAGTGAAAAATAGAAGCTCGTCGGTTCAGATCTTCAGTGCCCTAACTTGGCGACTGAAGACACCTACGATGGCGGCGGAGGGAGATGATCTGCAGTCGGCGTGAGTCCGGCGACGCCAGGTCGAGGCAATGAAGTTTTCCTCACTGGCGGCGAAGATTTCTAGTGGGGGACTAGGTTTGAGATTGAGCGGAGAAGACGAGGGCGAGAGAAGAGTTTTCACTGCAGGGGGATGGGGCTATTTGTAGCTCAGCTAAAAACGGTCTGAAGCGAAATTTCCGGACCAAACTGCCCCTACCCTTTCGTCTCCGCGTGACACATGCAACCCATGTACGAAGGGTGCAGATAGTTGAGATCGTGGTTATCCTGTCGTGAGTAGTGGGTCCAGTTAGAGCGGTACAGGTAAAATTATTTGAATTAAAAAAATTGAGGATTTTGTAGCAAAGTCTTCGGCTGACAAGGACTCAATGAGTACTTTGAACAAGTGTAAAATAGAACGCATATGAAGAATTGAGAATAGACTGGGTTGAGCATAGCATAGACGGGAGTCGGGTCCGATCACATTCACTTAGAAGAAATACAAACTTGAAAACTTAGCAATTAGTGAATGTTGTTGAGGACATCGAAAGTTAATTACTTAATATAGTCAATGAAGATCATCACTGAAAATTTTGTAAATTTTGAGAATTTGAAGACTTTTGAAATTCTGAGGAATTTGTGAAAAGTCTCAAATTTGAAGAATTTCAAATTTTGGTGGTGGTGTGACCCACCGTATAAGAATAGTGATTTCAGGTTTCGCGTACAATTGTCGTAAGGTCATGAGGATCAATTTTTCATTAATTTCTTCATACGTAGAGTGTTTTTCTTCATTGATTGAAGAAAAATGTTTCTTCGTGTGTTGTACATCTAAGTCATCAATTTTGCATAAATGATAGGATGTGTGCCATTTTCACAGAACATTCGAAGATTCTAAGATATTTAGCTCATACCGCAACTTTCAAAATCTCTTCTCATCCAAGGGCTTAGTGAAGATATCAGCTAGCTGGCCTTCAGTCTTCACATGATCGATGATGATGTCGCCCTTGAGTACATGATCATGAAGAAAATGATGACGAATTTGGATGTGCTTGGTCTTCGAGTGTTATGCTGGGTTGTAAACTATCTTGATTGCACTCTCATTGTCACTATAGAGGGGCACATTCTTCATGTTTATGCCATAGTCCTTGAGGGTTTGCTTCATCCAAAGCAGTTGAGCACAACAATATCCAATAGCAATGTAGTCAGCTTCAGAAGTGGAGAGTGATACGCAGTTCTACTTCTTTGAGGACCAACAGACTAAGGATCATGTGAGTAAATGACATGTTCCTAATGTTGACTTGCGATCCACACGGTCACTAGCATAATCAGAATCAGAATATCAAACGAGGTGAAGATTTGAGCCCTTGGGGTACCATAATCCAAGAGTTGGCGTGTGAGCTAGATATCGAAGAATATGTTTCACAGCCTTATGGTGTGATTCCTTCGGTTTTGCTTGGAAACGGGCGCACATGCAAACACTAAGCATAATATGTTGCCTAAATGCACATAGGTACAATAAAGAGCCAATCATACAGCGATATACCCGCTGATCGAAACCTATGTCATTTTCGTCAGTGTAGAGGTGACCGTTGGTAGGCATAGGAATTTTGACGCCTCTGCATTCATACATGCCAAATTTCTTCAAGACATCCTTGAGGTATTTATCTTGAGAGATGAATATGCCATTGCGTAGATAATAAATTTGAAGACCTAGGAAGAATTTCAGGTCCCCCATCATGGACATTTAAAATTCTTCACCCATCATGTAGGCAAATTCATCACTGTAACGTTTGTCGGTATGACCAAAAATAATGTCGTCGACATATACTTGCCACACAAATAGTTCATTGTCATAGGATTTAGTGAAAGGAGTAGGATCTAGTGAACCGGGTTTGAAGCCTTTCTTCATGAGGAATTCCTTCAATGTGTCACACCACGGCCGAGGGGCTTGCTGGAGGCCGTAGAGGGCCTTTTTGAGTCTCAGTACTTTGTCTGGATGCTTCGGGTCTTCAAAACATGGGGGTTGAGAAACATATACTTCTTCCTCAATCTTACCATTGAGTAATGCACTTTTCACATCCATTTGATATAGCGTAATATTGTGACGGTTAGCATAAGCAAGCAGTATACTAATAGCTTCAAGTCTAGCAACTGGTGGAAAAGTTTCATCAAAGTCAATTCCTTCAACCTGTGTGTATCCTTGGGCTACAAGTCTTGCCTTGGTCCTTACGACCTGGCCATCCTCATCTTGCATGTTTAGGTAGATCCACTTGGTGTTGATGATATTGTGCTTGCGAGGATCAGGTATGTTGACGAGTTCCCATATGTTATTTAGCTTGTACTAAAGAAGTTCATCTTGCATGGCTTGAATCCACTCATGTTCCATGAAGTCTTTGGCAACTTTTGAGGGTTCTGTGATAAACACAAAGGAGAAATGCCTACAAAAGTTAACTAAATGTGAGGCTTTTGATCGAGTGTGAGGACCTAGTGCATTTACGCCATCGAGGATTTTGTCAATTTACACTTCATTTTCAATCCTCGGATGTGTTGGTTGAAGACTTTGGTTGGGCTGAGGAATTTGATATGGAGCATTTCCTCAGGTACACCCGCTTGAATTTCATCATTGTTGGGATGACTTCTTCAACAATAGGTTATTCTTCAGTAGGAATGATATCTTCAGTACCCTTGTGCTTAATAGCTTCCTCAGGAGTCAATTTATCTGGCAAAGGAGGTACTTGCTCTCTTTGCAAGCCATTAGTTTCATCAAACCACACATCTACAGTTTCAATAACCTTGTTGTTATCGGTGTTGAAGACCATGTAGTTGTGCGAGTCCTTCTGTAACCGAGCATAAATCCCTCATGTGCTTTAGGTGCAAATTTGGAGCTATGGTGAGGATCTCTAATCCAACATCTTGCACTCAAAACTTTGAAATAATTTACATTGGGTTTCTTGTTAGTGAGGAGTTCGTACGAAGTTTTCTTGAACAATTTGTGAAGATATACTCTATTGATGATGTGGCAAGCAGTGTTGATTGCCTCACGCCAAAAGCGACAAGGAGTTTGATATTCTACAAGCATGGTCCATGCCATTTCAACCAGAGTCTTGTTCTTGAACTCAATGATGCCATTCTGTTGAGGAGTATAAGGAGTAGACAATTCATGAGTAATAAAAAGTTCATCAAGATAATCATCAAGGACAGTGTTCTTAAATTCTATCCCATTGTCACTCCTGATGTGTTGGATGTTGACGCCGAAGTTCATCGAGGCCCTTGAGGAAAATCGTTTGAAGACTCCTGCACTTCAGTTTTATACAGAATGATATGCACCCATGTATATCAAGAATAATAATCAACCATTTCAAATTCATATAGAGATGTTGCATTGGTTAGAGTAGCATAATGAGTAGGTCCAAAGATATCCATATGAACCAATTCAAGCGGACGAGTAGTAGTCATGATTGTCTTCGAGGGGTGTTTGGATCTGGTCATCTTTCCAGACTCACAAGCACCATAGATATGGTCCTTGAGGAATTTGACAGTTTCGATGCCAATGACATGCTTCTTCTTTGCAAGTGTGTGAAAATTCCTCATGCGTGCCAGCCTTGTGAGGTTTTTGCCCGTAGACCCGTGGCTGGTTGAGGACCTGTAGAGAAGTCAACAACATACAAGTCCCCTCTTTGAAAGCCTTCTAAGACTATGGATTTATCAGATTCCATAATGACTACACATCTATATTTTCCAAATATGATAATCATATCAAGATCACAAAGCATTGACACTGACATGAGGCTAAACCCAAGGGATTCAACAAGCATGACTTTGTCCATGTGATGATCCTTAGAGATGGCCACTTTACCAAGTCACAATACCTTTCTTTTACCTTTGTGAGCGTTGGTGATATGCTTCAGTGGTGGACTCGGTGGTATATTCATAAATAAGCTTTTATCACCGGTCATGTGATTTGTACATACACTATCAAGAACACACTTTGTCTTCTTGGGTTGATCATCCTGCACATGAATTAGTACAGCTTACCATCTCATATGCTTCAAATTTGAAGAATATGATATCAATTCCATCAGACTTGAATTTCATCACAAAAAGTAAACTTGAGGACATAATGAGGATGAGTGAAATGATAGATCATTTCATCAAGTTTTAGCTTGCGTCCTATCAAGCAAATTCCTTAGGTCTCCAGCAAATTCTTCAGATGATGACTTTCATCTAGAGATCTAGCGTGTAGAAGTGATTAGTTTGATTTCTTCACCACCCACATCTGAAGGGGTGGTAAAGATTTCATCATACTATGAGCACCATATGAGAATGGAGGCATTGAATATAATGCACTTCTTTTCATAGTAGGGGGTTAGAGTACTCAAATGAATAGGTAGAGAAACTCTTTGATGACATATGAACATAGTGATATGAGGAATTGTGCACATATGCATGTCCATTGTAGTTTCCCTGCATATCATAAGCATTAGTGCAAGTAAGAGCATAATTTTGACCATTTGATGAATTTGATCCTCGTGAAGACTTTGGTCCACCTAAGTAATTTGATCTCGGGTTCCTATTCTTCATTGGTGGAGTCATGAGGACATTCACGTGAAGACTTTCCAAGCAGCTTTTGGGAACCCAAATTTTCCTCAGGGGAGGTCCATTCATGTAGTTAATTCCAACATCTCGGGAAAATACTTCACCAAATTGATTTTTGAATAGTTTATAGTTGGAGTCAAATGACTCATCAGAGGAATAAGAAATTTCACATACAAAGCCTAACAGACTGGATGGATCAATGGGAGGTCCTTTAGCAGCAACCCATGAGGTTTTGGGGTACTTAGGTCTCCAGTATGACCCATCAAAGATCAGTTTCCTCTCAAAGGCAATGCCCTCTTTCCTCGGGTTCCTGTTTAGAATCCGCTTTTTGAGCACATCGCAAAGGGTTTGATGCCCTTTAAGACTTTTGTATATGCCTGTTACATACAATTCCTTCAATCCTGCATTTTCGTCAGCAACATTTGTGGTTTGCTCAAGTGAAGAATTTGATACCACATGAACATTTGAAGAATTTGTAGGGATAGAAGCATTTGAGGTTTTAGGTGAAGAATTTGCAGTCTCGCGTTCAATACATTTCAGACATGGTGGAATGAATTCTTCGTGAGGGGTACTGATCTGTTGGGCAAGCAATGAATCATTTTCCATTCAAAGATTATCATAGGACATTTTCAACTTCTCTAGATCAAGTTTCGTTCGAAGAAATTCATAGGAGAGCTTCTCATGATTAGCCAAGAGTGTACCATAACAATCTCGAAGACTATCAAATCTAGACTGAAGAATTTTAAGATCTTCAGTGAGGATTTGAGTATGATTCATTTCATCATTCAAAATATCATCGCTTTTGTCTAGCAGTTTTGAAGCTTTTCAATACCACTTTGTTTCTTAGTGGCAGTGTTGGCAACTTTATAGTAACTGGGTTTTTTGATAATCATTACGTTCACAATCACTTGAATCAGACAAGGATGTGCGGCTTGTTACCTTTGAACCTTTTGCCATGAAGCAATAGGTCGGATCGAAGTCATCATCATACTCGTTAGTGTTGTTGGCATTGTCATTTTCTTCCAGGCTGACAAATGTGGTAGCAAGTGCAAGCCTTGCCAGACCAGACTCTAACTCCACTTCAAAAACTTCCTCTTCATCACATTCCTCAAATTCTTCTCCAGAATCAATTTCCTTGCCAATGAGTGCCCGAGCCTTTCTGAAACTGGTCTTCTTGTGCGATGGACTTGGTTGATGTTGGCCGGTTCTCCAAGCAAGGTTATCGACTTGATTTTATCCGGCTTATCTTTGATGTCTCGCTCTGACACTAGGAAACCCAACAACTTGCATGCAGGAACCCAAAAACACATTTGGTCGGGTTAAGCTTCATCCGGTACACTCGCAGGTTGTCAAACGTCTCCCCGAGATTGCCTAAATGTGTCCCCTTCTTCTTTGATTGCACCACAATATCATCAACGTAAGAATGAACATTACGCCCAATCTGACTATGCAAACAGTTCTCAATGCAGCATTGATAAGTCGCCCCCGCACTCTTAAGCCCAAAGGACATAGAGACATAATAGAAAGCGCCTAAGAGAGTTATGAAAGTCGTCTTCTCCTGATCCTCCTTGGTCATCTTGATCTGGTGGTAACCAGAGGACGCATCTAGAAAGCACAAACGCTCGCAACCCGCCGTAGAGTCAATGATTTGATCGATATGAGGGAGGGAAAAGGGGTCCTTAGGAGAAGCTTTGTTGAGATCTGGATAGTCAATTCACATACGAAAGTTCCATTCTTCTTGAGAACTAAGACTAGGTTAGCCAACCACTCAAGATGAAAAACTTCCATGATGAACCCAACGACCAAGAGCGGGACGACTTATTCCCCAATTGCTTTTCGTCTCTCCTCGTTAAAATGATTGAGGTATTGTCGAACCGGATTCATCTTGGGATCCACATTGAGATGGTGCTCAAAATATTCTCTTGGTACTCCTGGCATGTCAGAAGGCGTCCATGCTAAGATGTCCCGATTCTCACGGATGAATTCGATGAGCGCGCTTTCCTATTTGGGATCCAGGCCTATCCCAATAGTAACCAGCCTAGAAGAATCGCCTAGGGTGAAATCAACTTGTTTGGTGTCATCTGCTGGTTTGAACTTGAGGGGTGGCTCAGAATCAACGGTTGGTTTTTTGAGCGGCCTCATGTCGGTCGAGTCCACATTGGACTTGTGGAACTTCAACTCTTCAGCAGTGCACGCCGACTCAGTTTATGCGGAATCTCCTTCTTTTCATTCGTGTGCTATCTTTCAGTCCCCATTGAATGTGATGGTGCCTTCAAGACCGTGTATTTTGAGCTTGAGGTACACATAGAAAGGCCGAGCCATGAAGCGGGCATAAGCAAGCTGCCCGAATAGAGCGTGGTAAAGACTCTTGATTTTGACCACCTTAGACATCAAAGCCTCACTCCAGAAATTGGATTCATCGCCAAAAGCCACACTCAACTTGATCCGCCCACTGGATACGCCGACATGCTCGGGACAATGCCGTGAAAGACCATAGTCGAAGGCATCAAGTCGTTGTCACGAATATTCATCCGCCGGAAGGTATCGTAGTACAAGATGTTGATGCTGCTACCTCCGTCCATGAGGACCTTAGAGAGGGTGTATCCCCCTACCTATGGTGCCACCACCAATGCTATGTCGCCATGATTATCAACCTGGGGCGGGTGATCAGCTCTACTCCATGTGATTGGTTGTTCAAACCAATTGATATATTTGGGAACCGCTGACTCAGCCATGTTGATCGCCCTCTATTGATTTTCTTTTCCCTTTTACATGGTTTAGTGGTGAAAACATGGTACTAACCATTGTTCAGCTGCTTAGGGTTGCTCTACAAACCGCCCGGGTTATTTTGCTATTGAAACCCGATTTGGTTGTTTTCCTGCTGAAAGCCGCCCTGATTGTTGTATTGCTGATTACCATGGCGAGACTATTGTCCGCTGTTATTATTTCAGCCGCCTTGAGCATAAGGGCCAGAACTAGGGAACTCACCGAAGAGTGGTTAGACGAGTCATCCGGGCTACTACGCTTCGGACAAGGCCCCTTGAGCATCTCCTCGTAATTACATGGTTTTTTCCCACAAAAGCCCCGATTTTGACTAGTGTTTCGACACTGGTTTCTCGGCCCGGTGCTGGTATTGGCAACAAAATCAGACGCGTCGTCTTGCTGCCTTCTCTTTCCTTGACCTTCCTAGTTGCCATTACGTCCTTGAGCTTGGAGGTGACTCTTGGTCCCATCCCCTTTCTTGACTTCATTAGCCTTATCATCACCGGAGCCGGCATCCTTCCTGCCGTCTTACTAGTCATACCTGGTGAGGGTGTCCATCAACTCGCCCATATCATGCACCTTCCTCTTAAGACGACCAAGCTTCAATATTAGAGGTTGAAAGTGACACTTCTTCTCCAAGATCAGCACGACATGAGCCGCCGTGATGCCATCTTAGGAGTGAATAATCTCCGCAACCCACCGCGTCCAATGGTGGGCTGACTCATCCGTCCGTTGATCGCAATGTTGTAAATCTATAATCGTCATTGGGCGTTTGCAAGTTCCACGAAAGTTCTTAATGAATCACTCCTCCAATTCCGCCCAGGTGTTAATGGAGTTGGGTGGTAATTCTTCAACCACATGCGAGCCGACCCCTCCAACATCATAGTGAAGTACTTGGCACATACTGCATCACTGGCATCGAGCATATCCATAGTAAGCTCGTAACTCTCAATCCATGCACCTGGCTCAAGATCGGGTGTGTAATTGGGTACCTTGCGAGGGCCACTGAAATCTTTGGGCATGGGCTCATTGTGAAGAGAAAATGACAAGAAGGGGATGCCTATGTTCCTTCCTCCCGAGTCACTATATGCAGGAGCTGGCTAGACATAAGTCGAAACCACCTGACCCGACATCGCCACCGCCACCTCTGCCTCTGCCTGTCGGCCGGATCGGGCCGCATCCACAAGCGCCTGAGCGTTTGACATTGGCGGTTCAGGCGGGTTGACTTCAGGCTGCCGTCGGTGACCACTGCTGGAAACTGACGGGGAATCGTAATGGCGACTCTTGGTGTGACTAGCGTGAGGTGTGGAGTGCAGCCGATCACAATTGCAAGAAAATTGCGCCTGTTGAACCACCGCCGTCTTCAGCATCTTGATGGCGTTCCTTGCTTCCACCTCAACTAGGGTGTGTCCAAAAATAGGGAGAGACTCCAAGTGGTGGGTAGTATCTAGCACGTTGTCTATGAGATTCGAGAAGTGGCCTTCTGGTGTTTGGTAACGCTGATCTGGCGGTTGGATCGGCAAAGGCTGAGCCGGCTGCTGAACTAGCTCAACCTGTTGATTAGTCCAACGAGGCGGGTTATGCTCTGCACCAGGCGTGTGTGGGCTATCAAATAAACGATTGCGGTTAATATTGGTCGGAATACGACCATGTTGCCTCCTCTGGTGCACCACATCGGAGGAGACTCACTGACGCTCAAGCCGCCATGCCTGAGCCTTCACGCATTCGACCTCCTCATTAATTTGAACCTCCTCATATACCATCCGGGTGTTCTCAATGTCAATCTCACGCAGTAACTTGGCCATCTCCTCACGTAGTTCTACCAGCTCGGCATTTATTCCAACTGATTGTCAGCCGTCACGGCGAGTGCCACGAGTTTTTACATCTCGACCATCAGATCCATGATGGCTAGGGTCGGCATTTTTTCAAACACGCTGGCTCCATTGGCGGTCGCCGCATCTGGCTGATTCTGAGTCATTGCTACTCCCGCCATGTACATGGCGACTTGGTGAGGTGGTTCTTGCGGACCTTCACAAATCGTCGCCTCAGGAAAGCCCCAAGCCTTCCCTCATAGAGAGGGCAGATCGAATTTGTGTCCCCCATGGATGACTTGTCGTGTGGGTTGACAGGGGTGTCTCGATCAGTTGCCGGCTCATTCAGGAGGTTGACCCCGTGTGCAAAGCCAACAAAGATGTGATGCTGCCTGATCTGACTTTGGCAGGTTGGGAGAACCGAGTCGGCTCGACGATGTCGGTGTAGATGTCTGGCTGAGGAATGGGTGCTCCAATCTTGCCGATGAATACGTGAATTGTGCCGAAGGGGACCCGGTAACCAGATTCGATTGAATTGGCCTCGGGACCCCAGCTTGAATTGTCGATGTAGCACTTTCCACAATGGCTCTTGGTCATGAGACCAACTGCGTAGCTCCCGAACCATGGAAGGGTTCCTTTGAGAACTCAACTCCACCGTGCGCTAGCCCCACGCTGTGCGCGAAATGTCGTGGTTTTTTCACGAGAGATGTCCTCGTGAAAGGACCTAGTGCTGAAGACATCGCAACTATGTGGCGACTCAAAGGGGTTGATCGGTACCGAGAGACGAATTCAGCCAGGTTCGGCCCTTCCGATGCAGGTAAAAGCCTATGTCCCGCTTTGTGTGTATTGATGATGAAATCGAATACAAGGGTGTGGTTTCTCCTGACCTAGCTCTCGATTGCTTGCAACTTAAGTCTACCATCCCTAGAGACTCTCCTTTATATACAGACTGAGACCCTTAGGTTTACAAGAGTCCGGGTCACATTATGATCCATGAACCGTTATGTATCTAACTTGCCTTGGTCCTTAAGCAAGGAAACTCACGGCGGCCTTCTCCCTTGTGGGCCATGACCCACCATCTTCGTTACTTGGGCCGCTCCAGGCTCACGTAGGTAAACCGCCTTACGCCTCCCGCTTCGTAGGTTAGGGCCCACCTTGAGTATGAACGAATAGCCACCACCATCTTGACCCGGCCTCTTAGGGAGGGTCATATGCAAGGACAATATCCCCAACACTAATTGTAGGAATGGTCCTCCCATGAGGAAAATATGGATTCCCAAGATCTCCTTGGAAAGTCTTCAGGTGAATCTCCTCTTGACACCACTCATGAATAAAAGGAACCCCAAATCAAATTCTTCATATGGTCAAAAGTCTACTCATTCTTGTGCTAATGCTTCTATTGCACAGGAAAAAAATCTAAGGGTCATGAATATGTGCATCATTGTTCAAACCATTATGTTCAGAAGTCCTCGAAGAATTTCTTTGTTTATTCATATGTGTGCTCTAACCCCTACCGTGAAAGAAAGTGCACTAGCTTCCATGCCACATGTCTCGCATGGAGCTCGAAGAATGATGAACTCTTTGACACCCCTTCAAATGTGGGTGGTGAAGAAAATGATCTAATCTCTTATGGAGGGTCAGGTCTCCAGACGAACTTGAATGTCCGATGAATTTGCGGGAGACCTGAAGAAATGCTTGAAAGGATGCAAGAGAATCATGATGAAATTAATTACTCATTTATCTTGTCCTCATGTTACTTTAACTACTATCCTGTTTGATGAAATTCTGTGTGACGAATTTGATGTCATATTATTCACTCTAAAGTATATGAGTTCATGAGATGTACAATTTCGTCTCCAGGATAAATCACCTAAATGTACTAAGTGGGTCCTTGATAGTGGATGCACTAATCACATGACTAGTGACGAGAACGACTTAATAGACTCAACAGTTACTCCATCTCATCTGAAGCATATTACCTATGCTGGCAAAGGAAAAAGCAAGGTGTTGGGTCTAGGTAGGGTTGCAATCTCAAAGGATCGACACATGGATAAAGTGATTTCTTTTGAATCCCTTGGATCCAACCTCATGTTAGTCTTAATACTTTGTGATCTTCATATGGTTGTTATCTTTGGCGAATATCATTGCTTCGTTGTCATGGAATCTAACAAATCCAAAGTCTTTGAAGGCTATAGGAGAGGCGACTTTTATATCGTTGATTTCTCTATAGGTCCACAACCTGCCACATGTCTACATCCAAAAGCTACAGAAGGCTGGCTATGGCATTGACGACTTGGACATGCTGGCATGAGGAACTTGCACACACTCATGAAGAAGAAGTTAGTCATTGGCATCGAGGATGTCCATTTTGTTAAGGATCACTTGTGTGCGGCATGTGAGTTACGAAAAATGACTAGCTCCAAGCATCCCTCCAAGACTATCATGACTACCACTCGTCCTTTTGAATTCTTTGACATGGATCTTTTTGGCCCCACTCATCAAGCCACCCTTACCAATGCTTCATCTTTATATGGCTTTGTCATTGTTGATTAGTTTTCTCATTACATTTGGGTGCATATTATCTAGTACAAAACTGAAGTGCAGGAAGTCTTTAGACGGTTTTCTTCAAGGGCCTCGACGAACTTCGACGTGAGCATAAACCACATCAGGAGTGATAACGGGATCGAGTTCAAGAACAATGGTTTTGATTTCTATCTTGATTAAATTGCGATCACTCAGGAGTTATCTTCCTCATACACTCCTCAGTGGAATGGTGTCATGGAGAGAAAGAATGGGACTGCTGTTGAGATGGCTCGCACCATGTTTGAAGAATATAAGACACCTCACCACTTCTGGCCCGAGGCCATCAATAGTGCATGACACCTTATCAACTTAGTATATCTTCACAAGTTCCTCAAGAACACTTTGCATAAATACCTCACTGATAAGAAACTCAATGTGAGTCATTTCAATGTCTTCGATGCGAAATGCTAGATTGGAGATCCTCATCATAGTTCTAAACTCGCACCGAAAGCACATGAGGGTTTTATGCTTGGTTATGGAAAGGACTAGCACTCCTACATAGTCTTCAACACCTATCACAACAAGGTTGTTGAAATTATAGATGTGCAGTTCGATGAAACTTACTGCTCACAAAGACAACACCTGCCTCCTGTGATAGATGAAATGCCCCTAAGGAATCCATTAGGTTCAAGGCTACTGAATACATTATACCCACTAAAGAACCTCTACCAGGTGAGTAAGTCATCCCAAACAATGATGACATTAATGATGGTGCACTAGAGGAAAATGGCATTGAAGAAAATGCTCAACCCCAGCAAAGTTGGCAACGTGCTCATCCAAGAGTGGAAAATGAAGTGCAGATTGACAAAATCCTCGACGACATCAATGCACGAGGTCCCCTCACATCCTCAAAAGCTTCACATTTGTCTAACTTTTGTGGGCACTTTGCTTTTCTCTATATCATAGAGCCCACCAAATTTCATGAAGCATTTATGGAGCCTAATTGGATTCAAGCTATGCAATAAGGATTGCATCGATTCAAGCTCAATAATGTGTGGGAACTTGTCAAGTGGCCAGATACTCACAAGCATAACATCATAGGTACCAAGTGGATCTACCGAAACAAGCAAGACGAAAATGGTCAAGTGGTGAGTAATAAGGCTCGTCTTGCAGCACAATGCTACACACAGGTTGAGGGGATTGCCTTTGATGAAACTTTTGCACTTGTTGCTGGAGTTGAAGCTTTTCGCACATTACTTTCTTATGCTAATCATCACAATATCATCTTATATCAAATGGATGTGAAAAGACCATTCCTCGATGGAAAACTTGGGGAAGAAGTATATGTTGCTCAACCCCCAGGTTTTGAAGATCCTAAGCATCCCGACAAATTCTTTAGACTCAACAAGGCCCTCTATGTCCTCAAGCAAGCCCCTCGGGTGTGGTTTGACACTCGGAAGCAATTCCTCATGAAGAAAGTCTTCAAACCCGGTTCACTTGACCAAACCTTTTTCACAAAATATTATGATGATGAATTATTCATATGCCAAATTTATGTGGATAATATTATCTTTGTCTATGCTGACAAACATTAGAGTGACGAATTGGGCTACATGATGAGTGAATAAAAAAATGTTCATGATGGGTGAGGTGAATTTTTTCTTAGGTCTTCAAATTCTTCAACAACGCAATGCCACCTTCATCTCTCAAGATAAATACCTCAAGGATGCCCTGAAGAAATTTGGCATGCAAGACTACAAAGTGATCAAGATTCCTATGCCCACAAAGGACCACTTGTGTATTGATGAAAATGGTAAAGAATTTTATCAGAAGATATATCGCTTCATGATTGGATCTATATTATACCTGTGTGCCTCTAGGACAGATATTATGCTTAGTGTTTGCATGTGTTCCGGTTTGCAAGAAACACTAAAGGAATGACAACATAATGTTGTGAAACATATTCTTTGATATCTAGCTCACACACCAATGCTTGGATTATGGTATCCCAAGGGCTCACATCTCTATCTTATTGGATATTCTGACTCTGACTATGCTGGAGATCACCTGGATTGCAAGACAACATTAGGCACATGCTATTTCCTTGGACATTCCTTGGTGTGTTGGCCCTCGACGAAACAGAATTGCATCTCACTATCTACTCGTAAAGATGAGTACATTATTGTTGATTCATATTGCGCTCAGCTACTACGGATGAAGAAATCCTTCAAGGATTGGAGCATCAAGATGAAGAATGTCCCTCTCTATTACGACAATGACAGTGCCATTAAGATTGCTCAAAACCTTGTTCAGGACTCGAAAATCTTGCCATTAAGGATTGGATGAAAAGAGATTTTTCAAGTTGTGATGTGAGTTAAATATATTAGAATATTTTAATGTTCTTTTAAATGACACATATCTAAAATTGATGACTTAGATGTGCAACACACGAACTAACGTTTTTCTTCAATCAATGAAGACTAACCCTCTAAGTGTGAAGAAATTAATGAAGAATTTGATTCTCACAACCCTAAAACTATTGTACACGGTGTCTAAAATCATCATAGTTCTTATATGGTGGATCATGCCACCAACCTTTGTTGAAATTTCCAAAATTGGAGTTTTTCGTTAGTTTGCAAATTCTTCAACTCTCCCATTTCATCAAAAGACTCAAAAATTTCAAATTCTTCATTTGTGGTTTCTCTTCATTGACTATATATATAGTAGTAAAATGGGTCGTGTGTTGCAACAAGAGAAAAGGTAAATAATAATTTTGAATGGACATGATCATATTTCGGTACATCGCCAAGATACAATATCATTCTCAATGTCGTGAAATCACGAACATTCTTTGAAATAATGAACAGTATTGTAAACTCGTGCACCTATTTGAAATCACAAACAAAATATTATTAGAATTTTTAGAAGCTTTTCTGAAATCGAGAATATTTCTTGAATTCATGAAAAAATTATTCTATTTGCAAACATTTTTTAAAAGTTCTCAACATTTTTAAACAATTTCCCTAAATTGGGAAACTTTTCTAGAATTGGCAAATATTTTTTAGAAATTGGGTGGAATGATTATTGAATTTCACGAACTTTTTTTGATTTGATAAACTTTTTTAATTTAATGGACATTTTTGGAAATACATGATCATTTTTGAATTAGCGAACATTTTATGGACGAGTAAACTATTTCGTAAATCATGAACATTCTTTGAATTTTTAGGATATTTTTGCATTGATGAACATTTTTGAATTGGAAAATTTTAGTTCAGTCTCATTAATATTTTTTAATACACGTACTTTCAAAAGTTTATGAACTTTTTTGTCTCAAACTTTTGTTTTCAAAATTTTAAAAAATTGTTTAATAAGAAACATTTTATTACAAAATTGTGAATACTTTTTTGTGAAATTAAATTTAAAATCTCATTTTTTCGTAATTTGTCGAACTTGAAGTCCCAAATTCTTTATAATGGAAAGAACGAAAATGGAAAAGATAAATATAAATTAAATTATAAAGTATAAAAAAGCTCGTTTGGACATGGTTCAACCCAAAGAGGTGTGATGCATCTTCTCCGAGTCGTGTAGTGCGAAATATATATTTTTTTAGTCTTATGACCTAAATTTTTGTTTCTTATGTGAAATTTTACGTAGTGAATTAATATAAATATAACTATTTGCATTTCAAATGTAATTTATTTATTAAATGATCGTAAAATTACCTCGGGTGAGGAATAATTTATTCTGCACCCTGGGTGATGAATAGAGTTTCTCTCTCTCTCTGTATATATATATATGTGAAGATAACTTCATACTCCTGAGTGTACGTACTCGCAGGTTTAATATACCACATAGATGAACCGACTATACCTTTTTATCATTTTTAATATACTTCATTATTGAATAGTAGATATACCCCAAAGTGAGTTATGTGAAAAATCTCATTTGAATGCCAATATTTGATAGTACTTGCACATTTACTGCGATAATTTAACAAAAAAATTTACACTATTTGTACTGTCGTATCTTAAAATAATTAATGAGGTATATAAAAAATAAAGAGGGGGTATAGTACACTCGTAGGTGAGGTATAATAATTGTGGAGTACATACACCCAGCAGTATATAAGAGGAGTCTTGTATATATATACATATGTATATGACAAATTCTATCTACCACCTGTGTTAGTTAACGCCACTTGTGTTTTATATGTTGTATGTAGTATCTATCAAATCGGGGAGTATGTATGTGTAGTATGTAGTATATATAATCATGTTTAGTTAGTATATATACTATTTTTTGGTAGTATCTATCATATTTTGTGTACGATCTTTTTTACAGACAAATATATACGTATTTCATAAATATTATAAAAACTATGGGTCAACTTGTTATTTTTTCATGTAACCCACTTTGAAAAATCTTATATATAGTATATGAACATAATAAAAATGATAAATTAGTATATATATTACCGTGTGGTAGTATATGGAACATGTGGGGTAACTACCCCTGGGTGGTAGGATGTATTTTCTCTCTCTCTCTCTCTCTATATATATATATATAGGGTCACACTATTCGTCACATTGGGCAAGGATTAGTTATTCTTCGCCCTCCTCTCTTTTAACATCAATGTACGTGAGGGTGTTTGGGATTCTAGGGTCCTCGGGCGACCGTTTAGTTAATGAAGAGTGGGCCTATTGGGCCATGGTGTAGAAGACCGGTCCTTATGACGACCTCTACTCTCGAAGGAATATACCGAAGATTAGCGTGTACTTCAAGCTTAGAAAGACTAGGTCGGCTCATCTATATCTATAACTTGTAAACACTAGGGTCCCTGGTGTCTATATAAACTAGGGATCCCAATCTGTGTAGATGAGGCTAAATCATCTCCGGTTCCGTATATGCGATCTCGAGGTACATCAGCTGTGTAATCATCTTCATCAATACAATCAAGTAGGACGTAGGGTATTACCTTCATAGGAGGGCCCAAACCTAGGTAAATCGATGTCTCCCCCTTATTCCTACAATCCAAGGTCCACAGTTTGGGACCCACTACCCGAGATCAGCCTGTTTTGACGCCGACATTCGTGCCTTAACTGAGAGTTCTGTTGTTGGATCACCGAGAAGATCGATGGATTGCTTAATCGTCAGCGACAGAATCACCAACGGGGACATCTTTGTTCCCGGACACGTTCTCTCGTTCGCAAGTATTACGCTGCACGCAGACCCAATCGTCCGTCTTGGCGAGATCAGAAGTTTCATCCTCAATCAGCAAACGAGGCCAGGGAGTTTCGAACTCCCAACCCACCCGCGGACCGATCTGGTCCTCGCAAGAATCCCGGCTTCGGTTGATGAGATCAAAAACCCCGAACGTTTAAATTCGAGTCCCGCGTCCGGTCATGTCCTTAGATCCCTCTCTTCCGAAGAGTCGACCACTAGATCAGACCCGACCCTAATGCCTGGATCACTACAAACGACTTTGGCCGAACACGCCTCCCTCAAGGCGGCCCCGGAGGTTAACTCCGAAAATCATCCCACGATGTAGCAGAACGAGCTCTCAGCATTAAACGAGATGCTCGGACAGATCCAATCGTTGCACATCTCAACCAGCCCGACCCATTCACAGTACGACTCAGAATACGGGGACTTTTTAGGCCCACCCACCACCACTTGGTCGCATCCGTCGAAGATTTAACCGATGCGTTAGACTATGTCTCCGAGGAGCTTGAGGGCATGGATGACGAGGCCGATGAACCCACTCCCGCAAATGCAGGGCAATGGGCCACAACTTCCACTTATGACTTCTACATGGTGGACACGCCCGGTAACAACGGCTAGCTCACCCCTTAGCCAAACGATGACAAATCCGGATAGGAGAATTGAAAACACCGAAATCAGCGTAAGCGTGCTAAGGCGAACAAGGAAAAAGTCTCTACACAAGGCACGGTGGGAAATAGAACCCAGACGACCACGGTAACTGTAACTCCGCGGACACACCTGACGGCGGTTGTTACTCCTAGCGGGATCTAGACTGGCCCCACATATCAATACTAGTCTTTTCTACACACTTTGTCCTCATTCATGCGCACCCGGGACCAACTTCCCGGTCGATCACCCATGCTAGAACTACTCCAAGCCGAGCACACTTAACCTGGGGTGTTTTGTTTGAATGGGCTCCCGAAAAAGAAGGAATTCCTTATTGATATGAGTAGTCTATCATCCCTAATATGCCAGGCTATGACATACACCACCATTCAGAGGAACCGAGGATGTACCAGAACGAGCTCTCAGCATTAAACGAGATGCTCGGACAGATCCAATCGTTGCACATCTCAACCAGCCCGACACGTTCACAGTACGACTCAGAATACGGGGACTTTTTAGGCCCACCCACCACCACTGGGTAGCACCCGTCGAAGATTTAACCGATGCGTTAGACTATGGCTCTGAGGAGCTTGAGGGCATGGATGACGAGGCCGATTAACCCACTCCCGCAAATACAGGGCAATGGGCCACAACTTCAACTTATGACTTCTACATGGTGGAGACACCCGGTAACAACGGCGAGCTCGCCCCTTAGCTAAACGATGACAAATCCGGGGAGGAGAATTGAAAACTCCGAAATCAGCGTAAGCGTGCTAAGGCGAACAAGGGAAAACTCTCTAGACTACACGGGGGAAAACAAAACCCCAGAGGACCACGGTAACTGTAACGCCGCGAACACACACGCCAGCGGTCGTTACTCCTAGCGAGATCTAGACTGGCCCCACATATCAATACTAGTCTTTTCTGCGCACTTTGTCCTCACTCATGCGCAACCGGGACGAACTTCCCAGTCGGTAACCCATCATAAAACTACTCCAAGCCGAGCACGCTTAACCTGGGAGTTTTGTTTGCATGGGCTCCTTGAAAAGAAGGAATTCCTTATTGATATGAGTAGTCTAGAATCCCTAATATGCCAGGCTATCACATACACCACCACTCATAGGAACCGACGTCCTCGTCGGGCCACAGGAGCGTTCCCTCTTGGTACAAACGTCTGTGCATCAAGTCCAGTACATGTACCATGCCGTGTGCCACGACGGGTCATAAATGTCATGAACAACATGACCGCACACCTGTCCGCAAACATCCGTGTAACCGCGAGGGTCGGCTCTAATACCAAACTTGTAACGCCCCGAACACACCCGCAAGCGGTCGTTACTCCTAGCGGGATCTAGACTGGCCTCACATATCAATACTAGTCTTTTCGGCGCACTTTGTCCTCACTCATGCGCACCCGAGACCAACTTCCCGGTCGGTCACCCATCCTAGAACTATTCCAAGCCGAGCACGCTTAACCTGGGAATTCTGTTTGAATGGGATCCCGGAAAAGAAGGAATTCCTTATTGATATGAGTAGTCTATCATCCCTAATATGCCAGGCTATCACAGTAACCTCGGAATCCTAGAACATCCGTCAGAGGATGCGGACAAACCCGAGGAGCAGGACGACCCTGATGACATCAACAGGTCGAACGATGATGATTACTTCCCTCCCATCAACGACTTCCCGGAGGACAAATACTTTGTAGTTCCCAATGACCTTGAAGGTCAAGAAGAATTTCGGCAACTACTCCTAGCTACCGCTCGAAGCTTAAAGGCGAAGGAGCATCAACTCTAGGCCAAACAAGACACTATAAACAGCAGGTGGACCAAGGAACTGGCCGCCGAAGAAGAATACGACCCTGGATGGTCGGATAAGAATATAAGTTACCCATATCCCCGACTGCTGCCACAATTCGAGGAGGAGTGTCACATCCCTAACCCTTAAGCAAGATAGCATTGTGCTCATGTCTTCTTTGCATTTGTATCTAAGAAGTTTCAACAAAATCAACAAAGTGGCAAAGGAAAAAAAATTCAAAACCCTAGCCACCATTTCAATTAAAGGAAATTTCAAACTAGTTGAAATCAATGAACCCAAAATGGCCTCAAGAAATGTTCAAACTTTCTGATAAATCATGAAAGTAAATGAGCATTGGAGAAAACTATTTTCTTGACACTTTAAGCATTTTAAATAAATGCAAAAGCTACTGGTTTCAAATTTAAAAATTGAAATCAGAAACTATAATTTTCCAAAAATGTTGAAAGTCTTGGAAATGAGTGGGGATATTATAACAAATATTTCAGGAGGTCCAAAATAGTTTTTACTTTTTGTTTTGGAGCTGAAATAATTAGCAAAGCAATAAATAGCAAAACAGAAAAACAAAAACAGAGGAAATGGAAAAAGACTTACCTGTCGCCCAGGCCAGGCCCGGCCCATCTCCCCGCTCGTCCCCTCCCTCGCGCCAGTAGGCAGCAGGAGGTGGCCGCCTCCTCCTCTGGCGCGGCCACGCACCTGTGTGCCTGCCTGGCGGCCGGTTCGCGCTGGCGACGACGGGGATAAGCTCCCCAGAGCTTCCCCTATCCATTCCCCGCCTCGGTTCTTCCCCTCCTCCCGGATCCCCTCCTTCTCCCTACTGCCGCCAATAGAGCCGAGCTCGAGCTCGAGCTTGCCGTGCCCCTGGCCATAGGATCCCCTCCCAGAGCACGCCATTAGCTCCGTCTCGTCGCCCTGGTCATCTCTGCAGAAGCCGAAGCTCCCTTGAGCCCTGCAACGCCCGCAACACCGTCGTCTTCCACCTCCGGCCGCCGGACCTCTCCCGTCGATTCGTCGCCCCCAGGCCTTCCCCGAGCCGTCTGAGCTCTGCTCTGCACTCCCTGTGAGCATGCGGTCGTTTCCCCTAAGTTTTCTCCGTCGATCCCCTCCTCTAGCCCTAGTTTCACCGGAGCCCGACGAGGACCGCCGCTGCCGCTCGTCGCCGGTAGCCCTCCGATGTCCAGCTCGTCCTTTCGATGGCACCAACAGCTCCAGGACGACGCGTAGATGCTGTAGCAGCTAAGATCCGAGCGTAGATCCCCCTGTTGCAAAGACCCCGATGACACCCGAGCCTTGGCCCCCGCCAAGCTCGTCGCCGGCGTCATCTCCGGCCAGATCAGCCCCGGCTAGGCGCAGAAATGAAGCTGCGGGAGACGTGTCGTTCCTCTGGTGCTCTCCGCGCAGCATTTGGCCCCCTGTGCGTCGTTTCCGAGCCCCTCCACCGTGCTGGTGGTCGCCGGAGGCTCCCCGCCGGTGAGGACGACCTCGCCGCTGGTGGAGGTCGACGTGGCAAGCTAACCCAGCCGATTAGTGACTTAATCACTCGCTGACAAGTGGGCCCAAGGCCAAGTCAAACCTCAGTTAGGGCTGGTCAGCGCGGGATTAGTCCCAGAGAGGCTAACCAGTGGGGCCCCCCTGTCAGGTTTGACCTGAACAGATCGGCTGACCTGCTGACGTCAGCCTGATGCAATAAATGGAATTTCCAGTTTAAAACTAATTCAGGAAATTGCTAAAAATTGCAAAAATCATAGAAATTAATCTGTAACTCCAATGAAAATAAATTATATATGAAAAAGTATCAGAAAAATTCAAGGATTCTGATTATGCTATTTTAAACTATGTTTGAAAAAGTTACAGGACCCTAAATTGTGAAATAAGGAATAATTCAATTCTTTAATCACTTTATAAATGGAAATTGCAAAAATATCCAAATTTCATTATAATTACAATGATCACACACTGCCCTAGATATAAATCAGTACCATAACATGACATTTCATGCATGTTAACATTAGGTTGATCTGAGCATGAGGTCGAATCAATTAAACCGGTATCCGAGAATACACGTTTGAATTGCTATTCGAATGTGATTCAAATCAACTCTAAACCTAAAACATCTTGATTATAATAACTTCTCACTTTGCATTCTCATGCCATGCTCATGCATCATTTTGATTGCATATGATTGTTATTGAATGTTGCCATTCATTTCGGTAGGCTCCGCACCCCCGGATTCCACCCAATATCCGTCTGACGGATATCGTTCCTCCTCTGAGCAACAAGGCAAGCAACCCTTTTGATCATCACGATAACTCCTATGTTCTTTCTCCTGCACCTATTTATTGCATTAGGATCAAATGCTTCAACTGCTTTTGCCACGATAGTTGGACCCACTTCCTTTGCATGACTTAACCTTGTCACAGTAAATAGCCGAACCTTGCAACCTAGCATACCTGGTAGTTGCTTGAGCTATGATGTGCCTTATCCTGCTATGCATGCTATGCTTAGAGTTGTGTATGGTCTGTCATCTGGCAGATGAACAGAAATGTGGAATGTGTTCGGTGAGCAAAGGTCGTGTGTTGAACTTGATTTGGTAAAGGTACCGATGAAAGGCTGTGTAGGAGTACATGGCGGGTTGTTTCATTGGAACCGTCCTTAGGAACTGAGTTCCGTGTATGTATTCCAAGACTAGATACTACCACATGTTGGGCCCCGAAATATGACCCCGCTCGGCCTATTAATCGCGTAGTACTCGGTCCAGGAGTTGCAAGTAGTTTCTGGTGTTTATAGTAATGCTGGAGGCCGTGCATGGTCCTGACCTGAGAGGTGGACCGTGATGCGGTAGGCAGTGGCACGGTGTACCAAGTGGCACCCGGATGGTGGGCTTGGGAACCCTGCGCACATCGTTTGAGGCTGTGGCGGAAGCCTCGGTCGGACTTCCGTACGGGTTACTCTCAGATAGGCGATAAACCTGGACTAGGTACCAGTGTGGTTAACGGTCGTGGCCGACTCCCTCGCTGGGCTTCCGCTTGAAGGTTGCCGAGGTGCATGACGTGCACATGGCGATAAGTGGCGGGAGCGTGTGTGACGAAGTACACCCCTGCAGGGTTATGATCTATTCGAATAGCCGCGTCCGCGGATATGGACTACTTGGAGACATATGTTGTTCATAGATAACTTCAATGGCTACTCATAAAATTGTCAAGATAAGCGTGAGTGTCGTGGACGGCATTTCCGTATGGAGACGGAATGATTCCACGATAGTGTATTGTTGTGGTGTTAGTGGACTCGTGTGCGAGAAATCAAGTTGTCAAAACTAATTTCAAAAAGCAAGTTGTCTAGCCACGAGTCAAATCCTGGCTTTCCGCATGAAACCCCACAATACCTTTTGATACCTTGCATGAGTAGTTAGTTCTCCTAAAGTCTTGCTGAGTACCTTCGTACTCATGTTTGTTTAATAAATGTTGCAGAGGTTGCTAATGACCCTAATGGAGGGTTCTTCGTAGACATCGACGACGACGAGTAGCTGGTGTCCCAGCTACGATCTGGCCCTACGTCGGCTCTGTAGAATAGTCAGGCCACATGCCTACTAGTTGCCCTGTCTGTACCCAGACAGTTTATAACTCTTCCGCTGGCTTGTATTGTATGACTGCTATTATGGGTCGTGAGACCCTTAATGTGTAATATTATGCGTGTGGCTCTTCCGAGCCTCTTAAATAAAGCTTGTATGTTTATGCTTATGTTGTGATGCCATCGATGTATCTATACATATCGGTATGCCATGCGTACGTGTGTCGTACTTGCTATGTATGGGGTTCGATTACCTAGTCGTGAACTTTAGTAGCACTCCTTACAGGGAAATGCCCCTTTGTGGTCCAACGAGCCTTGGTAGTTCGCTACTGCTCCGGACACATTGTTGACCGGCATGTGTCCTTCTTAGCTGCTGTGTCTGTCCCCTTTGGGGAAATGTCACGCGATGTAATGGAGTCCTTGTAGCTTGCTACGACTCGTCTACATTCGCCGGTGACCGACACCTGCTTTGTTGGGTCATGTATGCCTGTCCTTGTGCGGTACTGCCACTTTGGTTTATGACTAGACATGTCGATCCGGGTTCTTTGACATTGGATTGCTAGCGATACTATCGCATACGTGAGTCAAAAGACGCAAACGGTCCCGGCTAAGGTAAGGCTGCAGCCGTGGAGTTAACCGTGCGTGAGACCGCAAAGGGATGTGATGGGTTACAGGCTAGATTCCTATGGCTTAGGATCGGGGTCCCGACAAGGAGGCCCCAAAGCATGCATCCCCCAAGTGCACAAATTACGACCAGCCTCACCACTCGCCTCGTTGGCGCGATAAGGTGGCGCCGGACGCCGAATACTATTCCGGGCCTCCCTGAAGAAAGGTGAGAGAAAAAGTGGACCCTCGTGGTAGAAACGACCTGCGATATAACTTGGATAACAAGACAGGCCGCAGTAGGTCCATTTATGGGTCCACAATGTACTCCCCCACTAGATGGGACGAAGAGACACCTCGGGTCCCCTACTACACCAGAGACCGGGATTCATACCGGACTCAACCCAAAGCCGACCTTTGGCACAATATTGTACGAACTAGAGGCGCCACACACCCACTATGCTTCACAGACGATGTAATGCAGCATCAATTTTTGGAGGGATTCAAAGCGTGAAACATAGAACAGTACGACGGAACTACGTATCCTGCCGTGTGGATAGAAGACTTCCTTCTCCACATTCACATGGAGAGAGGAGATGATCTCTACGCCATCAAATACATGCCCCTCAAGTTGAAAGGGCCAGCATGACACTGGTTAAACAACCTGCCCGAGTACTCGATCGGAAGCTGGGAAGAGCTCAAAGAAGCCTTTGTGTCCAATTTCCAGGGGACCTACGTCCGTCCCCCGGATTCCTCCGACCTAAGCAATGTCCTCCAAAAGGCGGGCAAGTCGGCTAGAGAGTTTTGGAACCGGTTCTTAATGAAGAAAAACGAAATTATGGATTGCCCGGACACTGAGGCAACAGCTTCTTCCAGGCAAAACCTCTGAGACGAATGGTTGGCTCACAAGATCGGACAGGATAGGCCGAGGACAATGTCCGCCCTCACTTCTCTCATGACCCGCTTTTGCATGGGTGAATACAAGTGGTTAGCTCGGCGTAGTCATCAGACGGATTACCCTGGAACCTTTGAAGTTACAGACAGAAATGGCTAGCAGAGGAAAAACAAGAACAAGCTCCACTTCTGAATTGCCGACACCGATGACAGGGCATTAAATGCTGGGTTCCGCAGTGCCAAGCTAGGACAGCGGAAGAAACCCTTCAAAGGAACAAAGACAAGCCAACCCAAAGGGAAAAATTATGGAACGACCCTGTCAAATCCACGGCACCGAAGATAAGCAAGCACTCACACCAACCGTAACTGTTGGGTATTAAGAAGGCCGACAAAGCATTGGCCGAAGAACAAGGACAGATCCCTCAAAGCAAAGACGACGAAGAGCCCCATGGCCCGAACAACAGGGGCCAAAAACAGTTCCCTTCCAAAGTAAAGACCGTAAACATGATTTATGTGACTCACATACCCAAGAAGGAGTGAAAGCAAGCCCTCTGAGAAGTCTATGTCATGGAGCCTGTAGAATCGAAGTATAATCCATGGTCGTCTTGCCCGATCACATTCGACCACAAGGATCATCCGACCAGCATCCGTCACGGAGGGTCGGCCGCCCTTATCCTCGATCCAATCATAATGGGTACAACCTCGCCAGAGTCGACATAGACAGAGGAAGTAGCCTTGATCTGACCTATGCAGATATGCCGAAAAACACGGGTATTGACCCATCCTGAATAAAACCAAGCAACACTACCTTTAAAGGAATGATTCCAGGCATTGAGGCTCGCTGGTGTGGAACCATAACACTGGAAGTCGTGTTTGGATCACCCGATAAGTTCCGCAACAAAGACTTGATCTTCAACATTGTCCACTTCCGCAGCGGGTACCACGCACTACTCGACCGCACCGCCTTCGCCCAATTCAATGCGGTACCTCAATATGCCTATCTCGAGCTCAAGATGCCTGGATCCCGAGGAGTCATCACCGTCAACGACAACACAAAAAAATCTTCCTAGACCGAAGAAAAAACCGCGGCCTTAGGAGCCAAAGGCGAACTATCAAGTCAAAAACCCATCAAACCATGAGACGCAGGTTAGTGATCCAATGAGGTTCCCCGGAGAACTCTAGGCTCCGAATAGATATGGGTACCCCTCCCACAGCATGTCCCGAGCACCTTCAAGGTATGTCCCTCGAGTACAAAATTATATTATCCGAATAATATGGGATGTTCTGCTAGCCTTCGAACAAGTACCATTTGCTCGGCTAGACCAAACTATGGTTCCAACTTCTTCCCGGATACACAACGGATACTGTAAAGATCGTCCCAAGCGTCAAGCTCTATTTCATCGACAGCTTCTCGTGGATCACTGATTGAAATCCCGTCTACCATCCGCAACAACCTTTTCAGGAAAAAAACCACCTCAACATTTCGAGCTAACGCAACCAGTAGCCATGTGTACGTCAAGTCACTCGCAAAAAGGCTGTAGGGGAGGCGTTTCTTAATTTCAATAGTTTCCGATAAACGGCGGACCTCGTGCCGAGAATTATAAAGATTCCTTCCCAATATCTGTCACAGATGATTTTATTTTAATGTACTTATTATTATCCATGTTTTTTTACTGTGTGGCGCTCATGGGAAAAATATATTTCATGATTGCTAAACAAGTGCGACCGGCTGTTATACCGGGGGATAAGATACATTTACCGCTCGAGCAGTACACCGTCACTCTTTCTCTTATATATGTGTTCGGTTCCTCAGGACTTTACATTATTTTCTTTGGTTCCGAATTATGTTTTGGGTCTACAGTTGGATTGCCCCGCTCCTGTGCTTACCCCCTTACGTTCCGCTAGTTTAGCTAAAGGGGTAAAGGGAGAACCATTTCGATTGTATTCCTAGCTTCCCTGGTTTTGAAATACCTCAATAGAGGAAGCTGCAAACTAACCATAATAATGAGCGAGACCTGGTCTACAATCGAGATTACTTACATAGTCAATGGATGCTATTTTGTGTCACACGGACAGGTTTGCAATTAAACAAAACCCACGGTAGTCATTCCGATTTTCATTTTTTCTGATTACTGCAACAAGGGCTGGGATCTTGTCGTTAGCTCCCGCATAAAATTCATAAGCCTAAGTGAAAGAGATGAAGCCTCATAGTCCGGTTGCCTCGTTTCCATTCTACACTACCACCTTCGTGTGCTGACTAAATCAACTAAGGCGGAGTACGAACGACGAAACACCCCTAATAGTATCTACATGGGGGCTGAAGCCGATGACTGGAAACTTTCAGATTAAAACAGCCACAACAGGAATCATAATAATATAAGGCATATTAAACCTAGGACATGCATCACTTAAAGAAGATTGTTCTCGGTTACATCGACATGTATTTATTCTATTAATACATCCTTGGAGCATTGCGATTCAATCACCCGAGCACCCACCATGGCGGAAGCGAAGTAGAGCTCAGGCCGCCTATTCTCCTTTCCAGTAGGCGGCGGATCAATGGCCATCTTCAGCGGCCTCATCCCCGGGAAGTGCACCATCATCCGTGCAAAGTCCATTCGAGCCCCCTTTATACACGCGGAGCACTATATGGCTTCAATTTGAGGTGCGGCCTCGATTAGCTTCCGCACCAGGGTGAAGTAGCTATTCGGCAAGGGCTAGATAGGCCACAGCCGTACACACATGTCCTTCATAGCCGGTACGGCCATCCTGTGTAGTTCAAGGAACTACTTCATTTGATAGCTCAGACTGGGGTGAGCCACACGAGCCTCAAAATGAGCCTAGAATAGCCGCTGCTCGGCATCCCCGTCGTGAGCCGCAAAGTACTTGGCTACATGTGCCGCATTGTGTGGGAGGTTGGTGAAGGCGCCTGCGCAACTCCATATCCACGTAAGAAACACAAATTAGTTCCCACCAAAGTCATACTGCAATAAGTATGGCTTATCGGTTGCCATGAGCTTGACCTAGAGCACTTCTTCTTCATGGAACCTCCGCTCTACCCGCTCGGATTGAAGCTCGACGGATAGCTTGGTCTGCTCGGCCGCCTAATCTTTGGATTTTTTCTCAAAGGCCTCGCACTTCGAGCTTGCCTCCTTCAGTTCTTGCTGGACCTCCATCACCCTGGCCTCATATTTCTTGCTAATGGCCTTAAGGGCGTCGAGCTCGAAAGCCGCCTGTTCGGCCGCCGCCTTGTGGGAAACAGCTTCTTGCTTGGTCCTCTCCACCTCAGCCCGGAGCTTTTCCAGCTCTTTGTCTTGTGCTGTTGATCACAGATATAACGGCAAAGGTCAGTCAGCAGGGAGAGGGCATTTTGTCAGATATAACTAAAAGGGATTACTCTTATACAAACTGACCCAGACCGACCATTGAAGCAGTTAAGCTCTTCATCGGACACTTGAAGTTTCCAATTTAGTTCGGCTATTTCCAATGCGTCAGCATTGGCAGCCAATGATGATGCCTGCAAAGTACACAATCCATCAGCATGATTTTAGGCTACTGAGCTCAACTCGCTTGGCAAAGTTTCTTAAAACAAGTATTCTAAGCTATGTCTTCCAACAATATTTTTTGTGTATTTCTTTGAGCCATGGGTTATCTTTTCAAACTCGTGTGGCTCGGGGTTTGTCATATCGGTAAAAGTATACTTCAAATATATAAAACAATATTGACAAATGGGTGGTTTACCTTAAAACCCATCAATAAGCTGCTAAAGGGTTCATTCAATCCGCTGTTAACAGACTAAATGCTCCGTAAAACCACACCCAATATGGTGCGGTGCTCATCAGCAATGGAGGAGTTGACTAGGATCTCCTCCATCACTGATGACCCCTTGACCATTGCCTGTTCTTCCACGGACGGCACCAAGGGTGGCTCCGAGGGTGTTGGAGGGAGGTTGATCGAATTCTGACCCCTAGTAGTGTTGACAGGGGATTTGGCCCCAATCAGAGCCTCCTGGTTCACGATGGCGGGCACAGCTTTGGTAACTGGGACCTCGCGGTCCTCGGCTTACGAGGTATTCACCTAGGCTGTCACCTCCTCGCCCCCCCGGCATTAAGAGAGATTGGGTGGGAGGCCACCTCCATGGCTCCTCGAAGGCTTAGGGAAGGGAGGTGCAGGATGCGTTCCCACTCTCCAGCAGCTCGGCTCCTAGCAAATCTCCTTCTGAAAACGTGATCCGTTGGCAGATCTCGGACAGGGCTGTGATAAGTAAAAATACATGCCTACCTAGTAATATAGGATTCGGCACAAATTTGCCCAATAAAGTCATCGGAGCTCATATCTTCAAGCCAGGAATTTGACCGTGGGGGCTCGTCGGGGAACTATCTCGAACTCGCCGATTTCGTCATCGGAATCTGGATAGTTGTCAAGAGAAACGACCTTGCTTTTGCAAGGACTCTTTGGAGCCCTAGGAGGCAGGGCTTCTTTCCCCACCTCCACCAGGGCTCTCTGCTTGGATTGGGAGGAGTCCATATCCCCCTCCTCTTCCGCGTCCTCAACCTCTCAGGTAGAGGAAACACGCGTGTCCTCGGACTTAGTATCCTAGGGATCTCCGGACTTAGTGTTCCGGGGACCCTTGGAACGGAGACCTTCACGAATCTCCTTCTTCTTCGGCTCTGGCACCGTATATGGCTTCGGAACCAACACTGTGGTCAACAAGTTAGACCGAGGCCCTTCAGGCATAGGGACTGGCTCATCGATGCTTTTGTCCTTGGCGAGCCACTCACACTGAAACAATTAAAGGGGAGGTTAGATCTCAAAAAGGGAAATCGGTACTTGGGGACAAAAATAATAGTCGGATATACCCCAACAGGAGGTGTCTTGTCGTCCAAACCTCTTTCTTTGTCCTCGGCTGGCCACACTGGTTGGGGCTTGAAACAAACCCGCCATACATCATCATGGGTCGTACGGAAGAAGTACTTTATGAGCTTGGGGTCGTCGGGCTTGTAGACCCACATCGGATTGACCTGATGATGTCATGGTAGGATGCGCCGATGAAGAGCAACTTGGATCACATCAGCCAGTTGGATGTTTCAGTACACCATCTGTTGGAGGTGTTTTTGCATCATCTTCACATCCCAAGAAAACCCCCAGTCTATGCCTTTCTTGACCCAAGAGGTTAGCTTCACTGGAGGGTCGGACTTGAACTCGGCGGGTGTTACCCAGTTCGTCTCTCATGGTTCGATGATGTAGAACCACTCCTTCTGCCAGCCCTTGATAGTATCTATCAAGGTGCCATCCGGCCATACTATCTTACAAAGCTTTCTTATCACTGCCCCATAGCAAATCGGCGTGTTGGATGTTTACTGATTTTGGCTTGCCGTTGAACGTCTTAAGCCAGATCCCGAAATGCGAATGAATCCGCAAAAAACTTCGCATACGATGATGAAGGGGCTAATGTGCATAATGGAGTTGGGAGGGAGGTCATGGAAATCCAATTTGTAGTAGAACATGAGTCCCCTGACGAAAGCGTGAAGGGGGAAGCCTAGGCCCCGGAGGAAATGGGGATGAATACTACCCGCTCAACCGGCCTTGGTATCGGGATCACCTAGCCTGCCTCCACCGCCCGGTGGGCAATGTTGGGGGAAGGCACCCGGTGCTATTTAGCTATCGGATGTCAGCGTCGGAGACGGTCTACACCTCCCACTTGCCGCGAGAGGCGGTGACGGTGCAATCTCGAAGACGACGATGGGAAAAGAGAGCGGAAAGGGGATTTGATCTGGGCGCTCAAGCTTGGCGGAGGCAAGAGAGAAGCTAAAGATGCAGGTGCTAAAAATCTTTGGGTCTTTGTTCCTTTTTATAACGGACTGTAATACGAGCGATCCCTTTTACTGTGCTAGTTGCTCCACCACCCTCCCCCGAAAAATTATAGAGCCATTGTGCGCGTAGGTAAGCCTATGTAGTTATTTGTATCCCAGTAAATGCAGAAGCACGATCTCCTCGAGAGGACGTGCCCCTTGAAACATGGCCCCAAGCCGTGGTTTGAGGTGACCTTTCATCAAGAAACCCTGACAATTGAGGGATTATTCACACACGGACTTTTAAATGGCTTTACTGAAAAAGGTGCCAGTTTTAAAAGACATGCAGGTTACTAAAGCATTGAAATTAGAGTCAGCCGAGCATGGGTGGAAGACACCAGCGTTGAAAGCTAGTTCTGGGGATACTAAGGGAGTCCGGGATTCTAGAGTGGGAGGCCGGTTAGTCAATGATGGGAGGAGACATGGCATAGTGGACGAATGGAGTTGGTGGCTGTGGGATTGGCTGCGAGCATTTCGAGGAGGGTTTCCATATTTAGACGTCTATGCTTGCTTAAGTAGGCATGATTTACGGTTAGGCGGTTTTTTGGTCCATTTTTGGAATCTCTCATTGCAATCGTGTCACATCCCTAACCCTTAAGCAAGTTAGTCTTGTGCTCATGTCTTCTTTGCATTTGCATCTAAGATTTTCCAACAAGATCAATAAAGTGGCAAAGGAAAAACTCAAAACCCTAGCCACTACTTCAAATAAAGAAAATCTCAAACTAGTTAAAATCAATGAACCCAAAATGGCCTCAAGAAATGTTCAAACTTTCTGATAAATCATGAAAGTAAATGAGCATTGGAGAAAACTATTTTCTTGACACTTTAAGCATTTTATTTTAATGCAAAAGCCACTGGTTTCAAATTTTAAATTTGAAATCAGAAACTATAAATTTTCAAAAATGTTGAAAACTTTGGAAATGGTTGGGAATATTATAACAAATATTCAGGTGTGTTTAAAATAGTTTTTGCATTTTGTTTTGGAGCTGAAATAAATAGAAAAATATTGAAGAAGCTAAAACAGAAACAAAAATAGAAAAAAAATGGGAAACTCTAACCTGTCGCCTAAGCCTGGCCCGACCCATCCCAGCTCATGTCGTCTCCCTCGCGCGAGTAGGAGCAGGAGGTGGCCGCCGCCTCCTCCGGCGCGGCCACGCACCTGTGCGCCTACCTGGCCGCCGCCTCGTGCTGGCAAGGCGAGGGATAAGCTCCCCGAGGCCTCACCTATCCATTCCCAGCATCGGCTCTCTCCCTCCTCCCGGATCTCTTCCTCCTCCCTGCTGCCGCCATTGGAGCCGAGCAAAGCTCGAGCTGCCCGTGCCCCTAGCCATAGGATCCCCTCTTAGAGCACGCCATTAGCTCCGCCTCGTCGGTCTGGTCTTCCCTGCAGAAGCCGAAGCCACCCCGAGCCTTGCAACGCCCGCGGCGCCATCGTCTTCCACCTCCGGCCGCCGGACCCCTCCCGTCGATTCGTCGCCCCCAGGCCTTCCCCGAGCCGTCTAAGCCCTGCTCTGCACTCCCCGTGAGCATGCGGTCATTTCCCCTAAGTTTTCCCCATCGTTCCCCTCCTCTAGCGCTAGTTTCACCGGAGCCTGACGAGGACCGCCGCTGCCGCTCGTCGCCGGTAGCCCTTCGATGATCAGCTCGTCCTTCCGAGGGCACCAGCAGCTTCAGGTCGACGCGTAGATGCTGTAGGAGCTAAGAACCGAGCGTAGTTCCCTCTGAATCAAAGACCGGATGACGCCCGAGCCTTGGCCGCCGCCAAGCTCGTCGCCGGCGTCTTCTCCGACCAGATCAGCCCTGGCTAAGTGCAGAAATGGAGATGCGGGAGATGTGCAGTTCGTCTGGTGCTCTCCGCGCAGCATTTGGCCCCCTGTGCGCCGTTTCCGAGCCCCTCTGCCATGCTGGTGGTCGCCGGAGGCTCCCCGCCGGCGAGGACGACCTCGCCGCCGGTGGATCTCGGCTGGCCTGAGCCACTGACTGGTGGGGCCAGCCTGTGGCAAGTTTAAAACTAATAAAAATAAATCAAATAAGTTAATCAGTCACTGACATGTGGGTCCAGCAAGGTTAATCAGTTAATTAAGTTTAAACTTAATCTAAAATTGACCAGAGAGACTGACCAGTGGGTCCCACTGGTGAGGTTTGACTTTCAACGGCCAGATGGACGTGCTGATGTCATGCTGATGCAATAAAAGCATTTTCCAGTATAGAAATAATTCTAGGAAATTGCTAAAACTTGTTAAGATCATAGAAATTAATCTGTAACTCCAATGAAAATGATTTATATATGAAAAAGTATCAGAAAAATTCAAGGATTCTGATTATGCTATTTTCAACCATGTTTGAAAAAGTTACAGAACCCTAACATGTAGAATAAGGAATAACTCAATTCTTATAATTACTTTTAAATGGAATTTGGAAAATATTCAAATTTCATTATGGATGCCATGATCACACACTGTCCTAACTACAAATCAGTACCATAACATGACATTTCTTGCATGCTAACATCAAGTTGATCTGAGCAACAGGTCGAATCAATTAAAACGGTATCCGAGAATACCCCGTTTGAATTGATATTCGAATGTGATTCAAATCAACTCTAAACCTAATACATGTTGATTATGATAACTTATCACCTTGCATTCTCATGCCATGCTCATGCATAATTTTGATTGCATATGATTGTTATTGAATGTTGCCATTTATTTCGGTAGGCTCCGCACCCCCGGATTCCACCTAATATCCGTCTGACGGATATCGTTCCTCGTCTGAGCAACAAGGCAAGCAACCCTTTTGATCATCCCGATAAATCCCATGTTCTTGCTCCTGCACCTATTTATTGCATTAAGATCAAATGCTTCAACTGCTTTTGCCACGATAGTTGAACCCACTTTCCTTTGCATGACCTAACCTTGTCACGGTAAATAGCCGAACCTGGCAACCTAGCATACCTGGTAGTTGTCTGAGCTATGATATGCCTTATCCTGCTATGCATGCTATGCTTAGAGTTGTGTATGGTCTGTCATCTGGGAGATGAATAGAATTGTGGAATGTGTTCGGTGAGCAAAGGTTGTGTGTTGAACTTGATTTGGTAAAGGTACCGGTGAAAGGCTGTGTAGGAGTACATGGCGGGTTGTTTCATTGGAACCGTCCTGAGGAACTGAGTTCCGTGTATGTAATCCAAGACTAGATACTACCACATGCTGGGCCCTGAAATATGACCCCGCTCGGCCTATTAATCGCGTAGTACTCGGTCCAGGAGTTGCAAGTATTTTCTGGTGTTTATAGTAATGCTAGAGGCCGTGTATGGTGCTGACCTGAGAGGTGGCCCGTGATGCGGTAGGCAGTGGCACTGTGTACCAAGTGGCACCCGGATGGTGGGCTTGGGAACCCTGCGCACATCGTTTGAGGCCGTTGCGGAAACCTCGGCCGGACTTCCGTACGGGTTACTCTCACATAGGCGATAAACCTGGACTAGGTACTAGTGTGGTTAACGGTCGTGGCCGACTCCCTCGCTGGGCTTCTGCTTGAAGGTTGCCGAGGTGCATGACGTGCACATGGCGATAAGTGGTGAGAGCATGTGTGACGAAGTACACCCCTGCAGGGTTATGATCTATTCGAATAGCCGCGTCCGCGGATATGGACTACTTGGAGACATATATTGTTCATAGATAACTTCAATGGCTACTCATAAAATTGCCAAGATAAGCGTGAGTGTCGTGGACGGCATTTTCGTAGGGAGACGGAATGATTCCACGATAGTGTATTGTTGTGGTGTTAGTGGACTCGTGTGCGAGAAAACAAGTCGTCAAAATTATTTAAAAATGCAAGTTGTCTAGCCACGAGTCAAATGCTGGCTTTCCGCATGAAACCCTACAATACCTTTTGATACCTTGCATGAGTAGTTAGTTATCCTAAAGTCTTGCTGAGTACCTTCGTACTCATGTTTGTTTAATAAATGTTGCAGAGGTTGCTAATGACCCTAATGGAGGGTTCTTCATAGACATCGACGACGACGAGTAGCTGGTGTCCTAGCTACGATCTGGCCCTACGTTGGATCTGTAGTATAGTCAGGCCATGAGCCTTCTAGTTGTCATGTCTGTACTCAGACAGTTTAAACTCTTCCGCTGGCTTGTAATTGAATGACTCTTCCGAGCCTCTTAAATAAAGCTTGTATGTTTATGGTTATGTTGTGATGCCATTGATGTATCTATACATATTGGTATGCCATGCGTACGTGTGTCATGCTTGATATGTATGGGGTTCGATTACCTAGTCGTGAACTTTAGTAGAACTCCTTACGAGGAAATGCCCCTTTGTGATCCAATGAGCCTTGGTAGTTCGCTACTGCTCCAGACACATTGGTTGACCGGCATGTGTCCTTCTTAGCTGTTGTGTCTGTCCTCTTTGGGGAAATGTAACGCGATGTAATGGAGTCCTTGTAGCTTGCTACGACTCGTCTACATTCGCTGATGACCGACACCTGCTTTGTTGGGTCATGTATGCCTGTCCTTGTGCGGTACTGCCACTTTGGTTTATGACTAGACATGTCGATCCGGGTTCTTTGACATGGGAATGCTAGCGACACTATTGCATACGTGAGTCAAAAGACGCAAACGGTCCTGGCTAAGGTAAGGCTGCAGCCGAGGAGTTAACCGTGCGTGAGACCGCAAAGGGATGCGATGTGTTACAGGCTAGATTCCTATGGCTTAGGATTGGGGTCCCGACAGCGTTGGTATCAGAGCCTGACTGACTGTAGGATTACTAAGCCAAACTGGTCGAATTTGAGTCTAGAATTGCTTTAGTTATATATAAGGGAATTGTTTGTGGAAGGGAACGTAAGACTCTTGTTCTCTTCTCAAGTTATTCTATTCTGGTCATCCTCGTCTCTTCTGCGGGAATTAAGGACTAGGTTACTCATCTTCTCCTAGGCTCGTGTTTCTGATCGGTAGATTATAGGACTACGGGTCAAGAGATATTGGGTTCTTTTATTCCTAGGAAAAAGGAAGTAAGTTTGATGATCAGAGAGTTGAACCTGATGGTTGAGTGGTTACGCTATTCCATCTTGGGTTGTCTCAAAATTTGTTTTTGAGCATTTACAGCCGTTATGCTACCGAAATTTTGCATTCAGAGCTCTAATGCTTTTGAATTACTCTCTATTTACAGATGCCTGGTCGTCCTTCTCGTCAGATGGTACGTCTGACCAGGTGCATTGATGTGCCGGGTCATACGGCCATGCTGGTCAGGGTGATGTCGGTGTGCGGTTACCGCTGGTACCCCGAGTACACAGTAGAGGAACAGTACCGAGACTTCAACCAGAGCCAGTAAATCTGCACTGTTAGGGTATTTCCAGACTACCCTGGAGCTGAGAAGCCAATCCATTGGTCCTATGGGTTGGGGGTCACCGTTGACATGGCAGTACAGGATGTTGCCTATTCAATGCTGACCATTATGAGAGCGAGACATGCACTGCTGCAGAATTCAGAGTTCTGCTATGTTCCGGCCTCTCAGCCTGGTGAAGAGGGATACCTTAGTGGAGTCTATTTTGATTCTTCTATGGAGGATCCACTACTGCAGTCCACTGTTGAGATGCTAGAGAACAGAGACAGGGATGCTCGTGCTCTCCGCATGGAGCTTTATGCTACCCGTGCCCGTCTGTGGACAGCTTTGACGCAGCTGGTACCGGTAGTCCAGACAGGGTATGGAGAGATGGAGATGCTGAACCCTGTTAGGACCCATCTTCTGGCCCACTTTGACTGGCCACCTATAGGAGGAGCCACACCTCTTCGGGGACCCCTCTTACCACCAGTCAGGGGACCAAGGCCACATCCGTGTCCTTATGGATCCTAGGGATCTCAGGCTAGAGTGTTTCCTGATCCGCAGGTTGAGCTTCCCGGCCATGGAGGTAATCTTTATGAGATGTTCTATGAGGATGCCTGAGCTGTGAGCGGAAGGATAGTATGGTAGTAGCCGTACGTTCACAGTCCTGCGTGACTTGTGAAGTATGTATGTAATGTGAAATGAATTCCGGAGGCCTAGATAAATAAAGTATAGGCAGCTTGTAAGCCTCTGATGAGTAGTTTCACAATTTCAGTAGTTTGCTCTTCGGTTAAGGGTGTACTAAACTATGTAAGGGTGGGTATGAACCATGGTGTATATATAGCAGTTGCTTGTTACCATGCTGTTCGGATATTCATTTCCGCATTCCGTGTGTTCAGTACATTCTTAATCCATAGTTAGTATTGATATGATATTGGTCTAAGCTATGAGTTTGTTTGTCAGGATGGTGTTCACCAGGTTGAACCGTGCCCCTCCTCATGAGCAAGGTGAGGGTAGTCAACCGTCGCAGGAAGACCTGCCTCACCCACCTGCTCTGGTGGAAGTGATGCTTGAGGCAGAGAGAAATAAAAGGGAGACCAATCGACTGCTAGAGCGTATTGAGCAGAATACGGCTGGACAGCCTAGGAATGCTGCAGTGTCCCTCAATGACTTTGTGAAGCTGAATCCTCCAAAGTTTCATCATTCCGTCGATCCCCTCGACGCTGATGACTGGCTGTGCAGCATCTCACGCAAGATTCGCTCTGCGAATGTGTCTTAGGCCGACAAGGTGACCTTTGCGGCGTACTTCCTGGAAGGACCCGCCAATCTGTGGTGGGAGAATTTTGAAGCTATGCGTCCCGCTGAACCAGTGGCCACATGGGCAGACTTCAGTGCAGCTTTTCGTCTGCACCATATTCCAGAGGGCCTGATGGACAGAAAGAGAGAGGAGTTTTGTGCCTTCACTCAGGGCAAGTTGTCTGTGGATGCCTATAGCCGCGAGTTCGGTAACCTCGCCCGCTATGCAACAGAGGAGGTGTCTACTGACGCCAAGAAGCAAGCAAGGTTTCGTAAGGGTCTGAGCCCTGAGCTCCGTCGTGATCTGCGCCTCCATGAGTGTACAAGTTTTCAAGCCCTAGTCAACAAAGCAATCAGTGCCGAGACTGGTCATACTGACTTCGAAGCCACAAGGAAGCATTCCCGTGACTTTGGCTCGTCTTCTGGTTCCGCGTTTCCAAAACGCAGGCTGTGGGTTCCAAACAGCTCTCTGCCACCAAGATACACTCCGAGGCCATCCTACATGGCGCCTCAGACGAATCAGGCCAACCCTCAAGCAAAAGCTTATGGTGGTCCAGCTAGCAATGTTACACTACGTGCCAACCAGGTGATATGCTACAAATGTGGAGAACCAGGGCACTATTCTCGTGAGTGTCCTCAGAATGTGGGTGCCAAGCAACCCGGAAAGTCCGTGGGGCAAGCCAAGTCGGGCAAAGCTTATTATGTGAAACCAACTCCTGCACGTGGCCGTGTGAACTATGTGTCAGCAGAAGAAGCTACAGAGGATCCCGATGTCATGCTGGGTACGCTTCTTGTTAATCATCACCCAGCGCCCGTTCTCTTTGACACTTGGTCTTCTCATTCCTTCATTTCAGAAAGTTATGCATAGTTGCATAACATGTCTTTTTGTGATATGCCAATCCCATTGGTTGTCCAAACCCCTAGTAGTAAATGGCAAACCTCTAGGATAACCTATGACAATGAGATTCTAGTACACAGGCTAGTTTTTCTAGCCTCATTGATAGCCTTGAAATCTTCGGATATTAATATCATCTTCGGCATGGACTGGATGTCAGCTCACTATGCCAAGATTGATACTCATTCTAGAAATGTCCAGCTTACCCATCCCACGGGTGAGATAGTAAATGTCTCAACTCGAGTTGCCAAATGCCAACTCTATTCCCTAAATGCCAACCCTCTTACGAAACTTGAAGACATTCCGGTAGTCCGTGACTTCCCGGATGTTTTTCCAGAGGAACTGCCAGGAATTCCACCTGACAGAGATGTAGAGTTTGTAATAGATCTTGTTCCGGGAACTGTCCCAATAGCCAGAAGACCATATAAGATGGCACCCCTGGAGCTAGCCGAACTTAAGAAGCAATTAGATGAGGCTTTGAACAAAGGATTCATTCGTCCTAGCTCTTCTCCTTGGGCTTGTCCTGTCCTCTTCGTCAAGAAGAAAGACGGAACGGATCGGATGGTTGTAGATTACCGACCAGTTAATCTGGTCACCATAAAGAACAAGTATCCGCTCCCCAGGAACAACGACCTGTACGATCAGCTCGCTGGATCCTCAGTCTTCTCCAAAATTGATTTGAGGTTGGGATACCATCAAATCAAGATTAAGAACGGGAACATTCCAAAAACGGCTTTTGTTACTCGTTATGGCCAATATGAGTACACCGTTATGTCCTTCGGTTTAACCAATGCCCCAGCCACCTTCTCTCGGCTGATGAATTCAATCTTCATGGAGTATTTGGATAAATTCGTCGTGGTATACCTCGATGATATTCTCATCTACTCGAAGAATGAACAAGAACATGCCGAGCATCTAAGGCTGGTATTGATGAAACTTCGAGAGCATCGCCTTTATGCCAAATTTTCAAAATGTGAATTCTGGTTACCAGAAGTGACCTATCTAGGCCACGTAATCTCTGGTAAGGGTATTGCTGTCAATCCCGAGAGAGTTCAAGCTGTCCTTGATTGGACTCAACCTGAATCGGTTAAGCAAGTTAGGAGTTTTGTTGGTCTAGCGAGCTATTGTTGCCGCTTTGTCGAGAATTTCTCCAAGGTTGCAAAGCCTCTAACTGAACTCCTCAAGAAAGATAAAAAGTTCGAGTGGACACCACAGTGTGAGCATAGTTTTCAGGAACTGAAAAGACGCCTGACTTCCGCACCTGTGTTGCTACCACCAGATTTTTCTAAGGACTTTGTTATCTATTGCGACGCCTCGCGACAAGGATTAGGTTGCATTCTCATGCAAGATCGTCATGTGATCGCATACGCATCTCGACAGTTGCGTCCACATGAGGATAATTATCCCGCACATGACCTTGAGCTTGCAGCTGTGGTCCATGCACTAAAAACCTGGCGACATTACCTTCTGGGTAATCGTTGCGAAATATTCACTGATCACCAAAGTCTGAAATATATCTTCACCCACCCGGATTTGAATCTCAGGCAAAGACGGTGGGTTGAGTTGATCTCGGATTACGACTTAGGGATAACTTACACCCCGGGGAAGGCCAATGTTATGGCCGATGCGCTAAGTCATAAATCTTATTGTAACAATTTGATGCTACAACAAGGTCAACCACATCTCCATGAGGACTTTCGGAAGTTGAATCTTCATATTGTTCCTCAAGGATTCATTTATACCCTGGTGGCGAAGCCTACTCTTAAGGATCAAATTATAGCTGGCCAAAAGCGTGACAAGGGTATCTCACGGATCAAGGAGAATATTTTTAGCGGAAACGCTAAGGAATTTTCCATGAATGATCAAGGTGTTGTGTTCTTCCAGAATCGTCTAGTGGTTCCTAAGAACCCACATCTAAGGCAGTTAATCCTTAAGGAGGCTCATGATTCTCCTCTCACCATTCATACCGGTAGTACTAAGATGTATCAGGACCTACGCTAGAGGTTCTGGTGGACTAGGATGAAGAGAGAAATTGCCGAGTTCGTGGCTAACTACGACGTTTGTCGTCGAGTTAAGGCAGAACATCAAAGGCCTGCTGGCACCCTTCGACCTCTAGCTATTCCTGAATGGAAATGGGATAAAGTTAGCATGGATTTCGTTACCGGATTTCCCAAGACCAAGAAAGGGAATAATGCTATTTTGTGGTCATTGACCGTCTTTCCAAAGTGGCTCATTTTCTCCCTGTTCGTGAGAGTATAACAGCTAGCCAGCTAGCAGAGTTATATATCTCTCGAATAGTGTCTCTTCATGGTGTTCCCCTGGAAATTAACTCGGACCGTGGAAGTATGTTTACTTCTCGCTTCTGGGAAAGTTTTCAGAATGCCATGGGGACTCACCTATCTTTTAGCACTGTTTTCCATCCCCAATCAAGTGGTCAAGTAGAAAGAGTGAATCAAATCCTAGAAGATATGCTCCGAGCTTGTGTTATTTCGTTCGGTATGAATTGGGAGAAGTGCCTTCCATTCGCCGAATTCTCTTATAACAATAGTTACCAATCAAGCTTGGGCAAAGCCCCTTTTGAAGTTCTCTATGGACGAAGATGTCGAACACCTCTAAATTGGGCAGAAACGGGAGAGAGGCAACTCTTTGGCCTGGATATGATCCAGGATGCAGAAGAGCAGGTTCGCATTATTCGTGAAAAGTTGAAAACAGCCCAGTCTCGTCAAAAGAGCCAATATGATCGTCATCATAAGGCTGTGACCTTTGAAGTTGACGAGAAGGCTTACCTTCGGGTTACACCTTTGAAGGGTACCCATCGTTTCGGTATCAAGGGCAAATTGGCTCCTCGTTACATTGGTTCTTTTCGCATTCTTGCCAAACGAGGAGAAGTTGCCTACCAGTTGGAACTTCCTCCGCACCTTTCCAAGGTTCATGATGTTTTCCACATCTCGCAACTCAGGCGTTGCTTTTCGGATCCTATCCGTGAAGTGGACCACGAAACGCTCGATCTCCAAGATAAGCTTTCATACCGAGAATACCCCGTGCGTATTCTTCATCAAGCTGAGCATACCACTCGACATTGAAACCTCAAGTTTCTTAAAGTTCAATGGTCAAACCATTCTGAAAAGGAGGCAACTTGGGAAAGAGAGGATCGTCTCCGACTTGAATATCCTGCGTTATTCCCGACGACTTCTAAATCTCGGGACGAGATTCTTTTGAGTGGGGGTGAGTTGTCACATCCCTAACCCTTAAGCAAGCTAGTCTTGTGCTCATGTCTTCTTTGCATTTCCATCTAAGATTTTCCAACAAGATCAATAAAGTGGCAAAGGAAAAACTCAAAACCCTAGCCACTACTTCAAATAAAGAAAATCTCAAACTAGTTAAAATCAATGAACCCAAAACGGCCTCATGAAATGTTCAAACTTTCTGATAAATCATGAAAGTAAATGAGCATTGGAGAAAAATATTTTCTTGACACTTTAAGCATTTTATTTTAATGCAAAAGCCACTGGTTTCAAATTTTAAATTTGAAATCAGAAACTATAAATTTTCAAAAATGTTGAAAACTTTGGAAATGGTTGGGAATATTATAACAAATATTCAGGTGTGTTTAAAATAGTTTTTGCATTTTTTTTTGGAGCTGAAATAAATAGCAAAATATTCAAGAAGCTAAAACAGAAACAGAAATAGAAAAAAAAATGGGAAACTCTTACCTGTCGCCTAAGCCTGGCCCGGCCCATCCCAGCTCCTGTCATCTCCCTCGCACCAGTAGGAGCAGGAGGTGGCCGCCACCTCCTCCGGCGCGGCCACGCACCTGTGCGCCTGCCTGGCCGCCGCCTCGTGCTGGCAAGGCCAGGGATAAGCTCCCCGAGGCCTCACCTATCCATTCCCAGCATCGGCTCTCTCCCTCCTCCCGGATCTCTTCCTCCTCCCTGCTGCCGCCATTGGAGCCGAGCAAAGCTCGAGCTGCCCGTGCCCCTAGCCATAGGATCCCCTCTTAGAGCACGCCATTAGCTCCGCCTCGTCGGTCTGGTCTTCCCTGCAGAAGCCGAAGCCACCCCGAGCCCTGCAACGCCCGTGGCGCCATCGTCTTCCACCTCCGGCCACCGGACCCCTCCCGTCGATTCGTCGCCCCAGGCCTTCCCCGAGCCGTCTAAGCCCTACTCTGCACTCCCCATGAGCATGCGGTCATTTCCCCTAAGTTTTCCCCGTCGATCCCCTCTTCTAGCTCTAGTTTCACTGGAGCCCGACGAGGACCACCGCTGCCGCTCGTCGCCGGTAGCCCTCCGATGACCAGCTCATCCTTCTGAGGGCACCAGCAGCTTCAGGTCGACGCGTAGATGCTGTAGGAGCTAAGAACCGAGCGTAGTTACCTCTGAATCAAAGACCCCGATGACGCCCGAGCCTTGGCCGCTGCCAAGCTCGTCGCCGACGTCATCTCCAGCCAGATCAGCCCCAGCTAAGTGCAGAAATGGAGCTGCGGGAGATGTGCAGTTCTTCTGGTGCTCTCCGCGCAGCATTTGGCATCCTGTGCGCCGTTTCCGAGCCCCTCCGCCGTGCTGGTGGTCGCCGGAGGCTCCCCGCCGGCGAGGACGACCTCGCCGCCGGTGGATCTCGGCTGGCCTGAGCCACTGACTGGTGGGGCCAGCCTCTGGCATGTTTAAAACTAATAAATATAAATCAAATAAGTTAATCAGTCACTGACATGTGGGTCCAGCAAGGTTAATCAGTTAATTAAGTTTAAAATTAATCTAAAATTGACCAAAGAGACTGAATAGTGGGTCCCACTGGTCAGGTTTGACTTTCAACGGCCAGATGGACCTGCTGATGTCATGCTGATGCAATAAAAGCATTTTCCAATATAGAAATAATTCCACGAAATTGCTAAAACTTGTAAAAATCATAGAAATTAATCTGTAACTCCAATGAAAATAATTTATATATGAAAAAGTATCAGAAAAATTCAAGGATTCTGATTATGCTATTTTCAACCATGTTTGAAAAAGTTACAGAACCCTAACATGTAGAATAAGGAATAACTCAATTCTTAAAATTACTTTTAAATGGAATTTGGAAAATATTCAAATTTCATTATGAATGCCATGATCACACACTGTCCTAACTACAAATCAGTACCATAACATGACATTTCATGCATGCTAACATCAAGTTGATCTGAGCATCAGGTCGAATCAATTAAAACGGTATCTGAGGATACCCCGTTTGAATTGATATTCGAATGTGATTCAAATGAACTCTAAACCTAATACATGTTGATTATAATAACTTATCACCTTGCATTCTCATGCCATGCTCATGCATCATTTTGATTGCATATGATTGTTATTGAATGTTGCCATTTATTTCGGTAGGCTCCGCACCCCCGGATTCCACCGAATATCCATCTGACGGATATCGTTCCTCCTCTGAGCAACAAGGCAAACAACTCTTTTGATCATCCCGATAAATCCCATGTTCTTGCTCCTGCACCTATTTATTGCATTAAGATCAAATACTTCAACTGCTTTTGCCACGATAGTTGAACCCACTTCCTTTGCATGACCTAACCTTGTCACAGTAAATAGCCGAACCTTGCAACCTAGCATACCTGGTAGTTGTCTGAGCTATGATATGCCTTATCCTGCTATGCATGCTATGCTTAGAGTTGTGTATGGTCTGTCATCTGGGAGATGAACAGAATTGTGGAATGTGTTCGGTGAGCAAAGGTTGTGTGTTGAACTTGATTTGGTAAAGGTACCGGTGAAAGGGTGTGTAGGAGTACATGGCGGGTTGTTTCATTGGAACCGTCCTTAGGAACTGAGTTCCGTGTATGTAATCCAAGACTAGATACTACCACATGCTGGGCCCTGAAATATGACCCCGCTCGGCCTATTAATCGCGTAGTACTCGGTCCAGGAGTTGCAAGTAGTTTCTGGTGTTTATAGTAATGCTGGAGGCCGTGCATGGTGCTGACCTAAGAGGTGGACCGTGATGCGGTAGGCAGTGGCACGGTGTACCAAGTGGCACCCGGATGGTGGGCTTGGGAACCATGCGCACATCGTTTGAGGCCGTGGCGGAAACCTCGGCCGGACTTCCGTACGGGTTACTCTCAGATAGGCGATAAACCTGGACTAGGTACTAGTGTGGTTAACGGTCGTGGCCGACTCCCTCGCTGGGCTTCCGCTTGAAGGTTGCCGAGGTGCATGACGTGCACATGGCGATAAGTGGCGAGAGCGTGTGTGACGAAGTACACCCCTGCAGGGTTATGATCTATTCGAATAGCCGCGTCCGCGGATATGGACTACTTGGAGACATATGTTGTTCATGGATAACTTCAACGGCTACTCATAAAATTGCCAAGATAAGCGTGAGTGTCATGGACGGCATTTCCGTAGGGAGACGGAATGATTCCACGATAGTATATTGTTGTGGTGTTAGTGGACTCGTGTGCGAGAAAACAAGTTGTCAAAATTATTTAAAAATGCAAGTTGTCTAGCCACGAGTCAAATGCTCGCTTTCCGCATGAAACCCCACAATACCTTTTGATACCTTGCATGAGTAGTTACTTATCCTAAAGTCTTGCTGAGTACCTTCGTACTCATGTTTGTTTAATAAATGTTGCAGAGTTTGCTAATGACCCTATTGGAGGGTTCTTCGTAGACATCGACGACGACGAGTAGCTAGTGTCCCAGCTACGATCTGGCCCTACGTTGGATCTGTAGTATAGTCAGGTCATGTGCCTTCTAGTTGTCCTGTCTGTACTCAGACAGTTTAAACTCTTCCGCTGGCTTGTAATTGAATGACTGCTATTATGGGTCGTGAGATCATTAATGTGTAATATTATGTGTGTGGCTCTTCCGAGCCTCTTAAATAAAGCTTGTATGTTTATGGTTATGTTGTGATGCCATCGATGTATCTATACATATTGGTATGCTATGCGTACGTGTGTCATGCTTGATATGTATGGGGTTCGATTACCTAGTCGTGAACTTTAGTAGCACTCCTTACGAGGAAATGCCCCTTTGTGATCCAATGAGCCTTGGTAGTTCGCTACTGCTCCGGACACATTGGTTGACCGGCATGTGTCCTTCTTAGCTGTTGTGTCTGTCCTCTTTGGGGAAATGTCACGCGATGTAATGGAGTCCTTGTAGCTTGCTACGACTCGTCTACATTCGTTGATGACCGACACCTGCTTTGTTGGGTCATGTATGCCTGTCCTTGTGCGGTACTGCCACTTTGGTTTATGACTAGACATGTCGATCCGGGTTCTTTGACATGGGAATGCTAGCGACACTATTGCATACGTGAGTCAAAAGACGCAAACGGTCCTGGCTAAGGTAAGGCTGCAGCCGAGGAGTTAACCGTGTGTGAGACCGCAAAGGGATGCGATGTGTTACAGGCTAGATTCCTATGGCTTAGGATCGGGGTCCCGACAAATCGAAGGGCTCCGGTTGCGGGGTTAGGTTTGGTAGGGTAGGTGGGATCTGGAGAGAAGTTTGTGTTAAGAACATAGGGAAGTTTGCGGCCTGATAAATAGTCTAAAAATTCCAAAACCTCTAGCATTTGACTGGCTATAGTGTCATTATAAGTTTATTCGTTTGGGTGTTAAACGGACACCGAATGGACCAAACTTGGCACGCGATCTAGCTACACTATATTAAGACCTGATACGTCTCCAATGTATAAATAATTTTGATTGTTCCATGTTGTTATATTATCATTCTTGGATGTTTTATGATCATTTCATAGCAACTTTATATCATTTTTGGGACTAACCTATTGACATAGTGACTAGTGTCAGTTGTTGTTATTTACTGTTTTTTCATTTGTTGAAAGTCAATAGCTGATGAAGTCCAAATTTGACGAAAGTTTTTGGAGATTTATTTTGGACCAGAAGGAAACTCGAGGACCAAGGATGATCACCAAAGCAGGCCCATGCGACTCAATAGGCACCAGGGCGTGCCTAGGGCCCCTGGTGGGGCCTGGTGGGTAGTGGGGGCCTCGGGCACCTCCTCCATCGCCTCTGAGCTCTATACATACCCCAATATTCTACAAACCCTAGAGGAGGAGATGAAAAATTGTTTCAGCCACCGCAAGTTCTAGAAGCCACGACATCCAATCTAGAGCCAGTTCTGGAGAGGAACACAATCATAGAGGGGTTCATCATCCTCATTGATGCTCCTCTGATGATGTGTGAGTAGTTCATATCAGACCTATGGATCCATAGCCAATAACTAGATGTCTTTCTCTCCCATTTTGTTTCTCAATAGAATGATCTCTTGGAGATTCATTTCATGTAACTCATTCTTTCGCGGTGTGTTTGTTGGGATCCAATTAATTGTGAGTTTATGATCAGATCTATGAAATATATCCATTATTGATTATTATAGCATCGTATTTCTTCTCTTGTATTTGGTTTTTGTCTGTCCAACCTGATCTTTTATCTTGCAACGGGAAGAGGTGCTTTGTGATGGTTTCGATCTTAGGATGCTCAATCTGCATGACAGAAAGAGACATGACACACATGTATCAGTGCTATTAAGGATAAAACTATGGGGTCTATTCCTACATGAATAGATCTGATCTACATCATGTCATCATTCTTACAGCATTAAATCATTTCTCCATGAACTTAATACACTAGATGCATGTTGGATAGCTGTCGATGTGTGGAGTGATAGAAGTAGATGTAGGCAGAAGTCGGTCTACTTTGTCTTTGGACATGATTTCTATATACGTGATCATTGTCTTGGATATCTTCATAATAATTTTCTCTTCTATCAATTGCCTAACATTAATTTGTCTACCCACCGTTTTCTATTCTCCTGAGAGAAACCACTAGTGAAACCTATGGCCCTTGGGTCTATTTCACATCATCTATTTGCAATCTCTACTTTGCTATTCGTGTTTCCATTTTATTAGCTCTTTTATTTTTAGATCTATATTATCAAAAAAGCCAAAATACCTTTCTGCATTTATTTTCTATCACTTTATTTGCATCCATCAATTTATACTTTTATTTACCCATGAGGGATTGATAACCCTACACGCGTTGGGTTGCGAGGATCTGTTATTTGTGTGCAGGTACCGCTTACATACTCTTGTGGATCTTCCTACTAGATTGATACCTTGGTTTCATAACTAAGGGAAATACTTGCCATCGTTGTTCTACATCACCCTTTAAGCTTGGACGGAAGCCATCGCAAATCACGGGGATTCAAGATTTTTGGCGCTGTTGCCGGGGTCTTGTCAAGATCTATCACGTTCCTACACATAAACTCTCATCTCCTTGCAATTAATTTTTTTCCCTTTGCCTCTCATTTTCCTCTTCCCACTTCACAAAATATTTGCCTTTTTTGTTTGCCTTCTTTCTGTTTGCCTAATTCTAGGTTGCTTGCTTCTATTGCCTTCATGTCAACACTCAAAAACACATATGGATCCTCATCCACTTGCTAATCTTTTCAAAAGATCTAATTATCTTGAACCAATTGCTAGTGAGTTGAGTGCTCTTGATTATTTTTGTGATGTTTTGCTTGAAAATCGTGAATCTGAATATTGTGGTGAAGCGTTACAAGAAGAAGTGTGTGAAGTGATTCATGATATCTCCTTGAATGAAATGCATGATTGTGAGGATATTATGATAAATTCTATTAATTTGAATTGTGCTAATAATATTCAAAAGTACAAGATTGGGGATGGCAATTTTTTCATGTGCTCTACTCATTGTAACGATTATGATTGGGGTGATGCTTCTTATTATCTTGAAATTTTATTTAATCCTGATGATGAATATGGAATTGATAATAATGTCTTCAATAGTGATTGGGTGCTCCTGGAAGTGGTGATTTAGCTTCCGTCTTGCCATAATAATCCCAAAGACCAGCTTCTGCCAATGTGGGTATTGTTGCTTAGACAAAGTCAACAGCTCACTAACAAAATACACCAACCGCTAAACCGCATATTCTTTGCCGTCTTCCTTGCGCTCAAGAACCACCGCCACACTTAGTGCTTTAGAGCTAGAAGTAATGTAAAGGAGCATCGGTTCCTTATCAGTCAGGGCGGCCAACTCAGGTAGCTCAACGAGTTGTTTCTTGAGGGTTTCAAAACTTTCAGTACTTGCATCAGTCCAAACAAAATGATCCGTTTTCTTGAGCATCTGATAAAGGGGGATGAACTTCTCACCGAGGCAACTTATGAAATGGCTCAATGCCGCAATTTGACCCGCCATGCACTGGACTTGGTTGATGCTGGCTGGTTCACCAAACAAGGTTATCACCTTGATTTTATCCGGCTTAGCTTTCATGCCTCGCTCTGACACTAGGAAACCCAACAACTTGCCTGCAGGAACCCAAAAACACATTTGGTCGGGTTAAGATTCATCCGGTACACTCGCAGGTTGTCAAACGTCTCCCCGAGATTACCTAAATGTGTCCCCTTCTTCTTTGATTGCACCACAATATTATCAACGTAAGAATGAACATTACGCCCAATCTGACTATGCAAACAGTTCTCAATGTAGCATTGATAAGTCGCCCCCGCACTCTTAAGCCCAAAGGACATAGAGAGATAGTAGAAAGCGCCGAAGAGAGTTATGAAAGTCGTCTTCTCCTGATCCTCCTTGGTCATCTTGATCTGGTGGTAACCAGAGTACGCATCTAGAAAGCACAAACACTCGCAACCCGCCGTAGAGTCAATGATGTGATCGATATGAGGGAGGGAAAAGGGGTCCTTAGGAGAAGCTTTGTTGAGATCTGTATAGTCAATGCACATATGAAAGTTCCATTCTTCTTGAGAACTAAGACTAGGTTAGCCAACCACTCAAGAAGAATAACTTCCATGATGAACCCAACGACCAAGAGCGGGACGACTTATTCCCCAATTGCTTTTCGTCTCTCCTCGTTAAAATGATTGAGGTACTCTTGAACCGGCTTCATCTTGGGATCCACATTGAGATGGTGCTTAGAAAATTCTCTTGGTACTCCTGGCATGTCAGAAGGCTTCCATGTTAAGATGTCCCGATTCTCATGGATGAATTCGATGAGCGCGCTTTCCTATTTGTGATCCAGGCCTATCCCAGTAGTAACCAGCCTAGACGAGTCGCCTAGGGTGAAATCAACTTGTTTGGTGTGATATGCTGGTTTGAACTTGAGGGGTGGCTCAGAATCAATGATTGGTTTTTTGAGCGGGCTCATGTTGGTCGGGTCCACATTGGCCTTGTGGAACTTCAACTCTTCAGCAGCGCACGCCGACTCAGTGTATGTGACATCTCCTTCTTTTCATTCGTGTGCTATCTTTCAGTCCCCATTGAATGTGATGGTGCCTTCAAGACGATGTATTTTGAGCATTAGGTACACATAGAAAGGCCGAGCCATGAAGCGGGCATAAGCAAGCCGCCCGAATAAAGCGTGGTAAAGACTCTTGATTTTGACCACCTTAAACATCAAAGCCTCGCTCCTGAAATTGGATTCATCGCCAAAGCCACAGTCAACTTGATCTGCCCACTGGATACGCCGACTTGCTCGAGACAATGCCATGAAAGACCATAGTCGAGGGCATCAAGTCATTCTCACGAATATTCATCCGCCAGAAGGTATCGTAGTACAAGATGTTGATGCTGCTACCTCCGTCCATGAGGACCTTAGAGAGGGTGTATCCCCCAACCTGTGTTGCCACCACCAATGCTAAGTCGCGATCATTATCAACCTGGGGCGGGTGATCAGCTCTACACCATGTGATTGGTTGTTCAAACCAATTGAGATATCTGGGAAGCGCCGACTCAGCCATGTTGATCGCCCTCTATTGATTTTCTTTTCCCTTTTACATGGTTTAGTGGTGAAAACATGGTACTAACCATTGTTCAGCTGCTTAGGGTTGCTCTGCAAATCTCCCTGGTTATTTTGCTATTGAAACCCGATTTGGTTGTTTTGCTGCTGAAAGACGGCCTGATTGTTGTATTGCTGATTACCATGGCCACACTATTGTTCGCTGTTATTATTTCAGCCGCCTTGCGCATAAGGGCCAGAACTAATGAACTCGCTGAACGAGCCCCCTTTTGATCCGCCAGGACCAAACTAACCCGGATGTCCATCACCGTTTCCCCCTTGGTGATCTCTGGACACTTGAAGACGAAATTCCTGCATCGCGAAGCAGTTTTCCCAAGAGTGGTTAGACGGGGCATCTGGGCTACTACGCTTAGGACAAGGCCCCTTGAGCATCTCCTTGTAATTACGTGGTTTTTCCCACAAAAGCCCCAATTTTGACTAGTGTTTCGACACTAGTTTCTCGGCCCGGTGCTGGTATTGGCAACAAAATCAGACACGTCGTCTTGCTGCCTTCTCTTTCCTTGACCTCCCTAGTTGCCATTACGTCCTTGAGCTTGGAAGTGACTCTTGGTCCCATCCCCTTTCTTGACTTCACTAGCCTTATCATCACCGGAGCCGGCATCCTTCGTGCCGTCTTACTAGTCATACCTGGTGAGGGTGTCCGTCAACTCGCCCATATCATGCACCTTAAGCTTAAGACGACCAAGCTTCAATATTAGAGGTTGAAAGTGCCACTTCTTCTCCAAGATCAGCACGGCCTGAGCCGCCGTGATGCCATCTGAGGAGTGGATAATCTCCGCAACCCACCGCGTCCAATGGTGGGCTGACTCATCCGTCCGCTGATCGCAATGTTGTAAATCAATAATCGTCATTGGGCGTTTGCAAGTTCCACGAAAGTTCTTAATGAATCGCTCCTCCAATTCCGCCCAGGTGTTAATGGAGTTGGGTGGTAATTCTTCAACCACATGCGAGCCGACCCCTCCAACATCATAGTGAAGTACTTGGCACATACTTCATCACTGGCATCGAGCATATCCATAGTAAGCTCGTAACTCTCAATCCATGCACCTGGCTCAAGATCTGGTGTGTACTTGGGTACCTTGCGAGGGCCATTGAAATCTTTGGGCATGCGCTCATTGTGAAGAGCAAATGACAAGAAGGGGATGCCTATGTTCCTTCCTCCCGAGTCACTATATGCACGAGCTGGCTAGATATAAGTCGAAACCACCTGACCCGCCATCGCCACCGCCACCTCTGCCTCTGCCTGTCGGCCGGATCGGGCCGCATCCACAAGCGCCTGAGCGTTTGATATTAGCAGTTCGGGCGGGTTGACTTCAGGCTGCCGTTGGTGACCGCTGCTGGAAACCAACGGGCAATCGTAATGGCGACTCTTGGTGTGACTAGCGTGAGGTGTGGAGTGTAGCCGATCACAACTGCTAGAAAATTGCGCCTGCTGAACCGCCGCCGTCTTTAGCATCTCGATGGCGTTCCTTGCTTCCACCTCAAGTAGGGTGTGTCCAAAAATAGGGAGAGACTCCAAGTGGTGGGTAGCATCAAGCACGTTGTCTATGAGATTGGAGAAGTGGCCTTCTGGTGTTTGGAAACGCTGAACTAGCTCAACCTATTGATTAGTCTGACGAGGCAGGTTATGCTCTGCACCAAACGTGTGTGGGCTATCAAATAAACGAGTGGGGTAAATATTGGTCGGAATACGACTCTGTTGCCTCCTCTGGTGCACCGCATTGGAGGAGACTCGCTGACGCTCAAGCCGCCATGCCTAAGCCTTCATGCGTTCCACCTCTTCATTAATTTGAACCTGCTCATATACCATCCGGGTGTTCTCATTGTCAATCTCACTCTGTATCTTGGCCATCTCCTCATGCAGTTTTGCCAGCTCGGCATTGATTCCAACTGATTTTCAGCCGTCATGGCGAGTGCCACAAGTTTTTACATCTCGACCATCAGATCCATCATGGCTAGGGTCTGTGTTTTTTCAAACACGCTGGCTCCATTGGCGGTCGCCGCATCTGGATGATTCTCAGTCGTTGCTGCTCCCGCCATATACATGGCGACTTGGTGAGGTGGTTCTTGCGGACCTTCACAAATTGTCGCCTCAGGAAAGCCCCCAAGCCTTCCCTCATAGAGAGGGCAGATCGAATTTGTGTCCCCCATGGATGACTTGTCGTGTGAGTTGATAGGGGTGTCTCGATCAGTTGCCGGCTCATCCGGGAGGTTGACCCCATTTGCAAAGCCAACAAAGATGTGATGCTGCCTGATCTGACTTTGGCAGGTTGGGAGAACCGAGTCGGCTCGACGATGTCGGCGTAGATGTATGGCTCAGGAATGGGCGCTCCGATCTTGCCGATGAATACGTGAATTGTGCGGAAGGGGACCCGGTAACCAGATTCAATTGAACCGGCCTCGGGACCCCAGCTTGAATTGTCGATGTAGCACTTTCCACAACGGCTCTTGGTCATCAGACCAACTGCGTAGCTCCCGAACCATGGAAGGGCTCCTTTGAGAACTAAACTCCACCGTGCACTAGCCCCACGTTGTGCACGAAATGTCGTGGTTTTTTCACGAGAGATGTCCTCGTGAAAGGACTTAGTGCTGAAAACATCGCAAATATGTGGCGACTCAAAGGGGTTGATCGGGACCGAGAGACGAATTCACCCAGTTTCGGCCCTTCCGATGGAGGTAAAAGCCTGTGTCCCGCTTTGTGTGTATTGATGATGAAATTGATTACAAGGGTGCGGTTTCGCCTGACCTAGCTCTCGATTGCTTGTAACTTAAGTCTACCAGCCCTAGAGACTCGCCTTTATATACAGACCGAGACCCTTAGGTTTACAAGAGTCCAGGTCACATTATGATCCATGAACCGTTATGTATCTAACTTGACTTGCTCCTTAAGCAAGGAAACTCCCGACGACCTTCTCCCTTGTAGGCCATGACCCACCATCTTCGTGACTTGGGCCGCTGCGGGCTCACGTAAGTAAACCGCCTTACGCCTCCCGCTTTGTAGGTTAGGGCCCACCTTGAGTATGAACGAAGAGCCACCACCATCTTGACCCGGCCTTTTAGGGAGGGTCATATGCAAGGATAATATCCCCAACACTAATTGTAGGAATGGTACTCCCATGAGGAAAATATGGATTCCCAAGATCTCCTTGGAAAGTCTTCAGGTGAATGTCCTCTTGACAGCACTCATGAATAAAGGGAACCCCAAATCAAATTCTTGATATGGTCAAAACTCTACTCATTCTCGTGCTAATGCTTCTATTTCACATGAAAAAAATCTAAGGGTCATCAATATGTGCATCATTGTTCAAACCATTATGTTCAGAAGTCCTCGAAGAATTACTCTGTTTATTCATATGTGTGCTCTAACCCCTACCGTGAAACAAAGTGCACTAGCTTCCATGACACATGTCTCGCATGGAGCTCGCAGAATGATGAACTCTTTGCCACCCCTTCAAATGTGGGTGGTGAAGAAAATGATCTAATCTCTTATGCAGGGTCAGGTCTCCTGACGAACTTGAATGTCCGATGAATTTGCCGGAGACCTAAAGAAATGCTTGAAAGGATGCAAGAGAATCATGATGAAATTAATTACTCATTTCTCTTGTCCTCATGTTACTTTAACTAGTATCCTGTTTGATGAAATTCTGTGTGACGAATTTGATGTCATATTATTCACTCTAAAGTGTATGAGTTCATGAGATGTACAATTTCGTCTCGAGGAGGAATCACCTAAATGTACTAAGTGGGTCCTTGATAGTGGATGCACTAATCACATGACTAGTGACGAGAACGGCTTAATGGACTCAACACTTACTCCATCTCATCTGAAGCATATTACCTATGCTGACAAAGGAAAAAGCAAGTGTAACATCCCAAAATTATAAATTTTGGAATGTTAATATAATTATTATATTGATTGTTTGTTTGTTTGAGTGATTGAAACTTGAGTGGAATTTGAAACTTTTTTAAAACTTTTGAATGAGAGGGAATCAAATGACTTTCCCATTTTCTTTTGAATTCAAATTCATCCATCTAAAACTAGTGAGAGAAGATAACATGACTTCTTCAACTATAAAGAATTTGAATGAATGTGTCATTCGATTTTTTTTCCTTTGGTTTTTGATTTGAATTTTATTTTTGGCACAATATTTCAACCACAAATTTTTTTTCCTGACAATATACTTGCCAAGCAAGAAAGAGAGGAGGTAACATGACACCCCCCAAAAAATAAAAGTCAGAAGAAAAAAAAGACAAAATTTGGATTCTATTGAATTTTAAAAAATAATTATTTATCAAGTTTTTATTTTGTGAAAATAAAAATGTTCATGTTGTACGAAATTTTATTCTGAAAATTTTGATATATAATATGCCTATATAAAATATTCTCTTAATTTCCTTTATATTTGATTTTGCTATTTATTTTGAAAAAAAGACACTATTCACGAGGAAACACTGTTCATCTGAGCTTGGCTATGGGGTGACCGAAATTTACTTGGCCCATGGGCATTTGGTCCCTCCTTTTCTCCTCTTTACGTATATGTTTAGTCCCACATTGCCTAGCTATTGACCTTTAGACCTTCTTTCCACCTATTAATATAGACCCGTAGGAGCATCCAAAAATCATCTATTTCGGGTTAAATCAATCTTTTGGTTTGACTAGGTTTATTAAATAAAAATATTCTCTTCTCTTCGGCGGGATTTCTCGAAGTCGTCTCCTTATTGGAATTAATTCTTACTGTGCATTCTAAAGGTATTTCTCTTCGTATATTTTGTACTCCCGTAGTTTATTATTTCTAGACTAGTATTCCTACACTAGTATATGGTAGAGTAATTAGATATATAAATTAGTCTCTGTATTTACACATAATCCTAGAGTTCTTTTATACATAGCATATTTCTTTCGTAAAACAGCTTGGCGCTGATTTTTCGAATAGCCATAACTTTTTACTCGTTTATCCGAATTAGATGAAACCAACGCCTAGAGTTTCGTCTTGATCCCACCTATCCGGTGAACCTATCATATCAGCTTTTCGAAATTTTCAAAATTAGAAATTTGTTCACACTCATATTCAAACTTCTTTTGATCATATCTTTTTATCCGTAGCTCCGTTTTAGATGAATCCAATTGCGTCGGAGTCGTATCAAAGAAATCTTTCCGTTTGTATCATTAGTTTTAACTTTTGAACTTATAATTTTGATCAAATCGGATTTACCTATTAGTGCCCAAAAGTGTTCACATCGTTTTAAGCCGATTCAATATTATATTGAAGTATTTGTATCTTTTGATCCGCTATTTCAAATCTAGTAATTCTCTTTTCTACGCGCTCATATTGATCTCCTATATCTAGTAGCATCATTACTTTCGACCTTTCAACCTTACAAATTTGAGCGATTCAAATTTGTATTCGAACATTCATTTGATCTTATCTTGCAAATCGTACCACCTTTTCAATTGATCCCTTTTACCCCTAAAACACTCATGTCATATATTTTTGTACGTAACCATCGTATTTCAGTTCAACCTCTCTTGACCTTTTAATGCAAATTCAATTCATACTTCAATTCGCTATAACTTGCGTTGTAGTGCTCCATTTCAAGAAATTCTTTCTACAAATAAATTCTTATGTCTTATCCTATTTTTCAAACAACATTCATGTTGTCCTCCCAATATTTTTGATCATCTCCCATAGTGTATGCAAGTTGAGCTTATATAGCGATAGTTGATCATCCTTTGACTCTTTTGAGTTGACCCCTTTCACCGTTCCTTTTACAACACCATAAGGCCCTATTTTTTTTGTTAAACCTTAGTACGTTGTTATTTTGCACCAAGACATACTTTGTTCTTATGTTCTCTTGGTTCTTCCTTTTTGGCATGAATGTTTATTGAATGCTATTTGTTTACAATAGATTGCTCGGAGTGTGGCGAGTAGAATTGTCAGGATTATGAGAGCGACTATCTTCATCAAGTAATACCAGGCAAGTCATTTGATCATGTATCACCTATGTTTTATGCATCATAGTTCTACCATCCTATGCCCAATTGCATGCTGAGTAGGTAGTTGGAAATTATGGATACATATTGTAGTATCATGTGGCAGGCACCAAACAACCCCGTTACTTGGCCGTGGACGACAAATTTCATATTGCTATGCTTGAGTAGATGGGATTCTGGTTGAGAGTTTATCACGAGAGATGCGAGAATAATTTAATAACCAAGACCGGTTAAGTCAAGACTTTTCAAGACCTCGTGATGCAATGCAACTCTGGGTGAAGGACTGTTGATCGGCTCCCTGGAAAAACCAGTGGATGACCCGGGATGTTGGAGACGTGCCATGACATCTTGCGGAAAGCTTCACCCAGGCTCGAAAAGACGGACGGATATTTTCAAGACCCAAGGCTTACCTGCACAGCCACAAGTCATTATGGGCTCTGCCTTGGTTGGACAACGCGGCGACTCTGGATAGGCGGTGCTAGCAGATGTAGAAGAACGGTAGGACTCGATGGGCACCGACAGGGATTCAGAGGGACCCATTGAAAGACCATGTTTTGATCATCTGGTCTTCAAACACCCTGAAGTGCGAGGACATACACGGAGGCGATCAAATCTTGTGGGGAACGTGTGCAAAACTCTCCAGAGTACTCAAACCTAATCGATTAGCCGTGTCCACGGTCATGTACAACTTGAGTTAAAGGAACTGAAGTAACTGGAATTCTCAACACCATTTATATATATTTGATGTGGGTAATATTGATAACCTGGGTATGAGAACTGGTTGGCGGAACCATCTCATTAACAACCAACAACGTAGTAATATTTTTCTTTTAGCCCCTCTTGTTGTAGGAGAAAATTTGCGTTACGCTAAAACTTACAACACCACCTGCCATATATGCATATAGTATAGATGATATTTTACCCCCTCTCATATGTGACTTGCCGGCATATTCAATATGCTGACCTACACGGCTGCAATGTCTTATGTTGCAGATATTTTTCTTCGACGAGTAAGAGTACGATTCAGGGTTACGGTCTACACTCAACTTGCCGTTGGTGTTTATTGGGACTCCACTCCCTTGACTGCTTCTGCCGAGATATTTAAGGTATATATCAGTTTTACGCTATTTCCATGTGATTGTACTTTGATATATACATTGATGTACTGTGTGTGCCAGCATACTGATCCAGGGATGGCACAGATACATAGAGGCTTGACTCGTTTTGAGTCGGGTCGCTACAGAAATGGTATCAGAGCAAATGTTGACTGTAGGACGTGACCCTAGAAACTGGAAATTTCTTAGGAAAGGATCTCTCAAAATTTTTATTTTCAACAACACCTTTTACTTCTCATCTCTTCTGATTTCATCGAATGTTCTCTCTCACCTCAAATAGTTAGACAATACCCTTACCCCTTTGACAACATGAAGGATCAAGTGAGTCCCACTTCAAAGTAAAGAGGATTTCATCATGAATTGAAGAATTGAAGCTGCACCAATTGAAGACTCTCAAGACCCGAAGAATTCGAAGACCCTGAAGCGTTCGAATATTTATATGACCATTAGAAGTCCAAACCCTGTTATATACCCACGTTAGTTACGACGATTTGTGAGCCGTCATTGGTGTGTGTTTTCCGATGGCTACAAAAAAAACCTATTCTCAAAAATATTGTTTGTATTGTGTGTATCTCCCTCGCTCTCTTACCCGTCTCATTCCCAAAACCTCAACCCTACCAGATGGAGTATGAAGCTGGACTTGTAGTCTCTGGACCAATGACCCAACTGGAGGCTGCAATATTGATTCAGAACATGGAGAACCACTTCGGGAGCAACTTGATCTCAAGGAAGTATGAAGTGGAACACGCTCTCCAGTACTTTACCAAAAGTGCTGCTATCTGGTGGAAAAGTCACCATGCCAATCAAGGATTTATTGGAGTAGAAACTTGGGAGGAATTCAAGACGACTCTCTTAAGATCTCGTCTTATTCAGAAGTGCTATGATAACCCGAAGAAGAAGACTTGTGCATGCAAGATCTGTGGAGAAATAGGACACACCCAGGAGGAACACAAGGATCGATGCACCCATTGTGAAGAAAATCACCCAGCTGAGGAGTGCCCAAGTAGTCAGGTGACTTGTTTCCTGTGTGAAGGAACCACCCACTACCCAGCCCAGTGCTACCTTTACCCCAAGGTGCAACAAGTTGTCCAGCAGCAGAAAGAAGCAATGAAGGAAACACTCAAGAAGAAGATTCTGGAAGAACTATGACAAAGGAAAATGTAGAAGACCCTGATGAACCAGGTCTGACCCGATTTTTCTCCAATGCATGTTACTAATGTAGAGAAGAAGGACATTATTCACAGGATTGCACGAAGGGAAGCCAGGAGTATCTGGGAAAGTTCCCGACAGAAAAAATTGGAGTTTGATCCACTTGATATAGAAGAACTGGTCAGACCGCAGCAGTTTGGAAAAAAGAGAAAGTACCCTCGAAAGAGTCAAATCCCTGCACATAAGGACGTGAGTCATATCAGATGTTTCAAGAGTAAGGAGTTGGGCCACTACATAAATATGTGCCTAGGAAGGAAGCAGGAAACCCAAGGAGCAAAAACAAACACCAAGAAGCCCCGAGACTTGTCGGAACTCATTTGCTTTCGTTGCAAGGAAGCACGACATTATGCTAGTAATTGTCCACAGGGGAAGAAAGCTAAAATGGGTTAGTTAAGTTTTGACAATGGCAATAAATGTGACATGAAGCACTCTTATTTTCATGAGATTATGGAGTTAAACTTTGTAAGGGAAGTCTATAAGATTGTAATAACTTCATGGATCAATGTAATTTATGTGTCTTGGTTTCCTATGTCGGAATTGTATGGGTTATTTCTCTATGAACAAATATCCCTGACCATTTCGAGGATATGAGAAAATATGGTCTATGCAGACATGAGTATATTTCATTTTAAGTGTGGTAGTAATCGGTAAACCCACAGGACCAAAGGAGTATGAATGTACCATGCATACCAAGAAGCCAAACCCACTGAATACAGTCGAAGGAAATGTTGGATCATATCAAACTATGGGGGTGACAACAAAAGAATAGTGTACCTTGGAATTTGAAATTTGAGGAGAGATTTAATATGAGGAACAAACACTTTTGTTGGTACACAGACCAATGGAAGGGAAAATGAGTTCAAGGAATACAACCGGTACATAGGATGCATCCCAAGATTTTCATGAAGGTTGGTCCAAGAGCATGAAGGAATAAGCTATGACTTCTCAGCAAACGTTTTCTTAGGAGCACGCATAAAACCTGAGAGTGGTAAAGGATACGATAGATGTTTTGTGCAGCTTGCAGAATCCAATGGATTCTTATGAACTTTGTTCGTGTACAAGAGAAATTTCTGCAACGCATGTGAGGATGCCCAAGTGTTAGAATGCGAGGTTCGCTAAACCCTATATAGAGTAATGATTTGGGTGCGGAATGGATTGATCACCATGACGACTTACTCACTTCATTCTCTTGCTATTCGGAATGGTAAATCTGAGAGAATTACCCATAGTAGAGAGACGACGTTCTTTGAAGCTTTTGTTTAAGGCTTAGAATGGTACAAGGAAAGCCCATGTACATGGCAATAGTTGTCACGCGTAGGAAATTTTACGGTGAGGATGAAGCCAAGACCCTTCTTTCTACAGGATAACCACAAATGATAGACCACCATGAGAATCATCGATAAGTTATTTAGAATGATCACGAGACTTGTCAGTTAAGAAGACCCAGTGACGGAAGAAGCTTATATCAACAGAAGAACCCTTGATTTTGAAGGAAACATTATGAATATAATGGAAGAGCTTCACCAAAGTAGTTACCATGAAGAATGTGAGGAGTCATATGCCAAGATCCCAGAGGATTGTTAATAATTTAAGGGACCGATAACTCTCATTTTAAGTGTGGTAGCACCCCACTTTGCAGGAGATTCGATTTGTTAGAAGACCCCAAACCATAACCTTTTCATTTTAAGTGTGGTAGTCTCTTCGAATCTCGAGGACGAGATTCATTTTAAGTGTGGTAGTTTGTAACATCCCAAAATTATAAATTTTGGAATGCAAATATAATTATTAGATTGATTGTTTGTTTGTTTGAGTGATTGAAACTTGAGTGGAATTTGAAACTTTTTTAAAACTTTTGAATGAGAGGGAATAAAATGACTTTCCCATTTTCTTTTGAATTCAAATTCATCCATTTAAAACCAGTGAGAGAAGATGACATGACTTCTTCAACTATAAAGAATTTGAATGAATGTGTGATTTGATTTTTTTTTTCCTTTGGTTTTTGATTTGAATTTAATTTTGGCACAATATTCCAACCACAATTTTTTTCCTCACAATATACTGCCAAGCAAGAAAGAGAGGAGGTAACATGACAGCCCCCAAAAAATAAAAGTCAGAAGAAAAAAATAGTGCCAAAAATTTTAAAGACAAAATTTGGATTTTATTGAATTTTGAAAAAATAATTTTTTATAAAGTTTTTATTTTGTGAAAAATAAGATGTTCATGTTGTACGAAATATTATTCTGAAAATTTTGATATATAATATGCCTATATAAAATATTCTCTTAATTTCGTTTATATTTGTTTTCGCTGTTTATTTTGAAAAAATAAAAAAATACACTATTCACCAGGAAACACTGTTCATCCGAGCTTGGCTATGGGCTGCCCGAAATTTACTTTGCCCATGGGCATTTGGTCCCTCCTTTTCTCCTCTTTACGTATATGTATAGTCCCACATTGCCTAGCTATTGACCTTTAGACCTTCTTTCTACCTATTTCGGGTTAAATCAATCTTTTGGTTTGACTAGGTTTATTAAATTAAAATATTCTCTTATCTTCGGCGGGATTTCTCGAAGTCGTCTCCTTATTGGAATTAATTCTTACTCTGCATTCTAAAGGTATTTCTCTTCGTATTTTTTTTATACTCCCGTAGTTTATTATTTCTAGACTAGTATTCCTACACTAGTATACGGTAGAGTGATTAGATATATCAATTAGTCTCCGTATTTACACATTTGTCCTAGAATTCTTTTAGACATAGCATATTTCTTCCGTAAAACAGCTTGGGCCTGATTTTTCAAATAACCATAACTTTTTACTCGTTTATCCGAATTAGATGAAACCAACGCCTAGAGTTTCGTCTCGCTCCCACCTATCCGGTGAACCTATCATATCAGCTTTTCGAAATTTTCAAAATTCGAAATTTGTTCACACTCGTATTCAAACTTCTTTTAATCATATCTTTTTATCCGTAGCTCCGTTTTAGATGAATCCAATTGCGTCGGATTCATATCAAAGAAATCTTTCCGTTTGTATCATTAGTTTTAACTTTTAAACTTATAATTTTGATCAAATCAGATATATCTATTAGTGCCCAAAAGTGTTCACATCGTTCTAAGCTGATTCAATGTTATATTGAAGTATTTGTATCTTTTGATCCGCTATTTCAAATCTAGTAATTTTTTTCTACGCGCTCATATTGATCTCCTATATCCAGTAGCATCATTAGTTTCGACCTTTGAACCTTACAAATTTGAGTGATTCAAATTTGTATTCGAACATTCATTTGATCTTATCTTGCAAATCGTACCACCTTTTCAATTGATTCCTTCTACCCCTAAAACACTCATGTCATATATTTTCGTACGTAACCATCGTACTTCAGTTCAACCTCTCTTGACCTTTTTAATGCAAATTCAATTCATACTTCAATTCGCTATAACTTGCGTTGTAGTGCTCCATTTCAAGAAATTCTTTCTACAAATAAATTCTTATGTCTTATACTATTTGTCAAACAACATTCATGTTGTTCTCCCAATATTTTTGATCATCTCCCATAGTGTATGCAAGTCGAGCTTATATAGCGATAGTTGAGCATCCTTTGACTCTTTTGAGTTGACCCCTTTCACCGTTCCTTTTACAACACCATAAGGCCCTATTTTTTATTAAACCTTAGCACGTTGTTATTTTGCACCAAGACATGCTTTGTTATTATGTTCTCTTGGTTCTTCCTTTTTGGCATGAATGTTTATTGAATGCTATTTGTTTACGATAGATTGCTCGGAGTGTGGCGAGTAGAATTATCAGGATTATGAGAGCGACTATCTTCATCAAGTAATACCAGGCAAGTCATTTGATCATGTATCACCTATGTTTTATGCATCGTAGTTCTACCATCCTATGCCCAATTGCATGCTGAGTAGGTACTTGGAAATTATGGTTACATATTGTAGTATCATGTGGTAGACACCCAACAACCCCGTTACTTGGCCCGGGACGACAAATTTCATATTGCTATGCTTGAGTAGACGGGATTCTGGTTGAGAGTTTATCATGAGAGATGCGAGAATAATTTAATAACCAAGACCGGTTAAGTCAAGGCTTTTCAAGACCTCGTGATGCAATGCAACTCTGGGTGAAGGACGGTTGATCGGGTCCCTGGAGAAACCAGTGGATGACCCGGGATGCTGGAGATGTGCCATGACATCTTGCGGAAAGCTTCACCCAGGCTCAAAGACACAGACGGATATTTTCAAGACCCAAGGCTTACTTGCACAGTCACTAGTCATTATGGGCTCTGGCTTGGTTGGACAACGCGGCAACTCTGGACAGGCGGTCCTAGCAGATGTAGAAGAACGGTAGGATTGGATGGGCACCGACAGGGATTCAGAGGGACCCGTTGAAAGACCATGTTTTGATCATCCGGTCTTCAAACACCCTGAAGTGCGAGGACATACACGGAGGCGATCAAATCTTGTGGGGAACGTGTGCAAAACTCTCCAGAGTACTCAAACCTAATCGATTAGCCGTGTCCACGGTCAGGGACAACTTGAGCGAAAGGAACTGAAGTTATCTAGAATTCTCAACACCATTTATATATATTTGATGTGGGTAATATTGATAACCTGGGTATGATAACTGGTTGGCGGAACCATCTCATTAACAACCAACAACGTAGTAATATTTTTCTTTTAGCCCCTCTTGTTGTAGGAGAAAATTTGCTTTACGCTAAAACTTAAAACACCACCTGCCATATATGCATATAGTATAGATGATATTTTATCCCCTCTCATATGTGACTTGCCGGCATATTCAATATGCTGACCTGCACGGCTGCAACGTCTTATGTTGCAGATATTTTCTTCGACGAGTAAGCGTACGATTCAGGGTTACGGTCTACACTCAACTTGCCGTTGGTGTTTATTGGGACTCCACTCCCTTGACTGCTTCCGCTGAGATATTTAAGGTATATATAAGTTTTACGCTATTTCCATGTGATTGCACTTTGATATATACATTGATGTACTGTGTGTGCCAGCATACTGATCCAGGGATGGCACAAATACACAAAGGCTTGACTCGTTTTGAGTCGGGTCGCTACAGCAAGGTATTGGGTCTACGTAGGGTTGCAATCTCAAAGGATCGACACATGGATACAGTGATGTTAGTCTTAATGCTTCGTGATCTTCATATGGTTGTTATCTTTGGCGAATATCACTGCTTCGTTGTCATGGAATCTAACAAATCCAAAGTCTTTGAAGGTTATAGGAGAGGAGACTTTTATATCGTTGATTTCTCTATAGGTCCACAACCTGCCACATGTCTACATGCAAATGCTACACAAGGCTGGCTATGGCATTGACGACTTGGACATGCTGGCATGAGGGACTTGTACACACTCATGAAGAAGAAGCTAGTCATTGGCATCGAGTATGTCAACTTTGTTAAGGATAACTTGTGTGGGGCATGTGAGTTACGAAAAATGACTAGCTCCAAGCATCCCTCCAAGACTATCATGACTACCACTCATCCTTTTGAATTCTTTGACATGGATCTCTTTGGCCCCACTCATCAACCCACACTTACCAATGCTGCATCTTTATATGGCTTTGTCATTTATGATTACTTCTCTCATTACACTTGGGTGCATATTATCTGGTGCAAAACTGAAGTGCAGGAAGTCTTTAGACAGTTTTCATCAAGGGCCTCAACGAACTTCGATGTGAACATAAACAACATCAGGAGTGATAACGAGATCGAGTTCAAGAACACTGGTTTTGATGACTATCTTGATTAAATTGCGATCACTCAAGAGTTATCTTCCTCATACACTCCTCAGTGGAATGGCTTCATGGAGAGCAAGAATGGGACTGCTGTTGAGATGGCTCGCACCATGTTTGAAGAATATAAGACACCTCATCACTTCTGGCCCGAGGCCATCGATAGTGCATGACACCTTATCAACTTGGTATATCTTCACAAGTTCCTCAACAACACTTTGCATAAATACCTCACTGATAAGAAACTCAATGTGAGTTATTTGAATGTCTTCGATGCGAAATGCTAGATTAGAGATCCTCATCATAGTTCTAAACTCGCACTGAAAGCACACGAGGGTTTTATGCTTGGTTACGGAAAGGACTTGCACACCTACATTGTCTTCAACACCTATCACAACAAGGTTGTTGAAATTATAGATGTGCAGTTCGATGAAACTTACGACTCACAAAGAGAGCACCTGCCTCCTGTGATAGATGAAATGCCCCTAAGGAACCCATTAGGTTCAAGGCTACTGAAGATATTATACCCACTAAAGAACCTCTACCAGGTGAGTAAGTCATCCCAAACAATGATGACATTAATGATGGTGCACTAGAGGAAAATGGCATTGAAGAAAATGCTGAACCCTAGCGAAGTCAGCAACGTGCTCATCCAAGATTGGAAAATGAAGTGCAGATTGACAAAATCCTCGACGACATCAATGCACGAGGTCCCCTCACATGCTCAAAAGCTTCACATTTGTCTAACTTTTGTGGGCACTTTGCTTTTCTCTCTATCACAGAGCCCACCAAATTTGATCAAGCATTTATGGAGCATAATTGGATTCAAGCTATGCAATAAGGATTGCATCGATTCAAGCTCAATAATGTGTGGGAACTTGTCAAGCGGCGAGATCCTCACAAGCATAACATCATATGTACCAAGTGGATCTACCGAAACAAGCAAGACGAAAATGGTCAAGTGGTGAGTAATAAGGCTCGTCTTGCAGCACAACGCTACACACAGGTTGACGGGATTGCCTTTGACGAAACTTTTGCACTTGTTGCTGGAGTTGAAGCTTTTCGCACATTACTTTCTTATGCTAATCATCACAATAACATCTTATATCAAATGGATGTGAAAAGACCATTCCTCGATGGAAAACTTGAGGAAGAAGTATATGTTGCTCAACCCCGAGGTTTTGAAGATCCTAAGCATCCCGACAAAGTCTTTAGACTCAACAAGTCCCTCTATGTCCTCAAGCAAGCCCCTCGGGTGTGGTATGACACTCGGAAGGAATTCTGACTCTGACTATGCTGGAGATCACCTGGATTGCAAGTCAACATTAGGCACATGCTATTTCCTTGGACATTCCTTGGTGTGTTGGCCCTCGACGAAACAAAATTGCATATCACTATCTACTCGTGAAGATGAGTACATTATTGTTGATTCATGTTGCGCTCAGCTACTATGGATGAAGAAATCCTTCAAGGATTGCAGCATCAAGATGAAGAATGTCCCTCTCTATTGCGACAATGACAATGCCATTAAGATTGCTCAAAACCTTGTTCAGGACTCGAAGACAAAGCACATTCAGATTTTTCATTATTTTCTTTGTGATCATGTGTTAAAGGGCAACATCTACATCGACCACGTGAAGACTTAAGAACAGTTGACTCATATTTTCTCAAATCCCTTGGATGAAAAGTGATTTTGCAAGTTGCGATGTGAGCTAAATATGTTAGAATATTTGAATGTTTTTTTAAATGACACACATCGTCACACATATGCAAAATTGATGACTTAGATGTGCAACACACGAACTAACGTTTTTCTTCAATCAATGAAGACTAACCCTCTAAGTGTGAAGAAATTAATGAAGAATTTGATTCTCACAACCCTACAACTATTGTACACGGTGTCTAAAATCATCATAGTTCTTATATGGTGGATCATGCCACCAACCTTTGTTCAAATTTGCAAAATTGAAGTTTTTCGTCTGTTTGCAAATTCTTCAACTCTCTCATTTCATCAAAATACTAATAATTTCAAATTCTTCATTTGTGGTCTCTCTTCATTGACTATATATATAGTAGTAAAAGGGGTCGTGTGTTGCAACAAGAGAAAAGTTAAATCATAATTTCTAATGGACATGATCATATTTCGCTACATCACCAAGATACAATATCATTCTCAATGTCGCGAAATCATGAACATTTTTAGAAATAATGAACAGTATTCTAAACTCGTGCACCTACTTGAAATCACAAACAAAACATTATTATAATTTTTTGAAGATTTTCTAAAATCAAGAATATTTCTTGAATTCATGAAAAAAAATTCTATTTGCAAACATTTTTTAAAAGTTCTGAACATTTTTAAACAATTTCCCGGAATTGTGAAACTTTTCTAGAATTGACACATATTTTTTTAGAAATTGGGTGGAATGATTATTGAATTTCACGAACTTTTTTTGATTTGATAATCTTTTTTAATTTAATGGACATTTTTGGAAATACATGATCATTTTTGAATTAGCGAACATTTTATGGACGAGTAAACTATTTCGTAAGTCATGAACATTTTTTGAATGTTTAGGATATTTTTGCATTGGAAAATTTTAGTTCAGTCTCATTAACATTTTTTAATACACGTACTTTCAAAAGTTTATGAACTTTTGTTTTCAAAATTTTAAAAAATTGTTTAATAAAAAACATTTTATTACAAAATTGTGAATTAAATTCAAAATCTCATTTTTTCGTAATTTGTCGAACTTGAAGTCCCAAATTATTTATAATGGAAACAACTAAAATGGAAAAGATAAATACAAATAAAATTATAAATTATAAAAAAGGTCGTTTGGACATGGTTCAACCCAAAGAGGTGTGTTGCATCTTCTCCGAGTCATGTAGTGCAAAATATAGGATGTTCCTACATGGGCCGGTCCTGTTAAGATATTTTCCTGTGTAAAACCTTTTTTATGACTTACACATGGCACTTGGGAGGGGGGGGGTAATTTCAGCCAACTTTGAATTTAATTTAGATGATGAACAACCAAAAACAGACCGTGCTATATATATATATATAGATATATATGTATATATATATTTAGATATATATAATATATATAGGGTCGCGCTATTTGTCACCCTAGGTGAGGAATATCTATTCTTCATCCCCTCTATTTACACATCAATATACCATAATTTTACGTTTCATACATTTTAATCTTATCTCATACGTAAAAATAGATCGTAAAAAATACATAGTCACCGTAAAAAAAATATCTCACATAAAATTACAAACATAAAAACACAGTGAAAATTATACATAAAATACGATTTTTCTGGTCTTATGACCTATATTTTTGTTTCTTATGTGAAATTTTACGTAGTGAATCAATATAAATGTAACTATTTGCATTTCAAATGTAATTTATTTATAAAATGATCGTAAAATTACCTCAGGCGAGGAATAATTTATTCTGCACCCTGGATGATGAATAGAGTTTCTCTCTCTCTCTCTCTCTCTATATATATATATATATATATGAAGATGACTTCATACTCCTGGGTGTACGTACTCTCAGGTTTAATATACCACATAGATGAACCGACTATACCTCCTTATCATTTTTAATATACTTCATTATTGAATAGTAGATATACCCTGAAGTGAGTTATGTGAAAAATCTCATTTGAATACCAATATTTGATAGTACTTGCACATTTACTGCGATAATTCTACTGATATTTTTTACACTATTTGTACTGTCGTATCTTAAAATAATTAATGTGGTATATAAAAAATAAAGAGGGGGTATAACACACTCGTAGGTGAGGTATAATAAATGTGGGAGTAAATACACCCAGGAGTACATAAGAGGAGTCGTGTATATATATATACATATGTATATGACAAATTTTATCTACCACCTGTGGTAGTTAACACCACTTGCGTTTTATATGTCATATGTAGTATCTATGAAATTGGAGAGTATGTATGTGTAGTATGTAGTATATATAATCATGCTTAGTTAGTATATATACTATTTTTTGGTAGTATCTATCACATTTTGTGTATGATCTTTTTTACACACAAATATATACGTATTTCATAAATATTATAAAAACTATGGGTCAGCTTGTAATTTTTTCATGTAACCCACTTTGAAAAATATTATATATAGTATATGAACATAATAAAAATGATAATTTAGTATATATAGTACCGTGTGGTAGTATATGGAATATATGGGGTAACTACCCCTGGGTGGTAGGATGTATTTTCTCTCTCTCTCTCTATATATATATATATATATATATATATATTTATATTTATATATATATATATATATATATATATATCACACTATTCGTCACATTGGGGGAGGATTAGTTATTCTTCGCCCTCCTCTGTTTTAACATCAATGTACGTGATGGTTTCTGGGATTCTGGGGTCCTCGGGCGACCGATTAGTTAATGAAGAGTGGGCCTGTTGGGCTATGGTGTAGAAGACCGGTCCTGATGACGACGTCTACTCTCGAAGGAATATGCCGAAGATTAGCGTGTACTTCAAGCTTAGAAAGACTAGGTCGGCTCATCTATATCGGAAACTTGTAAACACTAGGGTCTTTGGTGTTTATATAAACTAGGGACCCCTATCTGTGTAGATGATGCTAAATCATCTCGGGTTTTGTATAAACGATCTTGAGGTACATCAGCTCTGTAATCATCTTCATCAATACAATCAAGTAGGAGGGCCCAAACCTAGGTAAATCGATGTCTCCCCCTTCTTCCTACAATACAAGGTCCACAGTTTGGGACCCCTACCCAAGATCAGCCTGTTTTGACGCCGACATTGCTGCTTTTACTGAGAGTTCTGTTGTTGGATCATCGAGAAGATCGATGGATTGCTTAATCGTCAGCGACAGAATCACCAACGGGGACATCTTTGTTCCCGGACACGTTCTCGCGTTCGCAAGTATTACGCTGCACGCAGACCCAATCGTCCGTCTTGGCCAGATCAGAAGTTTCATTCTCAATCAGCAAACGAGGCCAGGGAATTTCGAACTCCCAACCCATCCCCAGACCGATCTGGTCCTCGCAAGAATACTAGTCTTTTATGCACACTTTGTCCTCACTCATGCGCAACCAGGACCAACTTCCCGGTCGGTCACCCATCCTAGAACTACTCCAAGGCGGTCGGTCACCCATCCTAGAACTACTCCAAGGCGAGCACGCTTAACCTGGGAGTTCTGTTTGAATGGGCTCCCGGAAAAGAAGGAATTCCTTATTGATATGAGTAGTCTATCATCCCTAATATGCCAGGCTATCACATACACCACCACTCAGAGGAACCGACGATGTACCAGAAAGAGCTCTCAGCATTAAACGAGACGCTCGGACAGATCCAATCGTCGCACATCTCAACGAGCCCGACCCGTTCACAGTACGACATGGAATCCGAGGACTTTTTAGGCCCACCCACCACCACTTGGTAGCACCCGTCGAAGATTTAAACGATGCGTTAGACTATGGCTCCGAGGATATTGAGGGCATGGATGACGACGCCGATTAACCCACTCCCGCAAATACAGGGCAATGGGACACAACGTCCACTTATGACTTCTACATGGTGGAGACGCCCGCTAACAACGACGAGCTCGCCCCTTAGCTAAACGATGACAAATCCGGGGAGGAGAATTGAAAACTCCGAAATCAGCGTAAGCGTGCTAAGGCGAACAAGGGAAAACTCTCTAGACTACACGGGGGAAAATAAAACCCCAGAGGACCACGGTAACTGTAACGCCGCGAACACACACGCCAGCGGTCGTTACTCCTAGCGAGATCTAGACTGGCCCCACATATCAATACTAGTCTTTTCTGCGCACTTTGTCCTCACTCATGCGCAACCGGGACGAACTTCCCAGTCGGTAACCCATCATAAAACTACTCCAAGCCGAGCATGCTTAACCTGGGAGTTTTGTTTGCATGGGCTCCTTGAAAAGAAGGAATTCCTTATTGATATGAGTAGTCTATCATCCCTAATATGCCAAGCTATTACATACACCACCACTCAGAGGAACCGACATCCTCATCGGGCCACGGGAGCGTCCCCTGTTGGTACAGACGTCTATGCATCCAGTCCAGTACATGTACCATGCCGTGTGCCACGACGGGTCATAAACGTGATGAACAACATGACCGCACACCTGTCCGCAAACATTCGTGTAACCGCGAGGGTCGGCTCTGATACCAAACTTGTAACGCCCCGAACACACCCGCCAGCGGTCGTTACTCCTAGCGGGATCTAGACTGGCCCCACATATCAATACTAGCTTTTCTGCACACTTTCTCCTCACTCATGCGCACCAAGGACCAACTTCCCGGTCGGTTACCCATCCTAGAACTACTCCAAGCCGAGCACGCTTAACCTGGGAGGTCTGTTTGAATGGGCTCCGGGAAAAGAAGGAATTCCTTATTGATATGAGTAGTCTATCATCCCTAATATGCCAGGCTATCACATTAACCTCGGAATCCCAGAACATCCGTTAGAGGATGCAGACAAACCCGAGGAGCAGGACGACCCTGATGACATCAACAGGTCGAACGATGATGATTACTTTCCTCCCATCAACGACTACCCAGAGGACAAAGACTTTGTAGTTCCCAATGACCTTGAAGGCCAAGAAGAATTTCGGCAAGTACTCCTAGCTACCGCTCGCAGCTTAAAGGCGAAGGAGCATCAACTCTAGGCCAAACAAGACACTATAAGCAGCAGGTGGACCAAGGTACTTGTCGCCAAAGAAGAATACGACTCTGGATGGTCAGATAAGAATATAAGTTACCCATATCCCCGACTGCTGCCACAATTCGATGACGAGGCCCCAAAGCATGCATCCCCAAGTGCACAGATTACGACCAGCCTCACCGCGTGCCTCGATGGCGCGACAAGGTGGCGCCGGACGCCGAATACTATTCCGGGCCTCCCTGAAGAAAGGTGAGAGAAAAAGTGGACCCTCGTGGTAGAAACGACCTGCGATACAACTTGGATAACAAGACAGGCTGCAGCAGGTCCATTTACGGGTCCACAAGGTACTCCCCCAATAGATGGGACAAAGAGACACCTCAGGTCCCCTACTACACCACAGATCGGGATTCATACCGAACTCAACCCAAAGCTGACCTTTCGCACAAGATTGTACGGACTAGAGGCACCACACACCCACTATGCTTCACAGACAAAGTAATGCAACATCAATTTTTTGAGGGATTCAAAGCCTGAAACATAGAACAGTACGACGGAACTACGAATCCTGCCATGTGGATAAAAGACTTCCTTCTCCACATTCACATGGCAAGATGACATGATCTATACGCCATCAAATACATGCCCCTCAAGTTGAAAGGGCCAGCATGACACAGGTTAAACAGCCTGCCCGAGTACTCGATCGGAAGCTGGGAAGAGCTCGAAGAAGCCTTCGTGTCCAATTTCCAGGGGACCTACGTCCTCCCCAGGATTCCTCCGACCTAAGCAATGTCCTCCAAAAGGCGGGCAAGTCGGCTAGAGAGTTCTGGAACCGGTTCTTAATGAAGAAAAACGAAATTAGGGATTGCCCGGATGCTTAAGCAATAGCTTCTTCCAGGCAAAACATCCGGGACGAATGGTTGGCTCGCAAGCTCGGACAGGATAGGCCGAGGACAATGTCCGCCCTCACTTCTCTCATGACCCGCTTTTGCATGGGTGAATACAAGTGGCTAGCTTGGCTCAGTCATAAGACGGATTATCCTGGAACCTTTGAAGTTACGAACGGAAATGGCAAGCTGAGGTAAAACAAGAACAAGCTCCACCTCCGAGTTGCCCACACCGATGACAGGACATTAAATGCTGGGTTCCGCAGTGCCAAGCTAGGACAGCGGAAGAAACCCTTCAAAGGGAACAAAGACAAGCCAGCCCAAAGGGAAAAATTATGGAACGACTCTGTCAAATCCACGACACCCAAGATAAGACAGCACTCACACCAACCGTAATTGTTGGGTATTTAAGCAGGCCGACAAACCATTGGCCAAATATCAAGGACAGATCCCTCGAAGCAAAGACGACGAAGAGCCCCATGGACCGAACAACGGGGGCCAAAAACAGTTCCCTTCCAAGGTATAGAACTTAAACATGATTTATGTGACTCACATACCCAAGAAGGAGCAAAAGCAAGTCCTCTGAGAAGTCTAAGTCGTGGAGCCTGTAGCACCGAAGTATAATCCATGGTCGTATTGCCTGATCACATTCGACCACAAGGATCATCCGACCAACATCCGTCACGGAGGGTTGGCCGCCCTCATGCTCGATCCCATCATAGATGGGTACAACCTCACCAAATTCGACATGGACGGAGGAAGTAGCCTTAATTTGACCTATGCAGATATGCTGAAAAACACAGGTATTGACCCATCCTGAATAAAACCAAGCAACACTACCTTCAAAGGAATGATTCCAGGCATTGAGGCTCGCTAGTGTGGAACCATAACACTCGAAGTCGTCTTCGGATCACCCGATAAGTTCCCCAACAAAGACTTGATCTTCAACATTGTCCCCTTCCACAGCGGGTACCACACACTACTCGACCGCATCGCCTTGGCCTGATTCAATGCGGTACCTCACTATGCCTATCTCGAGCTCAAGATGCTCGGACCCGGAGGAGTCATCACTGTCAACGACAACACAGAACAATCTTCCTAGACCGAAGAACAAACCGCGGCCTTAGCAGCGAAAGGCGAACTATCAAGTTACAAGCCCATCGAACCATGACAGGCAGGTAAGTGATCCCAAGCTCAATCTGGTCCCCCGGAGAACTCTCGGCTCCGAATAGATATGGGTACACCTCCCACAGCATGTCCCGAGCACCTTCAAGGTATGTCCCTCGAGTACACAATTCTATTATCCGAATAATATGGGATGTTTTGGGAGCCTCCGAACAAGTACCATTTCCTCGGCTAGACCAAACTATGGTTCCAACTTCTTCCCAGATACACATCGGACACCGTAAAGATCGTCCCAAGCGTCAAACTCTATTTCATCGACAGCTTCTCATGGATCATTGATTGAAATCCCGTCTACCATCCGCAACAACCTTTTATGGAAAAAAAACTCCCCTCAACATTTCGAGCTAATGCAACCAGTAGCCATGTCTACGTCAAGTCACTCGCAAAAAGGTTGCATGGGAGGCGTTGCTTAATTTCAATAGTTTCGGGTACAAGGCAGACCTCGTGCCGAGAATTATAAAGATTACTTGCCAATATCTGTCACAGATGATTTTATTTTAATGTACTTATTATTATCCATGTTTTTTTACTGTGTGGCGCTGGCAGGAAAAATATATTTCATGATTCCTAAACAAGTGCGACCATCTGTTAAACCGGGGGCTAAGATACATTTACCGCCTGAGCACTACACCCTCGGTCTTTTTCTTATATATGTGTTCGGTTCCTGAGGACTTTACATTATTTGCTCCGGTTCCGAATTATGTTTTGGGTCTACAGTTGGATTGCCCCGCTCTTGTGCTTACCTCCTTACGTTCCGCTAGTTTAGCTAAAGGGGTAAAGGGAGAACCATTTCGAGTGTATTCCTAGCTTCCCTAGTTTTGAAATACCTCAATGGAGAAAGCTGCAAACTAACCATAATAATGAGCGAGAACTGGTCTACAATCGAGATTACTTACATAGTCGATGGATGCTATTTTGTGTCACATGGACAGGTTTCCAATTAAACAATCCCGACGGTAGTCATTCCAATTTTCATTTTTTTCTCAATACTGCAACAAGGCTGGGATCTTGTCGTTAGCCCCCGCATAAAGTTCATAAGGCTAAGTGAAAGAGATAAAGCCTCATAGTTCGGTTGCCTCGTTTCCATTCTACACTACCACCTTCGTGTGCTGACTAAATCAACTAAGGGCGGAGTACGAACGACGAAACACCCCTAATAGTATCTACATGGGGGCTGAAGTTGATGACTGGAAACTTTCAGATTAAAACAGCCACAATAGGAATCATAATAATATAAAGCATATTAAACGTAGGACATGCATCACTTAAAGAATATTGTTCTCGGCTACATCCACATGTATTTATTCTAATAATACATCCTTGAAGCATTGCAATTTAATCACCCGAGCACCCACCATGGCGGAAGCGAAGTAGAGGTCAGGGCGCCTGTTCTGCTTTCGAGTAGGCGGCGGATCAATGGCCATCTTCAGCAGCCTCATCCCCGGGAAGTGCAGCATCATCCATGCAAAGTCCATTCGAGCCCCCTTTATACACGCGGAGCACTGTAGGGCTTCAATCGGAGTTGCAGCCTCGATCAGCTTCTGCACCAGGGCGAAGTAGCTATTCGGCAAGGGCTCGATAGGCCACAGCCGAACACACAGGTCCTTCATAGCCGGTACGGCCATCCTGTGTAGTTCAAGGAACTACTTCATTTGATAGCTCAGACTGGGGTTAGCCTCAGGAGCCTCAAAATGAGCCCAGAATAGCCGCTGCTCGGCATCCCCGTCGTGAGACACAAAGTACTTGGCTACATGTGCTGCATTCTGTGGGAGGTTGGTGAAGGCGCCAGCGGAACGCCATATCCACGTAAGAAACACAAATTAGTTCCCACCAAAGTCATACTGCAGTAAGTATGGCTTATCGATTGCCATGAGCTTGACCTAGAGCACTTCTTCTTCATGGAACCTCCGCTGTACCCGCTCGGATTGCAGCTCGACGAATAGCTTGGTCTGCTCGGCCGCCTAATCTTTGGATTTGTTTCTCAAAGGCCTCGCACTTCGAGCTTGCCTCCTTCAGTTCTTGCTGGAACTCCATCACCTTGGCCTCATATTTCTTGCTAATGGCCTTAAGGGCGTCCAGCTCGAAAGCCGCCTGTTCGGCCGCCGCCTTGTGGGAAACAGCTTCTTGATTGGTCCTCTTCACCTCGGCCCAGATCTTTTCCAGCTCTTTGTCTTGAGCTGTTGATCACAGATATAACGGCGAAGGTCAGTCGGTAGAGCGAGGGCATTTTGTCAGATATAACTAAAAGGGATTACTCTTATACAAACTGACCCAGACCAACCATTGAAGCGGTTAAGCTCTTCATCGGACACTTGAAGTTTCCAATTTAGTTCGGCTATTTCCAATGCATCAGCATTGGCAGCCAATGATGATGCCTGCAAAGTGCACAATCCATCAGCATGATTTTAGCCTACTGAGCTCAACTCGCTTGGCAAAGTTTCTTAAAACAAGTATTCTAAGCTACGTCTTCCAACAATATTTTTTGTGTATTTCTTTGAGCCATGGATTATCTTTTCAAACTCGCCTGGCTCGGGGTTTGTCATACCGGTAAAAGTATACTTCATTTATATAAAACAATATTGACAAATGGGTGGTCTATGTTAAAACCCATCAATAAGCTGCTAAAGGCTTCATTCAGTCCGCTGTTAACAGACTGAATGCTCCGCAAAACCACACCCAATAAGGTGCGGTGCTCATCAACAATGGAGGAGTTGACTAGGATCTCCTCCATCACTAACGACATCTTGACCATTGGTCGTTCTTCCACCGACGGCACCAAGGGTGGCTCCGAGGGTTTTGGAGGGAGGTTGATCGAATTCTGACCCCTGGTAGTGTTGACCGGGTAGTTGGCCCCAATCAGAGCCTCCTGGTTCACGATGGCGGGCACATCTTTCGTAACTGGGACCTCGCGGTCCTCGGCTTCTAAGGTATTCACCTAGGCCGTCACCTCCTCGCCCCCGGCAATAAGAGAGGTTGGGTGGGAGGCCACCTCCATGGCTCCTCGAAGGCTTAGCGAAGGGATGTGCGGGATGCGTTCCTACTCTCCACCAGCTCGGCTCCCAGCGAATCTCCTTCTGAGACGTGATCCATTGGCAGATCTCGGACAGGGCTGTGATAAGTAAAAATACATGCCTACCAAGTAATATAGGACTCGGTACAAATTCACCCAATAAAGTCATCGGAGATCATACCTTCAAGCCAGGAGTTTGACTGTGGGGGCTCATCGGGGAACTATCTCGAACTCGCCGATTTCGTCATCGGAATCTGAACAGTTGTCAAGAGAAACGACCTTGCTTTTGCAAGGCCTCTTTGGAGCCCTAGGAGGCAGGGCTTCTTTCCCCGCCTCCACCAGGGCTCTCTGCTTGGATTGGGAGGAGTGCATAGCCCCCTCCTCTTCCCCGTCCTCAACCTCTGAGTTAGAGGAAACGCGCGTGTCCTCGGACTTAGTATCCCAGGAATCTTCGGACTTAGTGTTCCGGGGACCCTTGGAACGGAGACCTTCGCGAGTCTCCTTCTTCTTCGGCTCCGGCACCGTATATGGCTACGGAACCAACACTGTGGTCAGCAAGTTAGACCGAGGCCCTTCAGTCATAGGGACTGGTTCATCGATGCTTTTGTCCTTGGCGAGCCACTCACAATGAAACAATTAAAGGGGAGGTTAGATCTCAAAAAAGGAAATCGGAACTTGGGGACAAAAATAATACTCGGACATACCCCGACAGGAGGTATCTTGTCGTCCAAACCTCTGTCTTTGTCCTCGGCTGGCCACACTGGTTGGGGCTTGAAAAAAACCCGCCATACATCATCATGGGTCGTACGGAAGAAGTACTTTATGAGCTTGGGGTCGTCGGGCTTGTAGACCCACATCGGATTGACCTGATGCTGTCATGGTAGGATGCGCCGATGAAGAGAAACTTGGATCACATCAGCCAGTTGGATGTTTCCGTACACCATCTATTTGAGGCGTGTTTGCATCATCTTCACATCCCAAGAAAATCCCCAGTCTATGCCTTTCTTGACCGAAGAGGTTAGCTTCACTAGAGGGTCAGACTTGAACTCGGTGGGTGTTACCCAGTTCGCTTCTCATGGTTCGATGATGTAGAACCACTCCTTCTGTCAGCCATTGATAGTATCTATCAAGGTGCCATCCGACCATACTATCTTACAAAGCTTTCTTATCACCGCCCCATAGCAAATCGGCGTGTTGGATGTTCACTGATTCTGTCTTACCGTTGAACGCCTTAAGCCAGATCCCGAAATGCGAATGAATCCGCAAAAAAACTTCGCATACGATGATGAAGGGGGTAATGTGCATGGACATGGAAATCCAATCCGTAGTAGAACATGAGTCCCCTGACGAAAGGGTGAAGGGGGAAGCCTAGGCCCCGGAGGAAATGGGGAATGAATACTACCCGCTCAACCGACCTTGGTATCGGGATCACCTAGCCTGCCTCCACCGCCCGGTGGGCAATGTTGGGGGAAGGCACCCGGTGCTATTTATCTATTGGATGTCAGCAGCGGAGACGGTCGACACCTCCCACTTGCCCTGAGAGGCGTCCATGGTGCGATCTCGAAGACGACGATGGGAAAAGTGAGCGGAAAGGGGATTAGATCTGGGCGCTCAAGCTTGGCAGAGGCAAGAGAGAAGCTAAAGATGCAGGTGCTAAAAATCTTTGGGTCTTTGTTCCTTTTTATAACGGACTGTAATACGAGCGATCCCTTTTACTGTGCTAGTTGCTCCACCACCCTCCCCCGAAAAATTATAGAGCCATTGTGCATGTAGGTAAGCCTATGTAGTTATTTGTATCCCAGTAAATGCGGAAGCACGATCTCCTCGAGAGGACGTGCCCCTTGAAACATGGCCCCAAGCCATGGTTTGAGGTGACCTTTCATCAAGAAAGCCTGCCAATTGAGGATTATTCGCACATGGACATGCAGGTTACGAAAGCATTGAAATTAGAGTCAGCCGAGCATGGGTGGAAGACACCAGCGTTGAAATCTAGTTCGGGGGATACTAAGGGAGTCCGGGATTCTAGAGTCCTCGGGAGGCCGGTTAGTCAATGAAGGGAGGAGACATGGCATAGTGGAAAAATGGGGGTGGTGGCTCTGGGATTGGCTGCGAGCATTTCGAGGAGGGTTTCCATATTTAGACGTCTATGGTTGCTTAAGTAGGCATGATTTACGGTTAGGCGGTTTTGGTCCATTTTTGGACCCTCTCATTGCAATCAAAGGGCTCCGGTTGCGGGGTTAGGTTTGGTAAGGTAGGTGGGATCTGGAGAGACGTTTGTGTTAAGAACATAGGGAAGTTTGCGGCCTGATATATAGTCTTCAAAATCCAAAACCTCTGGCATTTGACTGGCTATAGTGTCATTATAAGTTTATTGGTTTGGGTATTAAACGGACACCGAATGGATGAAACTTGGCACGCGATCTAGCTCCACTATATTAAGACCTCATACGTCTCCAATGTATCAATATTTTTTTATTGTTCCATGTTGTTATATTATAATTCTTGGATGTTTTATGATCATTTCATAGCAACTTTATATCATTTTTGGGACTAACCTATTGACATAGTGACTAGTGTCAGTTGTTGTTTTTTACTGTTTTTTCATATGTAGAAAGTCAATAGCCGATGAAGTCCAAATGTGACGAATTTTTTTGGAGATTTATTTTGCACCAGAAGGAAAATCGAGGACCAAGGATGATCACCAAAGGAGGCCCATGCGACTCAATAGGCACCAGGGTGTGCCTAGGGCCCCTGGCGCGGGCTGGTGGGTAGTTGGGGCCTCGGGCACCTCCTCCATCGCCTTTGAGCTCTATACATACCCCAATATTCTAGAAACCCTAGAGGAGCCGATGAAAAATTGTTTCAGCCACCGCAAGTTCTAGAAGCCACGAAATCCAATTGGCAGGCCTACGGATCCATAGGCAATAATTAGATGTCTTTCTCTCTTGTTTAGTTTCTCAATACAATGGTCCCTTGGAGATTCATTTCATGTAACTCATTCTTTTGCGGTGTGTTTGTTGGGATCCAATTAATTGTGAGTTTATGATCAGATCTATGAAATATATCCATTATTGATTATTATAGTATCGTATTTCTTCTCCTGTATTTGGTTTTTGTCTGGCCAACCTGATCTTTTATCTTGCAACGGGAAGAGGTGCTTTGTGATGGTTTCGATCTTAGGATGCTCAATCTGAGTGATAGAAAGAGACATGACACACAAGTATCTTTTCTATTAAGGCTAAAACGATGGGTTCTATTCCTACATGAATAGATCTGATCTACATCATGTCATCATTCCTAAAGCATTAAACTGTTTCTCCATGAACTTAATACACTAGATGCATGATGGATAATTGTCGATGTGTGGAGTGGTAGAAGTGGATGTAGGCAGAAGTCGGTCTACTTTGTCTTCGGACATGATTTCTATATACGTGATCATTGTCTTGGATATCTTCATAATTATTTTCTATTCTATCAATTTCCTAACATTAATTTGTCTACCCACCGTTTTCTATTTTCCCGAGAGAAACCACTAGTGAAACCTATGGCCCTTGGGTCTATTTCACATCATCTATTTGCAATCTCTACTTTGCTATTCGTGTTTCCATTTTATTAGCTCTTTTATTTTTAGATCTATATTACCAAAAAAGCCAAAAATACCTTTCTGCATTTATTTGCTATCACTTTATTTGCATCCATCAATTTATACTTTTATTTACCCACGAGGGATTGATAACCCTACACGCGTTGGGTTGCGAGGATCTGTTATTTGTGTGCAGGTACCACTTACATAGTCTTGTGGATCTTCCTACTGGATTGATACCTTGGTTTCATAACAAAGGGAAATACTTGCCATCGCTGTGCTACATCACCCTTTAAGCTTGGACGGAAGGTAGCGCAAATCACGGGGAGTCAAGATTTTTGGCGCTGTTGCCGGGGTCATGTCAAGATCTATCACGTTCCTACACATAAACTTTCATCTCCTTGCAATTAATTTTTTTCCATTTGCCTCTCATTTTCCTCTCCCCACCTCACCAAAATATTTGCCTTTTTGTTTGCCTTCTTTCTGTTTGCCTAATTCTAGGTTGCTTGCTTCTACTGCCTTCATGTGAACACTCAAACACACATATGGATCCTCATCCACTTGCTAATCTTTTCAAAAGATCTAATTATCTTGAACCAATCGCTAGTAAGTTGAGTGCTCTTGATTATTTTTGTGATGTTTTGCTTGAAAATTGTGAATCTGAATATTGTGATGAAGCGTTAAAAGAAGAAATTTGTGAAGTGATTCATGATATCTCCTTGAATGAAAAGCATGATTGTAAGGATATTATGATAAATTCTATTAATTTGAATTGTGCTAATAATATTGAAAAGTACAAGATTGGGGATGGCAATTTTTTCATGTGCTCTACTCATTGTAATGATCATGATTGGGGTGATGCTTCTTATTATCTTGAAAATTTATTTAATCCTCATGATGAATACGATATTGATAATAATGTCTGCAATAGTATTGAAAGTGGGTTTGGAAGAGTGTTAACTTTAGGTAATAATGATCCCAATATTTTGTAGTAATATCTATCTCTTGAATTTTTTGATAAAAGTGGGTTTTGGAGAGGTCATGACTTTAATTAATGTTAATCCCAGTACCTTGGAATATTATAAGACTTTTATGCATGTGGGTCACGAAGAGAATATTTTATGTGATAGATATATTGTTGAATTCAAATATAATCCTACATGTAATTATTACGAGATAGAGAAATATGGTTATAGAAATATTTATGTTACTAAATTACCTGTCTTCATGTTGAGATTGCTATTGTTTCTTTCTTCTTCCATCCATATGTTAGATATTTCTTGTCTTGCTAATTTATTTGCTTATGAGATGCCTATGCATAGGAAGTATGTTACACTTAAATGTGTTTGTCTTATGCTACATGATGCTCTCTTTGTGTTTCAACTACTATCTTTCATTTGAGCATCAATAAAATCTCAAGCCTATCTTAATGGCTATAAAGAAAGAGCTTGTTGGGAGGCAACCCAGTCAATAAAATTTATTTTTGCTTTTGCTTTGTGTTCTTTAGTATTTGCAAAATTATGCTACTGTTATGATTGTGTTTTTTATGTTCTAATTAGTGTTTGTGTTGGATTTAGAGCTTCGCAAAACCGTAAAACTTTGAAACCAGGAGAGCGCGCGCAGACCTTCTGCCACTTGGATTCGCCTAACTCGCTACTCGATGGATGAGGCAGAGAACTCACTCGATGGTGAGGAAGATACAGGGCACAACAGTTTACCCACATTCGGGCCGCTGAGAAGCATAATACCCTACTCCTTCTTTGGTGGATTGCCTCTCTTGTAGGTGGCTGGATGAATTAGTACAGTCCTCAGGATCCTCTGGAGGCTAGGTGGCATTGTGTGGTGCTAGCGGGTGAACGAATGAATCGGGGGCTCCTCTACAAAGCCACCTATCCTCTATAAATGTTGGCATCCCCAGTCCTCTTCCCTTATTGTTTCGGTGGGAAGTGATCCCAAAGTGGCCAATTTCGAAGGGGAACAAGGGAACATGCTCCCCTGCCCAAATGTGGTCTTCGCATGCAAAGTGGCTGCCCTTGCTGCAGCGACGGGCCCCGGGGTGATGTCTGTCCTGTTGGTGGGCGACGATAGCCTTGTTGCACCAGAAACGAAACCTTTGGAAGATGCCTTGGGAACCCCGGTACGTCCTTTCCCCCTTTGAAGTAAAGGGGAAACTGCACCATCTTGTTGTTTGTTGTTCGCCTTTCCTTCCCCTATGTCATCCTTGACTCCCGAGGCTGAGCCTCGCCTCGGAATGTCCGTTTCTCCGGGAGGGGGGGGGTCCGGAGGAGGCCCCCTGCGGGTCTTGATGCTGCTACTCCTCGCGATGCTTGGCCCCTCATGAGGGCCTTGTCTGGAGAGGTGCCGGGCCTGCTGGTTTGTGGTTGATGAAGTGGGCCAGCCCTAGGTCGCAGGCATGCAAGTCTGGGTACCCCCATTGCCAGAGTGCCGACGGTATACCCCGGGACCAAGCCGCGCCTAGGGTGGCTTCTTGGCGAAGCCTTGGGGTAGGCCTGAAGCGTTGCGGGCCCTAAATTTCTGCGGAACAAGCTTCACACGCGTCGCACAACCATGCGGGCACACTCCTAGTTCCCGAGGCGCTCGGAGACGCGCCTATTCAAACTGATGCGACATCCGGGTGCTGCACCAACCATCATTGCTCCTTGGAGACGCCTCCTCTTTGCACGCCATGTGGGCACGCTTCCTCATGAACTACGTGGGCCCAAGAACGCGAAGGGGTACCAGTCTTCCCTCCCCTCTATATTTAAGCTGGCAAGGGTGATAAGGTGCACATTGCCTTGGTCTTCTTCATCTTCTGCCTCAACCCCTCCACCCCTTAAGCATGGTGTCGGTGAGGAGGTTATCCACTGCAGAGAAGGGGAAGCCTTCCGAGGAAGGTCTCGTCGCTCCGCCATCCAAGAGGGGCCGTAGACGCCCTCGGAAGTATGTGGCGGTGTCGGTGGCGGGCTCCGGCGGGCGCGGTCGTGGTTCCGACCATGCTGGAATCACCATCGGCGGTGTCGGTGGTGCGCCGGTGAGCGCGAGTGTGTGCGGTGGCCGAGGTGGGAGGTTGGCGGTGGCCACCCAGCTGCCGTGCCCGTGGCTCCATTCAGCTGATACGGCGATGGAGGTCATGGCATGGGTGGATATTCCGAAAATTGCCTAGCTCCAGTTCCCAAGCTTCTTCGCGAAGGCGCTACCGACCGGTAGGGTCCCAGGCCTCTGGGTGTAGGCTAACGACTCTTGTGGCGGGGTGTCCTAGGTGGAGGTCGAGGTCACCCCCCGCGGCTACGTGTACCTGAACCGCAGGTGGCAGATGTTTGCCTGCGCTCGAGGCCTGAAGGGGAGGCTCTACCTCCACTTCAAGTTCGACGAGGAAGCAAGGCTCTTCATCAAGATATTCGGGGGCGAGGGCCAGCGTCTGGGTTGCTGCCCGGAGGACATCGGCCGCGGCGATCCTATAGATGGGCACGCCTCCGGTGGTGTGCGATGCACCTCCGGTAGCAGCGACACCACCTCCGGAGGGAGCCCGAGCGGCAGCAGCCTGAGTGGGAGCAATGACAGCAGCTATGACGAGCCACCTCATCGCCGTGCTCGAACCATGCGGGAGAGCCCCCAAGCGCGGCGCCGCTCGTCTGCTCCGATGGAGGAGAAGCTCACGAACTAGGCGTCGACATGCAGGCGTCAGACGCCAGCGGTGGCAACCTCCCTGTGGGACCTTCATTGCTAGTTGTCTTGTCCTTACTCCTAATCCCGCATCCATGAAAACAAGGGTTGGCCCTTCGGGCATGTAATGGATTTGGGTGACCGCCCCTTTTGTTAGTACTGTTGTATCTAATCGTTTTGGATACTTAGCTCGGTGTTCTTTTAGTGAACCTCTTTGGTTGAGAGGTGTAATTATGGCACCCGAGGGGCTTGGCGCTCGGTTGGCTTCTCATTGTTGCGAGTGAAGTGGGACGATGCTCTATGTCAGCAGGCCCAGTCCCACACATTTCGCTGACGCCGTGAGGAGCGGCCCGTTACCAAGGTCGTTCCTCACGGGGCAATGCCCTAACACCCCTGATACCGACCTAATGTGCCTCGACGGCACCAGGGTGGCCGAGTGCCTTTGCGACCGATAAGGCTTCTTAGACGCGATGCTCAGGATCCCCCTTAGACATTCAAGCGGCTCTACGTCGATAGGTCCCTGTCCCGCACATTTCCCTGTCGTTGTAAGGCGTGACCCGTTACCAAGGTCATTCCTCACGGGGCCAGGCCCTGACCCCCCTGACACCGACCGAATGTGTCCGGACGGCACCAGGGTGGCAAAGTGGATTTGCGACCGGTAAGGATCCTGAGGCGCGATGCTCAGGAGCCCCCTTAGACATCCAAGAGGCCCCCGGGGATTTTGCTTTCTGGTTTTGAAGGGTCTGATTTTTGGAGATCCCTAGTCTGCATTCCCAAAGCTCTGCGTCGGCAGGTCCTGGTCCCGCACATTTCTCTGCCGTTGTGAGATGCAACCCATTACCAAGGTCATCCCTCACGGGGCGAGGCCCTGGCACCCCTGATACCGACCAAGGACGGCACCAGGGTGGCCTAGTGGCTTTGTGACCGGTGAGGCTACTGAGGCGCTCAAGCTGTCCCAAGAGAAACAACTGTTGTAAGAAAATACCAAATTTTGTTCCCCTCCAGGATGGTGCGTCGAGCCGTAATTGGGACTTTTGAGTGAGTATCAGGCGGCATGAGTCTGCCGACTCGTCCGTGAGTGTCACGCGAGGGTTCGGGCGCCAAGGCCTTGGCGAGGTGTCAGCACCGTGCCCCCAGCCCCCGCTCGCGGGGTACGAGTGGTGGGGGGCAGGCGAATGCTTGACTCAGAGGAAGAGTGTGTGCTTGAAGAATGACAAAAAATAGGCTTTCATAACGACTTCAGTTGGAAAGGCCACGTGTTTGATTTCGTAAACTTCAACAAATTCAAGCCAGAAAAAGAAAATGAAAGCCGCGTCCCGCGGCTAATCTATTTAGCGCCTCCGTCTCCCTCCAGCAGGGAGCATAGGGCTTCCACTAGGCGTGGGCGTGTACAGCTTCATCTCGTTATTACATGAGAGTGTCACGGTGGGGGTGTACCTGGGAGGTCGCGAGGATGCTTTAGCCTCGCGAGTGTCCCTACCCCCGAGGCATAGGCTCCTGATTCTGGAACTCTTTGGTGGACTGTGTTGAGTACCTCCATCTCCCCCAGCACGGAGCGTAGGGCTTCCACTAGGTGTGGCTTGGACCCCTAACACGTCCTTGGGGGGCCCTGGGCGTATACAGCCTCGGCTCGTTATTACGTGAGAGTGTCACGGGATGAAGTAGGTTCTGGAAGAATTGAAGGACGATGCAGAGTCGATGCACAGGCGCTACGGGTTGAACTTCTAGAGATGTTTGATGTTCCAAGAGTTCTAGATGTGAACCTCATCCGGAGTCTCTAGGCGCACGTCGCCAGGCCTGGAGACATTGGCGACCTTGAATGGGCCCTCCCACATGGGCGAGAGCTTATGCAATCCATCCCTGGATAGGATCCGCCTTAGGACGAGGTCGCGACTTCAAGTGTCCTCTAGCGGATGTTGCGGCAGTGATAGCGCCGCAAGGCCTGCAGGTACCTCGCGGCTTGGAGTGAGGCCCGGCGGCATGCCTCCTCCCCAAGAACAAGGTTCGTCCCTCGCGTAGCCTCCTGACGCTCCTCATCGAACGTGATGACCCGCGGGGACCGGTGCTTGATCTCGTTGGGAAGGACCGCCTCGGACCCATAGGCAAGGAAGAACGAGGTTTCGCCGATGGGCTTGGTTGCAGTAGTCCAGATGGACCACAACACCGATGGGAGCTTGTCGCCCCAACCCCGGGCGCAAGCTTCGAGCTTCTTCCTGGAGCTCCTCACCTTGAGGCCTCGCAGGACCTCTGCATTGGCGCGCTCCGCCTGGCCATTGCTCCGGGGGGTGGGCCACCGATGCATAGCATATCTGCGTTCCCAGGTTAGCAAAGTAAACCTTGAAGGGCTGACTGGTGAACTGTGAACCGTTGTCGGTGATGATTCAGTTGGGGACGCCGAAGCGGCTCACGAGGCCCTTGATAAATTTGACGGCCGACCCGGCAGGGATGGTGCGCACGGGCTCCACCTCCGTCCACTTGGTGAATTTGTCGATGGTGCCGAGAGGTAGCGGAAGCCGCCTGCCGCCCGCGGGAAGAGCCCCACTATGTCCAGTCCCCAAACCGCAAAGGGCCAGGAAAGCGGAATGGTCTAGAGGCCCTGCGTGGGCTGGTGAATCTGGTTGGCGTGGAACTGGCAGGCCTCGCAAGATCGAACCAGCTCGGTGCTATCGTCCAACGCTGTAGGACAACAGAAGCCTGACCTGAATGATTTACCCGCGAGCGTGTGCGAAGAGGAGTGATGCCCGCAGTCCCCTCCATGGATATCGGCTAGTAATTCGCACCCTTGCTCCCTGGAGATGCACAACAGCGCGACATCATTCGGGCGCATGCGGTACAAGTCGCAATCCTATAAGAAGTAGGTCGAGGCTTGTCATGCTACACGCTCCGCGTCTTCCTCCTTCTACGGCAACGTTCCACGGAGAAGGTACGCCCCGAGTTCTACATCCAATCATTAGCTTGCACCTCCAGGTCCTGGAGCACCCGAGCGCCAGAGGGCTGACCGCAATACGGAGCCCCCGAGAGAGGTGCTGGGGGGATCTCCTCTCCTCATGGCACCTGGCCCTCGGGTGACAGCGTCGCGGAAGGCTTGAAGAGTCGTTCCTCGAAGACGCTTGGCTCTTGAGCCTTGGGACGCGAAGCTTTCTTGCGACGTCATCCGCCTACTTGTTCTTGCCACGCGGGACATGCTGTAGCTCGAGGCCGTGAATACGTTTCTCAATCTTATGTACCTCTTGCAGATATGCCTCCATGTGTTCGTCCTTGGGCGTGTACTCTTTGTTGGAGAAGTTGACGAGAAGCTAGGAGTCGCCCATCACGGTGAGGCACCGGATCCCCAAGGCTGTGGGTGCCTTGAGGCCGGCGATGAGGCCTTTGTACTGCGCTATGTTGTTGAGACCTTCTCCCCACGCTGGAAGCAGAGTTGTATGGCGTAGCAAAGCTTGTCTCCTGTCGGGGAAGTGAGCACGACACCAGCCCCGGCTCCCCTGCGCGTGAAGGCTCCATCGAAGTGCATGGTCCATCCCTCAGGTGCCTCCTCACTGGGGCAGGGGATTGGCTCCCTTCCAGCCCTCGGTCTGGCGTGCCCGTCCACTCTGCCATGAAGTCCGTCAAGGCTGCTCCCTTGATGACCCCGGTTGTGCTGAATTCGATGTTGAAGGCATGAAGCTAGATATTCCAATTCGCGACCCTTCCCGCCGCGTTTGGGTTGTGCAGGATCTTCTCTAAGGGGTAGGCGGAGACAACCTTGATTGGGTGCCCCTTGAAGTAGTGGTGCGGATTGCACGAGGCAACAAGGAGCGCTAGAAGGAGCTTCTGTTGCATGGGATAGCGCGAGCGCGCATCCCGCGGCACCGTGCTGACGAAGTACACTGGGTGCTCGACGAGGATGCGGCCCTGTGGGGCATCATGCTCCTTGGCGAGCTCAGGAGGTTCGAGCGCCCCATAGTCCGGAGGAGGGTCTAGGGCCTCAGGAGGGCCGAGCATCTCATGACCCGACCCTACGGTCTGAGCCTCAGGTCCCTCTGCCTGCGAGGGAATCAGAGTTCACGAGTCGTGCGAGTCCTCAGATGGGGGCCCACCGGCGTTCCCTAAAGTGGAACCCTTGCTGGTTCTCTCATCCCTTACTGCCACCAATGCGGCACTGGCGGAGTAGGGGTGGAAGCAAGGTACAAAAGTAGAGGCTCCCTAGGGCGAGGTGCCACTATGACCGACTGACTAGTGAGGTATTGCTTGAGTGCATCAAAGGTCGTATCGGCCTTCGGGGTCCATTCGAGGGGCCCCTTTCTTTTCATGATCTTGAAGAAAGGTAGGGCCCGCTCATCGATCTTGGAGATGAATCGACCCAAGGAGGTAACGCACCCTGCCAACTTCTGCATCTCCTTGAGGGTTGTGGGCGCGCTCATCTTGTTTATGACATTGACCTTCACCAGGTTTTCTTCGATCCCCCGGTGTGATACCACGAAACCGAGCAGTTTGCGTGATGGGACCCCGAAGATGCACATATCGGGGTTGAGCTTCAGTTTCACCTCTCTTAGGCTGGCAAAGGTCTCCTCTAGGTCCTCCACCAGTGTTTTTGCCTGCCTTGACTTGACCACGATATCGTCGATGTAGGCCTCTGCGTTCCTCCCGAGTTGTGGTCCGAGAGCTATGTGCATCAACGGGTGGAAGGTCGCCCCGTCGTTCCGCAGCCCGAAAGGCATGCACTCGTAGCAGTATACCCCACACGGGGAGAGGAAGGCTGTCTTCTCGATGTCCTCCACCACCATCTTGATCTGGTGGTAGCCCAAGAATGCATCCAGGAAGCACAAGAAATCACACTCCGCGGTGGAGTCCACGATCTGATCGATGCGTGGTAGCAGTAATGAGTCCTGAGAGCAAGCCTTGTTGAGGCTCATGAAGTGGACGCACATGCGCTCCTTCCTGCACTTCTTCGGGACAACCATCAGGTTGGCCACCCATTCCTGGTAGTGCACCTCTCGAATGACCCATGCCTCCTTTAGTTTGCACACCTCCTGAGTGATGAACGCCTGCTTCTCCGGGGCTTGCCTCCTTGCCTTCGACTTCACTGGGCGCGCATTCGGGGACACCGTGAGGTGGTGCTCGATGACGTCCCTCGGGACCCCCACCAGGTCGGAGGCGCTCTGGGCAAATGCGTCCTTGTTCGCCTTGTGGACACCCACCAATGCCTTCTCTTGGTCTTGGGGGAGGTTTGCGCCGATGGTGAAGGTGGGAGCCGAGCTTCCTTCATCCACACGTACTTGCTTTGTCTCCACCCGATCCTCAGAGAACAACCGCTTCTTCTTCATGGGCACGACATTGGGGACGTCCCCAGGGTCTGCCGCGGCGTGCGCCGCACTCCCGGGGTTGGCTCGTGACGCAACCGCGGCCTTGTGTGAGAGCTCGAGTACCCGTGATGCGTCCTTGACGTCCCCCACGACAGTGAGCACGCCGTCGCTTCCGGGCATCTTGACGACGTTGTAGCCTGGATGCGTTGCCGCTATCAACTGCGCGAGGGCGGGGTAGCCGAGTATCGTGCTATATGGAAGGTGGATGTGGGTGATGTCGAAGTCGATCTGCTCGGTACGGAAGTTGGAGCGGGTGCCGAAGGTGACGGGGAGGCGAATCCGTCCCACAGGGGTGACCAATCCTGCCGCCACCTCGGAGAAGGGCTTTGAAGGCACAAGCCGCTCTCGGGGTAACTGCAGCACGTCGAAAGGCCTCTATGGCGATGATGTTGAGGCCCACACCACCGTCGATGAGGGTCTTGGAGACGGCCATGCCACGTATGGTCGTTGTGCACAACATAGGAAGTGTACCAGTGGCAATCGTGGAGTTGGGGTGATCGTCGGGGCCGAAGGTGATGTTGACCTTCGACCATACGAAGTGTTCCGCGGGCTCATGCCTTGGATGAGCTGCCCGCCCCACGTTACAGGAAACGCTTGACGTGACAGCCGGAAGGTGGCGCCTGAGATCTGCCGAGGATGCAGGCGACTGCTGGGGCGGCCCTACCCGCCGGGACGCAGTCCACCGCCGAGGACAGCGGCTATCGATGGTCGCACTTTCCATGAAGTCGCCGAGTCGAGGTCTAGATCTTGCTGTTGACGTGGAGGCTCCGATGCGCGCGCCCTACCTGGCGCGCCAAATGTCATATTTCGGGCTCCGCAAAACCCTAAAGATTCGAAACCAGGCGCGCGCGCGGAGACCTTCTGCCACTTGGATTCGCCTAACTCGCTACTCGATGGACAAGGCAGAGAACTGACTCAATGGTAAGGAAGACATAAGGCACATCAGTTTACCCAGGTTCGGGCCGCTGAGAAGCGTAATACCCTACTCCTGCTTTGGTGGATTGCCTCTCTTGGAGGTGGGTGGATGAACTAGTACAGTGGGTGAACGAATGAATTGGGGGCTCCTCTACGAGGACTGGGTGGCTTTGCGTGATGCTAGTGGGTGAACGAATGTACTGGGGGCTCCTCTACGAAGCCAGCTATCCTCTATAAATAGTGGTGGCCCCGGTCCTCTTTCCTTATCGTTTCGGCGGAAAGGGATCCCAAAGTGGCCAATTTCGAAGGGGAATAGGGGAACATGCTCCCCGTCCCAAAGGTGGTCTTCGCCTGAAAAGTGGCTACCTACGCTGCAGGGATGGGCCCTGGGACGGCGACGACCTTGTTGCTCCAAAAAGGAAACCTTTGGAAGATGCCTTGGGAACCCCGGTACGTCCTTGCCCCCTTTGCACGAAAGGGGAAACTACACCGTTCTGCTGTCTGCTGCTCGTCTGTCCTTCCCCTACGTCATCCTTGACTCCCGAGGCCGAGCCTCGCCTCGAAATGTACGCCGCTCCGGGGGGTCCGGAGGAGGCACCCTGCGGGTCTTGATGCTGCTCCTCCTCACGAGGCTTGGCCCCTCGCGAGGGCCTTGTCTTGAGCGGTGTTGGGCCCGCTGGTTTGTGGTTGATGAAGAGGACCAGCCCTGGGCCGCAGGTAGGCAGGTCCGGGTACCCCCATTCCCAGAACGCCAACAGTTTGTGCCAAGTAAAGCCTTTCACATCATGTGGGGTGATAGTTGCTTTGACCCTGTTGAAAAATAGAAACTTTTGCATTTAGTAGAAACAATTTGACAAATCACAGAAGCATTGATAGTGTCTGAATGTTTTACACAAGATTTATATACAAATTCCCCATGTTTTTCTATTTTTATAATTTTTGGTGTTACAGAAGTATGCCTAAATCTCGAGTCTTTACAGACTGTTCTATTTTTGACAAATTCCAATTTCTTTGCCTTGTGTGCTTATTTTGATGATTCTTTGGTTTGTATCGGGGGTTATAAGTCATGGTAAAGTTAGAATCTAGTAGGTATAATGCAAAAAAAAAATCGAATCAATTTTCAAGAGTACCTAAAGTAAAGATTGGGTTTCTTATAATAACTTGTCGGTGCACTAGTAAGAGGGTACCCAGTGACCTTGACATGTGCACACGCGTTAAGAGCATAACCCCTCGAAGACAAGCACTAACCCAAGCAAGTATCCGGAACTAGACAGTGGGAAGACCTACACAGCAGCCCAGGACGGGCCCAAGGCGTGCCGAGAAGACCCGACACCTGCCGGGGGCAAGGCACATGCATCCTCAAGAAGACCCGACAAGTCACCCCTCCGACGAGCAAGCGCCAATCTGCCAACGCTCCACATCATCACCACACCAGTCACTTAACGATGAGGTCTGGAGCTCCCAGATGGCTAAGTGGATCTCGTTAGACATTTGGATGCACCCCGAAGATAGATTACGACTAGTTGACACCCGTCCAGAGGCGTGTGAAGAGACCAAGCAATAACCAGCTAAGCGGTGGCAAGAGCTTGCCGGGGATGCAGACCTGCACGCTACCTAAGGCTGTATTTATGGCATTTTGTCTTGAGTGCTAGAGTTAGGTATAATAGCACTATTAGGTATCTAATCATGTCTGTTTTCCACTGTGGAGGCCCCTTAAGCTATAAAAGGAGGCCCAAGGAAACCTACCAGAGGATTCGCACCCTAGAACATTTGTACGCACATAGTAGATCTCTTCCCGAATCAATCCACCAAAGCAAGAGTAGGGTTTTACGCTCCTCAGCGGCCCGAACCTAAGTAAATGCCTCGAGTATCATCGTCATGCTAACTCGTAGTTTCTTCTCTTTCTGCAATGCGATCTCTCGCCGAACCACAATGGGGCCAATGACCCTATAGGTGATCGAGTGCAACTTGCCCCAACATCTTTGGCGCGGCACGCAGGGGCAATTGTTCACGAGAACCTAAGATTATGAGCAGCTTGCTGATCTTTGTCGCTGTTCTTTTTCCTCATGGCTCCCAAGAATAAGACCAGCACAGCTGCCCATCCTTGTACTTCAAAGGCCATGACGCTTGCAGTTGCGTACATTGCTAGCACCGCGGTGGCGGTAGGCGATGCTGCCGCCACGGGCGACACGATCGGCGCAGGAGGTGCCACCGTCGTGTCCCCCCGCGGCCTTAGCCGGAACAAAAAGCGCCGGAGGCGAGCAGCAATGATGTCCTGGCGAGCTAGGTCCTAGTGGTCCGGGCTGAAAAGACATCCAGACTCCGCGCTTCTACCGCAAAGTGGCCGTAGTCACAAGAGCATCGCCCAATCCGAGGTAAGCCGCGATCCCCCGGCTGGGCTTGTCATGGGCGTGGCTTCTAGGTGCGATCCCCCGGCTGCGCTTGTCCAGAGCAAGACGGAGTGCTCATCGAAGCCGTGGATCCACGAGCTCAGCCTCCCCCACATCAGACCGCCACGACAACCAGTGCACGATGACAAGAGCATGATGACGCTCCTCTTGGTTCCACCACGAGTCGACCAACGTCGCGGTCCACCTCTTTGCCCATGCCAGACACAGCCGCGGAGGCAATGGCGCTGGCTCAGCTAATGTTAAGTTTTCGACCAGTGGCTAAGAAATTGGATGAGTAGAGGGACACCATCCAGAGTTTGATTGGCTTCGCCGAAGCCAGCAAATTGCAACACGTAGGACCGTCCCATCGTCCATGGACGACAACCATGGCCCAGACTGGCGGTCGTGTTGAGGGGGTCACACCAACGGTGCAATCCCCTCCTCGACAGCAAACCCAAGGGAAGCTGCAACATCCTTCACGCACTGACGGGCCCGATGAGGCATCCATGGCCTTGTCCGGCCCATGCGACCAACGAGACCAGTGGCATGTTCTGGAAGACCGGCGGAAGGAGGACACGCGTATCACCATTGAATAACACCAGGAAGCACATCGTCAATCTAACACGCACAACGGGCTAGACGTTGGCAAACTTGCACCCAGTGCTGGCGGATACCTACCTTATGAGGTCGGGTGTCCCTCCTTCACTCGCGAGCTGTGGCAAGTCCGTTGGCCGTCGAGCCGAGCTTTCAAGCCTAGACTAACGGAGAAGTTTGACGGAAAGCTCAACCCGGTAGAATTCCTTGGCATCTACATGATAGTCGTCCAAGCTGCAGGAGGAAGAGTTGAGAAGGTCCTCGCCAACTATTTCCCTTTGGCACTGAAGCCAAATGTGAGGTCATGGCTGATGCACCTGCCGGAGAATTCCATTTCGCCATGGGCTCACTTGTGCAACAAGTTTGTTAGCACCTTCACGGGTGGCCACGAGGAGTCAGGACAGTCGGGGTACTTGCAGGCCCTCCCGTAGAAGGAGGGGAAACCTTGCATAAGTACATCGAGAGGTTCGGTAGAGTGCACCACAACATTCCCGAGATACACCATGCAGCCGTGATTTCCGCGTTCCATTCGAACATGCGCAACACGAGGATGTGGGCCAATATGAATGTCAAACTCCTGAAGACCGTCAATGAGCTATACACGTTGGCAGACGAGTTTGCTCGAGCTGAAGAAGCAAGGCGACCCTCCGGAGAGGAGGCTGGTGTCGAAGTTGACTCTGATGACAACGACTATACCGATGGACCGAAGGGGAGGAACCGAAAGCGCAACAACAAGCACAAGGGAAAGGCATTATTGGTCGTCGAAAGTTCTGGTGATCTTAACACTGGCAAGAAGGCAAAAGCCGAGACCCCCGACAAGGTAGCTGCCTCGTGCACTGATTGCCCGGAGGCCACAGCGGGAGAGAAAACAGGAAAGTCTGAGGGGCCATATTGCAAGATCCATCGCATTAAGGGCCATGATCTCCAAGAATGCTGCCAAGTTGAGAAGCTTGCTGGAATGCAAAAAGCAGAGTATGAGCAGTGTGACAAGGAGAAGGGCCAAGAAGGCGCTACCGGGAAGCACTGCGGCAGAAGAGAAGGACAATGCGGCAAGGCACCACAGCAAAAGGAAAAGCCCGCCAGAGGCCATGAGAAGAAAGAAGAAGGTGACATGAGTGATGATGAAGATGATGGAAAGGATTCCAGTGATAAAGAATTCCATAGGTCGAACAATGTCATGTGTGTTGATGGGGGTGCATCCTTGCACTCTTCTCGCCGCCATCTCAAACAGTGGGCACGCAAAGCTAACACCATGGAGCGAGCGGCATGGTCTACAAGGCCGGTCGAATTGTCCCGGACGCCTATCATCTTTGACGGAGAGGATCACCCACATCGCATTACTATGGTCGAATGTCTGCCACTGTTGGTTTCTCCGATAGTCCGCAACCTCAAAGTTAGTAATATGTTAGTTGACGGCAGGGTGGGGTTGAACCTTATTTCTCCCGAGCTGGTTAAGAGACTTGAAATCCCTGACAACCAGCTCAAGCCTACGGGTTCATTCCAAGGAATTAACCCCGACACAAGCCACCCAAAGGGGAAGATAACTTTGTCTATTACGTCTGGCAGAGAGTTCAACAACCGGACCGAGAAGGTTGTATTTGGCGTCGTCGAACTCTCCCTGACGTACAATAGAATTCTGGGTGACCCAGCCTTGGCAAAATTCCTCGCATCGTCCCACTATGCTTGCAATGTTCTAAAGATGCCAAGTCCCGTGGGAGTAATCTCCATCCCGTCTGACAAGAAAGATGCAGTTATTTGCGTAGACCACATGTATCAATATGAAGTAGTAGATGGGGCTGCAAAAGTACCCGCTCCTGCCAGAAGCTTAAAGAAGGAAAAGAAGTCTAGCAGGAACACCAGCAAGGATTCTAGGAAGCGTGCCTCCGTGGAGTGCGCTACGCGTGTCGATGACCTTCCTCAGTTTTTGACTAGAAGGAAATCCAAGGTTTCTTACCCTGCGACAAAGAAAGTCTCGGCCAGGGAGGATGGCTCTGACGGTACGTTTACCATCAGTGCCACCCTTATCAACAAATAGGAAAGTGCACTCATTGCCTTTCTGTGGGCGAATGTTGATGTCTTTGCATGGCAACCTTCTGACATCCCCGGTGTTCCGAGAGAGGTAATTGAGCACCATCTTGCTGTCTGCCCTCACGCCAGACCCATTGAGCAAAAATTTAGGAAATAGGCCTTGGAGAGACAATAGTTCATTGCTGAAGAAATCAAGAAGCTAGAAGCAGCCGATATAGTTCGAGGAATACTGCATCCAACATGGTTAGCTAACCCGGTAGTGGTGCACGAGGAATATGGGAAATGGAGGTTTTGCATTGATTTCACTCACTTAAACAAAAGCATGCCCGAAGGTCCCATTTCCCTTGTCGTGCATTGATCAGATAATTGATTCCACTTTGTATGCGATTGGCTTTCCTTCTTGGATGCATACTCCGGATACCATCAGATATTCATGGCCAAAGAAGGTGAGGAGAAGACCGCGTTCATAACTCCATGCAACACGTACTGCTTTGTACGTATGCCCTTTGGTTTATAGAGCGCTGATTCTACCTTTTCCATGGCCGTACAAATTCGATTTGGATCCCAGTTGCATAGAAATGTGGAATCTTACATAGATGACACAGTGGTCAAAACTTGGAAGAGACCTTTGCAAGCATGCGCAAGATCAACCTGAAGCTCAAACCCGAGAAATGTGTGCTTGGTGTTCTGTCTGGCAAGCTACTTGGGTTCTTTATTTCTCAGTGAGGAATAGAAGCGAACCCCGACAAGATCAAGGATATCGAGAACATACAAGCACCCAAGACAGTCAAGGACGTGAGACGTCTGACTAGATACGTTGCCACGTTGAGCAGATTCATCTCCAAATCCATAGAACATGCCTTATCATTCTTCAATATACCGAAGATGGCTGGTCCGATGAAGTGGACCCCGGAAGCAGATGTGGCACTGCGGGATTTAAAAATGTATCTTTCTTTCGCTCCCACCTTGGTCGCTCCTAGGCCACAAGAGTCTTTGCTCCTATACTTGGTGGAAACAAATCAAGTGGTTAGCGCAGCCCTGATGGCACAACGGGAAGTAGATAAGATGTAGTACCCGTGATGGATGTTGCTGGGGATAAATTCAAGGTATCCTAGGCAATGCCCAACACAGACTCAAGGGAACCATTGCAGGCCAGCAAATGTAGTCCTAAAGAGATGGCGAAGAAGAAAGTGGTACAAGGGCCGGTGTAGTTTGTCAACTTCTTGTTACAGGGGGACTAGGTCAAGGTACTCTGGAGTTGAAAAGGTAATCTTCGGCCTAGTCATGGCCTTGAGGAAGCTGCGCCACTACTTCCAAGCCCATGAGATCAAAATTGTCACCCATTTTCCTTTACAACGCATCCTGAGGAACCCTGATGCCACTAGCAGGATAGTCGAGTGGGCGCTAGAGCTATCAAGTTTTGGATTGAAGTACGAAAGCACTTCCATAATTAAAAGCAAAGTGCTGGCAGAATTCATCGTTAAATGGACACCCACACAAGACGAAAAGTCGAAAAAACAATTCTCCTTGACAGGGAGGCACCCAGGGAATGGGTCATATATTTTGACAGTGCTTTCTCAGTATAGGGTGTCGGGGTAGGTGTGCTCCTCATTGCCTAACCGGAGAGCATATCCAATACGTGGTCCAAATGCACTTTCCCTGGGAGGAAGCTACTAACAACACCGTCGAATATGAAGGACTCCTTGGAGGACTCAGAATCGCAGCAGAGTTGGGATTCAAGAAGCTGATCATTAGAGGAGAATCTCAGCTCGTTGTGAAGTAGATCAACAAATATTATGAGAGTCCGTTGATGGATGCTTATGTAGAGGAAATAAGGAAGTTGGAGGAACACTTTGACGGATTGAAGGCAGAACATGTGCCACGTGAAGAGAACAGCATTGTCGATCCACTTTCAAAGTGCTCACACAGAAACTTCCTACGGAACCTGGAATTTTGTCCTTCATCTCACTCAACCATATGTATCCCCTTCAATGATGACCAGCAAGAGAAGAAAGATGAACTTCCGCAAACACTTCCTAGCAAAGCTTCCAGAAGCCCCCGGTAGATAAGTTGCCGGTGGAGGTTCTGTTTCGCCTGGTGAGCCGCTCCCTCCCACGGAATACCAAGTTCTTGTAGTACAGATAAATGCTCCCACAAACGAGGAGATGCCTTTTGTTCTTGCCGTCGAGCCCAGGCTCCAGCTTGGGCACATCATATTCTCCGATTCCTTCAAATAGGAGAACTTCCCGAAGAGCAAGAAGATGCCAAAAATGTAGCCCATCGATCTAGTATGTACCAGTTTGTTGATGACACTTTGTATAGAAGGAGACCCAACGGCGTGAAATTAAGGTGCATCTGCCGGGAAGGACTAAAACTGTTGGCGGAGTTCCATGGAGGCGTATGTGGGTCACATATGGGATCAAGGGTTTCAATTGGTCCACAGCCCCCGAAGATGCAACTAAGTTAGTCACCAAGTGTGAGCCATGCCAGTTCCATTCGAAGTATATTCATCAACCAGCACAAGCCCTCGAGACAACCCCTTTATCGTGACCATTCCCGGTCTGGGGGCTCGATATTCTAGGACCCGTTCCCCGAGCTGCCGGGGGTTTCAAGTTCTTGTACGTAGCAAACGACAAGTTCACTAAATGGCCTGAGGTGGAACAGTGAGAAAGGTGACCGCGCAGTCATCTATCAACTTCATGAAAGGACTAGTGTGCCACTTTGGAGTACCCAACAGAATAATCAATGGTAGCGACACCCAGTTCGCAAGCCGAATATTCATGAAGTACATCCGAAACCTTGGGATCAAGGTCTTACTCGCCTCTATTGGTCATCCAAGGTGCAACAGGCAAGTCGAGAGGATGAACGCTCAAGTGTTGTGAGAAATCAAGACAAGAACTTTCAATAGTTTGTGAAGATGCGGCTAACTCTGGGTTGATGAGTTACCGCTGGTTCTTTGGTCCCTCAGAATGACACCGAATCGAGCTACCGACAACATGCTCTTCTCCCTAGTATATGGGGCAGAAGCAGACATCCCTACATAACTCATATACGGGTCACCTCGAGTGCTTTCCTTTGATGAAGTAGAGCAACAACAGCTACAACATCACGATGCCATGCTCATGGAGGAAGATAGTCTCAGGGCCGATGTGCGTGCCTCATGCTAACAGGAGGCCCTCCGCCGCTATAATAGGTGTAGGGTCCAGGCTTGGAGCTTTGAGGAAGGCAACCTTGTCCTTAGGCGCGCTCAGTTCACCAAGGGTTCTTACAAGTTGACACCAAAGTGGGAAGGCCCTTACCGGGTAGTACAAGTCACTAGACCTGGCGCAGTCCGTCTCAAGACCGAAGATGGAATCAAAATACTTAACTCATGGAACATTGAGCATCTTCGTAAGTTCTACCCGTAAGGCGCGGTTGCTGGGCCCAGTCCCCAGCAACCACCTTTTGTACAAGCTTTGCCGCAGTGCATGGAACCCTTTGTACAAAGCCAAGTGCACACCCTGTGCATAAATAAAGCTAGGCATTACATCATATCATCATTTGCATGTTCATAATCATTTACTTGTGTTATGATATCACGACTGCCTTAGTTTCCAAGTTATTAAGAGTGCTTGATGCACTTATGATCCTCGTTATCACGTTTCCCCTCTCTCCGAGAGGATGAAGCCTCTCTTTTGCTGTGTGTGTTTGGCATCTAGGTAAAAGGGAGACAACGAAAAGACAAGGACGACGAACCGTCACACCTTCAAGGGGGCCTCCCCTAAACAGATAAGTCTAAACTACCTTATCTTGAACTCGGTTCCGCTCTTTTTCTTCAGGAAATCCTTGCCAGTCCTTTTTTACTGTCTACAATAGAACTCTCTGCACGATAGTGACCCTTGTTAGGACGAGCCGTCCTTCAACTCTTGTGATGGAGGAGGAAAAGAGGGCAAAACAGTGCCTGGCTAGGATTCGGTGCCTCCTCACCAGGAACGGAAGGACGCCTCCCCGCCAGGACCATAAGGACCTTGCACCCACGAAGGGCGGATTAAGCCGACAGTGGAGAAGTGGGACGGAGGCAGATGCAGATGATGGCGCTCCCGGAGCCGGCTGTTGATGATTGTGCTGCCGTTGATCATGACGAGTCGGAGTCGCCGCCCCCATCCCTAGGAGCTTGTCGGAATCCTGGAAGCTGAGGCAGCGTCCGGGCCAAGATTCTCAGGCAAGATCGCCTTGACGGGAGCGGGAGGGGCATGAGCTGACGGTGACAGTGCGACTAACGGTCACTTGGAGCCCGAGCCACCCTACTCCAACTTGATAGGTGGGGCCTTAGTGTCCCCATCTTCACCGGCACCATCCTCCTCGTCACTGCCGCTCAAGGAGGAACTTTCAGCATCACTTGAGCTTTGTTCTAACAACCAAGATGAGCTCGTGAGTTCTCGTAGATCTTGACGGAGAGCATGTCGGCCTCCACCAACTTGAACCGGAGAACGTGCGCCTCCATAAAGTTGTGGGCACGCGCAAAGTCTTCCACCCGTGCCTCAAGAACATGACACGCGGCGTTGGATATTCAACGTCAGCAACTGTGCACGTGCAGCCACATTCCCTGTGGATTGTCAACCTCCATCCTCCTAGCAAAAGGGAAAGGAATGCGGAAACGACTTTGGGTAGGGCCGTGCAGCCTGACGATAAAGTCTAGCGTTGTACCTTCGGTATGCCCTGGCAACAGTTGAGGCGGCATCATCGGAGGAGGGTCGGCACGACACTCGGTACCCTTCGACCACGGGCTCCTCGGTGACCCCGGGCCCATACGGCACCCCCACCTCGAGTACTGGTGTTGACCTGCGTTGCCACGACTGAAGCTTCTAAATGATCTCGAGGGGAGGCTCTCACAACCCCCACAAAAGATTGAGGACTTCCTCGACCCTCGTCATGATAAAAACCGAAGCAGCCTCAAGGCACAAGAAGTGAAGAGCGAGCCGGGCAACCCGAGGTTGGAGGAGAAAACAAGGATGGATGCGCATCGCCTACGGCATCCCTCCCGGTTTTATAGGGAGGATGTACGGGGGGTTGGCTCTCCTATGCTCCAAGGGTTGCCGCCCATCTCCACCTATGCCGTTGCCCACCATCACGGTCAAACAGGTAACTGCCCCATCAATCCAGTGCATGACGTTGCGGCTCCTGCCACGACCAGCCTTTAAGTCACGCGCACCCACCGTGAGATTCTCGCAATGCATGCGGCGTGCGTGGTGGAAATGGCCTGAAGTGGTGGGATAGTACAGAACAGCGGGTTGGCGGTCACCCCTTTGCAATTTCACACCCGTGCATCAACAACCCATTAGCACTGGGCAAGCGCGTACGGGCTAGTCTCGTGGGCTTGTATCTATGCACAAGTAATGGGGTACCCGGTGCACATGACTTATGCATAGGTGTTAAGAGCATAAACCCTTGAAGGCAACCACCAACCCAAGAAAGTATTCGGAACCAGACGCTCGGAAGACCTATAGAGGAGCCCAGGATGGGCCCAAGACGCGCCAAGAACCCCCGAGACCTACCAGGGGCCAAGGCACACACATCCTCAAGAAGACCCGACAAGTTACCCAAACGGCAAGCGCGAGCCAATCTTCCACCGGTCCACCTCATCGCCACACTAGTCACTTATCAATGAGGTATCGAGCTCCCAGATGGCTAAGTGGCTCTCACTAGAAACATGGTGAGGCGACAGAAGAAAGATTACGACCAGTTGACACCTATCCCCAAGCGTGTCAAGACAGCAAGTAACAACCGGCTAAGAGGTGGCAAGAGCCTACTGGGGATGCACCCGTGCGCACCACCTAAGGCTACATTTATGGCATTTTGTCTTGAGTGCCAGAGTTAGGAATGATAACACTATTAGCTATCTAGTCATGTACATTTGCAACTGTGGATGCCCCTTAAGCTATAAAAGGAGCCCCAAGGCAACCTCGCACACAGGATTCAGACCCTAGAACATTTGTGTACACATAGTAGCTCTCCACGGCAACCCCTGCTGGGGCAGAACACTGTGCGAGCTCCGTCTTCCTGAATCAATCCAGCAAAGCAGGAGCAGGGTTTTACGCTCCTCAGCAGCCCGAACCTGGGTAAACGCCTCTAGTCTCATCGTCGTGTTGCCTCATAGTTTCACCTCTTTGTGCAACACGATCTCCCCGCCAAACCACGAAGGGGCCAATGGCCCATAGCTCATCGAGTGCAACTTTCCACGACATAACGGATCTCACGAAAGTTTTTTTGAGTTTTGTGTGATTCAAGTTTTCATGTTTTCGGTGAGATCACGATGGATGAAGGAATAAGAAGTGATAAAAGTCTAAGATTGGGGATGCCCCATGGCAGCACAAGGTAATATACAAATAGTACCAAGCAACTAAGCTTGGGGATATTCCGGAAGGCATCACCTCTTTTTTCTAACAACCATCGATAATTTTACTTGGAGCTATACTTTTATTCATCACATATCATGAGTTTCGCTTCGAGCATCTTGTATTATATGAGTCTTTGCTTGCTTTACTGGTTAGTTTGTGATAATAATCCTTGCTACACAGACCTATTTGAGAGAGCCAAATTATGCTATGATTTGTTAGAATCGATTTTTATGCTTCACTTAAAAAAATTTAAGCCATGGAATTGCTCTAGTGCTTCACTTATATATTTTTGATCATGGAAGTGATGTTATTTTGAAGAAATCCTCTCATGCTTCACTTATATTATTTTGAGACTTGAAAGTTTTAAAGAAACGTGTCCTCTCGTTTTTCACTTATATTTGTTTGAGATCTTGTTATTTGCAATGGCAATTTTCTATAAATGAAATTAGTCCGAATGTGATAGATATGCACGAAGGATATAATAAAAACTTCTATGAAAATCATTGGATGTTAAACTTGATTTTCTATAATAGTTTTGTGATATGAAGATAGTGATACGACAGTTATGTTGATGAGTAATTATGTTTTAGTAAGAATATTAGTTTTAAGGTTTTTGATTCCCTATGCATGCACATGATGTTAATAATTATGCTATGAAATTACATCCTACTTGTGTTGCATTATTTGGTGTTAGTTATGTGTAATGTTCGCTTATGATGGTTTTTGTTCCTAGGTTGGGCGCTTCTTAATCTATTTGCCAGCCTTCACTCGTACTAAGCGGGTATACTGCTTGTGCATCCAAATCCTAAACCCATAGTTGTGCCAAATGGGTCCACCATACCTAGCTATATGCGCTATTTGAACGTCATTCTAAGTAAATTTGCAAGTGCCAACTCTAATGTTAAAAATAAATTTCTGTTTTGTGTGCTCGTACCGCTCATGAAGCAGCAAGGGGTGGCCGATATCTTCCATGTTAAATAGGTTATTCTCAAGATGAGTATTTATTCACTTGTCAATGCACGAGAGTATGGCAGTAATAGGGATGCCCAATCCCAAAATGGAAAGAAAATTTATTTTATGTTGTCAAATAATAAATTCCTTGGAAAGTGTTGGTATGGACGGTACCCGAGGATGAGGCTAGCCGTGGAATGTGAAAGAAAGGTGGAAAAAAGAATAATTTTATTTTCCAGTTTGGGAACCTCCTATGATTTGTTTAGAATGGGAGATATTGGAAACTCCTAGTCATTTTCGTTGATAGGAAAACCATACCACCCAAAATATTTTATCTATAAAAATTTCACTTTGTGGTATGACACCCCTACAAATCCTTACTTCCCTCTGCGAAGGGCCTATCCATTTAATTTATGCATTTTTTATTTTGAATTGGAGACTCCATATTCTCTTTTAAAGCACCAACTATGGAACACCAAATATGCATGAATGGATCAATTATGGAGCATGATCAGCTAGGATAGTGTTCTTGATCATTGATATTTTGAAATACTTAGTAGCTTGTTGATATGTTTGAGTATTGAAGTTTTCATTTCAAATTATAGACTATTGCTTTGAATCATCTTCAAGTACATTTGTCCATGCTAAAAACAAAATAATATGATGAACATGTTAGGCAGCATTCCACATCGAAAATTCTGTTCTTATCTTTTACCCACTCAAGGATGAGCGGGAATTAAGCTTGGGGATGCTGATTTGTCTCCAACGTATCTATAATTTTTATGTTCTGATCATTTTATAGCAACTTTATATCATTTTTTGGGACAAACCTATTGACGTAGAGTGTGAGTTGCTGTTTTTTTTCCTTCGTTGAAAATCAATACCAGATGAAGTCCAAATGCCACAAAACTTTTTGGAGATTTTTTTGGACCAAAAGGAAACTTGAGGACAAAGGATGATCACCCGAGGATGCCTAGGTGGCCCACTAGTCACTAGGGCGTGCCCAGGGCCCCTGGCGTGCCCTAGTGCGTAGTGGGGGCCTCAGGCACCTCCTCCACTGACTCTGAGCTCTATAAATACTCCAATATTCCATAAACCCTAGTGGAGTCGACGAAAAATTATTTCCACACACGCAAGTTCAAGAAGCCATGCAATCCAATCTAGAGCCCGTTCCAGAGAGGAACATAATCACGCAGGCGTTCATCATCATCATTAGTGATCCTCCGATGATGTGTGAGTAGTTCAAATCCGACCTACGTGTTTGTGCGCAGTAGCTAGATGGCTTTCTCTCTCATTTTTCTTCTCAATACAATGGTCTCTTGGAGATCCATTTGATGTAACTCATTCTTTTGCGGTGTGTTTGTTGGGATCCGATGAATTGTGAGTTTATGATCAGTTCTATGAAATTATAACCACTCTTGATTATTATAGCTTTGTAGTTCTTCTCGGATTTAAGATTTTTGTCTGGCCAACTTGATCTTTTATCTTACAATGGGAACATGTGCTTTGTGATAGGTTCGATCTTGCGGAGCTCAATATCAGTGAAAAAAAGAGACATAACATGCATGTACCGTTGCTATTGAGGATAAAACGACGGGGTCTATTCCGACATGACTAGATCTTGTCTACATCATGTCATCATTCTTACAGAGTTACTCTATTTCTCCATGAACTTAATACACTAGATGCATGCTGGATAGCGGTCGATGTATGGAGTACTAAAAGTAGATGCAAGCAGAAGTCGGTCTACTTGTCTTGGATGTGATGCCTATATACATGATCATTGTCTTGGATATCATCATAATTATTTGCTCTCCTATCAATTGCCCAGCAGTAATTTCTCTACCCACTATTTTCTATTTTCCTAAGAGAAGCCACTAGTGAAACCTACGGCCCCCGGGTCTATTTCACATCATCTATTTGCAATCTCTACTTTGCAATTCACATTTCCGTTTTATTTTCTCTTCTATTTTCATATCTATATTATCAAAACCCCCAAAAATACCTTGCTGCATTTTCTTTTCTATCGTTTTATTTTCTATCGTTTTATTTGCATCTATCAATTTAACCTTTTACTTTAGCCACAAGGGATGGACAACCCCTACATGCGGTGGGTTGCGAGGATCTATTGTTAGTGTGGATGTACGGCTTACATAATCTTGTGGATCTTCCTACTGGATTGATACCTTGGTTTCATAATTGAGGGAAATACTTGCCAACGTTGTGTTACATCAACCTTTAAGCTTGAAGGCAAACCAACGCAAATCAGTGGGGAGTCAAGACCGCACGACAACTTTCAACCCATGGTGAGAAAGTTTTATATCAAACTTAAAAACAAATATCAATACCGCGGGCGCGAGCTAGTGGGTTTGTTCTCGATAATTTCGATGACAAGAATGGGGAGAACCGACAACTAAGAATGGATGCAAGTTTGTAAAAAATGATGGTGATGGAGTATCGATGCAATGCGCATGATGCGTTCATCAATGCAACAAACAAATAAAGCACACGGAAAAACTAAAAATAACTAGAAGGCATCTCAAGCATCGGTCTTGGGCTTTTACAACTATCCTCCACTAACTATATAGGAATAGGAAAGGAAGAGCAAAAACTCAGTTTCTTCTTTAACAACCGAGTGAAACCAACAAAACTTGGAGGTTGCAACGAGATGTACAATGACATGAGGAACAAACAAGAATCCAAAAAAATATGGAGAGCAATTAGGTTGAAAAAAGAAGAAAACTTGATATGATGGAAAGAAATTGGAAAGTGGGCACAACACTGTAGCTAAATGGATAAGCTAGGAAAAACATGATCTTGACAAAGTGTGGCACACCCTGTTTATTAAAACTTTTCCAAAATCAATGATGTGAGTGCCATGGTTGTCAATGTATGCTTGTATGCTTGATTGTGTATTATCAAAACCGTGTTTTTCATAACTTAAATATTCTCAAAATTCTTCTTCTTATTTCTGGTTATTTCAAAACCCTGGTTTGGGTTGCACTACAAGACCTTCATGGCAAGAGAGTGCTCTAACCCAAAGTTGGTGATTTCGTTCTAAAACTATTTTAGTTTACCAAAACCATAAAATAATTATTTTACAAATTATTTTCCTATTTTATTTGCATGTCCATTTCTGAGGCCACAAATGATATTCCTATGTGGCAAAATACTTTTCTGCCTTAGGAAAATCTGAGAAATTTGGAGATACTCAGAGGACATATATTTTTCATACATAAGAATTTCGAAACCTATTTATATTATAAATAATTGAGTAAAACCTTGAAAACCTCTTCTGTCTGTTTTGACCTTTTGAAATATTTCCAAAGGAAATATTCTCAATAAATTCCTAGAAAATTCCAGTGACCCCCCTAAGCCATATTTGGTGCCCATATAAAATTTCACCTTGATCCAAGGTGGGTAGGGTCACCAAATAATTCCAAAACCCTTTCTGTCCAGTATGAAGTTAGAGCAACTCTAGATAACAAAGTTTATCCAATGGAGTTGAAACTTTGCAAGAGTGCCTAATACCTCAAATGAGGACTCCCTGCCAAAAATGGGATTTGTGGGACTTGATTTGCCCACACTCCCTTTGGAAGGGACAGATCTGGCCATTTAGGAGTGATTTCAAGTTTACATAGCTAAACTTGTCCAATGGATCTGAAACTTGGTGTAGCCTCATGTTTTTGCCCCAAACCTAGTCATGTTAAGTTTCATAGCCAGTGGTAGGGTGCAACATCCCCAAACCACTGTCCAGCACCTTCTGACATTATGGCAAAACCCCTCTTTACCCCAGCTACACCCATTCCCTTTCTCTCAAACTCCTAGATTAGGTGTCCAACATCAATGCCCAACTCCAGTCAAGTGGATCTTCTCTCGTTCTAAATAGAAAAGCCAAAAACCCCAATCTAAGCTTCAGCCCAAGGCTGACAGCACGTGTTTTCCACCCGTCCTTTGATTAGCTGATGTTCCCACGAGATTCAAACGGCAAGGCATCTCAAAGCAAGGGCACAGGACACGCCAGATGCATCCAAGGCACCCCAGAGCATGCCAGCATGCCGTGGCATGCCAAAGCTACGCTTTGGGCACGATAGAGAAAGCAACCGAGGTGGGGGCGACTCCCTCGGCCAATTCCAGCCTCCCCGCGGTGCCCCTACTCTCCCCCGAGAGCTCCTCTGCATTGGGCAGCCCCCAGGGCCCCTCCTTTTCTGCGCTCAGAGCCGGTGCGACGCGTGCCAGCGCGCACTAGTTTCGGCCAAAGGAAAGAGGCCACGCAGGCACGCCACTCCTCACTTCCCCTCTCTCACAGTGAGCTCGGAGGACCAAAACCACGTCCTAACTCCGTGGTTTTGACCCCAACCTCTCTTTGTGCCCCCCTGTGCGCCACGGTGATACCACTGGAGCTTCCAGCCCGGTGCACCGTCGCAGACCTATATAAGGCCACCCCCTTGCTCTAGCATCCCCACTCCACTCCACCTAGACCCCAATCACCTCCCTAGCCACCCCCTCGAGCAAGCAGAGCCCCGGTCTTCGAGATCAACCGAGGCCCCTCCGCCTCGGAGCTTCGGTTGATCTCTAGCTACACGTCGGTTCTCGCACACCCTCTTCCCAACTACACAGTCCCCGTGACCCCAAGAACATTTCCCCTCACTTCCCCGAGCGATTCCGTGCCCGTAGCCACCATCCCCACCAGTGACCGAAACCTGTCCACCGCGGCCACCTCATCGCCGGTGAACGAGGACCCCCCGTCATCAACTCAACCACTAGCAGTGAGGAGATGACGAGCCGGACCCATTCCCGTTGGTGTTAGGGCCTGAGGACGTCGGTAGCCCTGCCGACGTGCTCCTCCTCCTCTCTGTCCAGAGGAGGAGACGACCCCGGCATGTGTGCCCCAACTGTCGGTGGCCCATCCTCCCCTCACTTGCGACCGCAGCCGCTAACCGTAGGGGCCCGCGCGTCAGGTTCAAACCGGACGACGCGCGCCTGGGCAGGCTGGCTAGCTGGCCATCTCGGCCGGCCCAGCCCGAGGCCGAGCCAGGCCAGGATTGTTGCCCTTTTTCTTTTTAGTTAAAACTCTGTTTTAAAAGATTTTTAGAAAATATTTAACAAGTGGAAATTAACGATTCTTCCACCATTATTCTTCTAAAAATGAGGAGTATTTAATAGAACTCTTAGGCAAATGTTTAGGACACCTTATCTGTTTTATGATAATTAAAAATGCTATTTGGAATAGTTTTGCTTCTATTAAATTGATTTTAAAAATAATCCTTTCACTAAAACCAGAGACAAGTATTTTTAAAATAACAATATGGATTTATCAGAATTAAACAGCATTTTTAAAGTGATTTTGTGATCTGTTTTTGAGTGAGCTACTTATTGCTTTTTATTTATTACGACAATAGAAACCATGCTGGACGAAGGAGTTGGACTTGAAGACCCCGAAAACCCCGGATAATTAGCTGACCAAGGCAAGCAGCCCTTTGACCATGTTTGAGCACATGTTATATTGCATGCTAAGTAGAAGAAATCTTTTCGTTGCATATGATCATAAGTATCGGTAAATCATTGAAGTCATGTTACCGATGGCTCCTCCGGAGCACTTGCATCTTGAGCATGATCCTACCATCTATGAGGGTCACGCTAATATCATGTTGACAAGTAGAGCTAAGAATAGTAGAAGCATGAGCATGATGATGGTATAAATCAAAGGTTTATGAAAACCCCGTAGGGTTCCACTAATGCCCTAGGGTGATGATGAGTTAGGTGGCCACTTTTGGTGAAGTGGTGCACTACGTATGTTGTGTGTGTATGGTTTCGGAAATGGGAATAGATTTACGATGTGTCGACCGTCCCAACCTTACATTTACGACCACATTACCCCTTTATGGGAATGGGCTTTGTTGATTACTCTGGTCGGTGCTAGTAAAGAACCACATTACAAGTGGCGGGAGTGATGTGTGGTCACTCTCGGGACGGGGTCGTGCTAGGTAGGACGACTATGCCGTTTTTACGTGTTGCTGGCACATTATTGGTCCCGCATGGATGATATTGTCCAGAGTCGGTGCTCGTAAGTCGTACATCATGTGGGCTGGGTACCAATCGAGTGGACCTCTTTGTCTAGTATCGTAAGGGGAAAGACAATGATCGGGTACTTACCTCCAGTATGTTATATACCGCGAGTCGTGGATGACATGAAAGTTCCCCGGATCTCGTGGGTCCAGCATACAATCTCTGCAGAGTGTAAAACTATTCGAATAGCCGTGTCCACGGTCAAGGACAGTTGGGTAATCCTGCTTAAACTACGTCCAGTCGTTTCCGCATAAACCAAGTGTGTGTGTTTTTAATCGTGTTAATATGAAAGAGTTGATATGAGCAAGTTTGGTGACTTGGCATATCGGGTGAACCCAGAGTGTTTAGTCCATAACAGATATATTGATATCTGTAACTTGTGCTTCTAAATACCATCTAGCTTATGCTGCATATCCATGAACATGTTTATTATAGTTAAGTTGCTATCCACCAAATAATGCATATCACTTGTTTTTACTAGTTGGTTCTTTGAAGGACCACACATGGAGGATCTGATGTTGGCAGTGGAGATAGCCGCACGAGAGGCGCTCGTGGGTCTCCACGACATCCTTCCCTAGATGGATAACAGGCGAGCTACTCATCACCTACCTTTTATTAAGGACGTGATCGACGGAAGTTGGACCCTCAACCAATATTCAGAGGACGGAACACCACTGAGGTTTCAGACCTACTTCAACCTCTCCGCCGACACCTTGACTCGCCTTAGGGAGGAGGGGTTGACCGCTACACTGGTCGTGAGGGAGTTCCTCAGTCGGCGGATTGCCCCCCTTCAAAGCCACTCCCGCACGATGTGGCCCTTCTTCGGGCCGGAGGACCCCAAGCGGCTCCATATGAAGCGCTTTCCGGTTAACGCGATTAACGGGATGCTCCACATCCTGATTGGCGAGACTGCCGACTGCATTCCCCATGAGGGGTGTCCCTTGTACAAGTACAAGAACGGGGAAGACATTGTTCGGATAATGCCCCTCTTTGATTAGTGAGGGCTGCTTTCGGAGAGCCACGAAGGGCCTTGGGAGAAACCTGTCCTAGTAGTTCCGGAACATAGAGCCCTAATGGTCCTGGAGCCCCCAGCTAGGGGGCGAACACTCGCATTGGTCCCAATCCGAGGGGAGTAATGGCGTCTCTCCGAGCCTAGAGCGAACACCCCCTAGCCTAGCGCGTGCCGTCCCGCCATCTGTCAGGGCTCGGGAAAGTGGTCAAGACGAGCCACACCACAGCACGAGCAACGCGCCTGGTCGTGCACAACTCCATCCTCACCCATCGAGGGTGTGGGCGGAGGGCAACGATTCCCCCAGCACCCACCACGGGATGCAACGCAAATGAAGACGTGTTGATGGCCCCCTCGGGGCACCTTCCTCCATGGCGAGTGATGAGCCGATGGGGACGAAGCCACTAGCCACCTCGGCCGTCCCGACCAACGGTGCAGACGGCTTCAAGGACCTAGCCGCATTGGAGGGCCCCTCGAGCCCTCCACATGCGATGCCCTGCCTTGATGGGGTGGGGCGAGCATCAACTGGCTGCCTGCCCCCGACAGGTGGTGCTGGAGCCTCGGGGACGCCGTCGGTGGATAAAGGAACTCGGCCGAGCCAGACTGGGCCCGGGCACTCGTGGTCTCCTAGACCTTCATCTATCAGGACCTCCCGTGGAATGCCCTGAGCACGTTGGGGCAACTCCGGGAAGAGCATTGGGATGTCGATGCATGCTTAGCAGAGGATCACTTGCGCTTGGCTCATGGGTGGAATCAGCTTGACGTGGAAGTCAAGCTGAGTCACTGCCAACATGAATCGACACGCATGAAGGTCGAAGTATCCACCACTGAGGCGAGGGTGGCGTGCGATTGCGCCCTCCGTGAAGCCGAAGAAGCAGTCGAGCGCCGAGAGGCTACAAAGGCCTGCATGTGGGAGCTTAAGGCTTCAAACGCCGCTTTGGAGCTGCAGCTTCCGGAGTGGAGGGTCGAGGAGCAGGGGGCGCGCGAGCTCACCGTCCGTGAGGCAGATCTCCGGGTCCTGGAACATCAGCTTGCATTGATGTTGTTGGAGCTGGAGTTGGAGCGCGAGCGGCTGGAGGCACTGGATCGAGATCTTACCGTTGTCGCGGTCACGTACAATGAACGAGTGGAAAAGATCCAAGGGGATGCCGACGCGCTGGTTAAGCAAGGCCGCGAGGATTACAGGAAAAAACTAAAATTGTAGGAGAGCCGCTTCATGGCTCAACACGGAGAGTTGTAGCATGAGATAGATGATCTTAAAGAGGCTCTAACTCTTGTGGAAGGCCAACGGAAAGTTGCGCTTCAGGTCCAAGTGACCGTGGCAGCGGAGTTGTCATCACTTCAAGGGAAAGTGGGCGGCACAGCGTCCCTTGTGGAGCGGGCGACTGACCAGGCAAAGGAGGCCCGGGGGCTGCAGCTCATGCGCTCGAAGATGTTCCGAGGCCTCAAGTGGCGGGCATGCTGTGCCCTAGGTTCCATCTTCGGAGGGAGCGTCTTCAGTCCTCTTGTGCCTGATGATGCTAGTTATCCTGATTTTTTCACAAATGTCGTGGAACAGCTAGAGGCAGGCGCCACACAGGTGGGTGTCTTGATTGAGGAGGAAAGCCGCGATCTCGTGTCCCATGTGTTGATGCACGTCTTCAACAACCTCCTCCGCGCCCCCACTTCGATTTTGAGGCCACAACGACCCCCGTTCCTAAGGTCATCCACAACGCCCTCGGGAAAGCGGGGGGAGACCACCTCAACACCCTGATCATGCAATTTGCCCTTCACAACCTCGAGGGTGAGGGGGTGCCGAGGGACACACAATCGATGATGACGGTGATGGAGCTAAAGCACAGGGGGATGACAATGGCGATGAGAGTGACGCATCCCTCTAGGAGTCCCCTGACCCCCATGTCCATGCCATCTTGTAGCCCCACCGAGGCATGAAGCCAGAGGCTTTTGCTTCGAACTACGCGCTCTTGTCATGAATACTTGTGCTTTTGTGTGGCTTCCTCTGGTGCCACTCCATACCTTGTATTATCTGAATGCAACCCTTATGTGAGGTTAGCCATCCCCAGTGAACCCAACCGTGATCATCAGAGTACGTCCAAGCGGCGAGGATGCCCGGAGCAGGTCGATATCCTCCCGAGGTGGTACCCTCAATAGTTCGTCCTTTCCCCAAATGTCGTGCTTTTCCTCGCATGGGGTGTTTTGCCTCCGTGCATGACACACGCTCGTTAGCTTGCTCTTGCCAGTCATATGAAGGAATTAGGCACTAATAGCCTTGGTGAGGTGGCGCACGTGGGGACAGGCCCATGCACGGAGCCTATATCTCGGGCGTGGGCACCATACCCCAGCCCCCACTCATCTGACATTCAAGGGGGAAACGCCGAGCGCGCATGGTAAGAAAAGAGAAAACCAACGAAACTCTATAAAAATGAGAAGACCAAGATCTTTATAAAATCCAGAGGCGAACTTGTTCACCATCACAAAAGGGGAGATGCGGCTGCCGTGTCACCCTAGTGAGCTTGTTTACAAGTAAAAAAGAAGGGAAGAAAAGCTGCTCCCATATCCAGGACGGGTCAGTCTAGAAATAAATGCGGCCGCTGTGTCCAACACGGGTCAGCCTAAAAGAACTGCGACTGCCGTGTCTAGCACGAGTCAGCTCGGGGTTAGTTGCGGCCCGCCGGTCATCTTAATCGATCATTCCCCAAGCGCGATCTATGGGGCTTCCACTTGGGCATGGGCATAGTCGTGATTTGACAGTCATTCCGCTAGCATGAAGCATAGGGACTTCCACTTGGGTGTGTGCGGGAACCCTCCTCCGAGGCCACGACGCGGGACGTCATGGGCTTCCGCATGGGAGGTTTCGGGCATATACAACTCACTAATCCTTACATGAGAGTGTCACGGGTAGAACTTCCTGAGGTGCTGAATGTTCCACACGTTCGTTACCAGGCTCCCACCCTGTGTCTCCACGCCCGCAATGCCAGGCCAAGAGACATGGGCGATCCTGAAGGGGACCTCCCACATGGGCGAGAGAATGTGAACGCTCTCCCTAGAGAGGACCCGCCTCACGACAAGGTCCCTAACCTCGAGGGTACGAGGGCAGACCTCGTGGTTGTGGTAACGCTGCAAGGCTTGTTGGTATCTCGCGGCACGAAGGGCGGCCCGGCGGCGGGCCTCCTCGAGGAACAGGAGGTCCGCTTCCCGCGAGTTGGCTTGATGCGCCTCATCAAACGCCAACACTCGCGGGGAACCTTACTTAAGCTCCGGGGGAGGACCTCCTCAGCCATGTAGAGAAGGAAGAAGGGTATATCACCAGTGGGCTTAGTTATGGTGGTGCGGATGGACCACAACACGCATAGTAGCTCATCGAGCCAGCCCTTTATCCAGGCCTCAATCTTCCACTTGAAGCCCATGTTCTTGAGGCCCTTGAGGACCTCGACGTTGGCGCGCTCAGCCTAGACGTTGCTGTGCGGGTGAGCCACGAATTCGTAGCCTATCTGCGTACTAAGGTTAGTGCAATATGACTTAAAGAGACCACTTGTGAATTTGGACGCCTTCTCAGTGATGATGCGGCTGGGGATGCCGAATCGACATACGAGGCCCTTGATAAACCTGACGAGCAAGCTGGCCGGGATGGCGCGGAGGGCTTCGAACTTTGTCCACTTGGTGATTTAGTCGAGGCGTTGTAGAGGTAGTGATATCCACCAGCCGCGTGGGGGAATGGGCCTAGTATGTCAAACCCCCATACCTCAAAGGGGCTGGAGAGCGGAATTGTGTGCAGCCCGTGCACGGGATGATGGATTTGCTTGACGTGAAACCGGCACGCCTCGTAAGACCGGACCGGATCGGTTGCGTCGCGGAGCACTGTGGCCCAGTAGAAGCCATTGCGGAACACCTTACCATCGAGGGTGCAAGACGAGGAGTGGTGCCCACGATCCCCTCCATGGATCTCAGCGAGCAACTCGCTCCCTTGCTACTCCCAAATGCACCATAGTGAGACGTCCTTGGGCCACCTATGGTACTGCTCCGCATCCCGCAAGCTATAAGTAGTGGCGTGCCGGACAACGCGCTCTGCTACCTCGTCTTCCGTGGGGAGGTCCAATCATCTTCCTAGGGCTCCAGCGGCAGCAGCAACCGGTCTGCCAAGGGGGGCTCCAGCGCCAGCAGCAACCGGTCTGCCAAGGGGAGGTCCAATCACCTTCCTCGGGCTCTAGCGCCAGCAGCAGGTAGGATTTGAACTCGATGGTCCAATCACCTTCCTAGGGATCCAGTGCCAGCAGCAACCGGTCTACCAAGGGGGGCCACTGCCAGGGCACCTGTCAGTGGTGCAGGTGGAAACCCCTCAGGCAGCGGCATGGTGCTGGTGATGCGCGGCACGGCCGTCGGCTTGAGGAGCCTTTATTAGAAGATATCGGGTCGCTTTGGCTCCTGATGTGATGCTCATTTGGCAATGTCATCGGCCTCCTGATTGGCACCATGGAGAATGTGCTACAATTCTTAACCAATAAACCGTTTCTCGATCTTTTGTACCTCCAGTAGGTAAACCACCATATGCTCGTCCTTCGGTTTGTACTTCTTGTTGGAGAAGGTGATGAGGAGCCGGGAGTCAACCTTCACAATGAGACGCTTAATGCCAAGTGCCGAGGTGGCCTTCAGACTGGCGATCACACCTTCTTATTCTGCAATGTTGTTGAAGGCTTTCATGTCGTGCACGAAGCAGAACTAGACCGCATAGCGAACCTTGTCTCCTTTTGGCGAAGTGAGCACCACACAAACCCTCGCGCCTTGCATAGAAAAAGCACCATCGAAACACATGACCCAGCCACACGGTGCTTCATCTCGAGGCAGGGAGGATTCGCCTTCGTGAGGCTCCTCTTCAGTCGGGTCTATCCTCTCTGTGATGAAGTCCAACGGGGCCGCACCCTTGATGACCGTGGTGGTCCAGAATTCCAGCTCGAAGGAATGTAACTCGATTTTACACTTGACAACCCTGTCAGTAGCGGTTTGGCTGCACGGGATATGCTTAGGGGATAGGCAGAGACAACCTTGATTGGGTGCCCTTGGAATTAGTGGCACGAGCGTGAGGAGGAGCTTCTGCTCCATGGGATAACGCTCGCCCGCTTCCCTCAACACTGTAGTGACATGGTATATGTGGTGCTCCACGTGCCTCGCGCTTGTGGTGTTGCCGTCATACCCGTCGAGTGGCACAAGGGGCGAGGCCACGAGGACTTCCAGAGGCACTGCATAGTGGGTCTCGGGGGCCTCCTGAGGGTAGGCAGCCTCCGGAGGGAAGACCTCCTTCGGAGGGCGGGAAGCCCCCTTAGAAAAAACGTCCTCCTAGGTGAGGGCGGCCTCCTGAAGGGCGCCCGCACTTGGCCCTTACATAGCTTGTGTAATTTCTTGTGACGCCTTCAGGGTGGCCACTTGCTGCTTCTTGACACGAGCATGTCCTTGTCTCTCCACTACGAGTTCCGCACTCGCTATCAGAGGGGTGGCCGCCAGTTACAGTAGCAGGCGCTCGCGAGGTCGAGGTGCGACCATGACGGGAGGGCTTGTGAGATACTTCTTACGGTCCGCGAAGGCCGAGTCCGCTTCAAGGGTCCATGTGAACGGACCCATCGTTTTCATCAACTTGAAGAATGGAAACACCTCGCTCGCCGAATTTGGACATGAAGCACTCGAGGAGGCCAGACACCACACCAACTTCTTCATCTCCTTGAGGGTATGGGAAGGGCGCATCTGCTTGATGTCCATAACCTTCTCCGGGTTCGCTTCAATTCCCCGATGAGATACGAGGAAGCCCAGGTGCTTGGCAGATGGGACCCCGAAGACGCACTTGTCGGGGTTGAGATTCAGATTGACTTTGCATAGATTGGCAAAAGTCTCTTCCAAATATCCAATGAGCGTCCTGGCCTCATGTGTCTTGAGCACGATGTCATTGACATATGCCTCGATGTTCCTTCCCAACTTGGGGCCAACACAATCTGCATTAGCTGCTAGAAGGTGGCCCTAGCGCTCTTCTGGCCGAAAGGCATTCTTACATAGCTGAACACCCCAGAAGGGTAGACCAAGCATGGTTTTTCCGCACCCCCCATTGCCATCTTGATCTGGTGGTAGCCCAAGAAGCCGTCCAAGAAGCAACAGGCAGTAGAGTCAATGATTTGGTCGGTGTGTGGGAGCGGGAAGGAATCTAGTGGGCATGCCTTGTTGAGGTTGGTGAAGTCGACGCACCTCCGCTCCTTGCCACCCTTCTTTGGGATGATGACAGGGTTGGCAAGCCATCCCGGGTGGACCACCTCACGGTTGACCCCGGCCCCTTGCAACTCTTGTAATTCCTGAATGATGCAACATTGTTTTTCCGGTGCTTGGATCCATGTCTTCTACTTGACAGGGCGCATGTTGGGGCACACCGCCAGGTGATGCTCGATCACGTCCCTCGACACCCTCATTAAGTCGGTCTCCTTCCAAGAGAACACGTCTGCATTCACCCTGAGGAAGGCGACGAACGCACTTTCTTGCTCCGGTGGAAGGTCGGCGCCTATGGTGAAGGTAGGGCTTGGGTCGTTGCCATCAAACGATACCTTCTTCGTCTTGGTCCGGTCCTTAGAGAAATGTAGTTTCTGTCACAACGGGGATACCTTGGGAAGGCTGTCGGGAGACACCGCTTTGCCCCATAAACTGCCTACACAACCACAGGGGTCTTGTACTCATGTGTGAGGTAGATCACCGCATCCCTCTCACCGCATTGACGGTCAGGACGCCGCCATAGTCGGGGATCTTGACGATGTTGTACCCCGGATGGGTCGCCACCATAAATTTTGCGAGCGCAGGGTAACCAAGGATGGAATTTTACAGGAGGCTGATGTGCACCTCATCAAAATCAATAAGCTCGACGTGGTAGTTGGAACGGGTATCGAAGGTGAAGCGGAGACGGATCTCGCCGAGAGGGGCCGCAATCTCACCGACCACCCCATAGAAGGGTCTGGTAGGCTTCGGCCAGCTGTAAGGCACTTGAAGCGCCTCAAAGTCCATGACGGAGATGATGTTGAGCCTGGCGCCCCGTCTATGTGGTTCTTGGTGAAAGCGACAATGCTGATGGTGGGGGTACACACCATGGGGAGTGATCCCATGGAAACCCTAGACCTAGGGTGATTACCGGCTTCGAAGGTGATGTCGTGCCACACCCTATTTGGCCGGGGAGTGATCCTTGGGAGCCCCACTCCTTCGCGCCCCCGAGGGCCCCGCTTGCCCAATGGAAGGACAACTTGGAGTGTGGGCCAGCGTCTCGCGCCTGGGCTCCGCCTAGGATACACGCCACCGCGCGTTGCCCTTGGCACGTCGTGGTGTCTCTGCTAGCTACGGGCGTGTCACGTCGATGCCCGTATGGGCCAACGCGCTGGGGGCTGTGCTCCATAACCACCGTGCACTGCAACGAGGAGCAAGGCGGTGGAGAGGGCACCCCGGCACCTCCGGTCATGGTGGCGGGCTTGGCGCGACGGCCCTGCCGGGTGCCGGGCCTAGCATCCACTGGTTGGTGGCGGAGAGGCCTGCACGCCCTCATCAGCGTTGCTTGGGTGTTTGTCTGTCCGAGGCCGGTGTTAGAGGGGGGCTGCGGCACGGCCGTCGTCCCTCCTCTCGGGAGGACGCATGGTGGAAGCCTGGCATTCACAGGCAGCGGGGTGAGTGACGTTGGCGGCTTTAGCACAGGCGAGGTCATAGTGACCACCGGTGCCTACCTGTGTGGATTGGGTGATGCGAGCGGTCGCGCGCTTGGTGCACGGACGACGGCTGTTGGACATGGGGTCGATGAAGCTGGATCCGGAGAACGGCTGCACACCCCTAACTGGCGCGCCAAATGCCGGAATCGGGGCTCCGTAGATCCAGATAGATTTGAAAACAAGGGTGCGCTCGCTCTCCAACCCTGTTGTGTCGCTCAACCTCATGGCGACTCTCTGGTGACTCTCACAGTTTACCCAGGTTAGGCCTCAGAGTTTAAAACCCTACTCCTACTTCTCTCAATTGCTCGTGGGAGAGAGTGAGTACAATGTGAATTCTTTCCCTAATGGATTCGATGGATCCCCCTGTGATGGAGGTATGACCTCCCACTTATAGAGGCCTTGGTCATCTTCCCCCCAAAAACACACTTGGCAGGAAGGGTTGCCACAACGGTCATTTTGAAAGGGTACAAAACTTCAGCCTACCCTGACAAAGGTGGTCTTCGCGTGCCAAAGCTCTTCGCCATGATACGCTCGTGGGCTTGGGGTGACCTCTGTCCTACCGAGCTCCCAACATTGGTCCTCTTGCACCAAGTAGGAAATCTTTAGGGTTGCTTTGAGAACCCGCGGGCTGGCTCTACTCCTTTAACACCAAAGGGGAAACCTCTCTATCCATTCTTACTGGCACCACCCCTGTGGCGCCTGCGCGGCTTGTATTGCCCATGTGAGGGGGCAGGGCCATGCGCCCCCACTTGGTTGCCCTTGACTAGTCTGCCCTAGGAGGGCGTCATGGGCGGCCTCAGGACGCACCTTGGTGGCATCCTCCTTAATGCGACCCTTGGAATTGATTCCCGATGCCTGTCTCACGAGGTGAAGGCCCTCGCGAGGGTCTCGCTTGGGTCCAAAGGCCCACGGGCCTTGGTAACCATGGTCCCACGGGCTCGACAGCCTCTACTTGACTAGCTCATTGAGCAAATATGGCTAAGGTTTCCTAGCCATAGACATAAGTATTCATTTCATAAAGGGGTCACATTATTAGGAGAATGATGTGATGGACAAGACACAAACCTTAAGCATAGCGTTTGATCGTATCCACTTTACTGCTTTTGCTTTCTGCAAGTCAATGTATGTGTCCCTATGACCATGAGTCATGCAACTCACTAGCATGGGAGGAATTCCTTGTGTGTATCAAACGTCAAAACATAATTGGGTGATTATAAGGATGCTCTACAGGTATCTCCGAGGGTGTATGTGGAGTTGGCATGGATCAAGACTAGGATTTGTCACTCTGTATGACGAAGAGGTACCTCGGGGCCCACTCGATAATACGACATCACAAGAAGCTTGCAAGCAATGTGACTAAGGAGCTAATCATGGGATCTTATATTATGGAACGAGTAAAGAGACTTGCCGGTAATGACATTGAACTAGGTATGGAGGTACCGACGATCGAATCTCGGGCAAGTAACATACTGATGGACAAAGGGAACGAAATACAGGATTAGCTGAATCCTTGACATTGTTGGTTCGACCGATATAGATCTTCGTATAATATGTAGGAACAAATCACTACTGGAATCCAGTTCTTTGCCATCAGCCAGTTCTTTGCCGTGTGCTGGCTGATGGCAAAGAAACTCTTTGCCGTCAGCTAGCCTGAACAGACGGTAAAGGTCTGATTGATGGAAAATAAATATTTTTGACATTGGCCAGACCTTTGCCGTGTGCCAGCGGACGATAAAGAGCCCTAGGGCAGACGACAAAGGGGAAAGATGGGTCCCACTTGAATGTGGGCTTGGCCAGGTCCAACGGACGTGCTCTTTGCCGTCCGCCTGGCCTCTGCCATTAGCCGTGGGCCTCTTTACCGTCCGGGTGCACACGACCAAGAGGACGTGCCTATAATGGCCGTTCCCCCCCACTGCCACACACTCTCCCCCACTCTCACTCTGCCCCCGCACGCCTGCCACTCCTGCACCTGACACTCCCCACCGCTGTTCACTCCTGCGCCGCCTCCTGCCCTCACCCGCCCTCGGCGCCGCCCCTCCCATCACCGCCCCGCTACACCGCCCCCTCCCCTCACCTTGCCGTTGGGCACTCCAGCGCCACCCCCAGCCCTCACCCACCCCTGGATCCACCACCACCCCGCCGCCGACCACTCCTGCGCCGCCCGCCCCATCTCCTCCACCACCACGCTGCCCCTCCTCCACCACCATGCCACCCCTCCCCGCGCACCCCTACTCCTCTACGCCATGCGTCGGCCCCCACCCCGCCGCAGCTAGTGCCCTGCCCCCGTACCTGCTGCAGCCGGCGCCTTGCCCCCGCCCGACGACCCTGCCGGCGCCCTGCCCCTGCCCGACGCCCCTGCAGGTGTGTTTTTTTGTTCCTTTTTTGCTTTATTTCCTGTTTTTTAGATTACATAGTTAATTTAGATAGTTAGTTTATTTTATGTTTTCTAAAATTAGATAGCTATTTTTTTGTGTTTTTTTGTTAAATTAGATAGTTAGTTTTTTGCTTCATTTCCTGTTTTTTCTGTTTATTAGGTAGAAAAAAGTAGATAGAAAAGAAAAAAATAGATAGAAAAGAAAAAACTTAGAAGAAATTAAAAGAAGAAAAAAACTAGAAGAAAAAAGAAGAAGAAGAAGAAGAAGAAGAAGAAAGAGGAGAGGAGGAGAAAGAGAAAAGAAAGAAGAAGAAGAAGAGGAGGAGGAGGAGGAGAAAAAAGAATAATAATAATAATAAGAAGAAGATGATCAAGAATACGAAGAAGAAAGAAGAGGACCCCGAACCCCGACCCCCGACCCACGACCCCCGACGCCCGACGCCACCAACCTCCGACCCCTGACGCCACTGACACCCGAGTCCCGATCCGCGACACCCGACACCACTGACTCCCGACCCCCGACCCCGACTCCACTAACGCCCGACGCCACTGACCCTCGATTCCCGGCACCACGGACCCTCGACCCTCGACCCCTGACGCCCGACGTCACTAACCCTCGACCCCCGACCCCCGACCCCCGAAGCCACTAACCCTCGACCCCCGACCCCGACCCCCGACCCCCGATGCCACTGACCCCCAACCCCCGATCCCCGACACCTCTTCGCCCTCTTGTTGACAGAAAAGACCCCGACCCCCGACGCCAGTGACCCTGGACCCCCCACGACACTGACCGCTGACCAGCGATGCAACTAACCACCGACCCCCGACACCCGACACCACCGACACTCGACGCCAATAAGCCCCGACACCCGACACCTCTTCTGCCTACTGTTGAACGAGAAGGTGCTTTTCGGCCTTCTAGAGGCCGATGGGGTCATAGTTTTGTAAGGTATGAGTTATGTCACATATTTTCTGATTATGTTAATTATAAAAACATCATATTTGTGTTGATCGGGTGAATTTCAATGTGCAGTTGTTCGACGACCTCCACGTGCGTTGGACGAGCTCCGCCCCTGCGTTTTTTGGTGAGCGCAAATGACCTCTCCTCCTACCCCCTTAATTTGCTCTATTACGCGTGATCAGTATGCGTGACCCGTATGCATCTCCCGTTCGAAAGGGCGACATCTATAAATATGCATGTCTTTGCATATTTATAACCGCCATCCTTTCGAATTGTCCAATGTTATCCATGGACAACCCGAGTATGTGTAGATTGGGTTCGTTTTCCCGTATGCTGTGCTCCGGATCTGATGCGGAATTTCTTCATTGCCTCCCTGTTGTTCTCCGGGTACACATCCTCTCTGCTTATTGCCGAGACGTGTATTAGGAGAACAACAGGGAGGTGCTGCCAAAATTCGGCGTCACATCTGGAGCACATCATGGGAAAATGAACCCAATCTACACATACTCGGGTGGTATAGGACCTATCTTTACCTATTAGTGTGTAGGTTGCTGGACGTAATAAAACTGACAAACTTGATTAGCGGACGAATATAGATGATGAATTATATATTTATTTCTTGTGCGCCCATAGGTATCTAGGCAACATGAGTGATCATGCTTGGATATACACTGGTCACCCAAGTCAGAAAGACATGACAAATGAATGGTTAACAAAAACCAGGGGGTTTGTGAGAGCCGCATTTGCAAACGGCCAGCAAAAAACATGGTGCCCATGTCCCAACTGCGACAAACGGAAAAAGCAGATAGAGTTTGAAATGGGTAAACACCTCCAGAAGTGGGGTTTTACGCCTAATTGTACGGTGTGGACTTTTCATGGTGAGTGTGACCAACGTGCCAGAGCTGAGGTGATTTGTCGTCGCACCAACGAGCATTGTACCGGGATCGAAGACATGGTGCAAGACTTTGATGATGCTCGGGATTCGGATGATGAGATGGAGGAATCTGCAAAGGCCTTCTATGAAATGTTGGAGTGTTCAAAACGTCCTCTCCACAAGAAGACTGAGCTTTGTCAGCTAGACGCTATCGCGCAAGTAATGGCTCTGAAGGCTCAATTCAACCTAGGCAGAGAATGCTACGACGCAATGATGATGATATTTGGATGCTTTCTACCCAAAGGCCATGTGCTGCCTGCAAACCTGTACCATTCAGAGAAAATCCTCCGTGTATTTAAGATGCCCTATGAGAAGATACATGCCTCTGAGAATGGATGTGCCTTATTTAGGCTTGAGTATGAGGCCTTGAACTATTGCCCCATTTGCAATTCTTCCAGGTATATTGTGATAGACAACGGTATGGGTGAGAAGAATCAGACCAAAATCCCCATTAGTGTTCTTCGATATCTGCCAATCGTACCAAGACTTCAACGCCTTTTCATGGTCGAAGAGACGGCCAGACAGATGACATGGCACAAATTGGGCAAAAGAACCGAACTAGATGCGGATGGGAACAAGATGCGGGTACACACTTTAGATGGTTTTGTGTGGAGGCGCTTTGATGCATTACATAAGGATAAATCGGAAGATCCAAGGCATCCTAGAGTTGCCATCAGCACGGATGGGTTCAACATGTATGGTATGACGGCAACACAATACAATTGTTGGCCTGTATTTGGCATTCTACTCAATTTCCCACCCGGAGAGATTATGAAAAGAAAGAACATTTTCCTGATGTTTATAATTCTAGGGCCCAACTATCCGGGGAAGAATATGACTGTGTACATGCACCCGCTTAAGGATGAGTTGCAAGAAGCCTGGGATAATGGGATCAAGACCTACGACGCCGCTACCAAAACAAATTTCAAAATGCATGTGTGGTACATGTACTCGATGCATGATTATCCGGCATTTGCGCTATTCGCTGGATGGTGTGTGCATGGAAGGTTCCTGTGCACCACATGCAAGGCAGCTCTTCAGTTCCTTTGGCTGCAGGCTGGTCGCAAGTTTTCTTACTTCCACATGCATAGACAATTCTTGGATCCTGACCATAAGTTCAGAAAAGACAAGAATATTTTCATCAAAGGTAGAGTTGTCAAAAACATTGCACTAGCTGCGTTGACAGGACAACAGACCCTTGATCAGTTAAACGCTCTCGAGCCTGATCCTTTGCATCCAGGATACTTCAAAGGGTATAATACGGAACACGCCTGGACCCACAAGTCATGCTTATGGGATCTGCCTTACTTCAAAGACCTCCTTTTCCCACACAACATCGACGTGATGTACACTGAAAAGAATATTGCGGAGGCCATTTTTGGTACATTGTTCGGCATACAGGGGAAGTCAAAAGATAATCCTAAGGCTAGAATCGACCTGGAGGCTCTATGTGATAGACCGTTACACAACTTGGGACAATGGAAAGGAAAGCAAAGCATAGCGAAGCCAAAGGCATGGTTCAATCTTGAAAGGCCAGCTATGAGGGAAATATTATTGTGGGTGAAAATGAGGTTGATGTTCCCCGATGGGTATGCTGCGAATCTAAAGAGGGGAGCGAGTCTTGAGAAATTAAAATATTTGGTCACAAGAGTCAAGATTGGAACATATGGATTGAGCGGGTAATGCCGGTGATGTTGCGTGGCTTTATCCCTGAGGATGAATGGCTAGTGCTCGCAGAGCTAAGCTATTTCTTCCGTTCACTTTGTGCGAAAGAACTATCGCCTGGCGTACTAGATGAAATGGAAGAGCTGGCGGCGGAGTTGATCGGCAAATTAGAAAAGATCTTTCCACCGGGCTTCTTTAATCCAATGCATCATTTGATTTTGCATCTCCTGACCGAGGCAATATTGGAGGGCCCTTTCAAAAACGATGGTTCTACTCAACTGAGAGGATGCAGAAGACGCTTTGAGCTAAGTGTAAAAATAAACATAGAATTGAAGCATCGTTAGCCGAGGCATTCATTACAGAGGAGGCGGCAAACTTCGTGACAGCACACTACGAAGCCAAAAATCATCATTTGCATAACCCGAAGCCTTGGTACAATGATGGCAATCCAAAAAAGGTCGATCGAACCTCAGCCTATTAATAGGGAAGCTCGCACCATCTGGTGCTTCGAAAGGGAAATCGTTGGTTGTCGAAGAATGGTGGACCATTTCATTGTATATCTTCACCAACCTAATAGAAGTGCGACCGTACATCGAGTAAGTTCTCGGTAAATTATTGTTCCGCATCTTCTAATTCCTTTCAACTACTCTTATTCCCCGATATTTGATATAGTCGATACGTTGCCGAATTCTCGGATGGAGTGGTGATCGAAAAGGATTACGTCGAAGAGTATGAGCTTCTCGTAAAGCATTGAGGCGACTATCCCGGTTTCATCTCTTGGTTCAAACAAAGCGTAATTAATTACCATTAATGGGCCATTCGATTTCTTGGTCTAATTTGCGGCTAATGCATCCATTCTTTCGTATTAAACTTGTAGGCTGATGCAGAGTCTATGGACGCCGAGTTGAGACAAGTCGCTAATGGTTTTGACTATAAGGTCCGTTCATAATTTACAAATACAACATCAACGGGTGTCACTTTCGTACCTTCGGAAAAGAGCTATCTATGCCCAACCTAAAGACTACATATTGTTCTGTCTGTGCTATCGGTGAAGGAGGCACCGAGTATTATGGAAAAGTTGAAGGAGTTTATGAACTTCTATTCTATGGTGATAACCCACCGACCGTCGTAGTATTCAAATGTTATTGGTTTGAGCCGAGGGAGACTAGAAGGACTCATGAACATATAGGACTAGTCGAAATCAACCGAAACACGCACTTAGAAGTTCCCTATGTCTATATTACGGCTGAACAGGCCACACAAGTTTTCTATCTACCGTGGGCCTGCCGAACAGATCCAAATCTGAAAGGTTGGGATGTCGTTTATGAAGTGCCACCACATTTTAGATCACCTACCCTCAATGAAGAGGATTACGAACCTCACATTAACGCAGACACATATGAAGGATAATTCTTCCAAGAAACACGTATGTCCAAGAAACGTTTCAAGAACCGCTCTACTTAACCCCAGAACATTGAAGTAGACAACGACAGTGAATCCGTCTTAACCACTGAGCCCGAACAGGAAGAGTGGGAAGAAGAAGAAGTTACTGCTGCGGATGACCTGCCACTTCTTGACCGATTACATAATGGTGGCCTTCCACATGTTCTTCCTGATAGTGATGATGATGATGCATTTATTGATGATAGTGATGTTCATGATGCATTTATTGACCCCGAAGCATATATAGACGAGCACGATTGTTATTAGTTCATGTTAGGTATTCAACTATTACTATATATAAATTTGGATTTCATGTTAGGTATTCAATTTTTATTAGTCATGTTGGTATTTATGACGATGATAGACCTAAATTATATAAATTTTATTACTCATGTTGGTATTTATGTTGTACTAATTTGATTTACTCTTTGTCATGACATGTGTTGAAAGATGGTGGGAAAGGGTCGAAAGCACTCCGCCGCTTCTTCTTCGTCGGTGGATGGTGGGATGGGTACTTACATTCTTGCCTCGCCTCTTCGGAGAGCATTGCTATCTACTATACATGGAGTGGCCGCTTCTTCGACTCTCGCGGCCCCCGTGAGAGGAGGTCGAGCCCCCGTGAAGCCGAGAGGTGCTAAAGGTATTACTCATGTTGGTATTTATGTTGTACTCATGTTGGTATTTATGTTGTAGTCATGTTGGTATTTATATACATTTTATTACTCATGTTGGTATTTATGTTGTACTAAAGGTACAATTGGCCGCGGGAGAGGTAGGGTGGTAGCTGCCACGCCTTCCTCGCCGCCACCCCAAGCTGATTCACTTGACCACATGACTTCTAGGGTGGATTCGTCTGAGGTGGACGCTACACGGTCTCCGGTTCACGAGCCTTAGGTCGACGAGACTTAGGTCGATGAGCCTTCGACCAAGAAGACTCGTGTCCCAAGCCTTCGTTCCAAGCGACTCTGGAGCAAAGCAGGGATGAGGGTACATTCCCGGCGACACGCGAGCAGAGGTGGTCAATTAAGCCAAATGGGGAGACGTAAGTTAATTTACTCTTATTTAACCTTTTGCCTTCACGTTTTCTCAAATATCGAATGTTTTGGCTTTAATTTGTCATACTGCGGGTGTTGGATTATTGCCAAGGGTGTCCGCAAGCCCCACAACGTCCTTGGTGTGCTTTGCCGTCAAAATTTCACGGGTTTGTTACGTTGCCCGGTCGGGAGCAAGAGGTAGGAATGACCTGGGAGCACTACTTGGTTGCCCAGGCCCCGCCGGAGGTGCAGATCGACGGTGTTTTGTGCCACACGAGGGCCGACATGGTGATCCGACAGTTCTGGGTAATTTCTCCTTTTCACAATTATAAATCAACCATAGCTAGTTATTGTACTAATCAGTGTTTTCTCGTTTCCAGACCTACTACATGTGTGAGGAGGGATACGAGGAGGACGCAGCAAAGGTTATCGAAACTGAATGTCGCCGCCTACTTCAAAACTTTTGGCACAAGGCTCAGGTGTATGCTGTTCGAGACTACATGAAGGTAATTACATATCATTAAGGATTTGTAGTTAGTTTCCTTGATTTAGTTCTTACGCGCTCAAATTTCTCTTTATTAACTTAGGTACCCCCGAGATGGTGTGTGGATAAGATGGATTGTTGGGAGTCCTTGGTGGATGAGTGGTGCTCCGAAACATGGGAGGCTAGCCACAACAACGCCAAGGAGATGCGTGGCAAAATGGTTGGTGTGCCACACCATCAAGGGAGCGTCAACTTAATCCAATTTGGCGAGAACTAGGTATGTGATTTGCTTCATGCCTCATGCAATTCATTCTTAATGCTATTTTGAGCCCTTTACAAATACAATTTTCATCACTCTCTCTTTTAGGCGCGTCACAATAAGACAGAGGTGCCACAGATGTACGACCTATATGCGATGGCCCATACTGCCTCGTACAAGAAGGTCAAGGCATTCTCTGAGTCTGACCTCGAGCATCCAGAAAACTTTACCAACATCTCCTCCCACAAAAAGATCGTGAAGTACAGAGAACACGGGAAGGCGAGGAAAGTGGAGGACTTTAACCCGAGCGAGGGGCCTATTGATCCACAGCTGGTGATGATAGCTGGCAACGGGAGGCACCATGGCTCGATCGCCATTGGAGACGGCCTTATACGTTGTCCTAGCACTCTCCGGCAGATGAAGGCACGCCAAATGAGCTCCTGTCTTGAGATAACACCTCGTCCACGGCCAGTCTAGCTTGCCATTGAGGTTAGTTTAACGGACTCAACTATCTTTCCGCATTATGTTGTGCGTGGGAACCAATATGATTACAATGCTAACAATGAGTCGTGTTGAAAGCTGCTATTCTGAAAGAGAGAGAGGCAATGCACGCGCTTTTGGTGGAGAAGGATAAGGAGATGAAGGAGCTGGAGGAGAGGACGGCTACATTGGCGGAGGCGGAGAGCGCACAAAATGATGCGTCTAACAAGGATATGTACGAGCTCTTCGTGGTAAGTTTCTTCTTCATATTATTTCAAATCTTGCATTTTAATGTCCGTTTCATTAATAACTAAAAAGTTTGACTTGTCGAAACCAAATGTACAATCTATGTGCGAGAAGAGCGGCCACGTCCCTGTGGTGATGCCACTCATTAACTTGGTGTGGACGGTGAGATCCATTTCAATGCAGTGATCTTAAGAGTGTCATCATGCTAACGACAAATTGCAAATGATGTTTGGTGCAGAATATCTCCCGAAACGCATCGCACGACCCTTCTATAGTGGAGCCTTCTCCAGGTGAGACAAGCCATAGCTACCGTGCTTCACCGCCGTGATGACGATAATGGTATGTTATTTCTAGCGTTTTGCTTAACATCTATAGTGGAGCCTTCTCCAGGTGAAACAAGCCAAAGCTACCGTGCTTCACCACCGTGATCACAATAATGGTATGTTATTTCTAGCATTTTGCTTAACAACCGCATAATGGTCCAATATGGTTTATTAAGCATACTTAGCTCCAAAATGACATATTTAACCCAAATTAGCTCCAAAATGACATATAGTTATCTTGGCTTCCACCTAAATGACATAATTAGCCAATTTAGCTCCAAAAAGACATACTTACCTAACAATCAGCTTTTAAATAGCCGAAAATTAGCTTAGCTAGCTGCAAAATGCCTTAATAATCATAGTTGGCTCCAAAATGACATATTTTACCCAAGTTAGCTCTAGAATGGCATATACTTATCTTGGCTTCCACCTAAATAACATAATTAGCTTAGTTAGCTCCAGAATGGCCTCTTTATTCAAAAATGACCTATACTTAGCTAATTATCCTCCAAAATGACATAATTAGCTCCAAAAAGGCATAATTAGCTAATTTAGCTCAAAGAAGAGGATAAGAGGAGAATAAAAAGGAAATATGAAAAGAAGGAAGAAGAATAAGAAGAGAAGAAGAAGAGAAGAAGAAGGAGAAGGAGAAGGAGGAAGAAGAAAGAGAAGAAGGAGAAGTAGGAGGAGAGAAGCTCCTTCTCCTTCTTATCCTCCTTCTTCTTCTCCTTCTTCTTTTCTTGTTCTTCTCCTCTTCCTTCTCCTTCTCTTTCTCTTCCTCCTCCTCCTCCTTCTTTTTCTTCTCCTTCTTCTTCTCTTCTTGCTTCTTCTCTTTCTTCTTCTACGTAGCTTAGATTCATCCAACAAAGACATACTTAGCTAATTATACTCCAAAATGACATAATTAGCTTATTTAGGTAAAAACATCATAAGAACCTTGGTTAGCTCATTAAAATGACTAATTTAGCTCCAAAATGAAACAATAGGCTCAAAATGGCATAAGAACCTTGGTTAGGTGATCAATATTATATACTTAGCTTGGCTTCCACCTAAATGACATAATTAGCCAATTTAGCTCGAAAATGCCTTAATAATCATAGTTAGCTCCAAAATGACATATTTTACCCAAGTTAGCTCTAGAATGGCCTATACTTAGCTTGGCTTCCACCTAATTGACATAATTAGCTTAGCTAGCTCGAAAATGGCCTATTTAATAAAAAATGACCTATCTTACCTAATTATCCTCCAAAATGACATAATTAGCTCCAAAAAGGCATAATTTGCTAATTTAGCTTGAAGAAGAGGACACGAGGTGAAGAAAGAGGAAAAATGAAAAGAAGGAAGAAGAAGAAGAAGAGAAGAAGAAGAGAAGAAGAAGGAGAAGGAGAAGAAGGAGAAGGAGCCCTCCTTGTTCTCTCCTCCTTCTTTTCCTTCTTCTTCTCCTTCTTCTTTTCTTCTTCTTCTCCTCCTCTTCCTTCTCCTTCTCCTTCTCCTCTCCCTTCTTCTTTTTCTTCTCCTTCTTCTTCTCTTTCTTCTTCTACGTAGCTTATTTTCCCCAACATAGACATACTTAGCTAATTATCCTCCAAAATGACATAATTAGCTTAGTTAGGTAAAACATCATAAGAACCCTGGTTAGCTCATTAAAATGACTAATTTAGCTCCAAAATGACATAATAAGCTCAAAATGGCATATGAACAGTGGTTAGCTCATGAATATTATATACTTACCTTGTTTTCCTCTAAAATGACATAATTAGCCATTTAGCTCCAAAAAGACATACTTAGCTAATAATCAGCTATTAAATAGACTAAAATTAGCTTAGCTAGCTCCAAAATGCCTTAATAATCATAGTTGGCTCCAAAATGACATATTTTACCCAAGTTAGCTCTAGAATGGCCTATACTTAACTTGGCCTCCACCTAAATGACATAATTAGCTTAGTTAGCTCGAAAATGGCCTATTTAATGAAAAATGACCTATACTTACCTAATTATCCTCTAAAATGACATAATTAGCTCCAAAAAGGCATAATTAGCTAATTTAGCTCGAAGAAGAGGACAAGAGGAGAAGAAAGAGGAAAAATGAAAAGAAGGAAGAAGAAGAAGAATAAAGAAGAAGAGAAGAAGAAGGAGATGGAGGAAGAAGAAGGAGAAGAAGGAGGAGACAAGCTCATTCTCCTTCTTCTCGTCCTTCTTGTCCTACTTCTTCTCCTTCTTATTTTCTTCTTCTCCTCCTCTTCCTTCTCCTTCTCCTTCTCCTTCTACTCCTGCTCCTCCTCCTTCTTCTTCTTTTTCTTCTCCTCCTTCTCTACGTAGCTTATTTTCCCCAACACAGACATACTTAGCTAATTATCCTCCAAAATGACATGATTATCTTAGTTAGGTAAAAACATCATAAGAACCTTGGTTAGCTCATTAAAATGACTAATTTAGCTCCAAAATGACATAATAAGCTCAAAATGGCTTAATAATCATACTTGGCTACAAAATGACATATTTCATCCAAGTTAGCTCTAGAATGACCTATATTTAGCTAAGTTCTCTCCTAAATGACATAATAAGGCTATGTAGCTCCAAGATGACCTATTACCCCTAACTTAGCTATTAAATGACCTATACTTAGCGAAGTTCTCTCCGAAATGACCTATACTTCTCTTCTTTATCTAGTCTTCTTCTTCTAACTTTATTATTTTCCATTTTGTAGATTACATTCACTTCACTGGAAGCTTGGATTATATTGATGGAATGCTTGAATATGCTTTCTTCTACCATGGATTCACGAAAGCTTGGATTGAAACTATTGTAGTATATGGATATATATGAAACTTTGTATGCATGGATGAAACTCGTGTAATATATGGTTTGGTACGGATGCAACTTGCATAATATGTATGTATTATGGATGAAATTTATTTTAATATGGTTATGAGTACGTAAACAAAATTATTTCTATGAAATATATATATATATATATATATATCCTGATTATTGTGAAAATTGCTGGATATAATAGAAAATAAAATAAACAGGGCCTGTTTTGAGCCTTCGATATCTGCCCACCGACGGCAAAGGGCTTGCACCAGACGGCAAAGGCTCCACAGCCTGGGCTGAAACACACTCGGAGTGCCCCCTTTGCCGTCGGCCTCAAACATGGCTGACGACAAAGGGGGAGGGGCTGACGGCAAAGGTGGAGGGAGAGAGGGGATGGGTGCCCCCCTTTGCCGTCGGCCTCAAACATGGCTCGCGGCAAAGAGGGGAGGGCAGACGACAAAGAGCGGAGGGCAGACGACAAAGAACATGTGGGCCCGGCAGCCTGCCGTTAGCACCTAACGGGAGCATTTGCGGATCTTCCGTCCCATTTTATTTGCCGTCTGCCTTCTAAAAGCAGACGACAAATAACAATTTCACCGGATATTTGTTTGTCGTCTAGTTTGCCGTCAGCTGACGGACGGCAAAGCCTTTGCCGTCCGGGCTTCCCCCTTTGCCGTCAGCCATGGCAGACGACAAAGTCTCAGATTCTTGTAGTGAATATGGGCATCGAGTTCCTGCTCTTGGTTATTGACTGTAGAGGTGTCTCGGTCATGTGTGCGTAATTCTCGAACCCGTATGGTCTACACACTTAACGTTTGGTGTCGATATAGTATTATTGAGTTATTTATGTTGGTGACCGAAGGTTGTTCGTAGTCCCGCACGAGATCCAGGACGTCATGAGGAGTTCCAGAATTGTCCGGAGGTAAATATTTATATATAGGAAAGTGGTATTCAGGTTTCGCGGAAGTTTCAGGTTTTTGCGGTATTGTACTAGAAGTGTCCAAAGTGTTCTGCGTGTCCACCGAGGGGGTCCACCCACCCCGAGGGCCCACATGGGCTTAGGAGTGAGGCACACCAGCCCCTGATGCGTTGTGCGCACCACCTAAAGAGGCCCATGCACCCAAGAGGTAGGTGGGGAGGTGCCATGAGGAGGAGAAACTCCTCCCCTAAGCGCCCACGTCCCTTGTGGGAGGTGGACTCTTCTCCACTTGGCTGGATAGCCCTCCCTTGGAGGAGCGGCCAAGGATGAGCTCTACCTACCCCTTCCTCCTATAAATAGAGAGGGAGAGGGAATCATCCAACACACAATTCCTTCACGGCGCGCTACCTCTCTCTCGTAGTAATTCTCCACCGTCGTGATCGCGACAACCCTTGGCAAAGCCCTACTGAAATTGCACCACCACCGCTGCCACCACGCGATCGTGCTACCGGAGAACTCAACTACTACTTCATCCACGCTCGCTGGATCGACGTGGTGAAGTGATGTCTAGTATGAAACTTTATTCTTGTAGACTCCTATTGGGCCTCCAAGTATAGAGTTTTGTAGGAAAATCACAATTTTTCCTCAAGTTGATGACCTAAGGTTTATCAATCCATGGGAGGCGTAGGATAAAGATGGTCTCTCTCAAACAACTCTACAACCACATAATAAGAAGTCCCTTGTGTCCCCAACACACCAAATACAATGGTAAATTGTATAGGTGCACTAGCTCAACAAAGAGATGGTGATACAAGTGTAGTAATGATTGCAGATATTGATTTTTTTGCAATAGGAACAATGAAAAAAACAAGGTAGCAAGTAAAAAAAAGTGAGCACAAACGGTATTGCAATGCTTGAAAATGAGGCCTAGGGTTTGTACTTTCGCTAGTGCAATCTATCAATAATCCTAATATAAGTTGATCACGTAACAATCCCTCAACATGGGATATAGAATGACTCCAAAGTTCCTACCTAGCGGAGAACAAAAGAAGAAATAGTTTGTAGGGTACGAAACCACCTCAAAGTTATTCATTCCGATCAACCTATCCAAGAGTTCGTACTAACATAACAAGTTATCCTTTCCGATCAATCAATCCAAGAGTTCATACTAAAGTAACACCATAACAAATTTAGATCCATAATACTCAATCCAACACAAAGAACCTAAAAGAGTGCCCCAAGATTTCTAGTGGAGAAACAAAGAGAAGAATGTGTATCAAACCCTATGTATAGATTACCCCAATGTCACCTTGGGAATCCGCAAGTTGACTGCCAAAAACATATATCGAATGCATCAATATGACACCTCATTGTCACCACAAGTACTCATAGCAAGACATAAATCAAGTTCTCTCAAATCCATCTAAGTATTCAATCCGATAAAATGAAATCTCAAAGGGAAAACTCAATTCACGAGAACAAGATAGAGAGGGAGAAAAATCATATGATCCAACTATATTAACAAAGCCCGCGATACATCAAGATCGTGCTATCTCAAGAACACGAGAGATAGAGAGAGATTAAACACATAGCTACAGGTACAAACTATTATCACCTAGGGTGGACTACTCCCTCCTCATCAAGGTGGTTACCAGGATGATGAAGATGGCCTCTAGTGATGATCTCCCCCTCCAATAGGGTGCCGGAATAAGCTCCCGGTTGATTTTTCGTGGCTACACGGGCTTGCTACAGAAGATCTTCCGATCTAGGGTTATTTCTGAGAGTTTATGTATTTATAGGAATTTTAGGCATCGGTCTTACGTCAAGATGGTCCTCAAGGGGCCCACTAGGTAGCAGGGTTCACCTTGGGGGGGGGGGGGACTAGCGCGCCCTTGTGCCGAGTGCGCAAGATGGCCCCCCTCGTGTGGTTCTTTGCTCCAGTATTTGTCTTTTCTTCCAAAAAAACGTCAAAAAGTTTTGTCCAATTCCGAGAATTTCTATTTCTGCCCAAAAATCAACACCATGGTAGTTGTGCTGAAAACAGTGCAGTCCTGGTTAGTTCCATGCAAATCATACCAAAACCATATAATATTGTTGTAATTATGGCCTGAATACTTCATAAATTATAGATACGTTGGAGACGTATCATGAAGGCGTCATTGAGCTATACGTGTGCTGAACGCGGAGTTGTCATCCGTTTGGCACTGGATCCGGACATTCATTGTTGGATCACGGGACGGGTCATGATTGTATTGCAAATACGTTCGGCTACATCAACCGCATTTGTCATCGCTTCTGCTTAGCGATCTACAACTGTATTTAGATTCACTTATCCTCTTGTAGATGTTGATCTTCATAGATTCATCTTGGTGAGTGTAGGAAATTTTTTGGTTCCCATGTGACGTTACCGAACAAACTCGTCACAAATTCCTCCTTAAGACGGCCTTCGAGACACTAGGCTATGAGTGGGCCTTCTCGACGAGCCTCCTCCTGGGCCTTGAGCTTCACAGTAACCGCTGCCCGTCCAATGATTCTGAATATAAGTCGCCACTCAGCGGCTGGGTCATATCCTAGCCGTGTCATACCATCGGGTATATCCCCAACATTAGCCCTCAGTTTAGCTTCGATATATCCATGTTAAACTCCATCCTGAAACAAATAACTAAAAAAGAAGAAGGTTATGAGCCGGCATTTTCTCTTCCCTCGAGGCATCATTTTCTCAAAGTTCGCCCGAGACAATTTTCCGCCGGGTCATTTTCTCTCTTTCAAGTCGTAGCTCATTTTGGCTATCTCAACCATGACATCATCTTGCTAACCTCTGCGTCCACATGTGTCATTATGGAGAATCTTTTCAAATATGTGCCAAATGTGGTCCAACACGGGAATCGAGGCATCTTTGTAGGAAAAATTTATTGCAACGGTTCGCGTTTCCACCGTGTCGCTTTGGGTATTCTTCCCTTATAAATAGACCGCTCCCCTTCATCTTTTACCTCGTCTCCTTCCCCTCACCCCTGAAACAAAGCCGGAGCTCGCCGAAGTTCATCTTCGCGAAAGGATCCATCATCACTACCATCGTTGCAGGAGTCTACCTGCATCAGACACGGCCTTCTTCGAGAGCATAAAACCCCAAAATCTTGTTCATATTGGATATAGTAAGTACCATTCCCCCATTAGTTTTTTGGTGTTGTTCGTAGTTCATCGGAAGTCATCAAAGTTCATCGGTTCTTATAAAGCATTAGTCGTAGATCTAGTTTCCCCCGTGGCCTTTTATCAATAATGCGTAGTTTTGCCTCAAGTGCATTCCCATAATACTGTAAATCCATAATAATATAACCATAATATTTTGGGAATGCTTCACTTTGGGTGCTTTCACCGGTTCTTAGGGCCTTTATTTTTCATTTTCTGTAGTCTTTGGATCTGTCCAGTCAAGTGCTTTGGAGGAAAATTATTTGCGCATGCGAAAAGTACCAAGTTCTTTTAGCATTTTTCTTAGCATTAGCTATATCATATAGACGTTATTTTACCGCTCGTCAATTTATCATTTTGCCGGATCATCAAATGATGCTAACTCGTCAAGTTTGCCGGTTTCTCAGAATATCTTGTCACTTGCTGCCGGCTCAAAAAAACTGCCTTAACATTGTCGCCGAGGTCCATTTTAGTCTTTATAATGACACCTCAAACACATGTACCCAACTCATTCTTTATTCTGTCTTATTAATCTCATGACCCGAGCGTCCTTCATGACGAATGTCAGCTCACCCCAAATAAACCTAGTTTTGCCAACTAATGTACTTTTACTTTCACCCTGCAGTTGACTCGTGAAAATATTGATGGCCCCAAAAACCTGCAAAGTCATTGGCTGGGTTAGATCCCATGTGTCACTTCTCACATTGGAACATCTCGTGTGCCATGGTCTTATGTTGACTCATGCTATGATCAGGTGGCGATCACCTAAGGAAGAACCTCCCCCCAACCTCAACAGGGAGAAGTTGTTTTTTCGCAAACACTTTGGACAAAAGGCTTCCGACCTCACGGGTCAAAATTCTTCAGAGACGTGCTCAATTTCTATAACCTCAGGCACAAGATATCAACCCCAATTCAGTAACCAATCTCTGTCAGTTCCAAATTCTTTGTGAAGTGTATCTCCAGATAGAACCAGCTGTAAGTCTATTCTAAGAATTTTTCCATATCAACCATCAAACCAGTGCGAAGATGGAACCAGCATAGGACTTGGTGGTATTTCAATCCAGGAAATAAAAAATAGTGCATTTCTTGAAGCCAAACTGGCGAGTCATCCCAAAGGGTAGATCCAGACTTGATTTTACTTCAAAAATACTGCTCCACAAGGTGAAATCCCTCTAATCGGTTGTAGACTGGAACGACTTGACACTATTGTTGTATTTTTGAGTTGGCCATCCAATGAAGAAAGGAAACATATGGCACCTGTTTACTTAAAGTTAAGAGCGTTTACGGCTCATGGCCTCATTGGGATTAACATAACCTGGTGTTGGATAAGCTGGCGAATTCAGTCCTTTAGCTTCAGGGGCAAATTAATGTGTAACTATATAGGTAACCCAGCACATCTGTGACACTTTAGTCAAGTTTACTTGTGTGAAGATGATGTCACCATAGCCAGAAAGAAAATTTTGAGTGACTCTAAGGAAAAATGCTATGTGACTGGGTTAGCTCCATTTTTCATGACCAATCTTGTTCCTCTAGTAAGCATGCCTAGACTTGCTCAAGTTTGTTTCGCATAATTTCTCTTACTTGTCATACTTAATGCCCGCCTTTGCCATCTTGTGATTTTGGAGAAGAGTCAGAGGCAGAGATCGACTCACTTGACCATATTTTTGTTCAACTACTTGACACCCCTAATTCTCAAGGTCGCACCGAGACTAGCCAAGCCAGCAATGTTGAGGTAATTTCAATGTCATCCAACTCATCAAAAACATATGTCCTGAAGAGAACAAGACGATTCGTCGAAAAAGTTAAGTTTTTGCATCCATAGAGCACTTACATCAAAAATTTCTTCTGAAGAAAACTCAACAAGCCCGCATGTCAAAGCGCAAGACATGGAGAAGTTGTGAGGAGTTATCTTCCGGCATATCACTTTAGCCAGTCGCCCCCAAACAACGAGTTGAGGTGACTTATATTACAACAACTTATCCTCCGCGAGCAAATTTTTTTAAACAGCCATGTAATCCTTGTGACATGAATTATCAGGAAACAACACCCTCTTGTAGTGAATAGGCCACAATCCAGCTCCTCGGTTTCACAATTAAACGCGGGTAAGTATGTTTGAGTCACATTTTTTACTTAGCGGTTGAGCCCGCTCATGAAGATGAGATGGTTCGTGCTGAACAGCCGGTGATAATGGAAGAGACAACCCAAGAAGAGAGGAATCATATTGATGACCCAGCTGAACATGTCAACCCGCCAAGTCTTGCTCACGCCTCCAGTCCTTTGAAGGAGTTTGATCATATTGTCCCATCATAGACGATGGATGATTCAGAGATAAACATTGTTGGAGAAACTTATAAGGCTCCATATGCATCAACTGCCTTGGCTAAAGTTGTGGCCAAGGATGAGCAAGTAATGTTGTCGAAAGGGAAAGCCAAACTAGAGCTCCCTAGTTTTGACGAGCTTGGTATCAATGATTTGCATCAAGAATACTTGACCCGACTGTCAGAGAGACGGGATGCTGAAGTTGGCCTGATAAATATGCTCAAGAGAAAATATGAGGTATGATAATCCCGTATTTTGTCATGCATACTCTTGTACCCCCCAAGGGATAGCTCAGTAAAATAAGTAGTGAGCTTGGTCTTTAAGAAATGCCTTGTAATTTTTGAGAGAGACATGTAGCCCTCAAGGACTGGGTCCTTATGAAAATAACGAGTCAGTACTTTAAGATGTCTGGAGTCTTTTCTATCAAATATACTATGTGTAGCCCCCAAGGGCCGACTCATTTCCTTGATATAGTTGGGTCTTATCATAATTTAAAGAGAATGACTGGCATTAGCCCCCAAGTGCCATGTAGAGTGCTTGTAATTGCACGGGACTAGAACATAGGGCAATTTTTGTGTGTTGTAGCCCCCAAGTGTCGGGTCATTTACCCGAGGGGCTCGATACTTGTATTTTTTCTCTGATAATTTATAATGTGCAGGAAATGTTGGATGAGGCCGAGTCATGTGTGGCCCGCTTGCAGAAAAGGCTCAAGCAATGAAAGGAGCTCAAGAAGAAGGTACAAATCTTGGTGGCTAATCTCCAAAAATCCTTGTGCCATTCAACTGATATTTTGCACAAGGCCCAAGCCGAATTTGATGAACAAAAGGTCATCCGGCAGGATCATGCAGAAGTAGCGGAGAACCAACTTGGCCTGGTGAAAGAAGAATTGACAACTTTGAAGTGCCACATTACCAACATGACTCTAACTATCTTTGGTATCTACTAACATCACCGTAATCATAATCCGAGTTAGGTTGTAAACCGGCTTACTGATGTGCTTCTCCTTTGCGTGGGTAGAAGAAGTGACAACGTTATTCAACAGCCCATAATGAAGTTAAATGCTCTATTTACATACCTACAACGGATGTTCACAGGATGTGTATATGTAGTAAGAGTAGTGACAGTCCAAAAAAGTACCCTCTATAGCTCAAAGATATGATTAATGACTTATCAACAGTTCCTAAGTGGATCCAGGAGTTGAAGAAATCACCATCTCATGTTGGGGCCAACTCTGTGATTGCTTCTCCAAAATCTTATCTGCTAGAGATATAGCCGGATGAAATGGAGGGAGTGTTTTCTGAGTTCGATGTTGATGCCTCTGAGTTTTCTTAGGAAGACTATGCACGGTGTATGAAGGAGACCCAAATGCAAGTGACACAACTCTCGGAAGATCTTGACTTGTCGAAATACCAACCCTACTACACAAGGAGAACAAACGCATGAATCCGCCTGAGTACAAGTCATTTCAGCTGACTCCACCATGTCGTAAGAAAACCGTCCCTCGTGACGTCAAACCATTTGTTATGATCCCTTAGTACTCAAATGTCCCAGCTTTGTCAAATATCGAGTGGACGCCAAGAGACCTCCAGACCTAGCAGGATGATCCATCAAATGCTGACCCGCAAGCCTTTGGCGCACAACACCAGGAGTGAGACGTCTACCCGAATGATTCAAGAGTCGGCTCGTAGGAGTAATCTTCATGCGAAAAAACATGATAATTTTGTGGCCCAAGCTGGGCTTTGTAATAGAGTAGTAAAAACACTTGGTCATTTGTTATGCCATCATGCACTTACTACTTTTAACTGTCATCCTCTGAAAGGAATAAGCCCGTTTTGACATTTTACCATAAGCCAGGACTATAAGATGGTGCCGTGTTTTGGTGATAGTAGAAAAGTTTCAAGTTTAACAACTAGTCATCATGCGATCGAGTATACCATCATTTTTGTCGGTGCACTAAAGACTGGGGTCCCTAGTGCCCCAGACCTGTGCATGGGAGCAAAGAGCCCCAGACGTCAAGGTGTGGCGAGATCCACACAAGATGCACCCCAAGATTACCAAGGCCCCGGCAAGCCTGGCTTGCCAGGAAGACATCCAAGGCAAAACCCGTTTGGTGGGCGTGATGAGCGCACCAAGCACAAGGCCTCAGCAAGCCTCTCTCGTCGGGAAGATAGCCAAAGCCCCCGGCAAGCTTCCTTGCCGAGACGAAGACCCAAGGCCCCGGCAAGCACCCTTGTCGGGATGACGAGGCTAGGCACTAGAGGGCGACCGCCATTGCCACAGTGCCACCCCCAAGTTACACCACATTCCTCATGCGCCAGCGCGGCGTCCAGGTATCGAAACACCTGGACACATGTCTTCACCAACACATTGCTGACAAGGACAAGACGTGCATTTAATGCACCTGATAGCGGTAGATGGATAAGCACCGCTCTAGGTTCATGTCACATCCCTAACCCTTAAGCAAGTTAGTCTTGTGCTCATGTCTTCTTTGCATTTGCATCTAAGATTTTCCAACAAGATCAATAAAGTGGCAAAGGAAAAACTCAAAACCCTAGCCACTACTTCAAATAAAGAAAATCTCAAACTAGTTAAAATCAATGAACCCAAAATGGCCTCAAGAAATGTTCAAACTTTCTGATAAATCATGAAAGTAAATGAGCATTGGAGAAAACTATTTTCTTGACACTTTAAGCATTTTATTTTAATGCAAAAGCCACTGGTTTCAAATTTTAAATTTGAAATCAGAAACTATAAATTTTCAAAAATGTTGAAAACTTTGGAAATGGTTGGGAATATTATAAGAAATATTCAGGTGTGTTTAAAATAGTTTTTGCATTTTGTTTTGGAGCTGAAATAAATAGAAAAATATTGAAGAAGCTAAAACAGAAACAAAAATAGAAAAAAAAGGGAAACTCTTACCTGTCGCCTATGCCTGGCCCGGCCCATCCCAGCTCCTGTCGTCTCCCTCGCGCCAGTAGGAGCAGGAGGTGGCCGCCGCCTCCTCCGGCGCGGCCACGCACCTGTGCGCCTGCCTGGCCGCCGCCTCGTGCTGGCAAGGCCAGGGATAAGCTCCCCGAGGCCTCACCTATCCATTCCCAGCGTCGGCTCTCTCCCTCCTCCCGGATCTCTTCCTCCTCCCTGCTGTCGCCATTGGAGCCGAGCAAAGCTCGAGCTGCCCGTGCCCCTAGCCATAGGATCCCCTCTCAGAGCACGCCATTAGCTCCGCCTCGTCGGTCTGGTCCTCCCTACAGAAGCCGAAGCCACTTCGAGCCCTGCAACGCCCGCGGCGCCATCGTCTTCCACCTTCGGCCGCCAGACCCCTCCCGTCGATTCGTCGCTCCCAGGCCTTCCCCGAGCCGTCTAAGCCCTGCTCTGCACTCCCCGTGAGCATGCGGTCATTTTCCCCTAAGTTTTCCCCGTCGATCCCCTCCTCTAGCTCTAGTTTCACCGGAGCCCGACGAGGACCGCCGCTGCCGCTCGTCGCCGGTAGCCCTCCGATGATCAGCTCGTCCTTCCGAGGGCACCAGCAGCTTCAGGTCGACGCGTAGATGCTGTAGGAGCTAAGAACCGAGCGTAGTTCCCTCTGAATCAAAGACCCCGATGATGCTCGAGCCTTGGCCGCCGCCAAGCTCGTCGCCGGCGTCATCTCCGGCCAGATCAGCCCCAGCTAAGTGCAGAAATGGAGCTGCGGGAGATGTGCAGTTCTTCTGGTGCTCTTCGCGCAGCATTTGGCCCCCTGTGCGCCGTTTCCGAGCCCCTCTGCCGTGCTGGTGGTCGCCGGAGGCTCCCCGCCGGCGAGGACGACCTCGCCGCCGGTGGATCTTGGCTGGCCTGAGCCACTGACTGGTGGGGCCAGCCTCTGACAAGTTTAAAACTAATAAAAATAAATCAAATAAGTTAATCAGTCACTGACATGTGGGTCCAGGAAGGTTAATCAGTTAATTAAGTTTAAACTGAATCTCAAATTGACCAGAGAGACTGACCAGTGGGTCCCACTGGTTAGGTTTGACATTCAACGGCCAGATGGACCTGCTGATGTCATGCTGATGCAATAAAAGCATTTTCCAGTATAGAAATAATTCCAGGAAATTGCTAAAACTTGTAAAAATCATAGAAATTAATCTGTAACTCCAATGAAAATAATTTATATATGAAAAAGTATCAGAAAAATTCAAGGATTCTGATTATGCTATTTTCAACCATGTTTGAAAAGTTACAGAACCCTAACATGTAGAATAAGGAATAACTCAATTCTTATAATTACTTTTAAATGGAATTTGGAAAATATTCAAATTTCATTATGAATGCCATGATCACACACTGTCCTAACTACAAATCAGTACCATAACATGACATTTCATGCATGCTAACATCAAGTTGATCTGAGCATCAGGTCGAATCAATTAAAACGGTATCTGAGAATACCCGTTTGAATTGATATTCGAATGTGATTCAAATCAACTCTAAACCTAATACATGGTGATTATAATAACTTATCACCTTGCATTCTCATGCCATGCTCATGCATCATTTTGATTGCATATGATTGTTATTGAATGTTGCCATTTATTTCGGTAGGCTCCGCACCCCCGGATTCCATCGAATATCCGTCTGACGGATATTGTTGCTCCTCTGAGCAACAAGGCAAGCAACCCTTTTGATCATCCCGATAAATCCCATGTTCTTGCTCCTGCACCTATTTATTGCATTAAGATCAAATGCTTCAACTGCTTTTGCCACGATAGTTGAACCCACTTCCTTTGCATGACCTAACCTTGTCACAGTAAATAGCCGAACCTTGCAACCTAGCATACCTGGTACTTGTCTGAGCTATGATATGCCTTATCCTGCTATGCATGCTATGCTTAGAGTTGTGTATGGTCTGTCATCTCGGAGATGAACAAAATTGTGGAATGTGTTCGGTGAGCAAAGGTTGTATCTTGAACTTGATTTGGTAAAGGTACCGGTGAAAGGCTGTGTAGGAGTACATGGCGGGTTGTTTCATTGGAACCGTCCTTAGGAACTGAGTTCCGTGTATGTAATCCAAGACTAGATACTACCACATGCTGGGCCCTGAAATATGACCCCGCTCGGCCTATTAATCGCGTAGTACTCAGTCCAGGAGTTGCAAGTAGTTTCTGGTGTTTATAGTAATGCTGGAGGCCGTGCATGGTGCTGACCTGAGAGGTGGACCGTGATGCAGTAGGCAGTGGCACGGTGTACCAAGTACTTCGTTTGAGGCTTGGGAACCCTACGCACATCGTTTGAGGCCGTGGCGGAAACCTCGGCCGGACTTCCGTACGGGTTACTCTCAGATAGGCGATAAACCTGGACTAGGTACTAGTGTGGTTAATGGTCGTGGCCGACTCCCTCGCTGGGCTTCCGCTTGAAGGTTGCCGAGGTGCATGACGTGCACATGGCGATAAGTGGCGAGAGCGTGTGTGACGAAGTACACCCCTGCAGGGTTATGATCTATTCGAATAGCCGCGTCCGCGGATATGGACTACTTGGAGACATATGTTGTTCATAGATAACTTCAATGGCTACTCATAAAATTGCCAAGATAAGCGTGAGTGTCGTGGACGGCATTTCCGTAGGGAGACGGAATGATTCCACGATAGTGTATTGTTGTGGTGTTAGTGGACTCGTGTGCGAGAAAACAAGTTGTCAAAATTATTTAAAAATGCAAGTTTTCTAGCCACGAATCAAATGCTGGCTTTCCGCATGAAACCCCACAATACCTTTTGGTACCTTGCATGAGTAGTTAGTTATCCTAAAGTCTTGCTGAGGACCTTCGTACTCATGTTTGTTTAATAAATGTTGCAGAGGTTGCTAATGACCCTAATGGATGGTTCTTCGTACTCATCGACGACGACGAGTAGCTGGTGTCCCAGCTACGATCTGGCCCTACGTTGGATCTATAGTATAGTCAGGCCATGTGCCTTCTAGTTGTCCTGTCTGTACTCAGACAGTTTAAACTCTTCCGCTGGCTTGTAATTGAATGACTGCTATTATGGGTCGTGAGACCCTTAATGTGTAATATTATGTGTGTGGCTCTTCCGAGCCTCTTAAATAAAGCTTGTATGTTTATGGTTATGTTGTGAAGCCATCGATGTATCTATACATATTGGTATGCCATGCGTACGTGTGTCATGCTTGATATGTATGGGGTTCGATTACCTAGTCATGAACTTTAGTAGCACTCCTTACGAGGAAATGCCCCTTTGTGATCCAATGAGCCTTGGTAGTTCGCTACTGCTCCGGACACATTGGTTGACCGGCATGTGTCCTTCTTAGCTGCTGCGTCTGTCCTCTTTGGGGAAATGTCACGCGATGTAATGGAGTCCTTGTAGCTTGCTACGACTCGTCTACATTCGCTGATGACCGACACCTGCTTTGTTGGGTCATGTATGCCTGTCCTTGTGCGGTACTGCCACTTTGGTTTATGACTAGACATGTCGATCCGGGTTCTTTGACATGGGAATGCTAGCGACACTATTGCATACGTGAGTCAAAAGACGCAAACGGTCCCGGCTAAGGTAAGGCTGCAGCCGAGGAGTTAACCGTGCGTGAGACCGCAAAGGGATGCGATGTGTTACAGGCTAGATTCCTATGGCTTAGGATCGGGGTCCCGACAGTTCACTGTATCTTCTCGTGAACCTAGCATCGAGCACTGTAGGTGACCCCTTTGCCTATAAAAGGAGGCCCTTAGCTCATTCATAAGGAGTTAGACTCTTTGGAGATTGGCCAAGAAGACGGTTATCATCAGTCACTATAACAAACAACGAAACACTTAATACGATCTGACGAGCAGGACGTAGGGTTTTACACGTAAGCGGCCCGAACCTGGGTAAAAAGGCTTGTCGAGTGTTGATCGCCAGCTCTGCTCTTGACGTTGTCTTTCCCCACCCTACGATCACAAGGGTATCACGTTGATTCCCATAGGTGTCTACCTAGCATCGCCGACATCTTTGGCGCGTCGGGTTGGGGGCGAGGTTGCATTAACCTGATCTAGCCATCAGCGCACCACCTCTTCTTCGTTGCTATGGCCCACAAGAGGAGGGGCGATCTAGCGACCAACGCTCCCGTACCCAGTCCTCCGGTCGAGGCGGGGGCAGGAGAAGGTGCAGGCGCAGGACAAGAAGGCGGAGGCCCCGAGCTTCTGCAGCATTCTCGAGAGCAAACCCAAGCGAGTGGGGTCGCGCGCGGGCGCGACGATCATCCTCACCCTGGTGCGTCAAAGGACACGGCCGCACGACCAACCGACGACGCGGCCACGTCCAAAGACGCGTCTGTGCCTTTCAAGGGGCCCACGCGAGCTCACACATCGTGGCCTTCTCGGGCCACATGGGGCGGATCACCCTAGGAGGGCGGCGATCCACCCCCGCCTAAGGGGACGCCTGGACCCCATTCTCGAGCTACACCAAGCAGGCGTACCCGCTCTACTACGGCGCTGGCTGGTGAGCCACCGCGTGACCAACAGGGAGCTCTTTCTAACACGGTTAGAAGTAAGACCCCCGTGAGGTCTTCGCACGTCTCGCCGCCGCCCGCACTGGCGGAAGCACTAAAGCGGGGCCAACTGCTCCTAGATTTCCGTCCATCAGCGGACAAGCAAAGGGAGTGGAGGGCCACCATCCAGATCCTCCTCGCAGTCGTTGATGGAGACCAGGCGCAGCAGGCGGGGATGTCAAAACGACCCTCCAGCAAGCATGCTCGGGACCGTGCCGAGAAGACAAGTGCTCCCACGGCCACCGTGCACACTCCTCCACGATGGCGAGAACGGGTCATCGTCTCGGACAACTTGACTGGGTCTTCAGACCCCCGCCGCAGTCGTGATCAGCGGTACATCCTCTGCGAGTGACGCAGGGAAGACGCCTGCACCCTCATCTATCGACGGCGCGAGACGCGTCGTAGATCAAACATGCGCGCTGGGACCACCGCTGGCACGCGGGCTTCGGGGTACCCTTGCGACCTACCCTACAAGGTGGGTTGTCCAGCGTTTACTCGTGTTTGTCTAGTGGCCCAGCTCCCGTACTTTCTAGCTAGAGATCCCGGAAAAGTACGATGGCAGGACCCACCCGTCGGAGTTCCTCAGCATCTACACCATCACGGTGCAAGATTCTGAGGGACGAGACAAGAAGATACTGGCCAACTACTTCCCGTTGGTGCTCAAGCCCAACGTCAGGTTGTGGTTGGGGCACCTCCCCAAGAACTCCATTTCCTCATGGAAGGAATTGTGCCAGGACTTTGTTGACGCCTTTACAGGCGACCACCAAGCTCCTGGTCAGGAAAGCGACTTGCACATCATCCCCCAGAAGGAGGGTGAACCCCTGTGCAAGTACATCTAGAGGTTTAGCCGCATCCAACACAACATCCCAAACGTCCACCCAGCTGCCATCATCTGCGCGTTCTACCTGAACGTGCGTAATCGAAAGATGCGTGAGCAGCTGGCAATGCACAAAGTCCATGATGTCGCCGAGCTTTACTCTCTGGCGGACAGATGCGGGCTCGCGGAGGAAAGAATGAGGGTTCCCGGCGAGAAAGCCGATGTAGAAGCCGACTCCGAAGACGAAGACACCGACGCCCCCACCAAGAGGGGAAAGCTGCGTAACAAGAAGCCAAGAAGGTGTGGCTCCTGCCAGGCCTTGGTGGCCACCGACAAATCGGATGGCTCCGACGCCCAGTACTTCAAGATCGACCGCCCCAAGGGCCACTCTCTCCAACACTGTCGGCAGCTTGAACAGCTTGCCGAGAAGCAGAGAGACGAATACCAAAGGCGCGACAAGGAGAAGGCCTAGCAAGGTGGCGAGGGGTCATGCGGGAAGCAGGGCGCCCAAGGGGGCCACCCCGGAAAGTTCAAGGGCAAGAAGGCAAGGCCCGCACAACTGTGGGTGAAGGATCTATGCGGCAGGAAGAGAAAAGGGATGATCGAGATCAGACAAGATAATCAAGAAGAAAAATCAAGACACAACTTGTGGATGCTTCTGGGCAGGCACTCACCTTCCTCCTGCCGGTGGATGGTAGTTGTTCCCTCCCCGGCGACGACCGTTGCTGGGGGCTTGTCCTCAAGATCCACCGGCTCAGACAACGCATGCTGGGGGCTTTGCCGGGGGCTAGCCACGAGAGTGGCCGAAGGCGCCGGCGGAGATTCCGGAGCGTCCGCCAATGGATCGCCACCGGTTGGCCACGTGGCGCCTCCTTGGGGACCTTCACTAACCGGTGCATCAACATACACCAAAAGGGAGCCCTCGGCTGAGTGCTCAGGGCTTGCCGGGGGCACCCCACCGGCCGATGTTTCCGCTCTCGCCGACAGCTCATCGGTTGCCAACGCCCTGGCCCTCTGCACCGACCTTTGGGCCAACGTTTGGGTGTCCGTGTGAGGGGACGATAGCACCAAGTCAGCTAAAGAAACAAACAAGCAAGGGCAATGGGGTGACGGGAGACCAAATTCTTACTCCTCCTCCTCCTCCAAACTCACGGTCGAGATGTCATAATCCACCTCCGCCATGGCGCCCGCGGAGGGGGGCGCCACCATCGGACATTTGGCGGATGCGGTAAGAGGGCCTTGGCGGACCGGGGTGTTGGAGATGACGCGACCAACGCATTAGCACTTGGTGAACACATGAACTCCTCAAACTATGGTCATCACCGGGAGTGGTTCCGGTTATTGTCACTCCGGGGTTGCCGGATCATAGCACATAGTAGGCAACTACAACTTGCAAGATTGGATCTAAAACACACATATATTGGTGACAACATAATAATTTCAGATCTGAAATCATGACACTCGGGCCCTAATGACAAGCATTAAGCATGGCAAAGTAGTAGCAACATCAAATCTCAGAACATAGTGGACACTAGGGATCAATCCCCATCGAAACTAACTCGATTACATGATTGATCTCATCCTACTCATCACCGCCCAGCAAGCCTACGAATAGATTACTCACGAACGACGAAGAGCTTCATGGAATTGGAGAGGGAAGAAGGTTGATGATGACGATGGCGACGATTTCCCCTCTCCGGAGCCCAAGACGTACTCCAGATCTGCCCTCCATATGAAGAACAGGAGGTGGCGGCGCCTCCGTATCGAAAACGCGGTGAAAACTTCTCTTTTTATTTTTTTCTGGGACGAAAGACAACTTATAGAGCTGGAGTTGGGGGCGGCAGGTGCCTGTGGGCCCCACAAGCTTGCCCACCGCCACCAGGGGAGGTGGTGGCGGAGCAGTGGCTTGTCGCCCACTGGCCCACCCCCTAGGTGGATCCTAGCAGGTATTTTTGATATTTTCCAAAACTGCTCCGTGTAAATTTTCAGGACGTTTGGAGAACTTTGATTTCTTCACAAAAATAACACCAAGGCAATTCTGCTGAAAACAGCGTCAGTCCAGGTCAGTTCCATTCAAATCATGCAAATTATAGTCCAAAACAAGGGCAAAAGAGTTTGGAAAAGTAGATACGTTGGAGACGTATCAACTCCCCCAAGCTTAAAACCTTGCTTGTCCTCAAGCAACTCAGTTGACAAACTGAGAGAGAAATAAAAACTTTGACAAACTCTTTTTGATCTTGTTGTTGCAACTATGTCTAACTCATAACTAGAATTTCAGCAAGATCACAAGTTAACCACATAAGCAAATGACACAAAGGTCTCACGGTAAACTAATATCAATGGCATAATCAGCTAACGAGCAAATAATAATGAGTTTCAAATACCAACACTTCAATCAAAACAAGCATGAAGCAATATGAATAGGTGGTATCTCGCTAGCTCTTTCTGAGACTGCAAAGCATAAATGCAGAGCACTTTTAAAGATCAAGGGCTGACTAAACATTGTAATTCATAGCAACGAAGATCCAGTCATAGTCATACTCAATATCAATCAAAAGCAAAGCATAAAAATGACAGAGGTGCTCTCTAATTGGTGCTTATATAAGAGGAGGATGACTCGACAGGAAAATAAATAGACAGGCCCTTCGCAGAGCGAAGCATTGATTTGCAGAGGTGGCAGTGCTCAAGCTTTGAAAACAGAGATAATAATTTTGGGTGGCATGCTTTCATTGTCAACGCAATGACCAAGAGTTCTCAATATCTTCCATGCTAGTCATGCTATAGGCGGTTCCCAAACACAAAAGTAAAGTTTTAACTCCCCCAACCACCAATCAATCACACTTCACCGCTAGCCGAATCCTCGGGTACCGTCCATACTAACATCAATCCGGGGGGAGTTTTGTTTTACAGTTATGTTTTTGATTTAAGCATGGAACTGGGCATCCCAAATACCGCCCCTTTCTCGTGAATGACTGTGAATAAACACATGTCGAGGATAACACTCCTAGCATGGAAGATACCAATAGCCCTCTGTCACCACATGAGCGGTTCGGCCATGCAAAACAGATTTATTTCTTGAAGGTTTAGAGAGTGGCACATGCAAATTTACTTGGAACAACAGGTAGATACCGCAAATAGGTAGGTATGGTGGACTCTCCTGGAAAAACTTTTGGGTTTATGGAAGTGGATGCACAAGTAGTATTCCCGTTTAGTACAAGTGAAGGCTAGCAAAAAACTGGGAAGCGACCAACTAGAGAGCGACAACAGTGATCAAGATGCAATGAGTTTGACTAACTTTGAATGCAAGCATGAACACGATATAAATCACCATGAACACGAACATCATAGAGGCTATGTTGATTTTGTTTCAACTACATGCATGAACATGCGCCAAGTCAAGCCACTTGAAACATTAAAAGGAGAATTCCATCCTATCATACTACATCATAGTCATCTCAAAGTCTATGTTGGCATTCAAGACAAACCATTATAAGCTTTCAGCTAACTAAGCATGACATCAGAAACTATGATCTCTAATTTGTCATTGCAAACATGGTTCTCTCACAACAAAGCTAAATCTGGGTCGACAAGCTAGTCATATTTACAAAAACAAAATAGATAGAGTTCATACCAGGTATTCAGTCTCAGTCACTTCATCATATACCATCATTGTTGCCTTTCATTTGCACGATCGAACGGTGAAAACAATAATAAGTGCATTGGACTAAGCTGAATCTGTAGGAAAACACAAAGGAGAATACAAAAATAATATGGCTCTTTGAAAGCTAAACAGGTAAGCATGCAAGAACCAATAAACATTGTAACCAATATCTTGTACCTTGACACAAAGAAAAAGAAAACTATTTACACGGGAAACTCCCAACAAGCAAAAGAAAAAAGAAAAATCTTTTTGGGTTTTCTCAAAAGGACACAAAACAAGAAAACAAGAAAACGAAAAGAAACTAGCATGGATAATACAGTGGCAAAGTGTAAACACCGGCTAACAAAGTGAAAGCATAAGCATGAATGTAGGGTCGGTGAGAACACGTGCTCCCCCAACCTTAGGCTTGTGGCCTAGTTTGGTCTACTCCCATGGTGGGAAATAACCAGCTCTAGGATACTCCGGAGCAGACTACGGATACCACTGCTCTGCGAGCTCCTCTGGCTCCCACTGATAAACTGGCGTCTGGTACTCAACTGGTGGCTCGGGCACGGGCGCCTGTGGTTGGGCCAAGCCCAAATATGCGTAGATGTCCGCGGGCATAATATTTTACCTGCCTGCATGAAGATCAAGCAAAGAAGGAGCACGCAAAGTAATAATCGTCCGAGTACCCTGACTAAACACCAGGTTATAAATCATCCGTCTACTAGCATCTCTATCCAGAAAATCATGGCGAACCATGCTGTCATAATCCAGATATCTCTCAGGGAGAAGCATCTCTCCTTCCTCTGCCAGTCTAATGGGTATCTCAAAGTGTCTGGCAAGACGGGTAGCGTAGATACCTCCATAGACAATACCTTTAGAACGGTTTAGGTTCAACTGTTGAGCTACTATAGCGCCCAAGCTATAAGTCTTATCGTTATAAAGGCCTTCGTGCAAAACCGCAAGGTCGGGAGAACTAGGTGATCCAGGCTCCCCACGGCCAATCAAACATTTTCCCACAAATATTGAGAAGTACCAAAGCACAGGAAAATGTATGCTAGCAATTCTAGCGCGAGACACTCCTCTCTCCTCTCCAACAGCAATAAAACCAATGAAATCCTCCAAGTCCCGTGGACGAGGGTCACGGATATCCCCAACATAAGGTAATTTGCATACATTGCAAAAATCCTGTAGCGTCATGCACTGGGGATATCGTAAGTCATGAACTCAACCATGGGAGGATTCCTCCTCGAATAAAAGTTGAAGATTTGAACAAAAATATTGGTGTGGAGGAGATATTGGGGGAACTTATCTTCAACAAACGCAGTAAGACCTGCGTTCTCCACAAGTAGTAAAAGTCTTCAGAAAGTCCGGCGACGCGCAAAAATTCATCACTTGGCCACTCGGATGCTCGAACTTCTGTGACTCGAGGGACTACGTACTTGGGGTGGTTCTTCTTATCCTCCTTATGGTTACGGCTTGAAGAGCCTCTCAAGAACCTCCTCATCTTTTCCTTTTTCTAGCTCTGAAAAATTCTGAAATTTTTAGAGACTTCGAAAGAAAAGTGAACAAGGATCAACCCAACTTGTAGCAACTACTCCTACTAGTGCCTAGAGACCATATCACGCGCTAAAACTACTTGGGACCAGCTAAAATCAACTTTTATAGCTCAAGAACAGGGTCACCAAGGTAGCAAGAATTCGCGAGGGATAAAGCACTAGAGCAAAAAATAATTGGACCAATGGAGGAGTCACTTACCAAGGAGCAATTTCCCCCAAAACAGTTCGGAGAATGGTGCTTTGAGCAAGGAGATCGAAAATCACACGCAAATGAGGAAGAACACGGGTTTGAGCTGCGAAACAATTTTTTCTTGAGGTGGAAGAAGAGGCTGAGAGCTGGAATGAGTGGAGGTGATGCCTGTGGGCCCCACAAGCTTGCACCCCGCCACCAGCGGGTAGGTGGCGGTGGGGGGCTTGTGGCCCACTGTTCAGCCCCCCTGACCAGCTCTCAGGCCCAGAAATTTTCAAAAATTCTAGAAAAAATCATACTAAATTTTCAGGACCATCGGAGAACTTTTATTTTCGAGGTATTTTTCTCCAGGACGCTAGAACAGAAAACAGGAAAAACTAAACTAATTCTATCATTTTTCTTCTAAGCAACAAAAAAATGAATACTCAAAACAGAGGTATGTGACTCTTTGATTCATCCGTTTCATGGTCATCGGAAGAAATTCGTCAATGGGGTTGATCAAGTCCTTATGACAAAACTTTCTCGAATCGCAAGAGAGAACGAAGAATTTTCGAATAGCCACTAAGTCACCTCAATGGGGATATGAATCTCCCCAACAAGCAAATCATACTTCATCTTGATACGAGGAATAGGGCATTCAAAGCTCCCAATTAGAATATATCAAGTCTTTTCGATAGCATTGATGCAATGTACTGGATATCGTTTCTTCGGAAAGTGCACTGTGTGCTCATTACCGTTGACATGGAAAGTGACATTGCCTTTGTTGCAATCTATACCAGCCCCTACAGTGTTTGAAAAGGGTCTTCCGAGGATGATAGCCATGGCATCGTCCTCGGGAATATCCAAGATAACAAAGTCTGTTAAGATAGTTGTATTAGCAACCACAACAGGCACATCCTCGCAAATGCCGATAGGGAAAGCAGTTGATTTGTCGGCCATTTGCAGAGAAATTTTAGTGGGTGTCAACTTATCCAACTCAAGTCTACGACAAAGAGAAAGCGGCATAACACTAATACCGGCTCCAAGGTCACATAAGGCAGTTCTTACGTAGTTTCCTTTAATGGTGCAAGGTATAGTGGGCACTCCGGGATCACCAAGTTTCTTAGGAGTTCCACCTTTAAAAGTGTAGTTGGCAAGCATGGTGGAGATCTCAAGATCTGGTATCTTATGTTTATCAGTCACGATATCTTTCATGTACTTGGCATACGGAGACATCTTGAGCATATCAGTTAACCGCATCTGCAGAAAGACGGGTCTTATCATCTCAACGAAGCGCTCAAAATCCTCATCATCCTTTTTCTTGGATGGCTTAGGAGGAAAGGGCATAGGTCTCTGAACCCATGGCTCTCTTTATTTACCATGCTTCCTAGTAGTAAAGTAATTCTTGTCGTATCTCTTAGGTTGTGGATTATCAGGATTAACCGTAGGTTCAATCTCCACATCCTCATCGTCGCTAGGTTGAGCATTATTATGAACATCACTCTCCACATTGTCACCAGGTTCATGTTCATCACCAGATTGTGTTTCTGCATCAGACGCAGAAATATCATTAGGTTCTTCAGGTGTGACAGTATTTGGCGAACTGGCGTGCAGGTTTCTATCATCCTTCTTCTTCTCCTTAGGATGACTAGGTGTATCAACACTGATTCCTTGAGAATATTGATCAATTCTCGTAGGATGACCTTCAGGATACAAAGGTTCCTGAGTCATTTTGCCTCCTCTAGTAATGACTCTAACAAAGTTGTCATTTAATTCATTGAGCATGTCATTATGAGATTTAGGTACTTGTTCTACCTGAGTAGTAATCATTGAGGCATGTTTACTCAGAAGCTTCAGAGCATTGACATTTTAGTCTACACAAGCACTTAGATGGCTAAGCATACGAGTACTTTGTTCCAAATGTCTGCTAACATAATCATTGAAACTCTATTGTTTGGCAACAAAGTTGTCAAATTCATCAAATCATAGGCTAGCAGGTTTAACGAAAGGAATATCACTCTCATCAAACCTACGTAGAGAATTCACTTCTACTACTTGTATCGGGTTATCGAGACCATGGATCTCTTCGATAGGTGGTAGATTTTTGACATCTTCAGATCTAATGCTAGGGGTTGTAGTACAAACTCAATTCTGGACCAGATTAGAAAAGTAATTATTGTGCTTAAAATATTCAAAATACTCGAGTAGGTTTTTGCATAAATGTGATATAGAAACATCATAGGTTACCTACAAATTTTTATAATTTTTTTAGAAGAATTTATCACAAGGTTGTAGTGTAAAATAGCCCTAAAGGAAATATAAATCTGTTTTTGAGTAAAGGAAATCCTGGTAAAAGGATTAAAAATAAAATATCCCAAGAATTTACTAGAAGAAAGGAAATGTTCTTATGCAAGTATTCAGATTCCAAGATAAACTATCAAAAACATTCTCCTAAGGAAATTATCTTTATAAAGGAAAATAATTGTTCCCAAGATTAATTAAAAATCCACAAATTCAAATATCAAATGGACATAGCCAAAACAATATTCCCATCCAAGCAAATAAATAATTCAAATGGTCTCAAGCAAGGGATTAATCATGAAAAGATTTGTTTTTTGAAAAGCCACTTGAAATGGAAAGTTTTTGGAAAGAGGCTTTGAAAAGAGCCATGAAGCAATTCATTTTCTCAAAAAAATATCTAGGCAAAATTTTATTTTCACAAAAATATTTTTAAAATTTTGGGGTGTGATAGAACTACCCGCTTAAAAATAAATCTCGTCCCCGAGATTTGCTTAGGAAAAGAAAAATATTCATTCATGGGAGCACGGTAGTATGGTCAGTTAAACGCACGTGCAAACAAAAAATTCACATGGCACACAATTAATCATATGCAAGTGCAGACAATGCAATCAAATGATACACCACTATTCACATGGCATCAGGAAAACATACCACTGGACTAACGTACACTTCGAGGACGGTCAACAGGATACAGGCAAGGGGTTGACAAGAAATTACTCTCGGTCGGGGGAAACGTATTTCACTTCTCCTATAAGGAAAATCCGAAAATCCGAAATTTTTCCATTATTCTGCGTGTGGAATTAATCAACCTGCTCATGGATCAACACCCTTGGTGATGACCTCAAGGGCAAGGGATTGGAAACCAGAGCTACTCTATACTGGGCAGCAAGGCAACACCGTTTCCTTCGTGGGCTTGCATCCAGAATTTTCGGATGACTCCGAGTGGTTACTCATGGTGTCCGGCTCGGGGCAGCGCACTTGGTGGGAAGTGCTAGGAGCAGTCATGGTTGGTCTAAAGGGTACCTGTCTTAGGGGAACACACAGTATGATACTGGGGTGGTCTAGTTTACCGAGGTAAAAACTCGGGTATCATCTCTCAAGTGATACCTCACTCGGGTAGCTGACTTGGTGGCTAGGTGGTCACGCCCAAAATTTTACTCTAAGGCCACGTAGACTAGTTTACGAAAATCTTACTTAATAAAACTAGGTGCGCAGGCATCCTGCAATTTTATTAAAAACCGTCCTATTAAAAACACGGGAATACAATGTTACACGGTAATACGGTTACCACGGCTTCAGAGCTACTCTGATGTACTAGATCCGCCTTCATTGGCCTCTGAGCTGACAGAGTCAGTATCCATTAAGGCTCCTCCATTTGCCGAGGCTCCTGAGTCAACACGGCCATGAAGTGGGGCTGCAGGGTTGCGGTGGAGACAACATCTCGGACGACGTGCTCTCGGCACAACTTCATTGCAATATTCATCTAAACTGCGTTGAAGGTCTACTGGGGTAATGGCTGGCGGGGCAAACCTTAAGGGTCCAACAGGTCTTCCAGCCAAAATGTGGTGCTTGCTGTAGGCGGTTGCGACTTCATAGCTTGCTCGGGACCGGCAAACAGTTGGCTTGCGGCTCATGACCAAGTTAGAGATGATCTGATCGACGAGTGCCTCATGCGCTCTCAAATAGCGCACAACTTGCACCAGGGCAGGGTCTGTCTCGTGGTCTTCATGACTAGGATAGTAGTAGAACGGTCGGCTGCTCATCCATGGCGACAGATGCCGCAGCTGGACTATAGCTTCTTGGGCTGCAAGCTGACGTGCTTGGGCTTCGTTGGTGGCTCCTCTACTAATGAAATGGTGAGGGCACTCCAACGAGGGATTTCCTCCATAGATGTGCACCGAGGCCCAAAAGTAATGAATAGCATCACTCGTAGGCTCCTCATGCACAATATACACTGGAGATTCTTCTATGCCAAAAACATGGCGGCTCAGGTCGGCGAGGATGACAACAAAGTCTCCAGGCTCGGACATGGGGGTCTCGTTGCAAGGAATGCAGCCAGGCATCTTGCAAGCCAAGGGAGTTTACTAGGGTAGGGGTCAAAGTTGGGGGTTGCTGGGATGAGGCAAGGGCTTCCTATATAGGCTAAGGGGTCCTTCATCGCACGCTACAGGTTGCGACAACTCCGGTGTCGGTCATAGACACATAACTTTAGGGTGGGGCTGACAGGTTAGGCACCGACTGCCAAAAAGTGTCGCATGGCCACTGCAGTTGGCTATTGGGTAAGCTAGGCTTGGGGGTGGATATATAAATATCCGGTTTTAGGAATAGCGACCTGGCTAAGATAGGTTTAGCCAATGGCCAGCCTGGCTGTGATACCAAGGTTGTAGCGACGTGTTTTTCAGAAAATAATTTCCAGAAAACATGTCTTTGTGTTTACCAGCCCCAGGATTGCTATTAGCTGGTAGACACTTACTTGATACAAAATATCAAAGAAAAATACAAAATCGGGGTTACAAGACCATCAGGGTTTACTTGGTTAAACAAAAGTCTGAGGTAAACGGCGGAAGCGACTCGGGCAATCTCCAGTGACCATGGGACTCCATTCCCACAGGAACTAATGACTTGGACAAATTGCTATCTCACAAGGCTGCTATCCTCGACTCCTAGGTTTCGGGATTGACGCCATCATGCTCCTCTCCAAACGCAATCTGGCCAAGACAATAGCCAGGGACAAGCTAGTGAGTACTTTGAATGTACTTGCAAACATCAAGAAAACATACAGGCTAAGCAGGTGAAATGCATGCAAATTCGACTAACAATAATATCTTGCCATTATAGTTTAATTTCATGGATGCATTAATGAAGATATGCAATGTTTCCATCAATGTTTTATAAACAAGCGAGGATGATAATGCTGAAAAGTAATAATATGCATGCCACAGTCGGGCGTCTGAGCGACACCACATAAACGGCTTATAAGAAATGATAATAAGCATGGCACAGTCGGGCGTCTGAGCAACACCACATAAAGGTCTTATAAGAAATGATAATAAGCATGCCACAGTCGGGCATCTGAGCGACCCCACATAAAGGGCTTACAAGAAACAATAATAAGTATTAAATATCCAGGAGGTAGGACCGTCCGACGGATATCCAACAACATAATCATAGGGGTTAGTTGAGAGTAATAATCATAATATGATCCTGTCCCACATCATCATATGATTTTCCACATCCATTATTATTATCACCGCTTATACTCCACGGGCCGACTCTAGGACCGACACTTGACTTGTCAAACAACGTCCTTGACCGGGGACGCGGCTAGTCGAATCGTTTTGACTCTACAAAGGGTGTACTCTTTACCCATAGCTCACGGTTGAAGAAAGTCGGCAAGACTAATCCCACGGACGACATTTCACAAGGGGACACTCAGAATCAGTGCACACTGATTTTCCTCTGCGAAGCCCGGCTTCACCCGGACTACGCTGCCAAGGCAAAACCATAAGACGGGGAGGCTCCGACCTCGACTAGCATGGGATAAAAAATATTTATACCGCACGCTCACTGGGATGGGCCATTCCCTTCTGGTCCCAGACCGGAAACACCCATGCCCCCTAAACGGATGACTGTATTTAGTCCATGTAACACCCTGGATTTTTCCCATTTCTTTTTTCTTTGATTTTTATCTGGATTTGCTTTCTTGTGGTCTGATAGTTTCGAAACCTAAAGGGGTTACCCCTGAATTCTTTTTCTGGGTGGCTTTCCAATCTTCAAACCACCCCAAGACCTAGCCATTTCCATCTTGAGCCAATTCCAAGATTGTTTTCCATGGGAATATTCCTTTTTCTTTTAAAGGAATAATCATGTCTACCTTGAGTTATGAAGCAACCCCCATTTATATCTCTCCAAAAATTCCCAAATAATTCTCATAAATCTATTGGGTCATATCTTCCTCAGATATGACAAAATATTTCCTTGCCATGCTCAAAAATATTCCTCAATAATTCCTTTTCTGATTCTGCCCTACCTGCCAAGTTGTGAAGCAAGTACCCTTTTCATTTGCAGGATTGCTCTCAAAATTTGTGGGCACTCTTTCCTAGCCATATCACTGCCTCACGCCAAAATTCAACTCAAATTAGCTAGTAAATATTTATTAGCAAATATCCAAAATTTCTGATCCAGAAGAAACTTTATGAAGCAAGTGCTAGCTAGGAGTGTTCATATAAGTTGAATCTTTGCCATCATCTTAATATGCTCCAATAAAGCCTCTCCACCAAATTAGAGCATCACACCTTTAACTATGTGACCATAGCTTCAACTCTTTGTCACTTGTCATTATTTGGATTTGTGAAGCGACTATATTTTATATTGCTCCATAAATTGTGAATTTTTAATAGGACATTCTCCTATCTATAAAACCTTACTAAACCAATTTTCAGCTCATTTTATGTAGCCAATTAATTCGAGTAATTATTCTAATTTTCTGTCCAGTGAGATACTATATGAAGGAACTCCCACTTGGGCTTATCAAGATGGCATGAATTTTATACAGCATCCTCTCCTGCCCAAATTATTCATCGCCTCCAAGTTTGAGCTCAATCCAAGCATGTATGTGAGTGCCACTTCAAAATTCCTATTCTGGACCAGATTAGCTAGTTCCAAAGCAAGTATATTAAATTTTGATCCTGTGATCCTCAAACTTCACAAGATTGTAGTCCTTCCTACCCTAAGCCTCCCAGACATGATGCTTTGCTCTTATCTCTTTCCTGTTGACCACAGTATTGGTGCCAAGTTGGCAACGACAATCTGGCAGTGAAGGTTCCCATCACCCCAGTGCTTCCTTTAGTGATCCATCACCTCCAGGCTGTGTTGGGGACCAAGGACTCCACCCCAGACAAGTTGTGCCAGCCCCTCTTGTCTCCTCAGCACCAGTGCGCGTGGTGACCACGCTTGTGGCATGCCAAACACATGCTTTGTGCAGTGGATCCCCTCGGCCTCATAGGTTTCTTCTTCCCCTCGACACCTTAGCATGTTTAGGAGCTTCCCCGTGTCGTCCCACTCTCGATTCCCCTCCTTTGCTGTGCGGCAGCCGCTCCGATAACCTGCAACTGCAGTCGCTGTCGCGTCTTGTCGCGGAGCCCTCCCAAGCTTTCTCAGGCCTCGCCGGAGCCGTCACCGTCCCTCCTAGAAGGTGTTGGACGCCGCTACCGTCCAGTCAGCTCACCTGTGAGCTCCAGTGCGAAGATGAGATCGCCACGACGGCCGACCTCATCCCCTATCGCTGCTGAGGCTATTTAAGGCCCCTGAGCCCCTCTCGTCTTGTCCATCGCCCTTGCTGCATCCTTGTGGTCCTCCACAACCCATCCATCCATCGCTAGAGGCCCCCCTTGCCCTCCTATTGCAGCCAGGGCCGCCGCCGAGCCCCTCTTAAATTCGCCTGATGCCGGGCTTCTCCTCTCCATCTTTGGTGCCCAGAGGAACCCCCAAGCATCAGTGACTCTCCCCATTCCCCCGCCTCATCCCCGGAGGCCCTGTGCTGGCGTGCCCTAGATCCAGTCGGCGCCGCTGCTCTGAGCCCCTCTGACGCCCACCTAGGGTGCAGACTGGTGCGACATGGTCTCCCGAGGCCGCCGACGGTCTCGCCTTGGCCGGAGACGTCCGGAGCCACTGTGGACCTCAACAGCCGCGCCCTGCCGGCCTCCCCTGCTCCTTCCGTTGGGAGGAAGAAGAAGGTGAGACGAGGAGGAGAGAGAAGGAGCCATGGGCCCCGACTGTCTGTGAGAGTGGAGCCGCCAGGGTGGATAAGTAGAGGCGCCTTATGCGCCGTTCTGCTTTCCCCGCTGGAAAGGGCATTCCTGCCGAAGGCTCTTTCGCCCTCAGCCCAGCCATTCTACCCAGGGACCCGGATGCAAATATTTTTATTTTAGATTAGTCCCTAGCATGAAAACCCTTATAACTTTTTATCCGTAACTCCGATTCCAATGATTCCAAAGCCCACGTCGTCGTCTCTTTGAGCATGTTAAGACGGTATCATTTTTAGCATGTGATCTCACAATGTAAATGACCATGTTGCCCTTGCTGTAAACAGCCCTCCTCCGAGAGAGAACTGTTCCGGCAATTCCTTCCGCAAGTTTCTCGCGCTTCTTCCCGGTGGTTCCATCATCCCAGGCAAGCCACAACTTTCATTTGCTTTATTGCATTGCAACATTATAGTCTCATTAAATACTCTAATATAAATATATCTGTTGATAATCCGGAATGTGAGTATGCCTTGTTCAATAAATTGTTACTAAGATGAGTATGGGATCATTAGTGACTAGTGTCTTACACGCTAGTCGATAACATGAGGTTGAGATAACTATCTATGATTACTTTGTGAATATGGATCAATAGTAGTGGCTTGAGCTTATTAATTATTGGATCGCTATGACATCGGAGTGTCAACTGTGACATATTATTCGGAGATAAGATATTCTAGTTGGTTGATCGGAGTGACCTGTCTGGGAACACAAGTGCAACAACATTTGCCGATATGGGACGGCCTTGACTTGGTCTGATTGCGTTCTCTTTCATCGGTAGTTCCGAAGAGGGAGGGCTATGCACGTGTGCTACCTTGGCCCGGTAGGCGGTGATAACCCTATGAGTCAGTTGAGTTGTTTTGTGCACACATCCCCGGTTGGGACAGTTTTGTTTGCCCACGACGGTGGCAGGTGTCATGAGGACACAGGTGTCATGAGGACACAGGTGTCATGAGGACACAGGGCCAACCAGGGTAGGACTCCGGAAGGGAGTGGTTGCCGGTGGTACGATGAAAGAGTCACGGGTCAGGCAAGTCTCGTAGGAGTAATGCTGGTCCACCCGAATGGGATCACGAGGTTAGTGCTCCAGAGTGTGGGTAAAGTGTGCGACCTGTGCAGAGTGTCAAACCTATTCGAATAGCCGTATCCACGGTATTCGATAACCGACTAGACCTCAATAGATGGTCAACCATGTTGATGATAGTAATGATGGAAGAACTCGTCTGAGTATGTAATCGTTGGGCATCGTGCCAGTGTAAGAGTTGGGCATCATGCCAGTGTTACAGTTGGGCATCATGCCAGTGTAACAGTTGGGCATCATGCAAGTGTTACAGTTGGGCATCGTACCGGTGTTACAGTTGGGCATCGTGCGAGTGTAACAGTTGGGCATCGTGTCGGTGTTACAGTTGGGCATCGTGCTGGTGTTATAGTTGGGCATCGTGCCAGTGTAACAGTTGGGCATCGTGCCGGTGTTATAGTTGGGCATCGTGCCGGTGATAAGTCCTGGTATCCATCTTGTGGATACTCGCTAAAGGATCTTGGTAAGATCACAAGAGTTGGGATCATCAAGGGACAGTGATAGGAGTCTGGTATAATTATTTTTCAACCAACCCCTTAGTGGTAATAAATCTTTATCTGATCTTGACTGCTATGATGTTGTCCTGCCTTAATGCTAATGTTTGTTGTGAGCTTGCGAGTACATTCAAAGTACTCACCTGGCTTGTCATGCCAGTTTGCAGTTCATGCCTTGATTGTTTGATTGCCGAGGATTCCGAGTTGCGAGCTAGGATGCACGTTCCAGCCAGAGTCCCTACGGAGTGGAGTTCATCACATCGGTAGCTGTTCCGCTGCTAGCATGGGATTTACCGTAGGCAGGTGTAGTATCTCCACGGCAATGTAATCCATGTATCTTTGTAATCTTTTCCATAGTAATAAAGAGCTAATTTGTTCTGTGCTAACGGTTCCGTATTCCAGAAGACTTGTCCTTGGGCTGGAATACGGGGTGTTCCGGTTTCCTCTCAGCCGGGGTGACATAGTCCATGGCCATGGATACCTTCATACCGGTCCCTCTACTTGGTTTGTCACTGATAATAGGTCTACAACTGACATTACCGAATCCATTATCAAGGAAACTGTGGTAAGATAGGGAAAAGACTCGATCTAGGTCGATACTGGAGTTAACCAAGTTTTTACCATCACTATTATGCACATGTCATAAAAAGGTAATACCTATCACGTTCCGCGTGACTAGGCTATTCCACAACCTTTCATAACCAATACTTGCCATCATCATATTTTTATCGTTGTTGAAATATATATAGCATGTATGAGTATGCAAAGTATTATTTCATGTGATACTATTATTAATATAACCTCAAATCACGCGCTATAATCACAACCACAATCATCACACAATTTATGCAAATATGGATTCAAGATACTTGCCTTAGATGTGTAGAGAAGTAGATTTGCACTCCAAAACTTTTGAAAGTTTACTTCACTCTCCATCTCCTATTTGAAAATAATGCCATTTATCACGCAATTCCAAAACAGTACATAAAAGTTGTTTGAAGTTTTTTAAAATAAACTAGATGAAATTCTAAACAAGTAGGAAAAGGAATCAAATGATTTGGAGTTTCCTATTAAAAGTTATAGCCATTCAAACTTACTGGTCAAATCTGTTTTCAAAAATCAATATAAAGAAAACGTTTCGGGTGTAATACGCCTTCGCCAGAGAGAAGCGCATTTTCCGAAAAGGTCATATGGAAATACGCTTTGCTAGCTAGAAAACGCACAAGGGGGTCGTGCACCACTCGAGTTGTGGCTGGCTCACCGACAGGTGGGCGCCACCTGTCGGATTAAAAATAATATATCCCAAGGCCACACCCGTTTGGTGGGCGTGATGAACGCACCAGCCACAAGGCCTTGGCGAGCCTCCCTCACCGGGAAGACAACCAAAGCCCTCGACAAGCTTCCTTGCCGGGACAAAGACCCAAGGCCCCAGCAAGCACCCTTGCAGGGATGACGAGGGTAGGCACTGGAGGGCGACCGCCCTTGCCATAGTGCCTCCGCCCCGAAGTGCCAGCACATTCCGCATGCGCCAGCGTGGCGTCCAGGTGTCGAAACACCTAGACACATGTCTTCACCAGCAGATTGCTGACAAGGACAAGACGTGCATTTAATGCACGTGACAGTGGTAGATTGATAAGCACCGCTCTAGGTTCACTGTAACTTCTTGTGAACCTAGCATCGAGCACTGTAGGTGACCCCTTTGCCTATAAAAGGAGGCCCTTAACTCATTCACAAGGGGTTATACTCTTTGGATATTGGCCAAGAAGACGTTTATCATCAGTCACTGTAACGAACAACGAAACGCTTAATACAATCAGATGAGCAGGACGTAGGGTTTTACCCGTAAGCGGCCCAAACCTAGGTAAAAATGCTTGCTGCGTGTTGATCACTAGCTCTGCTCTTGACATTGTCTTTCCCCGCCCTACGATCACAAGGGTATCACGTTGATTCCCATAGGTGTCGACCTAGCATCACCGACAATTTTGAGAGGCTAAAAATAATAACCCGGACTATTATTGACCCAACAAATGCTGACAATAGAGTTATTCCTCTAAAACATAATTTTAATGGATATATATAATTTGTAAACAGAAATAGATTGTAAGTGCATTTAGTGCCCCTTAGTGATTTTGGTGTATTGAAGACTTATAGGTTAAGGTACTAATACGTTTGTGAGTGTAGAGAGGCTCCATAAGTCGATGAGGAGTTTGATATATTTGAAGATTGCCGATCCCCAAAAATGAAGACTTCCATATTTTCGTGAAGACTTTGAAAGTGAGGAAATTGGTGTGTCCTTGAAGATATTGATCTGAGGACTTTCAAGCGTGAAGACCTTTGTTTCCATAGTTTCATTTCCTTTATTTTGAGTCATAGGAACATCGTACTATTAAAGGGGGTCGAGGTAATATTAAGGAAAAATTTCCATGTGATGCTCATCTCGAATCCTACACATAACGAATCCTTCGAGTGAAGCCATTGGAAATCTCTTGCAGTTCAGTCAAATTCTTCACTAACAGAGACGATGTTCTTCTGGTCTCTAATGAAATTGTTTTGACTAAGGAGTTAGGATTTCTCTAGTGTGAATTGCCTACAAGTGAATAATACGATAGATACCAGCATTTTCATAATTCGAAATTCCAACCATTGTTGTGCTTCGTGCCAACTGTCCCCAAAACCTTATCAACATAACAGTCATATCATTGGGGGGCATTTATGTCTTATCATGTCAGGTTCCAACCTAGCTATAAATAGCTTCCCCCATAACCTCTAGTTGGTTGGCTGATCCGAGAGAGAACATGACACTTGTCATCTCAGAACAACCCATCCTCTAAGGACATTGAGAGAAAATCATCAGCGAGAAAAAACCAATAACCGACACCAAAAACCCAAAGTGATTGAGCATCATTGAAGTGATTTTTCCTGTGTGGAACCAACACTTGTTACATTTTAAGATTATGTATCTTCGAGACGGTTAGGCGTCGTGGTCTAGAGCATACAAGATGAAATTGTTGATTGCTGGGTGACCGAGTTTGTGAGGGTTTGGAAGTCTATCCGGAAGACTTACCACGAGTGTTGGGCGAGTTCTATCTGACCTTAGCTCAAGGAGAATACGGTACTGACTGTGTGTCCGTTGGTTTAAATACCAAGCTTCTCCAAACCAGACGTACGATTGTCACAACTATTGGAACTCGGTCATCAAATCATTATCATCACCCAGCTCCTGGTTCTATTTCCTCAACCCTTTCATTTCCTCATGTACTTATTAATGAAGTTGATCGTTACTATTTGAAGACTTTGACTGAAGGCTTTCCCTATTTCCTCATATGAAATTCTTTAGTCACCTTGTTCATCACCTGCTTATCCTATTTCATGCTACTCACACTTTATGTATGTTTCATTTTGTCATGATGAGTTTGCTACTGCTATGTAATACTTATGTGTGAGTACTTATTCTGGTGCGTAGAAATTCCTGAGTGACATAATCTTCCGACACCGTCAAATTCCTCATGCTGATATGGAGTTCATTCCATTCTTCTCCACAGTCCTGAACGTCAATCATGAAGCTAGACTCGTGTCATTATGTGTTGATATCTGTGATTGGAATGAAGAGCTTATTCTTCAGTACTATGCAACACTGCACATCTCTGGCGAATCACAAGATGTCAACACTACATGGATACTTGATTGGATGACTGAAGACACACATTACACTACTCGACAAACAGAATTGCTTCATGTTGTCCCTGTCAGTATTCCCTCAGAAGGTGCAAGATGCATTTATGAAAAACTTGAACTTCCAAGTCATCTAATGCAAGTGTTGATGAAGCCTTTGTCATGTTCCCAAGCTCCACGAACCACCTTCCTAGTGAAGGATTTCCTCTATGTGCCTATGACGGTGTATCACATATTGACCAAAACCCTCAGTCCAATTAAGGGTCAAAATTCTGAAGAAGAGGACGTGGTTAGCATTATGCAGAACCTGATGTTCAATATCATTCACGGGATTTCCATCAATCTTCATGATTTCTTCATGAGAACATTGACCAACGTTGCCTTACCACCATTTGAATTGAAGCCATATGCCCCTGGATCATGAAATTCATTAGAGCAAGATCATCAATTCCTTATCAAGCAGATTTCCAGAATCACTTCAACTTTCTTCCCACAATTGAAGTAATCATGTGGACATTTTCCTCAGTGTAAGGAAATGACATGGCTGACATTGATGAAGGATCACGCCCGTTCGATGGCCAATTTCATCAAGCTGCTTCGTACTCCACCAATGATGACATGCCATCTCAAGATTCTGTAGCAAAAGCTTCTGCGCAATATCCTCGAGAGTCTTCCCCATGTGTAATAACCAACCGTGAGCTTCTTCTAAGTCTTAATCAAAAGGTCGATCTCGACAACAAATGGGTAAAACGTCAATTTGGTGCAATACTTCATGACATGACTATCACACATAACTTTGTGAGGAAGAATCATTACTATCTGCACAAAATCTTTGTTCGCACCAGGTACATTTTATCTCATCACAAGACTCATGAAGAACTTGATTTGCTGGAATTTCAACGGGACTTTGATTGGTCATATGCATGAAAGAAGAAGTTGAAGAAGGTTCAATTTCCTGAGCTCGTCACAAGCTCATTTTCTTCATCGTGCTCGACGAATGAAGATGAGGATCTCGACTACACTGTTGCAGGTCTTGCATTGGGAAATAACACTGACAACACTACCACACCTCCTCCACAATCAATATGATATGCGTAAGGGGCGTTAGTCCTTAATTTCATCCCTTTTCGTCACTTGGTGCAAAGAGGGAGAAATTTGACTTAGTCTTTGAGTGGGTCTATATGTATGGGCTTTTTTTGGTAATTTGCAAATCTCGTTCTTCTGAAGTGTTTGGTTTTATGAGTTGTAAACTTAAGTCCTGTGGTGGTCTGACACTTTTGAACTGCTTTTTGCATGCTTATACCTCATGTTGATTAATGCACGGATGCTGAATTTCATCTTACGCCATTTTCCATCATGCATTTCAATTTCCTCATGATATATGTTAAATGGGTGTAGAGATCACAAGATATAGGGGGAGATCTTCATGATTTTAACCTACCATGTGCATTTGTAATCCAAAGCAAATTCCTCAAATATGCAGATGTTCATGGGAGAAGTTCTCTATATCTTGCAATTAAATTCCTCAAACTCAGTACTTACACATCATATGTTTATCCCCGTTGAAAACTTAACTTATTTGTCATCAATCACCAAAAATTGGGACATTGTAAGTGCATCTACTTCCCGTTAGTGATTTTGGTGAACTGAAGACTTATATGTTAAGGGACTAATATGTTTATGAGTGTACACAAGATCTATATGTCGCTGAGGTGTTTGGTATATTCGAAGAATGTCAAACCCTAAAAATGAATGTCTTCCACTGAAGACTTTGATATTTTCCTGAACACTTAGAGTAAAGAAATTGGTGTGTCCTTGAAGATATTGATGCAAGGAATTTGAAGCGTGAATACTTTTGTTTTCATAGTTTCTTTTCCTTTATATTGAGTCAAATGAACACCGTATTGCTAAAGGGGATCGAGGAAATACTAAGGAAAAATTTCCATGTGATGCTCATCTCAAAGCCTACACATAACCAATCCTTCGAGTGAAGCCTCTGAAAATCTCTTGCAGTTTAGTCAAATTCTTCAATGACGGAGACCATGTTCTTTTGGTCTGTGAGGAAATTGGCGTGATTAAGGAGTTAGAATTTTGCGAGTGCCAATTGCCTACAAGTGAGGAACATGATAGATGTGAGGATTTCATAGTTCGAAATTCCTACCATTGAGGTGCTTCACGCGAGCTGTCTCAAAAACCTTATCCACATAACGGTCATATCATTGGGGGAATTTATGTCTTATCATGTTGGGTTGCACCCTGGCTATAAATAGTCGTCCCCATAACTGCTAGTTGGTCGGTTGCTCCGGGAGAGTACTTGACATTTGTCATTTGAGAGCAATCCATCCTTTGAGGACATTGAGAGAAAATCAACAGCGAGGAAAGACCAACAACCCAAAAAAAACCAAAGTGATTGAGCATCACTGAAGAGATTTTTCCTTTGTGGAACTGACGCCTGTTACCTTTGAAGACTGTGTATCTTCGATACAGTTAGGCATCATGGTCTATAGCATTCAAGAGGAAATTGTAGATTTTTGGGAGACTCATTTTGTGAGTACTTGGAGGTCGATATAAAGCACTTCCAATTGGTATCAGAGCAAGGTACTCCCTTGTTTCATGTGATTTTGTTAACCACCTGGAGTTTTAGTTATGTCGGTTGCAGGTATGATCAAGGTATCCGCGGTCTGTCCTACCTTTGAAGGGATGAACTACCCCTACTACAAGAACTAGATGCTGATGCATCTTGAAGCAATTGACAATGATCTCTCGTATGTTGTGGAAAATGGTGTTCCCTCCATTACCCCAACTATCAAAAGTGATGATTTGAAGAGACTCAAGCAACTCGACTCTCAAGCGAGGAATATCATATCTAGCCATCTAAGAAAAGGTAGGTATGGGAAAGGGAGTACTTCGCGACTACAAAGCTCATTTGCAACAGTCTGTCCAAGGTCAATGAAGGAATCCCAATTCAACGTGACTCTCAGGTTGATGTTCTTTGCAATCTCTTCAATTACTTCAAAATACTCGACAATGAAAATGTTCTGAAAACTTTCGATCTCCTCAGTGATATCTCCAATGAGCTCCAAGCTCTTGGTGCCACCTAAATCACCGACCATGAGGTGTTGATGAAATTGCTAAGATCTCTTGAATCCTCATTCACTTCATTTTCTTTGGTGATTAAAGAGCGTGGAGACTACAAGTCACCAGATCTTGCTGATATTCTTGAGGGACTCAATACTCCAACAATATGAGGAAATAAATCTCAATGGGCCAAGCTATGGAAGATCTCATGCACTGAAGGAAAATGCAATTTCCTCTTCCGAAGAAGAAGAATCTGATTATAGTCTTCGTGGTACTGAAGAACTTGTTGAGGAACTTGCAATTCTAGTAAGGAAATTCCAAAAGTTCTCTAGAAGAAGTGAGTTTGGAAAATCTTCAAGAAGAGGTGTGAAGAAATCAAAATCTTTATATGAGGATTACAAGAAATGAACTTGTCACAAATGCAAGAAGTTTGGCCACTAAATTGCTGATTTTCCTTCCCGGGTAAAGGAATCAAAGAAGGAGAAATACAGAGATGATAGTTACGAGGACTTGAAGAAAAAGAAGAAATCTTCAAAGTCCACATATTCAAACTCTTCATCGCACAAGAAGAACAGTTACAAAAAGGCTCGGGCACTGATTGGCAAGGAACTGGATTCTCATGAAGAATCTGAAGAATGTGAAGAAAAGGTAGGATGTAAGGAGGAGATAGAGTGCGGTATGGCAATCCTAGCTCTTCCTACTACATTCATCAGCAAGTCCATCTTCAACCATGATGAAATTGATATCGTCAATGACACTGATGACTACGATGAGGACTCTGCCCCCACCTACTACTTCATGGCAAAAGCTGCCAAGGTACTCACTCATGCTTGCTCATCTGACTCAAGTGATGAACCCTATGATTATCAGAAACCTAGTTACTAAAAACTTGATAATGTTGCCACTAAGAAATAGAATGCTATTGAAAAGCTTCAGAAACTACTAGAAAAAAGCGATGACCTGCTCAACAAGGAAATGGATTGGACTCAACCTATGACTGATGACTTTCAACAACTTCAATCTAAGTTTGATAGCCTTTAGAGTCGTCATGAAACTCCCTTAGCTAATCACGAGAAGCTTTCTTATGAATTTCTTCAAAGAAAGCAAGATCTTGAGAAACTAAGAATGTCTCATGATGATCTTCAAGGGAAAACGATTCTTTTCTTGCTAAATAGATCAGCTCCTCTTAGGAAGAATTCATTCCACCATGCCTAAAATGCATCGATTGTGAAACTGCTAATTCTTCACCTGAATGTTCAAATGCTTCAATTGCAGAAAATTATTCAACTATATTTGTGGTCACAAATTACTCAGCTGTGGAAGCCACGAATGTCACTCGTGAAAATGCAGGGTTGAAGGAATTGTATGTGATAGGCATATACAAAACTATCAAAGGGCATCAAACCCTTTGCGATGTGCTCACAAAGCATATTATGAACATAAACTCAAGGAAAGAGGGTATTGCATTCGAGAGGAAATTGAATGCTGATGGATCATACTAGAAACCAGAGGAGTATCCCAAAACATAATGGGTTGCTACAAAAGGACCACCTCTAGATACATCCACATTATCCAGCTTTACATATGATTCTTCATATTCCTCTCATGAGTCACTTGACTCCAACTATAAAATCTTAAAAAATTAGACTGGTGAAGTATTTTCTAGATATGTTGGAACTAGCTGCGTGAACATACCACCTTTGGGAAAAAAATTGGGTTCCCTGAAGTTGTTTGGAAAATCTTCAGGTGAATGTCCTCATGACACCATCCATGAAGAAAAGGAACCCGGAATCAAGTTCCTCAAATGGACAAAATTCTTCACACGGATCAAATTCCTCAAATGGTTGAATTCTAGTCATGCATGTGCTAATGCTTCGGTTTCACATGGAAACTACAAGGGTCGGGAATATTAGTATTATTCTTGAAGAATTTCTCTGCGTATGCATTTGAGTACACTAAACCCCCTAGTGTGAAACAAAGTGCATTAGCTTCAATGCAAAAAACATTATATGGTGCTCGTAGAATGATGAACTCTTTGCCACCCCTCTATATGTGGGTGGTGACAAAATGAACTAAGAACTTTGCAATCTTAGGAATTTGCTAGAGACCTGAGGAAATGCTTGAAAGGACGCAAGCTAATCTTGATGAAATGAGTCATTCATTTCACATGTCCTCATGTTATCTTACTTCTATATTGTTTGATGAAATTCAAGTCTGATGAATTTGATTTCATATTCTTCATTTTGAAGTATATGACTTTTGTAAGTTGCACTAATTCATCTACGGGGTGAAGCACCTCAAGTAACTGAGTGGGTCCTCGATAGTGGATGCACTAATCACATGACTGGTGACAATAATTTATTGATGAAAACGCCATTAGCTCCATGACATCTGAAGCATATCACCTACGCAGATAATGGAAAAAATAAAGGTATTGGGTCTAGGTAAGGTTGCCATCTCGAAGGACCAACACATGGACAAAGTCATGCTTGTCAAAATCCTCGGATTCAACCTCGTGTCACTCTCAATGCTTTGTGATCTTCATCTGATTGTCATCTTTGGAAAATACCATTGCATAGTCGTTATGGAATCTAACAAATTCAAATTCTTTGAAGGTTTTAGCAAAGGAGACTTGTATATTGTTGAATTCTCTATAGGTCCACAGCCGGCGACATGTCTGCTTGCGAATTCTTCACAACGATGGCTATGGCATCGACGACTTGGTCATGCTGGCATGAGGATCTTGCACACGCTTGTGAAGAAGAAGCGTGTCATTCGCATTGAAGGTGTCAAATTTCTCAAGGATCAATTATGTGGGGCTCGTGATTCTAGAAAAATGACTAGATCCAAGCATCCCTCGGAGACTATCATGACAACCACTCATGTCTTTGAATTGCTACACATGTACCTCTTTGGCACCACTCATTATGCCACACTAACCAATTCTTCATCAATCTATGGCTTTGTCATCGTTGATGATTACTCATGTTACACTTGGGTGCATATTATCTATTACGAAACTGAAGTGCACGAAGTCTGTAGACTATTTTCCACGAGGGTTGCGATGCATTTTGGTGTCCAGATGAAGCACATAAGGAGTGATAATGGTATCGAGTTCAAGAACAGTGGTCTTGATGATTATCTTGATGATCTTGGTATTACTCATGAGCTATGTGCCCGATATAATCCTCAACAGAATGGCGTCGTGCAGCGCAAGAATAGGACTCTTGTTGAGATGCCTTGCACTATGCTTGAAGAATACCACACCCATCGGCGTTTCTAGCTTGAGGTAATGAATATTGTGTGCCACATCATCAAGAGTGTATATGTTCACAAATTCCTCAAGAAGACTTCATATAATCTTCGGTGCTAGATCAAGGATTGGAAATCCTCACCAGAGTTCTAAATTTGAAATGAAAGCACATGAGGGTTTTATGCTTGGTTACAGGAAGGACTGACAAACCTACACAGTCTTCAACACCTACCACAACAAGGTTGTTGAAACTGTAATGTGTGGTTCGATGAAACTAACGGCTTGCAAATAGAGCACCTGCCTCTTTTGCTAGATGAGTGCCTCCTGAGGAATCCATTAGGTTTAAGGCTACTAAAGATATCATACACACCAAAGAACCTCTACCAGCTGACGAAGTCATCCCGAAAAATGAAAATTTTATGCTGGTGCACTTGAGGAAAACGGTGTTGATGAGAAGCCACAACCCCAACAAAGTCGTCAACCTTCTCATCCAAGAGTGGCAAATGAAGAGCAGATTGACAAAGTCCTCAACAACAACAATGCACCAGTTCCCCTCACTCTGTGAAAAGCTTCACATTTTTCTCACTCTTGTGCGCACTTTGCATCCGTGTCTATCACGGAGCCCACCATGGTTGATGGAGCCTGAGTGGATTCATTTTATCAAGAGAAATTGCATCAATTCAAGCTCAACAACATGCTGGAACTGGTCAAGCGGCTAGATCCTTGCAAGCACATCATCGGTACCAAGTGGATCTACCACAACAAGCAATACAAAAATGGTGAACTGGTGAGGAATAAGGCTCGTCTTGTAGCACAGTGCTAGACACACATTGAGGAAATTAACTTTGATGAAACTTTTGCACCTATTTCTAGACTTGAAACTATTAGTATATTGCTTGATTATGCTAACCATCACAATATCATCGTATATTAAATGCATGTGAAAAGTGCATTCCTCAATTGTAAGCTTCAGGAAGAAGTATATGTTGCTCAACCACCAGGTTTTCAAGACCCTAAGCTTCCTACAATGTCTTCAAACTCAAAAAGGCCCTATCTGGCCTCAAACATGGAGTGATACTCTGAAGGAATACCTCATGAAGAATGGCTTCAAACCCGGTTCACTCAACCCTACTCTTTTCACAAAGTCTAATGACAACGAAGTATTCATGTGTCAAATATATTTAGACGATATTATATTTGGTTGTATCGAATTTGGCTACATTATGAATGAAGAATATCAAATGTCTATGATGGGGGAGTTAAGATTCTTCTTAGGTCTTAAATTTCGTCAACAAGACAATGGTAAATTCATTTCTCAAGAGAAATACATCAAGGATCTACTAAAGAAATTCGGCATGCAAGATTGCAAAGGCGTCAAGATTCCTATGCCCACTAACATCCACCACTACACTAACGAAAGTGGTAAATATTTCGATCACAAAGTATATCGCTCCATGATTGGCTCTTTATTGTACCTACGTGCATCTAGACCAGATATTATGCTTAGTGTTTGCATGTGTGCCTGTTTCCAAGAAACGCCAAAGGAATCACACCATAAGGTTGTGAAGCACATTCTTCGATATCTAGATCAGACACTAACGCTTGGATTATGGTCCCCGAAGGGCTCAAATCTTGATCTTATTGTATATTCTCACTCTGACTATGCTCGTGATCGTGTGGATCGCATGTCAACATCAGGATCATGCCATTTCCTCGGACGGTCCTTACTCTCGTGGTCCTCGAAGAAATAGAACTGTGTGTCACTATCTACTACTGAATATGAGTATATTGCTGCTAGTTCTTGTTGCGCTCAGCTGTTGAGGATGAATCAAACCCTTAAGGACTATGTAATCAAAGTTTAGAATATGCCTCTGTTGCAACAATGAGAGTGCAATCAAGATTTCTCACAATCCAGTTTAACACTCAAAGACCAAGTACATCCAGATTCATCAATAGTTTCTTCAAGATCATGTACTCAAGCGTGACAACTTCGTCAACCACATAAAGACTGAACAGGAATTGGCTGATATTTTCACTAAGCCTTTGAGTGAAAAGAGATTTGGCAAGCTGTGTTGTGAGCTAAATACCTTAGAATCTTTGAATGTTGTGTGAAAGGACACACATCCAAACACTTATGCAAAACTGATGACTTACATGTGGAACACACGAAGCTAAAAATTTCTTTAATTAATGAAGAAAACCCTCTAAGTGTGAAGAAATTAATGAAGAATTTGATTCTCAGAACCCTACGATAGTTGTTTGCAGTGTCTGAAATCATCATTATTATACGGTGAGTCACGCCACCAACCAAAGTTGAAACTCTTCAAAATTGTGTTTTTGCAAATTCTTCAAATTTTGAAATTCGTCAATATGTCCAAATTCTTCAAACTTTTCAATGTGTGTACTTCATTGCTAATTCTTCAAGTTGATTTTCTTATGAGTGAACGTGATCAGACCCGATCCCCCTAAATGCTAAGCTCAACCCAATCTATTCACAAATTCTACATATGTGCTCTACTTGAAATCCTTTCAAAGTCTACATAAGTTGTCAGTATTTACGAATGAAACTTTAAAATTATCTAATAATTTTTTTTGGCGGTTGCCACTCAAACTGATCCCACTTCTCACGACTCGACAACCCACGGTCCCCCACTATTTCCACCTCTTAGTACGTGGGTGGTACATGTCACCAAGATAGGAAGGGTCGGGGATAAATCGGTCTGAAATGTTATGATCAAACAATTTTAACCTCCATTATAAATAACCGTTCACCCCTTCACTATGTCAGTTACTCTTCTCGATCTCACCTCTCCTTCCGCTCGTGCTCAGACCTAGTGCTGCCGCTAGACTTCATCATTCCCGGAGATTAAGAGCTTCACTTCCTCGACCTCCTCATCGTCGTACACACCACGACCATGGAAATCCTCATTCTGCCACCGCCGTAGTTGTCTTATGCCGTCAAGTTATGGTGCAGGAGGTCTGAAATGATGAACTCCTCCACTTCCACTCTTTGGAAATGGTAATTCAAATCTAATTTTACCATCCTGTTTGATCTTTATGATTTCACAAAATCCTCAAAAGTTGTTTACTCCTCAACAATTCATCGTGTAAACACCTTGAAAGCTTCATTTCCCTTGATTTGTTTCTCCGATTCATCTTTTGCTTCGAAGATTCCTCAATTGTGTAAACGTTCAAGTCTGCACAACTCTCGAACCTAAGTCAACAACACTTAGAGAAATTCTTCAAGACATCTATGGTAAAATTCCTCAACTTGATATACTTATGAAAAAAATTCTGAAAACACATACGACATCTTCAAATTCTTTGCACCTATACTCTATTCACATGTAGAAAATTTCTGCCGATGAATCTCTAAGTCCTCATCAACTTAACTCATTTGTAGCATTCCTTGAAGAAAATTTACATGAATCCTCAAAATCATCAAACGTTCATTTTTTTCATGCGAAGAAAATCGCTTAAGGGAAAATACCTTAGAAAGGAAGAAAGAAGGCATAAACCAATACTACCTTTGAAATAATTGAGGAAATATGTGATGACTATTGCACTCCTGATGAGGAGATATATGGAAAGGAAATGAAGGAGAAGCACAAAACATGCATTTAGAAAATTGAGAGAAGATGGGATAAATAATGGAGGGAGTACACATATGTTACTCCAAAAAACATTAAGAAATTCGATGTGATTCCTCCATGCCCAAGTCACTTGCTGAAGGGCAAGTAGCCGATCCCACCAACATCATAAGTGGTGAAGAATTTCCCAAGGAGTGGGCCAAGCGCCATTCTAAACTAAAGAAGATCTGTGCAGAAGGATTGAGGAAATTCAACCTTGATACGTTTCTGTTGTTGCTGCTCTACCCCTTCTGCCGTTGAGGCTTGTGCAAGCGAAATAGCTCCAAAATGACCTATATTGAAGAAATCTCCTATGAAGAGAAAGTCCTCAAGCTGAAATCCCTAACATCAAATTCCTCAACCATCTCCCCTAGTAGCTGCCACTTCCTCACCTGCCGCCACAAAGACCTCAATACCAATGCATCTTGCAATGTGTCAAAGAACAGTTGAATTTACATTTCCCTCATACACCTTTATAACTAGCTCAACTCTCACTTCTTCAAGATCCACATCCATGAAAAATAAGATGACAACTAGAAGTGGCAAAAGACCAAGTCCCCATAAGGTGGTATTCTGTAAGTGCATCTAGTGCCCCTTAGTGATTTTGGTTGTTTGAAGACTTATAGGTTAAGTAACTAATGTGTTTGTGAGTATACACAGGATCTATAAGTCATTGAGGAGTTTGAGATATTTGAAGAATATTGACCCCTAAAAATATATGTCTTCAGTTGAAGAAACTGGTTTGAAGCTGAAGAAATGAATCGCAAGGAATCTGCGATGAAATTGATATTCCTCATGAAGATACTGATATTGAGAAGTCCGGTGGTTCCTGAAGAAAATCATTCTGAAGAATTTGAACCATGAAGATTTACACTTTCTGTTTTACTTTCTTCGCTTTTGAGTAATAGGAACACCGTACTGTTAAAACTGTTAAAGGGGGTCGAAGTTACACTATGGAATGAATTTCCTCATCATGCTCAACCCAAGCCTAATCCTACCAAAAGCCTCAAGTGAGGAATATGAGTGACATGAGGACTCTCACAGTTCAGGGTTCCGACCGTTTCGATAACCGCGCCAAGTCACTGGTCTTATCCACTCCAACGGTCATATTATTTAAGGGCATTAGTGTCAAATCATGTCGGGATGCTCCCAGGCTATAAATAGCCACCCCCCACAACCACTAGCTGGTTGGTTGCTCCGTTAGAAACTGACACTTGTCATAAGAGCAACCCAATTCCTCAGAGCCTTCAAGAGTAATTCATCAGTGAGGAAATACACCATCCACCGAAACCACAAACCAAACCTAGTGATTGAGCATCACTGAAGAAGTTGTTCCTGTGTGGGACTGAAGCCTTTTACCTTTGAGGACTGTGCATCCTCCAGACGGTTAGGCATCATGGTCTAGAACGTTCCAGCAGTTAATTGTGGATCGTTGAGTGACCAAGTTAGTGAGGGTTTGGAAGTCCGCCCTGAAGACTTACCACGAGTGTTGGGCGAGGACTGTGTTTCCTTAGCTCAAGGAGAATACGGTAGGGACTGTGTGTCCCAGGACTGGGTGTCCTTTGGTTTCAATACCAAGCGGCTCCAAATCAGATGTACGACTGTCACAGCAGTTGGAACTGGGTCATCAACGACTGTCTTCACTGAGAAACGGGTTCTAATTCCTCAACTCTTTACTTTCCCTGTATTATGTGTTGATGACTTTCACTGCGACTGTTTGAAGAATTTGCTGAAGAATTTCTCTAAATTTCCTCAACCCCAAATTCTTCACGTTAGTTAATCCTCATCTGTATTTTGCGTGCCTGCTCACAGTGCAATCTGTTTTCACAATCTTCACTCTGAAAAACTGCGGTTGTGAACGTTTGCACGTGTGATCCTTTACTGTTTCCGCTGTAAGTTAGTCATCAGTGAGGAATTTCCTCTAAAGGAATTTCCTTAGTGATGAAATTCTAAAAATCTCCTATTCACCCCCCCTCTAGTCGATATAACGCACTTTCAATTGGTATCAGAGCAAGGTACTCCCTTGTTCTGTGTGATTTTGGTTTAACCACCTGGAGTTTTAGTTATGTCGACTGCAGGCATGTTTAAGGTGACTGCAACATGTCCTACCTACGAAGGAAAGAACTTTCCCTTCTGGAAGAACAAAATGCAAATGCATCTGCAAGCTATTGATAATGATCTCTGGTATATTATGGAAAATGGCGTCCCCATCATCTCTGCCAGTGCCACTGCGGCTGATGTGAAGAAATTCAAGCAACTCGATTCTCAAGCGAAGAACATCATCTGTGGCCATCTGAGCCCAGGCCAGTTTGGAAGAGTAAGTGCTTTGGGCTTTGCAACACTTATCTGGGAGAGACTGTGCAAGGTAAATGAAGGAGTATCAACCCAGCGTGACTCTCGTGTTGATATTCTTTGCAATCTCTTCAATCGCTTCAAGAGACATGACAATGAAAGCTGCCGAGACACTTTTGATCGCCTCACTGACATATCAAATGAACTGCAAGCACTGGGAGCTCGAGACATCACTGATCACGAAGTTGTGAAGAAACTGCTGAGATCTTTGGAGTCCTCATTTGGCACTTTAGTTCTGATGATTCAAGAAAGACCAGACTACAAGATGCTGGATCCAGCTGATATACTTGAAAGGCTACATACTCATGAATTCCAGATAGAAGAAAAGAGAGATCTATATGGACAAAGCTATTCCAGACCACGTGCACTGAAGGCTAGAGCAATTTCCTCATCTGAAGAAGAAGACACAGATGACAGCATTTGTGACCCTGAAGAATTTGGACAGGAGCTTGCAATGCTCGTCAGGAAGTTCCAGAGATTTACACGACGTGGCCAGTTCAGTAAATCTTCAAGAAGAGACATGAGGAAATCAGAATCTTCATCTGAGGACTACAAGAAACGAGCCTGTCACAGGTGCAAGAAATCAGGTCATTACATTGATGATTGTCCCCGGTGGGGAAAGGAATCAAAGAAGAAGAAATACAAGGATGACAATTCTGATGACTCGAAGAAGAAGAAGAAATCTTCAAAATCCTCATCTTCAAAGCCCTCATCACACAAGAGGACTAGTTTCAGAAAGGCTCGGGCACTTATTGGCAAGGAAATGGACTCCGAGGCAGAACCAGAGGAAGGTGATAAAGAAGAAGGTTCTGAAGAAGACTCAGAATCTGGACAGGCTAGTCTTGCACTGGCAACCACTTTCGTCAGCAAGTCAATCTTCAATCTTGAAGAAAATGATTGCACCATCCATACTGATGACTATGCTGATGACTTCGCTCCAACCTAGTGCTTCATGGCAAAGGGCTCAAAGGTACCAAATAATGCCTCCTCCTCTGATTCAAGTGACTGTGAACCTAATGATTATAAGAAACCCAGTTACAGTAAACTTGCTATCATTGCCACTAAACAACAAACTGCTCTAGAAAAGCTTCAGAAACTGCTAGATAAAAGTGATGATCTGTTGAATGATGAAATGAACCTTACCCAAATCCTCACTGATGATGTGAAAAGTCCTCAGTCTAGATTTGATAATCTTCAGGATCGTTATGATACACTCCACACTGATCATGAGAAGCTTTCCTATGAATTTATTCAAAGGAAGCTTGATCTTGAGAAGCTGAGGATGTCTCATGATGATCTTTGTATGGAAAATGATTCATTACTAGCTAGAGAGATCAGCGCTAGTCAAGTTGAATTTATTCCTCCATGTCTTAAATGCATTGAACGCGAAACTGCTAATTCCTTACGAGAATCATCAAATGCTACCATTGCTACAAATTCTTCAACTGCACCTGTTGTGTCTATTTCCTCACTTGAGGAAAACACAAATGTTACTGATGAAAATGCAGGGTTGAAGGAATTGTACGTGACAGGCATGTACAAAAGCTTCAAAGGACATCAAACCCTTTGTGATGTGCTCAAAAAGCAGATCTTGAACAGGAACCGGAGGAAAGAAGGAATTGCCTTTGAGAGGAAATTAAATGCTGATCGATCTTATTGGAAACTTGAGCAGTATCCCAAAACCTCATGGGTTGCTGCTACTGGGCCTCCTTTTGATCCATCTAATCTAACTGTCTTTTCATGTGAACTATCCTATTCCTCGGATGAGTCATTTGATTCCAACTATAAACTGTTCAAAAATCAACCTGGTGAAGTATTTGCTCGATATGTTGGAACTAACTGCAGGAATGGCCCTCCCTTGAGGAAAATCTGGGTTCCCAAAAGTTGTCTTGAAAATCTTCAGGCGAATGTCCTCATGACACCACCACCAAAGAATCTGAACCCCAGATCAAATTCCTCAGGAGGACCAAAGTCTTCAAGAGGATCAAAATCCTCAGCTGGTCAAAACTATGCTCGTACCCGTGCTATTGTGTCTAACGTGCAGGGAAACTACAAGGAATATGAATATGAGCGTTACTCCTCAAATCATTATGTTCATAAATCCTCTAAATAGTTCTCTGCATATTCATATGAGTACTTTAACCCCCTACAGTTAAGAGAAGTGCATTGGCTCCGATGCCACCTTTCTCATATGGTGCTCGCAGGATGATGGATGCTTTGCCACCCCTTCAGATGTGGGTGGTGAAGAAATCGAACTAATCACTTCTGCAGGTCAGGTCTCCAGATGAAAATCATCGTCTGAAGAATTTGTTGGAGACCTGAGGAAATGCTTGATAGGATGCAATCTAATGATTGATAAAATAGAAATATTTCACACGTTCTTACATTTCTGTTATGATGAAATTACTGATCTGATGAAATTAGTATCATATTCTTTAAATTTGAACCATATGAGATGGTAAGCTGTACTAATTCATCTGCAGGATGACAAACCCAAGAATACTGAGTGGGTTCTGGATAGTGGCTGCACACATCACATGACTGGTGATAAAAGATTGCTGATGAATATGCCAATAACTCCATCACCTCTGAAGCAAATCACATATGCTGACAAAGGTAAAAGCAAGGTATTGGGACTTGGAAAAGTGGCTATCTCCAAGGATAGACATATGGACAAAGTGATGCTTGTTGAATCCCTTGGTTTTAACCTTATGTCAGTCTCGATGCTTTGTGATCTTGATATGATTGTTATCTTTGGTAGATATAGATGTGTAGTCATCATGGAATCTGACAGATCCAAAGTCTTCGAAGGTGTAAGAAGAGGGGATTTGTACATTGTTGATTTCTCTACAGGTCCTCAACCAGCCACTTGCTTACTAGCAAAAACCTCAGAAGGATGGTTGTGTCACCGAAGACTAGGTCATGCAGGCATGAGGAATTTGCACACGCTCGCGAAGAAGAAGCATGTCATCGGTATCGAATCGGTCAAATTCCTCAAGGATCATCTCTGCGGTGCTTGTGAATCTGGGAAAGTGACCAGATCCAAGCATCCCTCTAAGACTATCATGACCACTACATGTCCATTCGAATTGCTTCATATGAATTTTTTGGGACCTATTCACTATGCCACACTAACCAATGCAGCATCTTTATATGGCTTCGTCATAGTTGATGATTATTCCAGATATATACTTGGGTGCATATCATAGTGTATAGAACTGAAGTGCAGGAAATCTTCAAACGATTTTCTTCAAGGGCCTCGACGTACTTTGGCATCAAGATCAAACATATCAGGAGTGATAATGGAACTGATTTCAAAAACAGTGGTCTTGATGATTATCTTGATGAACTTGGTATTACTCATGAATTATCTGCTCCTTATACTCCTCAGCAGAATGGTGTCGTCGAAAGGAACAACAGGACTCTGGTTGAAATGGCTAGAACTATGCTTGAAGAATATCAGACTCCTCGTCGCTTTTGGCCTGAAGCAATCAACACTGCATGCCATATCATCAACAGGGTATGTCTTCACAAATTCCTCAAGAAAACCTCATATGAACTCCTCACTGACAAGAAACCCAATGTAAGTTATTTCAAAGTCTTTGGTGCAAAATGCTGGATTAGAGATCCTCACCATAGCTCAAAATTTGCACCTAAGGCACATTAAGGTTTTATGCTCGGTTATGGAAAGGACTCACACACTTACAAAGTCTTCAACAACTATCACAACAAAGTTGTTGAGACTGTAGATGTGCAGTTCGATGAAACTAATGGCTCGCAAAGAGAGCAATTGCCTTCTGATCCAGATAAACTGTCTCCCGAGGAAGCACTATAGCTCAAGCCTACTGAAGACATTGTCCCCACTGAGGAAATTGGTGAAGAAACGATCCCCATCACTAATGAAAATCAAGAAGCTGCTCCTGAGGAAATTGCACCAGTACCACTTCCTCAGCCCAGACAAAATCCTCAACCAGCTCATCCAAGGATTGCAAACGAAGTAGAACTTGACAAAATCCTCAACGACATCAACGCACCAGGTCCTCTCACTCGCTCAAAAGATTCACACTTAGTTAACTTTTGTGGGCATTTTTCCTTTGTATCCATCACAGAACCCTCAAAAGTTGCTGAGGCTTTTCTGGAACGGAGTGGATCCAAGCTATGCAAGACAAACTTCTTCAATTCAAGCTGAATGACGTATGGTAGCTCGTCAAACGACCAGATCCTCGCAAGCACAACATCATCGGCACCAAGTGGATTTTCCGAAACAAGCAAGATGAGGACGGTCAAGTGGTGAGGAACAAGGCACAACTTGTAGCCCAAGGCTACACCGAGGTTGAAGGAATAGATTTCGATGAAACTTTCGCACCTGTTGCTAGACATGAAGCTATTCGAATACTACTTGCTTATGCTAATCATCATAACATCATCTTATATCAAATGGATGTGAAAAGTGCATTCCTCAATGGTAAGCTTGAGGAAGAAGTATATGTTGCTCAGCCCCCAGGTTTTGAGGATCCAAAGAATCCAGACAAAGTCTTCAGACTCAAAAAGGCTCTTTATGGTCTCAAGCAAGCCCCTCGGGCATGGTATGATACATTGAAGGAATTCATCATGAAGAAAGGCTTCAAACCTGGTTCACTCGATCCAACTCTTTTCACAAAATCCTATGATAATGAGCTATTTGTATGTCAAATATATTTCGATGATATCATATTTGGCTGTACTGACAAACGATACACTGATGAATTTGCCTACATGATGAGTGAAGAATATCAGATGTCCGTGATGGGGGAGCTGAAATTCTTCTTGGGTCTTCAAATTTGTCAACAAAGCAATGGGATCTTCATATCACAGGAGTAATACCTCAAGGATGTTCTGAGGAAATTCGACATGCATGAATGCAAAGGTGCCAAGACTCCAATGCCTACCAACGGCCACCTCGGCACTGATGAAAATGGTAAAGAATTTGATCAGCAGTTATATCGTTCTATGATTGGCTCTTTATTGTATCTATGTGCATCTAGGCCAGATATAATGCTTAGTGTTTGCATGTGTGCACGTTTTCAAGCAAAACCGAAGGAATCACACCATAAGGCTGTGAAACATATTCTTCGATACTTAGCTCACACACCAACATTAGGATTATGGTATCCCAAGGGCTCAAATCTTCATCTCGTAGGGTATCCTGATTCTGACTATGCTGGTGACCGTGTGGATCGCAAGTCAACTTCTGGCGCATGCCATTTCCTCGGAAGATCACTAGTTTGCTGGTCCTCAAAGAAGCAGAACTACGTATCACTCTCCACTGCCGAAGCTGATTACATTGCTGCTGGTTCTTGCTGTGCTCAATTGCTATGGATGAAGCAAACCCTCAAGGACTACGGCAACAACATGAAGAATGTGCCTCTCTACTGTGACAATGAGAGTGCTATCAAGATTGCATACAACCCAGTACAACACTCGAAGACCAAGCACATCCAGATTCGTCATCATTTTCTTCGGGACCATGTCCTCAAGGGCAATATCCTCATCGACCATGTGAAGACTGATGATCAACTGGCAGATATCTTCACTAAGCCCTTGGATGAGAAAAGGTTTTGCAAGTTGTGGTGTGAGCTAAATATCTTAGAATCCTCAAATGTTTTGTAAAAACATGCACACATCCTAACACTTATGCAAAGTTGATTTTCTTCAAATATTCTATTTCCTCAAAATGTGTTTTTCTTCAAAACAACCGTTCTTCATTGTGATGATTTATCACAAAATCTTCAAAAACACTTGATGACTTTCATTTTGACTAGATAGACTATGATTTCAAGTCCTCAACAGCATTCACTTATTGCTATTTCTTCAAGTTGATATTTCTGCTAAGTGAATGTGATCGGACCCTACTTTCCCTCTATGCTATACTCATCCAATCTATTCAATTCTTCATATGCGTTCTACTTGAAACTTTGTTCAAAATCTTGTCAGCGGATGATTTTGTAACGAAAATCCTCAAATCTTCAAAAATTGTTTCTTTAATACACAGTAACTGAACCCCACTTCCCACGATCGGATAACCACGATCTCCACTATCTCCACCGCATCATTCGGGAGCTACACGTGTCCTGCGGAGACGTAGAGGCAGGGGCTGTTTGGTCCAAAATTCTCGCGCCAACAGTAACTTTTGGCTATAAATATGTCCTTATCCCCCTCGGCATACTCTTCTTCGCTCCATCGCTCTCCTGCCACAGCATACACCACCTAACCCTAGCTCCATCGCTGGTAGTCTCGTCGCCGGTGAGGAACAGCTTCACTGCATCGACTTCTCCGTTGCCGGAGCACTAGACTTCTTCGATATTGTGAGCTCAACTTGCCCAATTGTTTGAGGATGGTAAGGTGAAGAAATTCTATGATTAACATCATATTTGGCTAGAGTTTTTCTAAAAGCACCGTGTGTAAAATGTGATCCAAACCTAGGTAAGATTACATCCTTGAGCCTTTTCAAAGATGTCTTGTGCTTCAACCCACTAGGTCACATAATCTACAGCTACTAGGATGTGAGTGTACTTGTGTGAAAAAGGGAAATGACCCATAAAATCAAAACCCCAGGAATCAAAAGGCTGAATGACTAGCGCATATTTCATAGGCATCTCATTCCTCCTGCTAATATTACCAACTTGCTGGCAATTATCACACGATCAAACATAATTTCTAGCATCTTTAAATTGATTCGACCAATAAAAACCTGATTGGAGAACCTTGTGTGCGGTCATCTCACCGACATGATGTCCTCCATAAGGACTGGTGTGACCACTAATAGGAAAAGGGCTATAGATAATATAGACACTAATGGCGCACCAGACAAGTGGTGCGCCACTACTATATAGCAGTGGCGCACCATGTGCAGGTGCGCCATTAGTGTGATGGACACTAATGGCGCACCACACACACGGTGCGCCACTACTAACAAACTTTTTTTGTTGTTGCAAAACTACTAATGGCGCACCGGGGCAGAGTGCGCTATTACTAATTTAACTAGTAATGGCATATCACTCACCCAATGCGCCACTACTATATATATATATATAGATAGATATATATATTGCAAAACTATTAATGGCGCACCGGGGCAGAGTGCGCCATTACTAGTTTAACTAGTAATGGCGCACCACTACCCAGTGCGCCACTACTCCACCGCATCCATTTTCCCAGCATCCATTTCCTCCCCCATCTCCACCGACACCACCTCCCCCTCCCCCTCCTCTCATTGGCCGACTAACACCGCCCCTACCATCGCGACGGTGTCCAGTGGGCTGAGGCCGCCTCCTCGGCCGCCCTCCGCCAGTACCGTGCCCTCCCCATGAAGAGCAAGCCACACGGGCGCGATTCCACTGTCCTCGTACTTAGACAGGCTCCCCAAGGAGAAGAACAATCAAAGGAATTTTCGAGCTCCGTCCCATGGGCGATTCCCGAACAAGCCCCAGCCCTCCAGTCGCACCTCCCTCCCTCCGGCGATGTACCCGGCGGCGGGGACGGGCCCGCAGCAGGCGGGGCGGCTGCCGGCAGCGTCGCGGGTAGGCAAGGCCACCAGCCACCTGCTGCAGAACCCCGACTGGGCCGTCAACCTCGAAATCTACGACACCCTCAACGCTGACCGATGGTGACCACTACTGATCGCCGCCTCCTCGTCCTCCTCTCTCCCCCCATCCCCACCTGCACCCCCTGCCGTTGTTTCTCCGACGCGATGGATGTTTCGTCTCTCGTGCTCGCCGCGGAGTAGCGGGAACCATGGCGGGGAATTTGGGATTTGTCTGGCGGCGCTTGGTGTTGCTCTGCCGTTGCCGTTGCTGTTCTGGGTTTTTCGGTATCGGGGACGTTGACCCGATTGATTGGAGGCGGGTTTTTGTCAAAATCGTACTATTCTATTTGAGAATTCTTAGTACTGAATTGATTCAAGGTGGCTCGAGATGATTGGTAGGAACAAGGAACTGGCCTCCATCCTGTTGTTACCTAGGACAATTTTCTACTAGTGGCTATTACTCTGTTATATGCCAAGTATAATATGGGTTGCAAGTACTAAGCAGACGCCTGTATGTATTTTTAGTTTACGGTGCCGTGTTTCGTGGTTTCTTTAACTTATGTTGAGCTGAGAAATTGATGCTCGAGCTCAGGTATGCTCCTTTCGGAGCACCCACTGAGCTCAGGTGTGCACAGTAGCTTTCTTGCCATTCATGCCAATCAAGATATGTATTCTAATGGTACTTCTGTGGTCGAGAAAATATGATTGATAGGTTACATGTAGCACTCAGAAACTTCCTGTCTAAGTTTGATGCCTATCCTTTCTAAGCACTCAGAAATTGATCCACCGTCGTCATGCATTCTAACACCGTGCTCCCAATCAAGGTATGCCAGCGTTTCTCGCCTTTCTGGATAATATTGCGTCCATTTGTTGGGCACGCATGCAGGATCTGCATCTTTGTGCTCCTTCCCGGCGGGGATGTTCTTCGCCCACCATATGTTCGATGAAATGCACATTAGGGTAATGCTGCTCGCAGTTTGCTGGTAGCGAAATGATAGGTAGTCAAAACCAGTGTGTACTTGATTGTACTTCCTTAGCAGAAATTGCTCGCACGTGCCCAGCGAGTATATTTCATGTATTTGTCTTGTGATCATAGACTAGTTCGATTTTGCAAGGTATATTGTGGTAAGCTTTTAAAATTCTATTCTATCGTATTTGTTTCCTGCTCATAATGCATTTCTATCTCAGGGAATCTCTTGTGGAGAATAGTTTTAAGCTTTTCCCAATTATGCGTGCAGAGCACCTTTTGGAGAAATTGGTTGGATCGGTTGTGAGTGGAGGTTTGTACCATTAATGCATTGTTGGTGATGTTTGTGCCCTTGTGTATGCAGGTGCAGACAGATGAATCAACAGGGAATATATTGAACTTGGTGATCGTGGAAGCTGATGAAGGAACAATGCTGAAGGTGAATTTGCCCGTAGTGTTCAAGGGGGAGGATGTCTGGCTTGGGTTAAGGAAAGGTGCGACCCTTCGGTTTTCTATTTTTTATAACATTCCTTTGGTATACTCAGTAGTGATGAACCGATGGTACCTACATTTAAACTGCCAAAACGTCCTACATTAGTAAACAGAGGGTGTAGAATGTAAGATGACATAAGAACCGAGGCATGTGCATTTCTCCTCAAAACTGAAATAGTTACAAAATAATTCAAGTTCTGGATTTATCACAAGTCAAACTTGTTTAAGTTGATCAAGTCTATAGAATAAAATATAGTAATATCTGGAACATCAAATTAGTCTCTTGAGATTCTTTTTGAAATATATTTTGATACCATTTGTATTTGAAGTTATGGATCTTAGCACATTTTTCTATAGCGTCGGTCAAACTTAAGCAAGTTTGACTTAGAAATAACCTAGTACTTCAATTACTTTGGAACGAGGGAGTACATACCAAGAATAACCATCTTGGTAGCTACTACTCCCTCTGTACCATAATATATGTTGTTGGAGAGATAGTTCTCCCCGACAACTAGTATTTAGGAACAGAGGGAGTAGATGCCAAATTACCATGCATGTGCTGATCATATTAGTTATAATAGTAAGCACTTGGTGTGCATAGAGGATTTAATCATATTTTACATAGCAACATAACCAGTTAAAGCTCAGTTTGGCCATATTCAGCTTAATTCTGTTAATATCATTACCAGTTGAAAAATCTGGATAATTTCTAAAGTTTGATTTGACATTTTCAAATATAAATGGATCGAATTCTGGATATAAACAGTCAATATCTTCGTAATTACGGCTAGGGAGAAATGACTATGGAAGTTCCATAATAACTACTCCCTCCTTCCCACTATATAAGACGTCATTGCAAGATGTTTAGTTTGCGAAGACATCTTATATTGTGCGGCAGAGGGAGTATCATTTTCCGTGGGCATTCCAATAAATGAATGTTGAACTGTCTGAAAGTTCCATAACAATGTATTACTATGGGTAGGCACTCTAGTAAGTAATAACACAGTATGCTTTGGGGATTTCCATTCTTTACAAGGGGCACATGTGTTCTCTTTTCATTTAGTACTAGGCATCAACAGTGGGTATGTGGTCCTGACCTGGCAATGTATTGAAACCTCTGATCTAAGGAAACAACCATGACTTTGGTACTTGTGCAATGATAAATCACATTCAACATGTGTTTCCTATTCGAAAAGTGATGCCAGTTTAAGAAGAGCAGCAGGTTTCTACTCAACTTCCACTGGCCTAAATACCAACTTCAATTATCTCATATTGCTTCAAAAGCCACTAAGCTGACATTTTGAATTGCCAAAAAAGTAGTTTGGTCAATGACTTTAGTCCTTGCCAAAAAAAGCAACCTGGTTATGATTTTATGAGCTTATTACAGCGACTTACACTTATGTTCAAAGATCTCCTACCAAACTGACCGTATTTGAAGGAAACATGTCAGCACTCCTTTTGTTGTAGATCGACTTATCTAGCTCATGCTTTCGTGTTCTTTGATGTACGTTTCTCTTGATGGAACTGTTCTATTGCTGAACTAACTCTTAAATTGGATCAAAAAAGCAGGTGGGTTTTTGCAGGAAATCAGGACCACACTACTAGGAAAAGGCCTGCTAGTGGCGCACCTACACTTTCCTTCATAGAGATTATTTGTTTCTTTTCCGGCAATGATAAATTATTTAAAGTTAACTATCAAATGTACTAGAATGCACATGAGTTGTTAGTTATAAATGCTTTTCCATATTATTTAGAGTGTTAAATTTGACATGTTGATCATTTCATCTTGTAGGTTTCCACGCGGATGCTCTTTGGACTACGATATGGACATGAAGGCATTTGTTTTAGTGCCAAATATTACTTACTAATGCCCGCAAAGTATCGTTGTGTATTATATTTGCTATGGATCTATGTATGTATGGATGCTATGGAACTATATGTATATATGGATGCTATGGAATTTTGGATGTATTGATGCTCCGGAATTTTGATATATGGATCATGAAATTTGTTATGTAACTTTGCATATATGTTATGTGTCATGGATCAGTAAGACTATTGGGCACATATTATGTATTATATATTTGATATATATGTGATGTGTTGTTGAATTTGTGGTTTTGAAACAAAACATATATATGCCAGAATACCAGATACTAATGGAGCACCATGGGCTATACTAATGCCGCACTGCCTGGTGCACCATTGGTATATATGCCCTGGGAGGCATACTAATGGAGCACCATGGGCTATGCTAATGGCGCACTGCCTGGTGCGTCATTAGTATATATGCCCTGGGAGGCGTACTAATGGAACACCATGGGCTATACTGATGGCGCACTGCCTGGTGCACCATTAGTATATATGCCCTGGGAGGCATACTAATGGAGCACCATGGTCTATACTAATGGCGCACTGCTAGGTGCGCCATTAGTATACCAGACACTAATGGCACACCTGTGGTGCTCCATTAGTAAAAAATTCTAATGGCGTGATGATAGTGGCGCACCTGTAGTGCGCCATTAGTAGCCAAAACAGGTGCGCCACTAGCAGGCCTTTTCCTAGTAGTGGACATTGTCTCAAGATATCCTTTTTCTCATGCTCCGGTATGCATCTCCTCACAATTCCATCCGCACCTTCTCTAAAAAGATTTGGGTCATCCCAAAAGTAATCTCTCAAGTTGTGGAAGAACTTCTTCCGCCGCTGGATTGTTAAACCTAGAGGAAAACACTTTGCAACAATAAAGTTAGCATAATCCGTATACCATGGACATGAGTTAGATTTGACCTATAAAACAGCTCACTGTTCGTCAGGAAAACTATCGTTGACTGGAATGGGATCGTGAGCTATGTCCTCCATCCTGGAAAGGTTGTCTGCTACAGGGTTGTCTACTCCTTTCCTATCAATAATCTGCATATCAAATTCTTGAAGAAGAAGGACCCATCTGATAAGCCTTGGTTTGGAATCCTTATTTTCCATAAGATACTTAATAGCAGCATGATCAGTATCAACAATAACTTTAGAATCAACAATGTAAGGCCTAAACTTATCACAAGCAAACACTACTGCTAAAAATTCTTTCTCAGTAGTAGCGTAATTCTTTTGAGCAGTGTCAAGGGTTTTGATAGTATAGTGGATAACATTCAATTTATTATCAACCCTTTGTCCTAACACAGCTCCAACAGGGAAATCACTAGCATCACACATTATTTCAAAAGGTTGTGGAGATAATGGTCAAAAGAGGTTCCATAGACAGAGAAATCGTCCATGAAGACCTCCACAATTTCCTCACAAAAACCACGAAAGATAGCGGACATACACCTTTGAAAAGTAGCAGGACCATTGCATAAACCAAAAGTCATACGTCTATAAGCATAAGTAAAAGTGGTCTTCTCTTGATCGGCAGTATTAACATGAATTTAAGAGAAGCCAGAGTACCCATCAAGATAGCAAAGTGAGTGTTTTTGAATTACCTTTCAAGCATTTGGTCGATGAACGGCATCGGGTAGTGGTCCTTCCAGGTTGCCTTGTTCAACTTCCTATAATCAATACACATTCTATATCCAATAATAATTCTTTGAGGTATTAATTCATTCTTATCTTCAGGAACCACAGTCGTACCTCCTTTCTTGGCAACACAATGTACTGGACTTACCCACTTACTATCAGCTATAGGGCAGATAATACCTGTGGCTAGAAGCTTGACAATTTCGGTCCTCACAATATCCTTCATCTCCCAGTTTAACCATCGTTGATGATCAACAACTGCTTTCACATCAGGCTCAAGATTGATAGTATGCTGACAAATAGATGGACTAATCCCCTTAAGATCATCAAGGGCGTAACCAATAGCACCTCGGTGTTTACGAACGACTTCCAATAATCGCTCTTCTTCATATCCTGAAAGGTTAGAATTGATAATAACATGATATACTTTCCTTTCACCTAAATAAGAATACTTGAGCGTACTGGGTAGATGTTTGAGATCAAACACCGGATCTTCTTTTGGTTTTGATTAAATTCCCAAAGGTTCAACCGGAAGGTTGTGCTTCAGGATAGTAGGTTGTCTCAAGAATATGTCATCTAGCTCATTACATTCCTGCATATGCATATCATTCTCGTGGTTTTTCATAAATTGCTGCAAAGGATCATTAGGAGGAATAGCAATAGAAGTAATCTCTTTAATAAGTTGTTCATTACTAGGTAGATCACTACCACGAGTTTGCTTCCACAATTTAGAAAAGTTAAATTCATATTGCTCATCATTAAATTCAACAGATACTTTTCCTTTCCTGCAACCTATTATAGCTCCACAAGTTTTGAGAAAAGGCCTACCAAAGATAATAGGGCAAAAACTATCTTGCAGTGAACCAACTACTAGAAAGTTGGTAGGATATTTTACCTTTCCACATAAAACATCAACATCTCGCACAATTCCAATAGGAGAGATAGTTTCATTGTTTGGAAGATGAATAGTAACACCGACTTCTTCAATTTCACATGGTAGAATCTCATTCATGATCTCTTGATAAAGTGAAAAAGGAATAGCACTAGCACTGGATCCCAAATCACATAGCGCATAATAATTATGATCTCCTATTTTAATAGATACAACTGGAGTACCTAAAATTGGGCCTTTATTCTTGGTTGTAACAAGGTTAGTGCAAACATCACAAAAATTTATATTGGAATCCTCGATATTACTAGTAACAAGATCCTTGACTAATGTAATTTGAGGATCGACTTTAATTAGATCCTCCTGCTCATCGGTCGTTCTTTCACTTTTATTTAGGATGGTTGTGACAATAGAATGTTCCCTCATCCTTGCGGGAAAAGGGGGCTTTTCATATTCAACTGGAGGCAAGATAGGCTCAACAACATTAATATCAACAGGTAAATCCTTAAAATGTTTATGGTGTTGATCCTCCTTCTTCTCAGCAGAGTTAATATGAGAGGCAAAGTCTTCCAAAAATCGATTAGAAGCTGGGTATCAAGACCAATCTTAGCACAAAAACTATTGAATTAATCAGTTTTCACATAGCTCTCAATGTAATCATGTTCATAATTTATAACGGGTTCAATACCTTAATCAATCTCGAGTCTTCAGTGTTCTTCTGGATCCTTTCCATAAGATCCCACTTAGGTTCGGTGCTTTTGTTGGAGAATGCCCCACTAGAGGAAGCATCAAGCATCTCTTTATCTTGACGACGAAGCCTTGCATCAAAATTTGTGAGAATTATTTATTTGGAGAGCTCATGTTTGGGACATTTGAGCATTAAGAATTTCAATCTCCCCCAAGCTTGAGCGAGCAGGAATAGTCCAAACATTAGTCAAATCAATACCTCAAAACTATTGCAAGTTACTACTATACTTAAATAGCAACCTCGATTACCTACTCATGCAAGACACACAACTCAGTGCAACAAGCCAACTCTCTAAATAAGATAAGCATGATAACTCCAGAGAGTTCCAAAAGCAACCTAAATAAAACTTCTGAAAAAGATATAGTGTGAAAACTAAGAGCTAAGCATGATAGCAGCTATGTAAAGATAAAGAACACACAAACAAGATAAGCATGGAAACATATGTTATGTTCTAGAGTGGAATGGAGCGTGTTTCTCTCCAAAACAAGGAAGGCTATGTTTCGAATTGTTATGAACAGAAAACAAAACTAAACCAACTAAAAAGTAAATAGCGGGACGCTCCAAGCATATCACATAATATATGAAGTGATAAAAATATAGCATGGAGATGGACGAACTGATGATTGTTGATAGTGAAGAGGATGCACGGGGGCATCCCCAAGCATAGAAGCTTGAGTCTACTTACATATTTCTTGGGGGTGCATGGGGACATCCCCAAGCTTGAGCACTTGACACTCATGGATCTTCTTTCATCATCTTCCATCGCATACTTAAAAACTCCCTTCATATGAAACTCATCATAAGATGATTAGAGTGGTTAGTACCCATGATAAAATAATTCATTATCTACTGGAAATAAATATTTTCATGAAAAGCTACTGTTTGTCATGATTGCCAATTCGTATTTGCAAAGGAAAAACAAGCTTAAGATTTCCAAAAATGATGAAACGCAAAACGTGGCAGAATTTGTGAAAAACAAAAGAACAGGTAGTAAATAATTTTTTCGGGGCAGTTGTTCAACTCAAATAAAAAAACTCAGAACGGATGCCAGAAAGTCAATTATAAAAAGCATGAGTTCAAGAAAATTCAGATCAAAAAGATAATCTGGTGGTTTTTGATGAATTTTTCCGTCAAGCACACAAAATCTGTTTCTCGACAGCATGTCACAACTTTTGAACTTTCTTGCAATCGGAGGCTAATACTTGGCACAAAGCTTGAAAAGAAAGATACAATGATGTTGCTACAGTAGTAACAAGCATCAAGACCACTAAAACTAAAAGTAAAAACAAATTGGGCTGCCTCCTAACAAGCGATTTCTTTTATGCCTTTGAGCTAGGCATGTTGCAAAAAGATCAAGTTGTATCAATTGGACCATCACAAAGATCATCGAAAAGCTCTTCAATAGTACAAATCCTCTTAAGAGGACTCTCAAAGAGAGGCTTAGTGGCAAAACTTCTAGGAAAAAAAGCAAAAGGTGGTAAGACCAATTAGAATTTCATTTCTAATTCTATTTAAAAGAGGTATCTCTTCCAAGGTCTTCGCAGTTTCAACACCCCTAGCAATAGATATACTCGGTTGAGGAACCTTGGGTACGTGAACGAACTTAGGTCCCTTACTTGCGGGGGGTTCTACGATTTTAGTCTTGATGGAGGATAGAGTAGTTCCTCAAGTTTCAATAATATCCTTGATCTTATCAAATCCAAGAAGGATCCATATCATGGGATTTAAGGGTCTCCAAAATTTTGTAAATTTTGTGCATGGAGCTATCAAGTCTATTTAAGTTCCCTTTAATCCTATGGTATACTTCATTTATTTGACTCATGCTTGGCATCTCTAGCTCTATCTTCTCAAGTTTACTCGTAATGTGAGCTAAGGTGATATCATCCCCGATTTTCAACAATAGATGTGATTCCAACAAGATTTTCCATAATGTTAAGAGCCTCCCCGACAGGAGCTTCCATGAAATTACCTCCTATTGCTGTGTCTAGAACAAACCGATGCCAAGAAATAATACCAACATGAAAATTTCTAAGCAAAATGTTGGTGGATTGCTTCTTGGTGACTCTATCTTGAGAATTTTTAATTCTATACCAAGCATCTTTCAAACTTTCTCCAACGCTTTGTTTGAAGGTGAGAATCTCTCCTTCGGTTCCAACACCATAGGCAAAGGTCTTATGCATACTGACTAAACAAGGTAAAGTAACTAAAGCAAAAACTAGAAGGCAAACTCACATGACTAAAAAGCAAAGGTAAAAGATAGTGTGCAACTCCCCAATCTTGAAGACTGGAGTCCCCGACAACGGCGCCAGAAATTTGCTTGATGACGAGTTGATGGATATACTTCTCGCCCCTCATTGGTTACCCCAAGTGGAAGGTGGAGATGTAGTCAGCAGCAGATTTCCCTTACACGGGGACTGTAAGGTTCATCGAACCAGGAGGACTCCGAGGATCAACAAGTAGGTGTCCGCTGCTCTGGCAATAGCAGAATATGTGGACCTGCACACACAACAAATAACTTTGCTCCTAATGAGTACAGAGAGGTTGTCAATCTTTCTGGCCATGTAGTTTGCAAAGGATCAAAACACAAGCGGGTATAGTGATAGTGATTTGAACGGAAAAGTAAATGAAAGCGGTAAATGATGGAGGTGTAAGCAATGGTGATAATATGGACCTGACTCACATGATGTTACTAGTCATGTCTCTCTCCCAAAAGACGATAAACAACTATGCATGGGTAAACAAATTACGGCTAGGCAATTGACAGAATTGTAAATGCACTCCAATGCTTATTATGCTACTTAAAAGTTAGAGGCTCAATAGTAATGGGCAGTACGTCAAGACAAGTAGACCATTTATTCATCACCATCTACTCACTACTCATCCACCTTGAGCTATGAATCCAGAACATCTCCCTGGTATCAAGTTGCGAGCCCCACCGAAAGTGTAAACTCGAAGCAACGGAAAACTGCATTAATGAACTTTGCGTAAGGTAGACAATCCTTGCAACCGCGGTCACAAGCACCATTTTTCGGTGAAAGGATCGACACCTATGGGGGCCTCAAAGGTCCCCGTTTGCTAGTCTGGTGGGGAGAGGGGTCGAAACAAGAGCAGAACCAACAGACAGGGCCCGACAAGGTCTTTTTTACCCAAGTTCTGGTTGCGTTGCGCGTCTACCTCCCGTGAGTGTCTTGGGTTTAAGGACTACGGGTGGCGAAGGATCTCCGTCCTGGGGCCGTCCGTCGTGCGTGTCCTGGGAAGGCCGCGGCATGGGCGTCGCCGCAGGCCCTCCAATGTCCTTTGAAGTAGCTACGCCCCAAGTTGGCTGCGCAGCTCCGTCCTTGGACGTTCTGGCGCCGGCGTCTGATTTCCGGAATGCTGTGGGAGTTCCGGAGCTCCACCTTCCTCTCCCATGCCCATGCCCCCTCGTGCCTGCGCCGTGGCAAGTGCACTGGGCACGGCTGTCTCGGACGGCGTCGCGCTCCTCCTCTTCAGAGCCACGACGTTGGTGCGGATGAAGAAATCCGACCGTTGACCAATAGATCAGATCGACGCAACCCTCCTTCTCCTACCTGGCGAGCCAAAGATGTCGGTGAAAGGTTCGACACCTATGGGGGCCTCAAAGGTCGCCTTTGCTGGTTTGGCGGGGAGAGGGGTCGCGGTAAGAGCAAAACCAACAGTCATGGCCCGACAAGGTCTTCTTTACCCAGGTTCGGGGCGCGTGGTGCGTAAAACCCTACTCCTGCATTTGTTTAGTTATTCGTCTTAGGTTACTGTAGATTGGTCCCTCTTCCAGCCTTTCGATTAGTCAAAAAGCAAAAATTCCTAGCCTCGGGCCTCCTTTTATAGGCGAAGGGGTCACCACAGTGCCTCAGCGGGTGAACGGTGGGTTCACGAGTGGAACAACGATGACCGACAGCCACAGTGTTACTGCGGTGGGGGGGGGGGGGGGGTTGCGCTGCCGTGTGGTCCATGCATCGGCGGTGGCGTGTTCGTAGGTGGAGGCGTTCACAGGACGCGAAGGCGCCCTGGGCTTGCGCCTCTCCTCAGGCCTTCTCTTCCTTCCAGGTAGGGTTACCTTGCCGGGGGTTCTTCTTGTTCCTCTCGGCAGGGAGGTGATGGCCTGCCGAGGCCTTGTCAATCTTCCCGGCAAGGATGGCTTGCCGGGGCTCAGTCCTCCTTCCTTGGCGGGAGGGTCTCGCCTTGGCATTGTCTATCTGCCTAGCAGGGAGCTCCCGCCGGGGTGTCTTCTTCATTCCCAGCAAGCGAGTGCTTGTCGGGGGCTTGCAATCTGTACTTGGGGGTGCTTCTGAGTCTTGCTTCCGCCCTGAGCTCCAGCAACGCGCCTTGCCGCTGCAAAGGGGCTGCCAGCATCCGCACACAAGTCCAGGGCACTGGAGACCCTAGTGTATAGTGCACCGACACCGTTGTTTTCTCCCTAGTGGGAACAACACATCCCCTAGTCTCATGTTTCTATCACTCAAGCTAGACATCACGGGGGATGAACCCACAATCATGCATAACGCTCCCTCTTGGAGTTACAATCTACTACTCGGCCAAAGCAATAAAGAGCAACGGAGAACAAGCGTGAATCACTAAAGAACATAATATAAAAATATAATCAAATATATAACTCATCACAATCTGAACATAATCTCATAATCCATCGGATCCCAAACAACCAAGCATAGCAATAGCAGGAAAATTACATAGGTGCCATGATTATATAGGGCAGCTCACAAGGGCTAATCATTGAAGCACAAGATTGGAGAGAAGACATCACATAGCTACTGGTCAAGGACTCATGGTCCAAGGAGGACTACTCGCTGCACGTCCCGGAAGCATCCATGGCGGTGGAGAAGCTCCCGGAGGTCAATCATCCCTCCGGTAGGGTGCGGGGAAGAGGTCTCCTGACGCTCCCGATCTGGGCAGCGCAGGGACGGCGGAACGATGGAGAAATTCGCGATTCTAGATATGATGGAACGGTATCTGATCGGAGGGGTGAATATAGGACAAAGAAGGACGTCAGAGGAGGTGGGGCCCATGCAGGCAACCTATGGGCGCAGCTAGGGGCTAGGCCGTGCAGGGAGGCCGCCTGGGCAGCCCCTGGCTCCCCTGTGGCCCATCTTTGGTGCCCCGGAAGCTTCGGTCACGCTGATTTTTATATATTTTTCTCGAGATTTTTGGGACTCTGTAAATTTGGGTAAAAGTCCCTACGAATAAGACATCAGCAGACAGAAACTGGCACTGGGTGCATTGAGTTAGTAAGTTAGTCCAAATATGTGTAAAAATATATAAAAGTGTAGTAAAAACATATAACAATATCACTCAAAAGATCATGGAACAAGCAGAAATTATAGATACGTTTGGGACGTATCATGAAGCCTCCATGGAGCGTGAGTGGATTCAAGCAATGCAAGAGGAACTACATCAATTCAAACTTAATAACGTGTGGGAACATGTCAAGCTGCGTGATCCTCGCAAGCACAAAATCATCGGTACCAATTGGATCCACTAAAACAAGCATGACAAAGTTGGTCAGGTAGTGAGGAATAATGCTCGTCTTGTGGCACAAGGCTACATATAGGTTAAAGTAATTGACTTTCTTAAACTTTTGCACGTGTTGCTAGACTTGAAGCTACTCGTACATTGCTTGATTATGCTAACCATCGCAACATGACCTTATATAAAATGGATGTGAAAAGTGCATTCCTCAAAGGTAAGTTTGAGGAAGAAGTATATGTCGCTCGGCCCCCAAGTTTTCAAGACCCAAAGTATCCTGACAAAGTCTTCGGACTCAATAAGGCTGTCTATGGCCTCAAGCACGCCCCTCGGGCATGGTATTACACATTGAAGGAACCCCTCATGAAGAAAGGCTTCAAACTCGGTTCACTTGATCCAAATGTTTTCACAAAATCCTATGACAGTGAACTATTCGTGCGCCAAATATATATATAGACGATATTATCTTTGGTTGTACTAACAATTTTTTACAGTGAAGAATTTGGCTACATGAAGGGTGAAGAATATAAAATGTCAATTATGGGGGAGTCGAAATTCTTCCTCGGTCTTCAAATTCGTCAACAACGCATTGGAATCTCCATCTCTGAAGAGAAATACCTCAAGGATGTCCTAAAGAAATTCGGCATGCAAGACTGCAAAGGCGTCAAGATTCCAATGCCTACCAATGGCCACCTCTGCACTGATGAAAATGGTAAAATTTCAATTAGAAGGTATATCGCTCCATGGTTGGCTCTTTATTGTACCTATGTGCATCTAGGACACATATTATGCTTAGGATTTGCATGTGTGCCCGTTTCCAAGCAACACCAAAGGAATCACACAATAAGGCTATGAAGCATATTCTTCTATATCTAGCTCACATACCAACACTCGTATTATGGTACCCCAAGCACTCAAATCTTCATCCCATTGGTTATTCTGACTTCGATTATGCTGGTAACCTTGTGGATCGCAAGTCACCATTAGGCACATGCTCCTTCCTTGGACGATCCTTAGTTTGTTGGTCCTCGAAGAAACAGAACTACGTGTCACTTTCCACTAGTCAAGGTGAGTGTATTGTTGGTGGTTTCTGATGTGCTCAACTACTGTTGATGAAGCAAACCCACAAGGATTACGACATCAATATGAAGAATGTGCCACTCTACTACGACACTGAGAGTGCAATCAAGATTGCAAAAAATCTAGGACAACACTCGAAGACCTAGCACATCCAGATTCATCATCATTTTCTTCGAGATCATGTATTCAAGGGCTACATCTTCCTCGACCACGTGAAGACTGAAGACCAATTGGCAGCTATCTTCACAAAGCCCTCATAGGAAAATAGATTTTGCAAGTTGTGGTGTGAGCAAAATATCTTAAAATGTTCGAATGTTCTCTCAAAGGACACAAATCCTAACACCTATGCGAAATTGATGACTTATATGTGCAACACACCAAGTAACATTTTTCTTCAATCAATGAAGACTAACCCGTTAAGTGTGATGAAATTAATAAAGAATTTGATTGTCAGGACCTTACGACAATTGTACGTGGTGTCTCAAATCATCAATCTTATACATTGGGTTATGCCACCAAGCAAAGTTGAAATTCTTCAAAGTTGAGATTTTTGGAAATTCTTTAATTCTTCAAATTCTTCAAATTTTCAAATTTCTGAAGTTTGCAAATTATTCAAAATTTCAAATTCTTCAAACTTTTTAACATGTATTCTTCATTGACTATATACATATATAGTTATGTTTCAACTTTTAGAGTCCTCAACAACATTCAATTATTGCTAAGTCTTCATGTTGATTTTCCTTCTAAGTGAATGTGGTCGTACCCATTCCCTCTCTATGCTAGGCTCAACCCAACCTGTTCTCAAATTGTTCATATGCATTCTATTTGAAACATGTTCGAAGTCTTCACTAAATCCTTGTCATCTGAAGAATTTGCGAACAAAATCTTCAAAAATATCTTATCAAAATTATCGGCCGATGCCGCTCAAACCGCTCCCACTACCAACGTCTGGATAAACCACGATCTCCCACTATAAGCACTTCTTAATATGTGGGTGACACATGTCGTTAGGAGAAGAAGAGTTAGGGGCAGTTTGCTCTGAAATCTTCGGGCCAGGCCATTTTTCACCTCTGCTATAACTACCCCTTCACCCCCTCAGTAACTCTCTCTTCCCCTCGATCTCACTCTTCATCGCTCGAAGCACACACCTAGCGCCACCGCTGGAAATCATCATCTCCAGAGAGGAAGAGCTTCACTGCTTCGACCCCCTCGTCATCGTACTCGCAGCAACCGCGGACATGCTCACTCCGTTGCCGCCGTAGCTGTCATCTATCGTCGAGTTAGGGCGCATAAGATCTAACCCGACGATCTTCTCCTCCACTTCTCCGTGTTCATCGTGTTCTTCGACAAGTGTAAATAAAACCAAATTTTACTACCCTTGTAGATCTTTGTGTGTCCATAAAATCTTCAAAAAGTGTTTATTCCACAATAGATTCATCATATGAACACTTCCTATGCTTAGATCACTTGATCAATTTCACTAAGTTATATTATTATTCACAAGATTCCTAAGTCGTGGCAATTCTGCTGAAAACAACCTTAGTCCGGGTTAGTTACATTCAAATCATGCAAATTAGAGTCCAAAACAAGGGCAAAAGAGATTCGAAAAGTAGATACGACGGAGACATATCAACTCCCCCAAGCTTAAAGCGTTGCTTGTCCTCAAGCAATTCAGTTGACAAACTGAAAGAGACAAAAGAAAAACTTTTACGAACTCTGTTTGATCTTGTTGTTGCAACTATGTCTAACTCATATCCAGAATTTCAGCAAGATCACAAGATAACCACATAAGCAAATGACATCTAGGTCTCATGGTAAACTCATATCAATGGCATAATCAACTAGCGAGCAATAATGACAAGTTTCAAACGTCAACACTTCAATCAAAACAATCGTGAAGAAGTACGAACAGATGGTATCTCGCTAGCTCTTTCTGAGACCGCAAAACATAAATGCAGAGCACCTTCAAAGACCAAGGGCTGAATAAACATTGTAATTCATGGCAAAGAAGATCAAGTCACAGTCATACTCAATATCAGTTAAAAGCAAAGCATAAAACTGATAGAGGTGCTCTCTAATTGGTTCTTTTATAAGAACAGGATGACTCAACAGAAACATAAATAGATTGGCCCTTCGCAGAGGGAAGCATTGATTTGCAGAGGTGCCAGAGCTCAAGCTTTGAAAACAGAGATAATAATTTTGGGTGGCATCCTTTCATTGTCAATGCACTGACTAAGAGTTTTCACCATCTTCCATGCTATACATACTATAGCCGGTTCCCAAACAGAACAGTAAAGTTTTGACTCCCCCACCACCGATCAATCACACTCCACGACTAGCCGAATACTCGGGTGCCGTCCATACCTACATCAATCCAGGGGGAGTTTTGTTTGCAATTATCTTTTCGATTTGAGCATGGAACTGGGCATTCCAATTACCGGCCCCTTTCTCGTGAGTGATAGTGAATAAACACATATCGAGGATAACAAGCCTAGCATGGAAGATACTGATAGCCCCCTGTCACCACATGAGCGGTTCGGGCATGCAAAACATATTATTTCTTGAAGATTTTGAGAGTGTCGCATGCAAATTTACTTGGAACGGCAGGTAGATACCGCATATAGGTTGGTAGGGTGGACTCACAAGGAATAACTTTGGGTTTATGGAAGTGGAGGCACAAGCAGTATTCCCGCTTAGTACAAGTGAATGCTAGCAAAAGACTAGGAAGCGACCAACTAGAGAGCGACAACAGTCATCAAAATGCATTGAGAGTAACCAACATTGAGTGCAAGCATGAGTAGGACATAAATCACCATGAACATGAATATCATAGAGGCTATGTTGATTTTGTTTCAACTACATGCATGAACATTCACCAAGTCAAGCGACTTGAATAATTCAAAGGAGGATACCATCCTATCATACTACATCATAATCATCTCGAGATTCATGTTGCCATCCAAGACAAACCATTATAAGCTTCTAGCTAATTAAGGATGGCATCAGAAACTATGATCTCTAAGTTGTCATTGCAAACATGTTTCTCTCACAACAAAGCTAAACTAGGAACGATGAGCTAGTCATATTTACAAAACAAAATCGATCGAGTTCATACCAACTTTTCCAGGCTCGGTCACTTCATCATATATTGTCATTATTGCATTGCACTTGCACGACCGAATGACGTGACCAATAATAAGAGTGCTCGTGCATTGGACTAAGCTCCAATCTGCAAGTAAACACACAGGAGAAGACAAAGTAATATAGCTCTTTGACACATAAGCATATATACATGCGAGAGCCACTAAACATTGTAACCATGGTATTCTACCTTGACCCAAAGAAAAAGAAAACTATTTACACGGGAAAGCTCCCAGCAAGCAAAAGAAGAACGAGAAATATTTTTGTATTTTCTCAAACTAGACAAACACATGAAAAGAAATCGAGAAAAAGAAATAAACTAGCATGGATGATATAGTGGCAAAGTGTGAACACCGATTATGAAACCGAAAGCGTGAGCAAGAACATAAAGTCGGTGAGAAACATGTACTCGCCCAAGTTGGTCTACTCCCATGGATGGTCCGGGCGGTACCCAAAATCATAATGGGGTTGTACGGGAGCACGGTAGCCACTGCCTGAATAGCTGCTTCATGGAGGCGAGCAGTCTTTGCCTCCCTCTCATACTCCTCTGCGTCTCCTCTGGTTATGTGATATCTCCGTTTTACCTGAAAGCCAAAGAAGGCAGGTGCAGGAAGGGTAATATGGAAAACACGATGTCGGTTAAATATTAACCGGTATAGGAGGGATTCATTATCCCTCTCAAGGAACTGATAGCATGTCATAGCGGCGCGATCAAGGAAAGCTGTATAGAGCGGGGGATCTCCTTCGCGGTTGGGTACTCGAAGAAAATTTGCTATGCGACTGGCATAGATCCCACCAAAGAAACCCCCTTCATTACCATTATTATTCAACCTCCTTGCTATTATAGCTCCCATGTTGAAACTTCTATCACCCGTTACTTCGCTTTTAATAATACTAAGGGCGGGTGCGTAGAGGTGACAATGCTCAATCTTGCCGTTAATGCATCTACCTATGAAGAGGGCAAAGTAATGCAAGGCAGGAAAGTGAATGCTCCCCATGGTAGCCTGTGTAATATCTCTAGTTTCTCCAACAGTTATACTACAGAAAAAACCCCTGACCGAAGGTTTAGGAGAATCATTGAGACTACCCCAACCAGGTATCTTGTAAATTCTATTGAAAACCTCTAAATCCATGGTATACGATTTGTCATAGAGATCAAACAGTACAAATGTATCACGGCCAGCTGAAAATTTGAATCTACAAACAAAAAAGGTAGTGAGAGTAACATACTGTTCATATTTATCGGAGATGAATTCTTTGAGTCCGACGTTGTGAACAAGTGTATCAAACTCGTCTTTGAAACCTGCCTCAATCATGAATTCATCAAAAGGCCATTCACATGGTTGTACCTGTGCGTTCCTCTGTTGGTAAGTATCGGGCTCCCGAATCGCGAGACGGGGACCCCTCTTGCTTGAGGTACCACCATGATATTTTCTCCTGAACATCTTCCTTTCCAGAATTTTTTAGTAACTCAAAGGAAAAATGAACAAGGCTCAGCGAAACTCATAGCAACTACTCCCACAGGTGCCTAGAGGCCATATCACGCATCAAAACTACTTGGGACCAGCTAAAATTAGCATGCAAAGCTCAAGAACAAGGTCACCAAGGAAGCAAAAATACGCAACGAATAAGGCACTAGATCAAAAACTAATTGGACCAATGGAGGAGTCACATACGAAGGAGCAATTTCCCCCAAAACAGTTTGGTGAATGGGGCTTTTCACAAGGAAATCGAAAATTGCAGCAAGAAGAGCAAGAACACGGGTTTGAGCTGCGAAACGATTTTTTCTGGAGGTAGGAGAAGCAGATGGAAGCTATAATAAGTGGAGGGGGTACACGTGGGCCCCACAAGCCTAGTAGGAGCGGCCAGGGGGTGCCCGCGCCTCCAGGGCTTGTGGCCCACAGATGCAGCCCCCCTGACTATCTCTCCATCTCAGAATTTTTCAAAAATTCCAGAAAAAATCATACTTGATTTTCAGGACATTCGGAGAACTTTTATTCTCGGGACACTTTTCTATGGGACGCAAAATGGAGAATACAGGGAAAACTAAACTAAATCTATCATTTTTCTACTAAGCAACCGAAGGTGAAAGCTTGTAACAGAGGTTTGTGACTCCTCGATTCATCCATCTCATGGTCATCGAAAGAAATCCGTCAATGAGGTTGATCAAGTCTCCTTGACAAACTTTTTCGAATCGCATAAAAAGAAGAGAGAATTTTCGAATAGTCACTAGGTTACCTCAATGGGGATGTGCATATCCCCAACAAGCAAATCACACTTCATCTTGACAGTAGGTATAGGGCATTCAAAGCTCCCAATAAGAATCGATGAAGTTTTTTCGATAGCATTGATGCAATGTACTCGATATTGTTTCTTCGGAAAGTGCACCGTATGCTCATTACCATTGACATGGAAAGTGACATTGCCTTTGTTGCAATCAATAACAGCCGCTGCAATGTTTAGAAAGGGTGTTCCAAGGATGACTGCCATGGCATCGTCCACTGGAATATCCAGAATAACAAAGTTTGTTAAGATAGTAACGTTCGCAACCACAATAGGCACATCCTCGCAAATGCCGATAGGGAAAACAATTGATTTGTCGGCCATTTGCAGAGAGATTTCAGTGGGTGTCAACTTATCTAGTTCAATCCTACGACAAAGAGAGAGAGGCATAACACTAACACCGGCTCCAAGGTCGCATAAAGCAGTTCTAACGTAGTTGCCTTTAATGGAGCAAGGTATAGTGGGCACTCCGGGATCACCTAGTTTCTTAGGAGTTCCAGCCTTGAAGGTATAATTAGCGAGCATGGTGGAAATCTCAACCTCGGGTATCCTCCTCTTATTAGTGACAATATCCTTCATGTACTTAGCATACACACACATTTTGAGCATATCTGTCAAACACATTTGCAGGAAGACAGGTCTAATCATTTCAACAAATCGCTCAAAATCCTCATCATCCTTTTTCTTGGATGGTTTGGGAGGAAAGGGCATGGGTTTCTCAACCCATGGTTCCCTTTCTTTACCATGCTTCCTAGCAATGAAGTCGTTCTTATCGTATCTCCTATTCTTAGGAGGTGGGTTATCAAGAACAACAGGTTCAATCTCTACATCCTTATCATTGCTGGGTTGAGCATCAACATGAATATCACTATTGATATTATCATTAGGCTCACGTTCATCACCATATTGCGTTTCAGCATCAGAAACATCGTTTGGATTCTCTGGTGTAACAGCAACAGGGTTGCTAGCGTGCAGGTTCCTATCATCTTTCTTTTTCTTTCTAGGATGACTATGTGCATCGGTGCTAACTCCTTGAGAATCTTGTTCAATTCTCTTTGGATGACCCTCAGGATACAAAGGTTCCTGGGTCATTCTACCGCCTCTAGTGACGACTCTGACAGAATTTTTCTTAAACTCATTGAGCAAGTCCTTCTGAGCCTTAAGTACTTGTTCTACTTGAGTAGTAACCATAGAGGCATGTTTACTCAAGAGCTTAAGATCATTAGCATTTCTGTCCACACAAGCACTTAAAGGACTAAGCATACGAGCATTCTGTTCCAATTGTCTGCTAACATAATCATTGAAACTTTGTTGTTTGGCAACAAAGTTATCAAATTCATCCAGGCATAAGCTAGCAGGTTTATCAAAAGGAATATCACTCTCATTGAATCTACGAAGAGAATTTACCTCTACTACCCATATCGGGTTATCAAGACCATGGATCTCTTCGGTAGGTGGTAGATTTTTGACATCTTCAGATTTAATGCCTTTCTCTTTCATAGATTTCTTAGCTTCTTGCATATCTTCAGGACTGAGGCATAGAATACCTCTTTTCTTAGGAGTTGGCTTCGGCGGTGGTTCGGGAATAGTCCAAGCATTCTCATTGCTCAATATGTTATTCAATAGGATCTCAGCTTGTTCGACGGTTCGTTCCCTAAAAACAAAACCGGCACAACTATCTAGGTGGTCTCTAGAAGCATCGGTTAGTCCATTATAGAAGATATCAAGTATTTCATTCTTCTCAAGAGGGTGATCAGGCAAAGCATTCAGTAGCGCAAAGTTGTATGTTTCCTGCGAGGCAGCTTGCTTCTTATGGGAAGGAAAATATTTCTCAAAGAAGTTGTAGATCATATCCTGGGGGCTACGCACACAACCAGGAGCAAGAGAAGTGAACCAAGTTTTAGCATCATCCTTTAGCGAGAAAGGAAAGAACTTAAGGATATAGTAGTGGCGGATCTTTTCCTCACTCGTGAATAAGGTGGTTATATCGTGCAGCTTAGTAAGATGTGCTACAACCGTTTCAGACTCATAACCGTGGAAAGGATCATATTCGACCAGAGTGATTAACTCAGGGTCGAGAGAGAATTCATAATCCTTATCGGTCACAAAGATAGGCGAAGTAGCAAACTTCGGGTCGTATTTCATCCTAGCATTCACAGATTTTTCTTTCCACTTGCGCAGTAAGTTCTCAACATCATAGCTATCCTTACACGCAAGAAAGTCCTCAGCTATCTCTCCCTCCATAACATAACCCTCAGGCATATCAGGCAATTCATATCTAGGAGAGCTAGTTCTAACAAGCAAAATAGCAGGTTCTACTTCAATAATCTCAGTAGTTTCAGAAGTATCATCACATCTAGCAGCAACTCTAGCAATTTGTGCATCAAGGAATGCACCTAGTGGCAAAGCAGTATCAAGCATAACATCATCAAAAGTATCATGGACAGCAGAAGTAACATCATCAAGCACATGCGACACATCAAAATTTCTAGCAGGAGGCGCTGTCGCAAACTTACTCATAACTGAAGGTGAATCAATTGCAGAGCTAGATAGCAGTTCCTTACCTGTCCTCGTAGTTGAGGGCAAGAATTTAGTTCTTGGATCTTTCGGATTCCTCGTAGTGATCAGTAGATGTAAATCCCAAGTGACTCAGAGAATATAGCTATGCCTCCCCAGCAATGGCGCCAGAAAATGGTCTTGATAACCCACAAGTATAGGGGATCGCAACAGTTTTCGAGGGTAGAGTATTCAACCCATATTTGTTGATTCACACAAGGGAAAATCAAAGAATATTCTCAAGTATTAGCAGTTGAATTGTCAATTCAACCACAGCTGAAAGATTTAGTATCTGCAGCAAAGTATCAGTAGCAAGGTGGTATGATAGAAACAGTAGCACCAGTAACCAGTAGCAGCAAAGTAACAGTAGCAATAGTGACAGCAGTAGCGACAGAGTAACGTAGCAAGGACCAGTAGGAAAAAGACTCGTAGTCATTGGATCGGTGATGGATGATTATTGTAAGTGCATCTAGTGCCCATTAGTGATTTTGGTGGTTTGAAGACTTATAGGTTAAGTATCTAATGTGTTCGTGAGTGTACACAGGATCTATAAGTCATTGAGGAGTTTGAGATAATTGAAGAATATCGACCCCTAAAAATATATGTCTTCACTTGAAGAGATTAGCCTGAAGCTGAAGAAATGAATCGCGAGGAATCTGCGATGAAATTGATATTCCTCATGAACATACTGATATTGAGAAGTCCGGTGGTTCCTGAAGAAAATCACTCTGAAGAATTGAAGCATGAAGATTTGCACTTTCTGTTTTACTTTCTTCGCATTCGAGTGATAGGAACACCGTACTGTTAAAGGGGGTCGAAGTTACACGATGGAATGAATTTCCTCATGATGCTCAACCCAAGCCTAATCCTACCAAAAGCCTCAAATGAGGAATACGAGTGACATGAGGACTCTCACAGTTGAGGGTTCCGACCGTTTCGATAGCCACGCCAAGTCACTCGTCTTATCCACTCCAACGGTCATATTACTTAATGGCATTAGTGTCAAATCATGTCGGGATTCTCCCAGGCTGTAAATAGCCACCCCCACAACCACTAGCTGGTTGGCTGCTCCGTTAGAAATTGACACTTGTCATAAGAGCAACCCAACTCCTCAGAGCCTTCGAGAGTAATTCATCAGTGAGGAAATACACCATACACCGAATCCACAAACCAAACCTAGTGATTGAGCATCACCGAAGAAGTTGTTCCTGTGTGGGACTGAAGCCTTTTACCTTTGAGGACTGTGCATCCTCCAGACGGTTAGGCGTCATGGTCTAGAGCTTTCCAGCAGTCAATTGTGGATCGCCGGGTGACCAAGTTTGTGAGGGTTTGGAAGTCTGCCCCGAAGACTTACCACGAGTGTTGGGCGAGGACTGTGTGTCCTTAGATCAAGGAGAATACGGTAGGGACTGTGTGTCCCGGGACTGTGTGTCCTTTGGTTTCAATACCAAGCTGCTCCAAACGAGATGTCCGACTATCACAGCAGTTGGAACTGGGTCATCAACGACTGTCTTCACTGAGAAACGGGTTCTAATTCCTCAACTCCTTACTTTCCTCTTATTATGTCTTGATGACTTCCACTGCGACTCTTTGAAGAATTTGTTCAAGACTTTCTCTGAATTTCCTCAACCCCAAATTCCTCACGTTAGTTAATCCTCATCTGTATTCTGCGTGCCTGCTCACAGTGCAATCTGTTTTCACATTCTTCACTCTGAAAAACTGCTGTTGTGAAACTTTGCACATCTGATCCTTTACTGTTTCTGCTGTAAGTTAGTCATCAGTGAGGAATTTCCTCAAAAGGAATTTCCTCAGTGATGAAATTCTAAAAATATCCTATTCACCCCCTCTAGTCGATATAACGCACTTTCAATTGGTATCAGCGCAAGGTACTCCCTTGTTCTGTGTGATTTTGGTTTAACCACCTGGAGTTTTAGTTATGTCTACTGCAGGCATGTTTCAGGTGACTGCAGCATGTCCTACCTATGAAGGAAAGAACTTTCCCTTCTGGAAGAACAAAATGCAAATGCATCTACAAGCTATTGATAATGATCTCAGGTATATTGTGGAACATGGCGTCCCCATCATCTCTGCTAATTTCACTGCGGCTGATGTGAAGAAATTCAAGCAACTCGATTCTCAAGCGAAGAACATCATCCGTGGCCTTCTGAACCCAGGCCAGTTTGGAAGAGTAAGTGCTTTGGGCTGTGCAACACTGATCTGGGAGAGACTGTGCAAGGTAAATGAAGGAGTATCAACCCAGCGTGACTCTCGTGTTGATATTCTTCGCAATCTCTTCAATCGCTTCAAGAGACATGACAATGAAAGCTGCCAAGACACCTTTTATCGCCTCACTGACATATCAAATGAACTGCAAGCACTGGGAGCTCGAGACATCATCGATCACGAAGTTGTGAAGAAACTGCTGAGATCGTTGGATTCTTCATTTGATACTTTAGTTCTGATGATTGAGGAAAGACCAGACTAATAGATGCTTGATCCAGCTGATATACTTGAAAGGCTAAATACTCATGAATTCCAGCTAGAAGAAAAGAGAGATCTATATGGACCAAGCTATTCCAGACCACGTGCACTGAAGGCTAGAGCAATTTCCTCATCTGAAGAAGAAGACACAGATAACAGCATTTGTGACCCCGAAGAATTTGGACAGGAGCTTGCAATGCTCGTGAGGAAATTCCATAGATTTACACGACGTGGCCAGTTCGGTAAATCTTCAAGAAGAGACATGAGGAAATCAGAATCTTCATCTGAGGAATACAAGAAACGAACCTGTCACAAGTGCAAGAAATCAGGTCATTACATTGTTGATTGTCCCTGTTGGGGAAAGGAATCAAAGAAGAAGAAATACAAGGATGACAGTTCTGATGACTCGAAGAGGAGGAAGAAATCTTCAAAATTCTCATCTTGAAAGCCCTCATCACACAAGAAGACCAGTTTCAGAAAGGCTCGGGCACTTATTGGCAAGGAAATGGACTCTGAGGCAGAATCAGAGGAATGTGATGAAGAAGAGGGTTCTGATGAAGACTCGGAATCCGGACAGGCTAGTTTTGCACTGACAACCAGTTTCGTCAGCAAGTCAATCTTCAATCTTGAAGAAAATGATTGCACCATCCATATTGATGACTATGCCGATGACTTCACTCCAACCTATTGCTTCATGGCAAAAGGTTCGAAGGTACCAAATAATACCTCCTCCTCAGATTCAAGTGACTGTGAACCTAATTATTATAAGAAACCCAGTTACAGTAAACTTGCTATCATTGCCACTAAACAACAAACTGCTTTGGAAAAGCTTCAGAAACTGCTAGATAAAAGTGATGATCTGTTGAATGATGAAATGAACCTTACCCGAATCCTCATTGATGATGTGAAAAGTCTTCATTCTAGATTTGATAATCTTCAGGATCGTTATGATACACTCCTCACTGATCATGAGAAGCTTTCCTATGAATTTCTTCAAAGGAAGCTTGATCTTGAGAAACTGAGGATGTCTCATGATGATGTTCGTATGGAAAATGATTCATTACTAGCTAACCAGATCAACGCTGGTCAAGTTGAATTTATTCCTCCATGTCTTAAATGCATTGAACGCGAAACTGCTAATTCCTCACCAAAATCATCAAATGCTACCATTGCTACAAATTCTTCAACTGCACCTATTGTGTCTATTTCCTCACTTGAGGAAAACACAAATGTTACTGATGAAAATGCAGGGTTGAAGGAATTATACGTGACAGGCATATACAAAAGTCTCAAAGAACATGAAACCCTTTGTGATGTGCTCAAAAAGCAGATCTTGAACAGGAACCCGAGGAAAGAAGGAATTGCCTTTGAGAGGAAATTAAATGCTGATGGATCGTATTGGAAACCTGAGCAGTATCCCAAAACCTCATGGGTTGCTGCTACTAGGCCTCCTTTTGATCCATCTAATCTAACTGGTTTTTCATGTGAATTATCCTATTCCTCAGATGAGTCATTTGACTCCAAATATAAACTGTTCAAAAATCAATCTGTTGAAGTATTTGCTCGATATGTTGGAACTAACTGCAGGAATGGCCCTCCCTTGAGGAAAATCTGGGTTCCCAAAAGCTCATGACACCACCACCGAAGAATCCGAACCCCAGATCAAATTCCTCAGGAGGACCAAAGTCTTCAAGAGGATCAAAATCCTCAACTGGTCAAAACTATGCTCGTACCCATGCTAATACGTCTAACGTCCAGGGAAACTACAAGGAATATGAATATGAGCGTTACTCCTCAAATCATTATGTTCATAAATCCTCTAACCAGTTCTCTGCATATTCATATGAGTACTTTAACCCCCCTACTGTTACGAGAAGTGCATTGGCTTCGATGCCACCTTTCTCATATGGTGCTCGCAGGATGATGAATGCTTTGCCACCCCTTCAGATGTGGGTGGTGAAGAAATCGAACTAATCACTTCTGCAGGTCAGGTCTCCACATGAAAATCATCATATGAAGAATTTGCTCGAGAACTGAGGAAATTCTTGATAGGACGCAAGCTAATGATTGATGAAATAGAAATATTTCACACGTCCTTACATTTCTGTTATGATGAAATTACTGATCTGATGAAATTAGTAGCATATTCTTCAAATCTGAAGCATATGAGATGGTAAGCTGTACTAGTTCATCTGCAGGATGACAAGCCCAAGAATACTGAGTGGGTTCTTGATAGTGGCTGCACACATCACATGACTGGTGATAAAAGCTTACTGATGAATATGCCACTAACTCCATCACATCTGAAGCAAATCACATATGCTGACAAAGGTAAAAGCAAGGTATTGGGACTTGGCAAAGTGGCTATTTCCAAGGATAGGCATATGGACAAAGTGATGCTTGTTGAATCCCTTGGTTTTAACCTTATGTCAGTCTCGATGCTTTGTGATCTTGATATGATTGTTATCTTTGGTAGATATAGATGTGTAGTCATCATGGAATCTGACAGATCCAAAGTCTTCGAAGGTGTAAGAAGAGGGGATTTGTACATTGTTGATTTCTCTACAAGTCCTCAACCAGCCACTTGGTTACTAGAAAAAACCTCAGAAGGATGGTTGTGTCACCGAAGACTAGGTCATGCACGCATGAGGAATTTGCACACGCTCGCGAAGAAGAAGCATGTCATCGGCATCGAATCGGTCAAATTCCTCAATGATCATCTCTGCGGTGCTTGTGAATCTAGGAAAATGACCAGATCCAAGCATCCCTCTAAGACTATCATGACCACTACACGTCCATTCGAATTGCTTCATATGGATTTATTTGGACCTACTCACTATGCCACACTAACCAATGCAACATCATTATATGGCTTCGTCATAGTTGATGATTATTCCAGATATACTTGGGTGCATATCATAGTGTATAAAACTGAAGTGCAGGATATCTTCAAACGATTTTCTTCAAGGGCCTCAACGAACTTTGGCATCAAGATCAAACATATCAGGAGTGATACTGGAACTGAGTTCAAAAACACTGGTCTTGATGATTATCTTGATGAACTTGGTATTACTCATGAATTATCTGCTCCTTATACTCCTTAGCAGAATGGTGTCGTCGAAAGGAAGAACAAGACTCTGGTTGAAATGGCAAGAACTATGCTTGAAGAATATCAGACTCCTCATCGGTTTTGGCCTGAAGCAATCAACACTGCATGCCATATCATCAACAGGGTATATCTTCACAGATTCCTCAAGAAAACCTCATATGAACTCCTCACTGACAAGAAACCCAATGTAAGTTATTTCAAAGTCTTCGGTGCAAAATGCTGGATTAGAGATCCTCACCATAGCTCAAAATTTGCACCTAATGCACATGAAGGTTTTATGCTCGGTTATGGAAAGGACTCGCACACTTACAGAGTCTTCAACAACTATCACAAAAAAGTTGTTGAAACTGTAGATGTGCGGTTCGATGAAACTAATGGCTCGCAAAGAGAGCAATTGCCTTCTGATCCAGATAAGCTGTCTCCTGAGGAAGCAATAAAGCTCAAGCCTACTGAAGACATTGTCCCCATTGAGGAAATTGGTGAAGAAACGATCCCCATCACTGATAAAAATCAAGAAGATGCTCCTGAGGAAAATGCACGAGCACCACTTCCTTAGCCCAGAAAAAATCCTCAACCAGCTCATCCAAGGATTGCAAACGAAGTAGAACTTGACAAAATCCTCAACGACATCAATGCACCAGGTCCTCTCACTCGCTCAAAAGATTCACACTTAGTTAACTTTTGTGGGCATTTTTCCTTTGTATCCATCACAGAACCCTCAAAAGTTGCTGAGGCTTTTCTGGAACCGGAGTGGATCCAAGCTATGCAAGACGAACTTCTTCAATTCAAGATGAATGACGAATGCGAGCTCGTCAAATGAAAGCACAACATCATCGACACCAAGTGGATTTTCCGAAACAAGCAAGATGAGGACGGTCAAGTGGTGAGGAACAAGGCATGACTTGTAGCCCAAGGCTACACCCAGGTTGAAGGAATAGATTTCGATGAAACTTTTGCACCTGTTGCTAGACATGAAGCTATTCATATACTACTTGCTTACGTTAATCATCATAACATCATTTTATATCAAATGGATGTGAAAAGTGCATTCCTCAATGGTAAGCTTGAGCAAGAAGTATATGTTGCTCAGCCCCCGGGTTTTGAGGATCCAAAGAATCCAGACAAAGTCTTCAGACTCAAAAAGGCTCTTTATGGTCTCAAGCAAGCCCCTCGGGCATGATACAATACATTGAAGGAAGTCCTCATGAAGAAAGGCTTCAAACCTGGTTCACTCGATCCAACTCTTTTCAAAAAATCCTATGATAATGAGCTATTTGTCTGTCAAATATATGTCGATGATATCATATTTGGCTGTACTGACAAACGATACAGTGATAAATTTGCCTACATGATGAGTGAAGAATATCAGATGTCCATGATGGGGGAGTTGAAATTCTTCTTAGGTCTTCAAATTCATTAACAAAGCAATGGAATCTTCATATCCCAGGAGAAATACCTCAAGGATGTTTTGCGGAAATTCGACATGCATGAAGGCAAAGGTGCCAAGACTCCAATGCCTACCAACGGCCACCTCGGCACTAATGAAAATGGTAAAGACTTCGATCAACACGTATATCGTTCTATGATTGGCTCTTTATTGTATCTATGTGCATCTAGGCCAGATATAATGCTTAGTGTTTGCATGTGTGCACGTTTTCAAGCAAAACCGAAGGAATCACACCATAAGGCTGTGAAACATATTCTTCGATACTTAGCTCACACACCAACACTAGGATTATGGTATCCCAAGGGCTCCAATCTTCATCTGGTAGGGTATTCTGATTCAGACTATGCTGGTGACCGTGTGGATCGCAAGTCAACTTCTGGCACATGCCACTTCCTCGGAAGATCACTAGTCTGCTGGTCCTCAAAGAAGGAGAACTGCGTATCACTCTCCACTGCCGAAGCTGAGTACATTGTTGCTGGTTCTTACTATGCTCAATTGCTATGGATGAAGCAAACCCTCAAGGACTACGGCATCAACATGAAGAATGTGCCTCTCTACTGTGACAATGAGAGTGCTATCAAGATTGCATACAACCCAGTACAACACTCGAAGACCAAGCACATCCAGATTCGTCATCATTTTCTTCGGGACCATGTCCTCAAGGGCAATATCCTCATCGACTATGTGAAGACTGATGATCAACTGGCAGATATCTTCACTAAGCCCTTGGATGAGAAAAGGTTTTGCAAGTTGCGGTGTGAGCTAAATATCTTAGAATCTTCAAATGTTTTGTAAAAACATGCACACGTCCTAACACTTATGCAAAGTTGATGACTTAGATGTGCAACACATGATGAATCGATTTTCTTCAACTAATGAAGAATGTCACTCTGAATGTGAAGAAATTAACAAAAAAAATTGATTCTCACGGCCCTACGACAATTGTACGCGGCGTCTGTAATCAACCATTCTTATATGGTGGGTCACGCCACCGCCCAATGTGAACTTCCTCAAGTTGATATTCTTCAAATGTTCTATTCCCTCAAAATGTGTTTTTCTTCAAAACAACTGTTCTTCATTGTGATGATTTATCACGAAATCTTCAAAAACACTTGATGACTTTCATTTTGACTAGATTGACTGTGATTTCATGTCCTCAACAGCATTCACTTATTGCTATTTCTTCAAGTTGATATTTCTGCTAAGTGAATGTGATCGGACCCTACTTTCCCTCTATGCTATACTCATCCAGTCTATTCAATTCTTCATATGCGTTCTACTTGAAACTTTGTTCAAAATCCTCACTGCGTGCTTGTCAGCTGATGATTTTGTAACGAAAATCCTCAAATCTTCAAAAATTGTTTCTTTAATACACAGTAACTGAACCCCACTTCGGACGATCGGATAACCACGATCTCCACTATCTCCACCGCAACGTTCGGGAGCTACACGTGTCCTGCGGAGACGTAGAGGCAGGGGCTGTTTGGTCCGAAATTATCGCGTCAACAGTAACTTTTGGCTATAAATATGTCCTTATCCCCCTCGGCATACTCTTCTTCGCTCCATCGCTCTCCTGCCACAGCATACACCACCGAACCCTAGCGCCATCGCTGGTAGTCTCGTCGCCGGTGTGGAAGAGCTTCACTGCCTCGACTTCTCCGTCGTCAGAACCACGCCGGAGTCGGACCAGCTTCGTCCGCCGCCGCCGTAGATGTCCTCTGTCGCCGGGTTAGGGTGCATTGGACACGCGACCGAAGAGCTTCTCCACACACACCTTTCTGTGTTCTTCGTGCGCACCTTTCAGGGTAAATAAATCTCATTTTTACAGCAAGTTAGATCTAAAATTTTACATCTTCTATGTGAAATCTGTTTTTCCTCAAGAAACGATAACCACTTGATTCCTCAAACACTGCCTATCACCACATCATTGATGAACTATGCTAAGCATCTAAGATTTTCACGAGATTCCTCAATTGTGCGAATTTTCGGATCTGTACAACTCTGGAATCCAAGAACAGTATGCTTAGGCAAATTCCTCAACCAATGGTTATATTCCTCAAACTGTCAAACTTTTTCATTTTCTTCAAATCTGAGAACGCATATGACCTCTCCAAATTCCTCGCAACTATACTCTGTTCACAGGTCCACACATGTCAGCTGATGAATCTCTCGATTCTCATCACATTAATTCATTTGCAGCGTTTCTGGAAGAAAATCTTCAAGTCTCATCACAATCCTCAAGAGTTCAATCTCATCAGCAAAATGTTCAACTGAAGAAAATGGAGGAAGACAGAAAACAGAAGGGAGGAAAGAAACTTGAGCAAAACACAGCTGTGGATATCCGTGAGGATATTTACTTGGACTATTGCACGTCTGATGAAAATGAGACAATGGCCAAGAGAAACATACGGCTGCAGAAGATAGAACGCCGATGGGCGAAGGAATGGAAGGAGTACAGGTTTGTGACTCCCAAATATGCAAAGAAATTCGCTCTGAAGCCCCTGGCAGAAGGGCCCCACTTGAGGTTCATCAAGTAGCACATCGCTCAAGCCTCATGACTATTGATGACTATCCAAATGAGAAGGAAAAACATCTGGCTAAGCTCAAAAAGTAGGCAGAAGCTGCAGAGAGGAAATTCAATGAATCCTCAGCTGCTGCTACTTCCTCTGCCACAGAAACCTCTGGCTTAGAAATTCCTCAAATGCAGTCTATGCCATCAAAGCCAAGGGCTCCAAAGCCTCAAGAGAAGTCTGCTCAGGCTTCAGTCACAAAACCTTCAGCACCAAAACCTTCAGCACCAAAACCTTCAACACCAAAACCATCAATGCCAAAGCCCTCAGTACCAATCTCCTCAGCTCCAAAATCCTCAGCTCCACCTCCAAAGCCTCAAGAGAAACCAGTATAGAAGCAAGTCATGAAGCCTATGACTGCCAGCTCCAGCTCCTCACTCCCAGCTGCAACCAGCTCGGAGACAAAGTCTTCAACACCTCCTGCGAAGACTTTGGTAACTGCTGAACGTGCAACTCTGCCCAGCCCCAGCAAAACCATCACCGTCCCGTCTGCATCAGAGGGAAGTGATGAATTTGATGATGAAACCCTGCAAGCCATCATTAGAAACAAGTAGGAAAGAGTAGCTCAAGCATCAGGCAGTGCCATTCCTCTGGCAATGGACCCCAAGGTCCTCCTTGACTACATCAACATCTGGTATGAGGACCCAAACACTCCAGTTGATGATTTGAAGCTTCCGCCTCGCATCAGCCACATGGTGACCACTTTCATCAATGAAGCCAAGTGGAAAGAACAGCAGGCCAGGCAGACCAAAGTTGCAAAGATTAAAAAGGAGAAATTCCTCAAGCAGAATCTCCTCAAACTGACTCCTGATGCACTGGTGTCAACACAGGCAGAGCTGAAGAAATTGACTGACAAGTACTCCAAGCTGTCAGATCGTAAAAGCCTCAAGAGCAATTTCATCAAGCTGGCCACTAGTGCTGTTGATGACTACGATAAGAAGGCCGCACCCCCTGCACCAACTCCTCAGCCCTTGATTGAGGAGCCAACAGATGAATCTCCTCATGATGAGGAAACTCCTCAAGCTGAGGAAGTACACCGAGAGCGCCGTGTTGATGAACCAGCTATTGAAGAAATCATCATGGAAACTCTAGCTGATGAGGCTGCCCCTAATCCAGCTGCTTCATCAAAGCAGGATGATGACTCTGTTCCAGCTGGTCATCAATACGAGCTAAAGAATCTGTAGAGAGAACCCCTTCACCAAAAGCTTCAAAGGTGAAGAAGATGACTCCGTCTGCATCAGACGTGAAGAAAACCAGGGTTGCTGAAAAGGAAGCCAAAAAGAGAAAGGCCTCCTCAGCAGAAGAAGAAACAGAGGCAAAGCGCCTCAAAGCACTGGAAGAAGCTTCTCCTCTGGACCCTGTGCCCCTGAATGTCGCTCCTTCCTATGAAATGGTCATCATTGATGATCCAGCGAAAAAGGCAGATGAGGAAATGAAAGATGTCGCCTCTAAGGAACACACTGATGAGGAAATTCAGATAGACGATAGTCCTCAACCTTTCATTCCTCAAAAAGACAATGTTCAAGCATCAGCTCCACCTGCTGATGAAACTGCCTCTGCCACCAAGCCAGCTGAGGAAAAACAAACTGAAAATTCTCATGCTGATGAAATTCATCAGTCTGAGGAGAATCCTCAAGATGAGGAACAGGCTGATCCAACTCCTCCAACTGAGCAAGAAGAAGAAATTCCTCAGCCTGAAGCACAGCCAGAGCAAGCTCCTCAGCCTGACGCCTAGCAAGCACCATCTCCTTAGCCTGAAGTACCAACTGTTGAAATTCCTCACCCTGAGGAAAATGCTGAGGAGAATGCACCTTACCAAGACAATGCATTCGTCGTGCTCAACCCAGAGACTGCCATTGTTGTCTCCCCTCCTATTCCTCAGCAAAATCTTCAGCCAGTTCAGCGTCAGCCATTCTCTAAGCGTCCAAAATTTCAAAATGAAAATTTCTTTGAAGTACGCATGTACTTCATTGGAGAGAACCCCTATGACAAGCCTCAAATGAGGCATCTGAAGTTTTGGACTAGGACTCAGATGAGTTACTATGCCTCTGTGCTATGTGGACGAAACAAGATATTCCAGCACAGGCATATTCCTCATGTTGAACTTGAAGCAATACCGTGCCTGGAGCCAGTCCTCAGTGCACTCCATGATGCAGGTTTACTCCCAATGTGCTCCGACATATCTGACTGGAACAGCGAGTTAATTCTTCAGTTCTATGCCACTCTTCACATATCTGGCAACCCTGAAGACATTAACACTTGGGTGTTTGACTGGATGTCACAAAATACTCACTACAAGGCTCCTGCTACTGAACTCCTCAGAGAACTGCCCGTACCAATCCCCTCAGATGAGGCTATGAAGCTTTATGGCGAGCGTGAGCTGCCAGATGGAATGATGGAAGTCCTCATGAAACCTTTGGCTGAAGGAAAATCTCCGAGAACAACCTTCCTCGTCCACGAGCTCAAGTACACACCCAGGTCTGTCTACAGAATCCTCTGTAGTGTGCTCGCGCCGATCAAAGGTCATGATGATGAAGAAGATGTTGTAGGCCTCATGAAGAATATCCTATTCAACATCATTCATGGTATTACTATCAACATCCATGATTTCTTCTTGAGGACTTTGGCCGACAATGCTATGTGTCCTTTTGATCACAAGATATATGCTCCATGGATCATGAGATTCATCAAGACAAGGAGAGGCATCAACTTCCACGCTGATTTCCAAAACCATATGGGTTATATGCCTCCTATCCGGGTCAACAAGAAGACTTTCGAGTCCATTAAAGGAAAAGGCCACTCTGTGATTAACGAAGGCAGTAGGCCCCTTGATGGCCAGTTCAGAGAGCCAGAAGCTTATTCTTCATGGGATGATACTGAGACTCGTCCGGCAAGCCCCGTTCCTCCTCGCATGATGAATACCAGAGAGCTCCTCCTCAGTCTTCACCAGAAGGTGGATCGCAACCACAAATGGTTCAAACGCCAGTTTGGTGCCATTGTGAAAACCCTCACTGAAACACAGAACTCTGTGAAGATCAACCATCACTATCTGAATGAGGTTTTCGATCGCACCTGGGCTACACTTGCACATCTGAATACTCAGACTGAGCTTGAAGAAATGGACTTTGAGCGAGACTTTGAATGGTCGTGGCCTCCCAAGAAGAAGTTCAGGCCTAATCCTGTGTCAGACCTTGAAGACAGCTCCTTTTCTTCATTCCGCACTGGTGATACTGATGAAGAATAGCTCAACACTGCTACCGGTCCAAGGAAGAAGACTTCTCCCAAGAAGCATCACGACTCTTCCTCAACCGCCAAGAAATGAAGTCTTCACGAGCGTTAGTCCTCAATTTGTCCCTTTTTGTCACTTGATGACAAATGGGGAGAAACTTGAGAGTTAGTCTTCAAGAGGAATATTTTTGGGGCTTATGAACTATATTTAAGTTACAAACTCTTGGCTCTTCTGAAGTTTTTATGTAATGAGTTGTAACTTAAGCCCGATGGTACTCTGACGCTTTTGAACGTTTTTCTTCGCATGCTTATTCCTCAAGTATTAATGCACGCATGCTGGAATTCGTCAGATACCATTTGTCATCATGCATCTTCATATTCTTCATATGATATGTTACATGTATGCATGATTTACAAGACACAGGGGGAGATCTCCATGATATAAATCATCAATGTGCATTTGTTGTAAAAAGCAAAATCCTCAAGATATGCACATCTTCAGGGGGAGTCTCTCTGAATCTTGATTTCAAATTCCTCAAATGAGTATTTACACTTCATATTTTTGATCCCTGTTGAAGACATAACTTAATTGTCATCAACCAGCAAAAAGGGGGAGATTGTAAGTGCATCTAGTGCCCCTTAGTGATTTTGGTGGTTTGAAGACTTATAGGTTAAGTATCTAATGTGTTTGTGAGTGTACACAGGATCTATAAGTCATTGAGGAGTTTGTGATAATTGAAGAATATCGACCCCTAAAAATATATGTCTTCAGTTGAAGAGATTCACCTAAAGCTGGAGAAATGAATCGGGAGGAATCTGCGATGAAATTGATACTCCTCATGAAGATAGTGATATTGAGAAGTCCGGTGGTTCCTGAAGAAAATCACTCTAAAGAATTGAAGCATGAAGATTTACACTTTCTGTTTTACTTTCTTCGCATTCGAGTAATAGGAACACCGTACTGTTAAAGGGGGTCGAAGTTACACTATGGAATGAATTTCCTCATGATGCTCAACCCAAGCCTAATCCTACCAAAAGCCTCAAATGAGGAATATGAGTGACATGAGGACTCTCACAGTTGAGGGTTCCGACCGTTTCGATAGCCACGCCAAGGCACTGGTCTTATCCACTCCAACGGTCATATTACTAAAGGGCACTAGTATCCAATCATGTTGGGATGATCCCAGGCTATAAATAGCCACCCCCACAACCACTAGCTGGTTGGCTGCGCCATTAGAAACTGACACTTGTCATAAGTGCAACCCAACTCCTCAGAGCCTTCGAGAGTAATTCATTAGTGAGGAAATACACCATACACCGAAACCACAAACCAAACCTAGTGATTGAGCATCACTGAAGAAGTTGTTCCTGTGTGGGACTGAAGCCTTTTACCTTTGAGGACTGTGCATCCTCCAGACGGTTAGGCGTCATGGTCTAGAGCTTTCCAGCAGTAAATTGTGGATCGGGGTGACCAAGTTCGTGAGGGTTTGGAAGTCTGCCCTGAAGACTTACCACGAGTGTTGGGCGAGGACTGTGTGTCCTTAGCTCAAGGAGAATACGGTAGGGACTGTGTGCCCCGGGACTGTGTGTCCTTTGGTTTCAATACCAAGCCACTCCAAACCATATGTACGACTGTCACAGCAGTTGGAACTGGGGCATCAACGACTGTCTTCACTAAGAAACGGGTTCTAATTCCTCAACTCCTTACTTTCCTCGTATTATGTGTTGATGACTTTCACTGCGACTGTTTGAAGAATTTGTTGAAGACTTTCTCTGAATTTCCTCAACCCCAAATTCCTCACGTTAGTTAATCCTCTTCTGTATTCTGCGTACCTGCTCATAGTGCAATCTGTTTTCACATTCTTCACTCTGAAAAACTACTGTTGTGAAACTTTGCACATCTGATCATTTACTGTTTCCGCTGTAAGTTAGTCATCAGTGAGGAATTTCCTCAAAAGGAATTCCCTCAGTGATGAAATTCTAAAAATCTCCTATTCACCCCCCCTCTAGTTGATATAACGTACTTTCAATTATGCCAGATGGTATTCATCATGCAACAGTTATAACACGGAGAGATATGTAACTAGCTCTAGTTCGTCAATGTAATGTAGGCATGTATTCCGTATATAGTCATACGTGCTTAGGGAAAAGAACTTGCATGAAATCTATTATCCATCCCTCCCGTGGCAGTGGGTTCCTAATGGAAACTACGGGACCTTAAGGTTCTCCTTTTAATAAAGAACCGGACCAACGCATTAACACTTAGTGAATACATGAACTCCTCATACTATGGTCATCTCTGGGAATGGTTCCGGCTATTGGCAGTCCGGGGTTGCCGGGTCATAACACATAGAAGGTGACTACAACTTGCAAGATAGGATCAAGAACACACATATATTGACGAGAACATAATAGGTTCAGATCTGAAATCATGGCACTCGGGGCCTAGTGACAAGCATTAAGCATGGCAAAGTAGTAGCAACATCAATCTCAGAACATAGTGGATACTAGGGATCAACCCTCGTCAAAATTAACTCGATTACATGATAGATCTCATCCAACCCATCACCGTCCAGCAAGCCTACAATGAGATTACTCACGAACGTTAAAGAGCATCATGGAATTGGCGATGAAGGAAGGTTGGTGATGACGATGGCGACGATCTCCCCTCTCTGGAGCCTAGAACGGACTCCAGATCTGCCCTCCCTAGGAAGGGCAGGAGGTGGCGGCGCCTCCGTATCGTAAAACGCGATGAACTCTTCTCCTTGATTTTTTTTTTCGGACGGAAGGGACTACATAGAGCTGGAATTGGAGGCGGTGGAGCAATGTGGGCCCCACAAGCCTGATGGGCTTGTGGGCTCCATGCTCCACTTCCTCGGTTGATTCTTGCGCCAGTATTTTTCATATATTCCACAAAAAATCCCCGTAAATATCTAGGTCATTCCGAGAACTTTTATTTCTGCGGAAAAACAACACCATGGCAATTCTGCTGAAAACTGTGTTAGTCCGGGTTAGTTCCATTCAAATCATGCAAATTAGAGTCCAAACCAAGGGCAAAAGAGTTTGGAAAAGTAGATACGACGGAGACGTATCACCCATCTCCCTACCAAACCAGCAAAAGGGGACCTTTGAGGCCCCCGTAGGTGTCGATCCTTTCACCGACAGATGAACATGCTCCTACAAGGACTACTTAATCAGTTGTGCGTGAAGAATCTACTCCAACAACAAAATCTTCAAGAGTGAAGAAACTGGCACTTCCTTCTGCATCAGAAGTGAACACAACCAAGGCTACTAAAAAGGAAGCCACTAAGAAGCAGAAAGCATCAACGAGCATAGATTCCTCACAAGCAAAACACTTGATTACTTTAACAAGTTCCTCAAGTGCCCCAATTGATGCCACTCCTATCAGTACGATACCCTCTTACGAGACGGTGACAATTGGTGAAGAACATGTCATCCCTAAATTTGTGCGAAGATATAAGACAAACCTTATAATTCCTCAAGGAGACATCCCTGAAGACTTGTGGGAAGATATAAGACAAATATTCAACCCAAGAATCTTCAGCCATTCATAGGTACAAATACACCCAAATTCTCGAAGGAGAATGTTTTTATGAACATCATTTATTCATCGCTGCAAATCCGTACGACTCTCCAAGGATAAGGCGTAAGAGGTTTTGCACCGCCACTCAAATGAACTTCCATTGTGATGTGCTGTTTGAGAAGAACAAGCTTTTCCAACACCATCAAATTCATCATGCAGACATGGAATTCATTCCTTGCTTCACGCCAGTCGTTAGTATTCTTCATGATGGTGACCTACTGTCATTCTGCATGGATATATGCGGTTAGAATGAAGAACTAATTATTCAATTATATGCAACCTTGCATCGGTCTGGTGAAGTACAAGGCATGAACACGTGGGTTCTTGACTGGATGACTTAGCCACACACTACACTGCTACTGCAATGGAATTGCTTCGTGTGGTCTTAGTTGGAATCCCCACAGAAGGAGCCAGATGCATATATGATGAACTTGAACTACCAAATCACATGATTCAATTGTTGATGAAGCCTTTGGCTCCAAGGAAACCACTCAGACCCGCATTCCTTGTCCAGGATGTGTTGTATGTGCCAAGGACAGTGCACCGCATCTTGACCAAAACCCTCTGCCCCATCAAGGGTCACAACTCCGAAGAAGAGGACGTGGGGGGATAATGAAGCATTTACTATTCAACATCCTTCATGGGATTTCCATAAATCTTCACGATTTCTTCATGAGGACTTTTGCCAATATTGCTATGTCACCTTTTGAACTGAAGCCTTATGCGCCATGGATCATGAATTTCATCAGGGCCACATCCTCAATTCCTTACAAATCTGATTCCCAAAATCACTTCAGTTATGTGCCCCCACTCAAAGTCTTCAAGAAATTTCATCAAGGCCACATCCTCAATTCCTTACAAAACTGTTATTGATGAAGGATCTCTTCCCCTTGATGGACTATTTTGCAAAGCAGCATCATACTCAACCAATGATGACAGTGCATCACAAGAGTGTTGCAAAAGCCTCACCTCAAATTCCTCGTGAGACTGCCCCGCGCGTAATGATCGGCCTTGAACTTCTGCTAAGTCTTCATGAAAAGGTTGATCGCAATCACAAGTGGGTCAAGTGTCAGTTTGGTGTCATTGTGCGGGATCTGACTGCGACACATAATGTTGTGCGGAAGAATCTAATATCTTCATGAAATCTTCGATCTCTCATGGGCCATTTTGTCTCTTCGATCGCTCATGGGCCATTCTGTCTCGCCTCAAGACTCATTAAGAACATAAGGAGATGGAATTTCAGTAGGGCTTTGATTGGTCGTGGCCGCCCAAGTAGAATTCAACAAGGTTCAAGTTCCTCTGCCGGTGACTAGCTCATTTTCTTCAACGTGCTCGACGGATGAATGTTGTCTCTCCTCCACCACAACAAGCGAACCTGATAATGTTGTCTCTCCTCCTCCACCAACAAGTTGAAATTCTTGAGGGGCGTTAGTCCTTAGTTTCGTCCCTTTTCATCACTTGATGACAAAGGGGGAGAAAACTGAGTTAGTATTCAAATGGTCTACCTTATGGGCTATATTTTTGTTAAGTTGCAACTCTCGTTCTTCCGAAGTGATTGGCCTTGTGATTTGTAAACATAAGTCCGGTGGTGGTCTAACACTTTTAAAGCGCTTTCTTCGCATGCTTATTCCTCATATTGATTAATGTATGCATGTTGCAATTCGCCAGACACCACTTTCCATCATGCATTTCAGTTTCCTCATGATATATGTTAAATGTGTTCCTGGATTACAGGATATAGGGGGAGATCCCCATGGTACAAACCTACATTGTGCATTTGCAGTCCAAAGAAATTTTTTCAAATATGCACATCGTCACCGGGAGTTTCTCTAAATCTTGCAATCAAATTCCTCAAACTCTTTACTTACATATGATATATTTATCCCCATTAAAAACTTAACCTGTTTGTCATAAATCACCAAAAAGGGGTAGATTGTAAGTGCATCTAGTGCCCCTCAGTGATTTTGGTGTATTGAAGACATATAGGTTAAGAAACTAATGTTTTTGTAAGTGTACACATGCTCTATAAGTTACTGAGGAGTTTGAGTTGTTCGAACAATATGGACCCCTAAAAATGAATCTCTTCGACTAAAGACTTTGATACTTTCCTCAAGATTTAGGAAGTGAGGAACTTGGTGTGTCCTTGAAGATATTGATGCCAGGACTTTGAAGAGTGAAGACTTTTGTTTTTGTAGTTTCATTTTCTTTCTTTTGAGTCATAGGAACACCATACTGTTAAAGGGGGTCGAGGTAAAACTAAGGAAAAGTTTCCAAGTGATTCTCATCGCAAAGCCTACACATACCAAATCCTTTGAGTGAAGCCTTTGGAAATATTTTACAGTTTAGTCAATTTGTTTAGTGACACAGACGAAGATCTTCCGGTCTTTGAGGAAATTTCTCTAACTAAGGAGTTAGGTTTTTGCCGGTGCGAATTACCTAGAAGTGAGGAATATGAGAGACATGAGGACTTTCATAGATTCAAAGTTTCGACCGTTGCTGCACCCGTGATAGCTGTCCCCAAACCTTGTCCGCATAACTGTCATATCATTGGGGTATTTATGTCAAATCATGTCGGGATTACTCCTCACAATAAATAGTCGCCCCCCATAACCACAAGCTGGTTGGCTGCTCCGAGGGAGAACTTGACACTTGTCATTAGAGAGCAACCCATTCCTCGAAGACTTTGAGATAAAATCATCAGTGAGGAAAAAACCCCAAACAGCCAAACCAAAACTAAACACCCAAAGTGATTGACCATCATGGAAGAGATCTTTCCTATGTGGAACTATCGATTGTTGCCTTTGAACACTCTGCATCTTCCATATTGTTAGGCATCACTGGTCTAGAGCATCCAGCAGTAAATTGTGGATTGTCCGGTGACCAGGTTGTGAGGGTTTGGAAGTCTGCCTTGAAGACTTACCACGAGTGTTGGGCGAGGATTGTGTGTCCCTAGCTCAAGGAGAATACGGTAAGGACTTAGTGTCTTTGGACTGTGTGTTCTTTGGTTTAAATACCAAGCTGCTCCAAACTAGACGTACGACTATCACAGTAGCTAGAACAGGGTCATCAAATCACTATCTTCATCGACTACCTAGTTCTATTTACTCAACCCTTCTATTTCTTCATTTATGTGTTGATGAAATTGATCGTTACTTTTTGAATAATTTGGCTAAAGGCTTTCTCAGTTTCCTTATCTCAAATTCTTCAGATCACTTGTTCTTCACCTTCTTATACTGATCACACTACTCGTGCTAAGTGTTTATTTTGTTTCATCATGATGACCATGCTTTTGTAATGTTACACTTACGCGTGAGTACTTATTCAGCTGCAAGTTGTTCGTGACTTAGAAATTTACTCATAGGGAAATTCCTCTATGAAGAATTCATAAAAATCGCCTATTCACCCCCCTCTAGTCGATATAATGCACTTTCACTTGGGCATACCCAATCTTTGGCTCTCACTGCTCCTTATTGCATTGTCCATCGAGATAACACCCAAAACTTGAAAACTTCAATCACACTAATCTCAAAAAAAATTCATGAGATCTGTTAGTATAAGCAACATGTAAAATACTTAGGTACAGTTGTAAATTGATTCATATTTCATTATTCAATAAAAGTTATTGCATTCTAACTTCTCCATGGCTTATACCCTCCGATATAATCCATAGCATCATCAAAACAAGCAAACTATGCAAGGAAAATTAGAATATGTCTAAACAAGAAAAGTCTGTAGTAATATGTAGTGAATCTATACTTCTGTAACTCCAAACATTCTGAAAGATTACGATGACTTGTGGAATTTTTACATAAATACTTTGTAGAAAAATCAACTTAACGGACGTTCCAGGAAAGTTAGAGAAATTTTGCTGTGCACGTCAAAGCTTGTGTTTTTGCACCGTATCAATTATACTTATCATACAAGTCATCCCAAAGGCTTTACTTGGCACAAACACTAACTTCAAAAAAACACAATCATTATATAGGCAATAATTATTTCATCACACCAATACAGAAAGTAAAAAAGTAAGAAATTAAGATAACTATTGGGTTGCTTCTCAAAAACACAATTGTTTATAGCCCCATAAAGGCATGATGCATATGATCAAGTGTTGTCATATTTGAGACTAAATACATAAGTATCCCTCATGATATATTCATAAGGTGGTTTGATTATCTTTCTAGGGAAGTGTTCCATCCATTTATTTAATGAAAATTGGAACATTATGTTGCCCTCTTTGATATCAATAATTGAACCTATAGTTCGTAGGAAAGTTATTCCAAGTATTATTGGACAAGTAGGATTGTAATCAATATCAAAAACAATGAAATCTAGATGCACTTAATTTTTTTTTCCATAATTAGAACATCATTAATTCTACCTAAATGTTTCTTAATGGTAGGATACGCAAGATGCAAGTTTGGGGAACACTTTCAATATTAGTGAGACCAAGCACATCACATAGAGAATTAGGTATTGTTGAAACACTAGCACCAAGATATCACAAAGCATTGCATTCATATTTTTTACATTTATTTTCAGAGTAGGTTCCCACTCATCATGCAATTTAGTAGGAGCAGAAACATCAAGTTCAAGTTTCTCATCATATGCTTTCATCATCGCTTCCACTATATGATTAGTGAAAGCCTGGTTTTGTTCATAAGCATTGGTTGAGATAATAATGGATTGCAACAAGTAAATACATTCTATTAAAGAGAAACTTTCATAATTAATGTTCTTGTAACCCAAGATGGTGGGCACATCACTAGTTAAAGTTTTTCCCTCTCCAAACCCACTTTTCTTGTTTTAGCATTTGAATCTTCACCCTCCAAGCAAACCAGACGCTCTCTAGCTGAAGTTGTCTCATATCCAGTCCCTTTATCATTACCATTTATAGAATTCAATAAAGATTCAATAGGATAAGTTCCAATCATTTTAAGATCTTCATTGTGATTTTGGTAAAAACCAAGTGGGGGAGATTTTTCTAGGAACTCCCGCTTAGCTTTCAAATTAACAATCCTCTCCCTACTTTCATTCATAGATATTTGGATAGATTTAATAGTCTAATTAAAATCATGCTTGAGTGGAAAAGATTTACTTTTCAGAGTTTATACTTCAAGAGCAATTATATCCATGTTCTTAGCCAAAGTATCGAGCGTATGCATCTTTTCCTCTGCCATAGTATTAAATTTTTTTTGAGAATTAATGATTTATTTAATGGTGTTTTAAAGATCATAGGAGAACTTATTATTTGGACAAATATTTGCATAAGAATTGGCATAATCACTAGAAGGATTACCGGGATAGGGCCTAGCATTGAAATTGCACCTATAGGCATTGTTACTTAAATTATTTCACGAGATAAAATTCACATCGATGGCATCATTATTTTTCTCAATGAAAGTAATCAAATGCATTTTTAAACAACCAAATCCATGAGCATTTTTTAGCAGCCAAATCCATGAGAGGATCTACTTTTTCACTCAAAGTAGCGATTTCCTCAACATAATTTACCTTCTTACCAGTTGGAGCCCTTTCGGTATGCCATTAAGAATAGTTTGCCATGATGTTGTACAGAAGTTTGGTGGACTCTCCTTAGTTCACCTCTATGAAGGTACCACCCGCGGCAGAACCTAGAAGATTTTTGGATACAAAGATTAGCCCCGCATACAAATTTTGTGTAATCATCCACAAGTTTAAACCATGCGTAGGGCAATTTCTAATCATTAATTTCATCCTCTCCCAAGCTTGTGGAACATGTTCATGATCTGGCTGTTTAAAATTCATTCTTTGATTTCTAAGGGAGATAAACTCTACACGAGGAAAATACTTGGCAATAAAAGCATCTTTACATTTATCCCATGTTCCAATACTATTATGTGGTAAAGATGAAAACCTAGCCTTAGCTTTATCACAAAGTGAAAAAGGAAATAATTTTAAGTTCACAATATCATTATCCATGGCCTTTTTCATTTGCATATCACAAAGTTCAACAAAGGTATAATGATAAGCACTGGGTTCCTCATTAGGACCTCCTGAAAATCGTTCTTTCATGACAAGATTCAGTAATGCAACATTAATATCAAAAGCCTCCGCACTAGTGGGGTGGTATTGGATTACTAATAAAATCATTATTATAAGTGTTTAAGAAGTCACACAACTTAGTAGTATCTTGAGACATGGTGACTGAGCAAGCAAAGTAACAAGTAGTAGAAGTAAACAAGAGAACGAAGATGTAAACTAGTGACAAAACAAGGGTAAATATTTTTTTTTGTTTTTTTTTGAAGAAAGCAAGATATAACAGCAAATAAAAACAATAACAAGTGAATGACAATTTGTGTGAAGTTACTTGATAGGTGGTGAAGATATTCCACAACAACGGGCACTAGAAATCCTTCCTGATACTTGTGATCCGCGTAGGGTTTTCCGTGATCGATCCCCTTCCGGCAGGGTGCCGGAACAGAGCTCTATATGGGATCATCGTGGAACAGAGAATTGTGGCGGCATAAAACTTTCTTGGCGATGCAATTTAGGATTTCTACAATTTTATGAATTTATAGGCTAGAGAATGGAGCATGAGGGGCCACTAGGCAGGCACAAGCCATGAGGGCACGGACATTCCCCTAGCTACGCCCTATTGGCTTGTGGGCCCCACGTGTGGCTTGAGGTCTGCTCCTGAAGCTTCTAGGCCTTCTTTTGATCTAGAAAAAATAGAAAAAAAGTTTCATTGCAATTGGACTTCGTTTGCTACTAAAAACCAGAAAAACAAAAAACACAAAGAAAATAGGAACTGGCCATGGCACTCGGTTAATAGGTTAGTGAAAAATAATAATATAAATTGGTGATTTATGACCCAAAAAGTAACCTAGAATGATAATATAATACCATGGCACAATAAAAATATATAGATACATTGGAGACGTATTAGTGATCATACCGTTAGCCCAGGAATCAGTTCGGTGATGCTAACACATGCGCTATGTGGTTCTCAATTGTCAACCAATATATTGGTGTTTCCTTAATAATTTGGCTCACTTACAATACATCCATTGATCCAATCATTAATCTTGCTCCTTTTCTCCAGCACTAAGGTCCATGTTCAAGTCTTAATTACTACACCGAGGTGCTTCCACATTTTAATTTGTAAATTGATGCTTTTTATTGCTATTATAACTAGACTGTACCAGCCGTCGTTGACCACACACCACATCAATAACTCTGCATTCACAGGTTGTCAATGTTGCTAGAGGGGTTTACCAATTTCATATGGTTCAGTCAATTTCTTTTGTTTATTTGGTGCACTCGCCTTTTCAACTCTTTTATTCCAAGGATCTGGTTGACTCACTTAAGCGCACTAATGATCTGTGCATTTTGCACACAGTTGATGAGGTATGGGCTCATGAATCTCAACCTTATGGTTGTTTAATGTTTAGTGTGACGCCCAGAATTTTGTTCCAGGTTGGGAGTAACATAATGTAAATTAATGAAATAATATATGGTTTGCCCAAGCTTGCACAAACTTTGTCATCTAGCCTTTTACACCCATTTTTAGTAGCACAAGAGATGCACCACTCCTTCTTGTCTGGTATTGGATGGTGTGCTACTAAGATTCATGGTATGAATCTTAGTTGTGTTTCTTCTGATCTCTCTTATGCATGATTTCAGCTCCTTGTAATTCTCTTCGAGTTGTGGGTTTTGTTTGGCCAACTCGATCTATAATCCTTGCATTGGGAGAAGTGCTTGGTTTTGGGTTCATACCGTATGGTGACCTCACCCAATGACAGAAGGGGTAGCGAGGCACGCATCATGTTGTTGCCATAATGGGTAAAAAGATGGGGTTTTCATCATTGTTTTGAGATTATCCCTCTACATCATGTCATCTTGCTTAAGGCATTACTCTGTTCATCATGAACTCAATACACTAGATGCATGCTAGATAACGGTCGATGTGTGGAGTAATAGTAGTAGATGCCGAAAGTATCGGTCCACTTGTCTCGGACGTGATGCCTATATGTATGATCATTGCCTTAGATATCGTCATGACTTTGCGCGGTTCTATCAATTGCTCGACAGTAATTTGTTCACCCACCGTAATATTTGCTATTTCGAGAGAAGCCTCTAGTGAACACTATGGCCCCGGGGTCTACTCCACACTATATTTTCAGCCTTACACTTTTTCTTCATTGCACTTTCCGCCTTCAGATCTCACTTCGCAATCAATCTTGAAGGGATTGACAACCCCTTTATAGCGTTGGGTGCAAGCTCGTTTGTGTTCGCCCAGGTACTCTGGACTTGACGAGATTCTCCTACTAGATTGATACCTTGGTTCTCAAACTAAGGTAAATACTTTCTGCTCCTGTGCTGCATCACCCTTTCCTCTTCAAGGGAAAAACCAACGCAAGCAAGTTTCCGTCAACGTGTCAATTTCTGGCACTGTTGTTTGAGAAGTAGCAGAAGGATTTCTGGCGCCGTTGCCGGAGAAGGACTTTTGTTGCCATTGCATGCAGCCGCTCTCCTGCTCCAGTTTCGCCCCAGCTTCACCGACCCCATGGCTGACGCTCACCGCACGCTCCCCGGGAGCTTAGCACCGGACGGCCGTTACTGGCCTGCCAGCGTTGTTGTCACCAGCATCTTCGCTCCGGCTACGCACCGGCAACAGAGCTTCCTTTGGCCACTAGCGCATCAAGGAGGTCGCGCTGCTGCATCCCCCGTGGCATCTTCCTCGGCCAACATTCACGTAGGGGACCTGAATGTGCAGGACGTGCTTCTCACGGCGAGCGAACTACTTCGGCACCGCTTGACGGATGGAGGATACGATCCGTGGGTGGACCATGTCGCCAAAAGTCATCGCCGTCGCCAGGTGTGCGTAGGCACCCTACGCCCCACTTCGACCACCACCGTTGGAGGCAGGGGCTGAACTAGCGAGCCTCCCCTACGTGGAGGCTCGCTCAGCCTGCAGCCCGAGGGTCCCGAGCAGGCACCACGTCATGTCGTGCTCCTTCTCATCAGGGTCCCAGTGATCGGCCTCGGGCCTCCGCCAGTTCCCTCAGGCAACTCACCTCGTAAGGCCAGCGACAACTTCTGCACCCGCCACAACATGCAAACTCATAATATCGAGGATTGCCAGGCAATTAGTATCCTCAACAGCAAGCACGGCACTCACTAAAGAGATCATGTTGTCCCCGCCGACCGTATAGGAGACTTCTGTGACCACACTCGACGACCCCACGACGATGGTGCAAGCGGCCATCCCCGAGATGATGCTAGGCGTGGGTCCCCCCGCGATGTGCACCTACCGGAAAACGCTTCCATGCCGTCGTGCCCACGACCCCTGGGCAAAAAGGGTGTCGCGCCGGCCTACACGCCCAAGATGGCGCCCACTCCCTCCCGATGTGTGGCGTATGCCAGGCACCCCCCGTCGGATCGGGCTCAAGGGCTCCAGCCTGGGGCCGCCAGGCATGGTCGGAGTGATGGGAAGGCTCCTATGGGCCCATGAGGGCGTGCCCCGACGCACATAACTGTGGGTCAGAGGAGTGGCATCGAACGCCAAGGTCATGGGAGTTCGCCATTCAGGAGCTCGGTAGGTTGCAAGGGACGTGGGGCGTGTGTACCTTGCGAGGTGTCGGGATCCCACGGGCTTGAGAAGCTCCAAGGGCCAAAAGCCTCAGGACTCGGCTATCACCCGTGAGAGGGGTGGACCCCTGCTTTAATTGATGCCACGCGGATGGACGTGCCCATAACGATCGAACCGTCAAATGTTTTTTTGGACCAATCAGGTTAAAACAGTCCCTCGTATTTTGTAATGCCCCAAAGGAGTGTTACTTGAATATGTAACGAACTTGAGTGACTTTCACTTGAAATGGTGTTGTTTGCCTTAAGTACTAAGCTGTACTGCCAAGTCGTCGTCTTGCGGTCGGATTCTTTAGGTCGTTTGAAGCATGAAGGCCGTCGGGCTAGAGTCAAGGGAGTGATGAGCCGGAATATGCGCTTTCTCACTGAGTGGCAGGAAGCGTTGGAGAAGAATCCTCAGGGAGGGAACCCCCAGGGGCACCAATGTCTCCAGGAGGGACGTTCCGCTCTTTGATACGGAGGGTGGGGGCTCATCAGAATCGACCATAGCCCTAGGCCAGACACCACGTGTGTGGGGCATGAGGATGGGGACGCCAAAAGATCATATCCATTTTGAGGCCCCACGCTAGTTGCCTGGGGATAGGAGGTGGGAGTTTCGTGTCGGGTGCCCAGAGGGAAGAAGCTTGTGACACTCTCATATAATAACGAGTGGGTTGTATACGCCCAAGGGTCTCTTGTGCGTAACCCCATGACGAGCCACGTCATGGCTTCGGTGGGGGCCCGCTCCCACGTCTTAGTGCGAGTCCTCATGCTCCGCGCTAGGGAATAAGCCCGTGACACTCTCACATAATAACAAGTGGGTTGTATACACCGAGGGGTATCCTGTGTATAACCCATGATGAGCCACGTAGTGGCCGCGGAGGGGGCCCCATCCCATGTCTTAGTGGGAGTCCTCATGCTCGACACTAGGGAAGAAAACCGAGGAGACACCCTGGGGTCCGCATTCCTTTTTAGTTTTGCCCGTGCTAGGCACGACGGCTGCTTTTGCTCTTCCATGTTTTTGACTTGCCAACAAGCTCGCCATACGGGCCCACGTTGAGCGTGACAGCTAGGCCTCTTGTTTTTTTGCTCACAAATAAGTTAGCTTTGGATTTTCAAGCGGAGGTCTTTGTTATTCTGGTTTTTATGGAGCTCCCTTGGTTCTTGTTCTTTTACCACGCCCGTACGCAAGCGGGGACGCCCAAATGCAACCAGGTAAGTGCACTCCATCAAGACTTGGAATTTTTCTCTCTGCAAGACTTACCGTGAGGGGCCTCGCAATACGTGTCTCGCGAGCAGCCTCTACCGATGTGAGCTCATGAGCGTCACGCTTTAGGAGCCCTAGCTCTCGCGCTCGGGGGCTGGTACCTGGCGCCAAGACGCATCGAAGCGGAGACGGTGCGAAGCAAGGGGAACTGGGTTCCCGAAGCGCCTCCGCCGGGCATCCCAGGCGGGGCCCTCGTGAGGGCACCAGCCTCATGTGATTCACGTGAGCAACCACGGCTGTGGAATCCTTAAGCTCGGCAGTGCTCGGGGGCTCCCCATCCACGCCCCAGGTGTATGCCGAGAATGAGGGCTGAGGAGATGTGTGTAATGGGCTCTCGTCTCCCGGGACATAGGTGGTACGTTGGAAAAAGGAGAACGTCACAGAAGAAACAAAAACGCCCCAAGCACAACAGACAACCATTAATCAAACAAAAGTATGTTACAAAGTTTATAACACCCTCATGGAGCCAATGGTTCTTTGGTGAGACATATGACGGCTAAGGAAGCTCAAGCGAAGGAGGTGTCGTCCTCGCCGTGGTCCTCGGGGGTTGTTGTGCTGAGGTCACCACCCTTCTTGGGAGGCACCGCCTCGGTGAACCGATCGACAAAGGACTCCACGTGACCGCACACCTTGTCCCTAAGGGTGCTCCAGAACTCCGTAGGCACTGGCTACATCATGCGGGACACGTTGAACGCGGGATTGTGGAAGCACAGGTTCGAGAAGACATGCGTCAGCGCATCGCCCATGAGGTTGCGCGCGCCAAACTCGACGTCCTCCTCCACCTAGGAAGCGCCCGACTCCAACACCTCCACCACTATGAGGATTAAGTCAGGGTGGCCCCTATCGTCATAACCTCGCGACAGAGAGGCGACGTCGCTGATGAAGTGGTGAAGCACGGCGCCCACGCGTAGAGCCAACTCCTGGGATCGTTGGGCACACCGTTCTTCCATGCGGTGCACATGCGCGAGCACGCTTGCCTCCTCTTGGAGCACGTTGTACTTAAGCTGGAGTTCACCCTCCCGCCGGGCGAGCTTGCCATGGTACTCCTCTAGGGCATCCGCCCCTCACAAGCCACAGTCACATTTGCGCCGACCAAGACCTCCTCGCGCGCCGCCTCAAGGTTGGCCTCGCCGGTGAGGCCGGGCATCTCCAAGGCCTCGAGGCGCTCACGCTCTGCCTCCTCGTTACGGGCGATCTAGGTGGGCTCCCACTCGCGATGGGACACGATTGCCTCTCACTGGATGACGGCGGTTTCCTTGAGGGTCAGGCCCGCCCCGCACCTGAGGCTGTGAATGGCAAGCATGGCACCCACGATAGTGTGCTCCCGGGGTTCTAAGCCACTCCGGCTGGGATCGAGGGACCTCGGGCCCTGTCAGGCCAGGAGCCGAAGAAGAAGCTTCGTTGACCGGTGGCACACAGAGGAGCGCCCCCTGTGAGGCGCCCTTGGCCATCTTGGAAGAAGGCGCCCGAAAAAGCTCGGCGATCGGGTTCGTCAGATCAGGCATGATATGCGAGGGAAGGCGATTACGACGGTGCACTTACTCATCACTGGCGACTAGCACCCGCGCGCTGGAACTCACCTCAGGGGCCTAACCGCGCAACCCCCAGGGGACGACGACGATGCTGAAGACCCTGTCCGTACTCCGGCACTCATAGTATCCCCGCTAGACCCAATGAAAAGAGTGAAGGCCGAGTTCGCTCGGGGACGGCCAGGGAGCAAAGGAAGAAGGCAAATAAACAGCGGTGCAGTGGTGGATCCACCCCTGAAGCGTGGTGGTCTTTATAAGCACAACCACGATCCTCGAGGCGCCACAAGTGATGGAGGCATGAATGCCCCGTTGGGCGATGCGCGTCGGGCCTGACCTATGGACAGCAGGGGCTTGCGCCACCCCATTCCACCAATGTGGTGCCCCGTGTGTGCTGTAGACCCAGGGGCAATCTTGCGTGAGACGGATGGCATGTATGGGTAGCGCTGGTCGAAGGAGCAATAATGACCGGTGCTGCGCACATGCATCATGTCAATTCACTTAGAGCGGTTCCAAAAACATTGCGGGAAAGAAGGGTCCCACATCATGTCAGATGCCACACATCGAGCCTGGCCAGCACGCGGTTGGGGCCCACGTTGCTTTGTCCCCCTGATGGTTGGGGCCATGCACAACGCACCTAGGGGCTACTATCGGGCCCCTGCGATAGGGGGTACCTAGGCCCGTCAGCCTACGGCCCCGTGCACGACGCGACAGTATAAGCATGGTTCGACCCATTGGCGAGCCAGTCAAGTAAGACCCTCACGATGGTCCTGGCCTCGCAAGGCGAGCACTTGAGTATCGTCGCCAAGAGCCTTGGGAGAGCATTCGACGCGAGCTTTCCCCCTGAGACCCTCGCAAAGTGGGACCGTCGAGGGCGACTTGGCGGGGACCCATGACCTAGCTCCTTCACGTGGGGGAAAAAGGTTGTGCAGGCGGCTTATGAGCGGTACCAGGACGCGCGTATGGGTAGGTTCTATGTTCCGTGCTAAGTAAGCGGGATCAGCTGGTGTGCTCCCGACGCGGTTAAGGAAGGTTTCTCGTTCGATACAAGGAGACTGAAGATGGGGGTCGGTAGGACGGAGGTTATCCCCGTGTCCAACAGCGCGTCATGAAGGGAAGCTTTTGCACGCGAAGACCACCTTTGTCAGGGCAGACTGCAGTCCTGTCCCCTTTCAAAAATGGCCATTCTGGCAACCCTTCCCACAAATGTTTTCGAGGGAAGAGGACTAAGGCTAGTATATAGGAGAGACCTGGCCTTCGTAGAAGGGGATCCAACCTCATCCCCTGGCTATGACAGGAAACCATCTGTGTACTTGTCTTCCACCTCAAGCAATCCCACCACAAGTAGGAGTAGGGTTTTACACTGTGAGGTGGCCCGAACCTGGGTAAACTAACGCGCGTTCTAGCTCACCATCCTAGCTCGCGCCACCGTAGAGTCGCTGTAAGGTTGAGATGCTGGATACGGTTGGAGAACGAGCGCACCCCAGTGTTCGAAGCTTTTCTTGGGTGTGCGAAGCCCTGATTCCGATAGTAGTCGAGACAGAAATATGTCATTGAGTGTGGCATGACATATCATCTATTGATATAGGTATATTATCTTGATTCTCAATGTTAATAATCTTTGTCCCTCTCTAAATATGCATGGGTCAATTTATGCGATTACATGTAAACTTTAACCAATTAGATTTTGATAAACTATGACCAATCTATATTGAAGGACAACTCAATTTTTCTCATATTTGTACTGCCGGATTTAGCAAACATATATAAAGTTTTCATAGGTGATTACGAGGGTCTGTGCTAGATGAAGGTCCGAGATTCTAGTTATGTGTTGACATATGTGATAAACTGGACGGGTTAGTATAGGAGTTGTGTGACATGTTACTCCTTGTATCCGTGTAACAGATTGCATGAATAGATATTTCGGGAATTCATAGGTGGGATATCTAGTAGTGACTTATAGGACAATCTTCCTGCAGATGCATGATGTGAGGTTGGGATTTGACATTCAGTGGGTACGTTTGTTCATGGTCGTCTTACAACGGTTCTCGTTGTGTCTTAAAGAGTCCTTGTAGCTTGCTACGACTTGGGGACGCTTCGTAGGTCGTGTGCACTGCCTTGCACAGGAGGGCTACTTTAAGTTCAAGCCCGTGCGATCATATCCACGAAGATATCGGATGGAATCTCTGTCATACATTTGTTTCGGGCAGTTCTAGCTCATACTTGGCTTGCAAGTGGTCTTTAATCAGATTTTGTTGATAGTCACTTTGAGGAAGCATTCTTACTATTTTGTTCGAGTGGAATTGCTAAATATTCTTGTTCACATATTTCTGCCTATTGATTCAGCTTTACCTTCAATGTTATTCTCTGGTCTAATGTGTTGTCCGTCTTCAGGATGGCTCCACCAACTCGCCATAATCCAGGTTGCGAGGGTACTGATGCTCCGCCACCACCCCCTACGCCTCCTCCGCTGCCGCCTCCTCCCGCAGAGGCTTGGCAAGCGGTGATGGATGCAACAAATGACAACACCCAGATGTTAATCCAACTGTTGCAAGAGAGGACCAATCAGCAGCAGGGCAACTTCAACCATGGTGGTACTCAGTTTGCATCTCTGAATCAATTCCTCGCAAACCAGGCGAAGTCCTTCACGTCTTGTGAACAGCCGTTCGACGCTGAGGACTGGATTGGGGACATGATCAAACACTTTGAGTGCACTAATGTCCCTCCACAGGACTTCGTCAAGTTTGCAACGTTTCAGCTCAAGGGACAGGCAGCAGTTTGGTGGCAGCAGTTGAAGGACTCCAGGGGTGGGAGAATGATCAGTTGGGACGAGTTTTGCAGAGATTTCAGGTCTCACTATACCCGGTATAGCTTTGTGGAAGAGATGTGTGAGAAGTTCAGACGCTTGAAGAAAGGGGGTTCCTCTGTGTACAAGTACAACATCGAGTTTCATGAGCTGGCTCGATATGCCTTGCAGGACATTCCAGATTAGAAGAGCAAGATCTATAAGTTCGGAGGTGGTCTGAGAGAGGACTTGCAGTTGGCCCTTGCCTTGCACGATCCTGATGAGTTTGATAAGTTCTATAACTTTGCTCTCAGGGCTGAGGCAGCTTTGCTCAGGGTGGGGAATTCGAGGAAGCGTTTTAGAGAGTCCAGTTCGTCGCCCTCAACTCAGGTGATCCAGAAGCAGCAGAAATATTGGGTGTCTCCTCCTCCTCCTCGGCAGACTCAACAATTCAAGCAATCATGTGGTCGTGGCTCTTCCCACCCACCCAACCCAGCTTTCCAGCAGAGGTTTCAGCAGCAGAAGCAAGGGAATCCTCAGGTGCAGTTCCTTCAGCCGACAGATGTTATTTGTCACAAGTGTGGGCAGAAGGGTCACTATGCCAACAAGTGCACCTCTCAGCTGTGTCTTCTGCCCCCTCCTCCAGGGAAGCCTCCAAGAAATGTCATAGTGAAGTTCAACCCCAGGTCTGTGAGAGTCAATATGGTGAATGCAGCTGAAGCAGACAACTCCTCACACGTGATTATGGGTAATCTTGTAGTTAATGATATTCCTGCAAAGGTTTTATTTGATTCTGGTGCATCGCATTCATTCATTTCAAGACCTTTCTCATTTAAGCATGGGATCCCAACTCGTGATTTGCCTAAGACTCTGTCAATTGTGTCTCTCGGCAAGATCATGAATTCCCACATGGTAGTTCTGGATGTTTCTATCAAGATGGGTAATCATGCTTTTTGGCTTCTCCTATTGTCCTTGGCAACTATGATATTGATTTGATCCTTGGAATGGATTGGTTGGCTATGAACAAGGCGTCTATTGATTGTGAAGCTAACTCATTCTTCACAGGACGTGATTATCTTCGCAGCGCGTGAAGACACGGTCCGTCTGTTTTCCTTGAATGAGAAGGGTGAGATCTCTCCAATTTCGCGAGTCCCAGTGATCTGCGAGTACGAAGATGTTTTTTCAGAAGAACTGCCAGGAATGCCTCTGCAGGGAGCAGTGGAGTTTGTAATTGACCTTGAACCGGGTACTGAACCTTTGTGTAAACGGCCGTACAAACTGGGTCCAGAAGAGCTGAAGGAGCTGAAGAAACAACTTGTTGAGCAAGAGCGTCTAGGTGTGATGAGACCAAGCTCATCTCCTTGGGGCTATGGAGTTCTTTTCGTCAAAAAGAAGGATGGTACAGAACGACTCTCTGTCGATTACCGTCCATTGAGTAAGAAGACGATTAAAAGGAAGTATCCACTTCCTAACATGAATGAGTTGTTTGAGCAATTGGAAGGGGCTAAGATCTTCTCTAAGCTTGATCTCAGGATGGGTTATCATCACATTCGCATTCGCGAAGAGGACATTCCAAAGACTTCTTTCAACACAAGCTTTGGCTCGTATGAGTACACGGTGATGTCTTTCGGTCAGGCCAATGCTCCACCCACCTTCTGTCGGATGATGAATTATATCTTCTCCCGTTCCAGAATGAATTCGTCTTGTTGTATTTTGATGATATTCTGGTCTTTTCGGAAACTGAGGAAGAGCATGAAGAACATCTCAGGCTTGTGCTTGATAAGCTAAGAGAGCATAAGTTCTATGCCAAGTTTTCGGAATGTGAGTTCTGGTTGAAGGAAGTTGTCTACCTTGGGCACATCATCTCGTCCGAGGGCATCAAAGTTGATTCATCGAAGGTGCAGGCCATTTTTTGAGTGGGAACCTCCGCAAAATGTGAAGCAGCTTCGAAGCTTTCTCGGGCTTGCAAGCAATTGCAGAAGATGCGTTGATAATTTCTCCAAGATTGCTAAGCCTCTCTCAAGTGTTCTTCACAAGGGTGTGAAGTATGTATGGTCTCAGAGTGTAAGTTGGCTTCCGACACACTCAAAGAGAAGCTCACTTCTACTCCAGTCTTGGTTCCTCCTGATGCCTCCAAACCTTATAATGTGTTCTGCGATGCCTCTCTTCAAGGTCTTGGTGTAGTGTTGATGAACGACAAGAAACTGGTTGCTTATACCTCAAGGCAGTTGAAGCCAAGTGAGAAGAATTACCCCACTCATGATCTTGAGTTGGCGGCTGTGGTACATATTCTGATGACTTGGAGACACCTCTTGTTGGAGAGAAAGGTTGAAGTGTTCACCGATCACAAGAGTCTCAAGTACATCTCCACCCAGCCTAACCTCAATCTTCGGCAAAATCGTTGGGTGGAAATGCTCCAAGTTTTTAATCTGAGCGTTGAGTGCACTCCAGGCAAAGCTAATGTCGTCGCAGATGCTTTGAGCAGGAAGGCTTACTGCAACAGTCTAATTCTGAAGCCTCTCCAGCCTGACCTTTGTGAATCTTTCAGAAAGCTCAACTTTCAGTTAGTACCTCAGGGATTTCTTGCTAATCTTCATACTTCTCCTACCTTGGAAGACCAGGTCCGACAAGCTTAACTTCTTGATGCAATGGTGAAGAAAGTTAAGATTGGCTTGGCAAAGGGAGTTCCCAAATATAAGTGCTTCAGTGTTGATGCTAGAGGTACATTATTCTTTGAGGATCGCCTTGTCGTTCCGAAAGGGGATCTCCGAAAGGTTATCATGGAAGAAGCTCATAACTCTCTTCTCTCGATACATCTAGGAAGTTCCAAGATGTATCAGGATTTGAAACAGACCTTCTGGTGGACTCGCATGAAGCGTGAGATTGCATAGTTCGTAAATGAATGTGATGTATGTCGAAGGGTGAAAGCAGAGCATCAACGTCCAGCAGGTCTTTTGCATCCCTTGCCCATTCCCGAATGGAAGTTCGACCATGTTGAGATGGATTTCGTCACCGGGTTCCCGAAGTCCAAGAAAGGTAATGATGCCATCTTTGTCATCCTCGACAAGTTGAGCAAAGTCGCTCATTTTCTTCCAGTCAAGGAGTCTATCTCGGCAGCTCAGCTTGCGGAGTTGTATACATCAAGGGTAGTCTCATTGCATGGTGTTCCAATGCTGATTTATTCGGATCGAGGAAGCATCATTACTTCCAAATTCTCGGATTCATTTTAGTCTGCGATGGATACTTAGAATCAATTCAGTACAGCCTTCCATCCTCAGACTAGTGGGCAAGTTGAGAGAGTCAATCGGGTCCTCGAGGATATGCTAAGAGCCTGTGTCATTTCCTTTGGCATGAAGTGGGAAGACTGCCTATCTTTTGCTGAGTTTTCATATAACAACAGCTATCAGACAAGTTCAGGAAAAGCTCCGTTCGAGATTCTCTATGGCAGGAAGTGTCGTACCCCGCTCAATTGTTCAGAGACTAGTGAGCGTCAGATTCTTTGGAATGACATGATTGCTAAAGCAGAGGAAATGTGTCGTGTCATTCAGGATAATATCAAAGCAGCGCAGTCCCGTCAGAAGAGTTACTACGATAGCAAGCATCGTGACATGGTTTATCAGCTCGATGACTTCGTTTATCTCAAAGTGTCTCCTATGAAGCGCACTCAGCGCTTTGGCATCAAAGGAAACCTTGCTCCTTGTTTTGTTGGGCCTTTCAGAATTGTGGGCAAGAGAGGCGACCTGGCATATCAATTAGATCTCCCTTCAAACTTCGCAAATGTGCATGACGTGTTCCATGTCTCTTAGATCCGGAGATGATTCAAGACTCCCGAGCGCACAGTTGATCTTCAGGATATCGACCTTCAACCCGACCTATCCTATCGTGAGCATCCAGTTGCAGTTCTCAAGACCCGCAATAAGTCAATCAAGTTTCTCAAGGTGCTATGGTCACATCATTCCGATAAAGAGGCCACTTGGGAATGCGAGGATCACCTCTGTTCCGAATTTCCAGAGTTCTTTCAGTCCTAGATCTCGGGTCGAGATCTTCTTGTAGTGTGGGAGAGTTTGTAACAACCCAGATGTAATCCTTGCCATATTTCGATCCTATCCTGTGTTGTGGAACCATGTTTTGAATGTTATAAGTCATCATTTCATGTGGACCAATTCATGTCAGCATCTTTGCATCATGGCATCATTCTTTTCTTTTGCATTGTTTCATTCTTGTTGGTTTGCTAGCTTGCTTGTGGTGGTGTGTGTTGATGTGGAGGTTACCAAACAATGCCTTCTAACTATGTCAAAGCCTTCCCCCCTTTTGGTTATTTTAAACTTGCTTGTTAAAACCTTGTTATAACCTGTTTTTAAAAAATGTTATACTTTCAGAGAATTAACTTGTGGTTGAGGGGGTGATGGAGTTGTTGTTTTTAAGTGTTAATGCAATTGCGGTTTTAATAAAAACACTATTTTAATTTGTGTTTCTTGTATAATTTAGTTGTCCTAAAAATTAGGTTTGCATTTTATTTAAATAGGGCATAAATCCCTCATGCCCTAGGTGTTTTTATTTTATTTTCAAAAACGTTGTGTTGCTCTCAGTATTTCTTTTGCTGTTTTGGTTATTTGAAAAAAAACCATTTTTCTTTCTTTAGCCGGCTCCAGAGAGAAGCCCAGGTGGGCAGGCCTACTCCTCCTCCACCTGGGCCATACCCTATTCTCACGCCACAGGCGTTCTCCCCGTCCCTCTCTTCTTCTGTGACGTTGTTCCCCCTTCTCCCTGCTTTCTGTCAGGTTCAGTGAGAGAGCGCGCGCGTCTGTCATCTCACAGACGTCGAGGCCGTCCCATCTACCTCTATTTAGAGCTAGCCTCGGCGTGCGTGCCCTAGGGTTCCTCTCCCCCGCCGCCACCTCCTACTCCCTCTTCTTCCCGCCTCTGCAGGCAAGATTCAGAGAGTGAGAGAAAAGTTCAAAGAGGCCGCCGTCGATCCCGCGTCCTCCTCGTTGTCGGCACCCTTCCCTGCGGTTTTCGAGGCGTTCCCGTGTCCTCCTCGTCGTCGGCAAACTTGCCCCATTCCATTTCCATCGCTAGCGGAGTTGCTCCCCCTCCCTGGTGTTTCCTCCACAACGACATCCCCGGAGTAGAGCTTCGGGTCGTCGCAGGCGTTCCTCCCCTTCTTCCTCTTCTCGGTAGCGAGCCCTTCTATGAGCACCCTAGGGTGAGAACCACCTCCTCCCCTTCTTTTCCCGATGCAGCGTCCCCTCAGTTGCTGGAATTGCGCCGGCATCTAGTGCATGTGTGTCCGGTTGCGCCGTTCCGTAGCACCGTCGCCATAGACCTCCTCCGCGTGATTTAGCCACGGGAATGGATTCCCAATAGATGCCGCGTCCCTACGCAAGTAGCCGCCGCGTCGATTGTAGTCTGTAGTGACGCTGTCGTCCTCCCCTGTTCCGGCCGACGGCATGGTAGGATAGTAGCAAAGAGGCTGCTCTAGAGAGCACGATCCCCCTCTCTGGTAAGATCTCTTACTCAGCATAGTGGAAACCGAGCGCGCGCCAGTGCAGGGCGTCGTGGGTTCGATCCCCCGCAGGCACCTTTCTTTTTTTTCCTTGTTTTCGTCAGTAGCAGTACCGCTCCATAGAAACTTAACCTGCTTCTTCCCCCCTCTCTGTCAAGGCCGTCGCCGTAGCCTAGTGGTGTGTCACCCTGGTGGCATGAGGGGGTTGTGGGTTGGATCCACACCCAACCCCCTTTTTTTTGCTTTCATTTTCTTTATTTCACTGTTTTGTGTTGTTCTTTCTGCATTATGTGGTGTGTTGATGTTGTGTAGTATTTTTAGGCCTTGTGTGTGTGTGCACATGAGTGTGTGTGTGTGCACATGAGTGTATGTGTGTACACATGTGAGTGTCTGTGTGTGCATGAGAGTGCACATACACATGTGCAAGAGGGCCTAACCCCTCATGTTGCACCTAGTCATGTAGTGTATGCACTTGAGTGTGTGTGTGAGCACATGTATGTGTGTGTGTTTGCTCATGCATGTGTGTGTGTGTGCATGGGTGCATATGCACTTGTGCATGAGGGCCTAACCCCTCAAGCCTGCCTCTATGCAAGTGGTATTATTGTGAATAGTGCTTGTGTGTGTGCATGTGTAGGTGTAGATGTTGCAATGTGTGCTAGTGTTCACATGTGATGTTAGTCATTTGTAGTTATAGGATTCTAGGTGATATATTCGAGCTAGCTTTGTGCCTTGTAGTTACATGCAAGTACCCATGTATTATATATGATTTCGGGGTAGAATCATCCAAGGAATCCATTGGTGCAGTTAGATTTCACTTCAGAGCAACTTCATAAAACTGTTATTTTTTGATATGATGCCATGTTTAGAGCTTTACATTAGGTGGTGCTATGGCACTTTGTGGATGATTCATTGGTGGAATAATAGTGGGTGAACCCCTCTACAACATGGGGCCTTTGATTTGTTCTTAGGAATTTGTATGCACCTATTGTGCCATGTCAAAGTGGACACTTGGCTGAAACTGACATATTTGTGAAACCTTGTGATTTTCACTAAGTCTGGAATCTGATGTTATTTTCTTCCCTTGTTGTCTTGGATGAATTAGCTCCTGTGTTGGGAATCCGCCCATGCAACAAACTAAAGTTTGTGAGATTTTATGGTTGTTTAGTTCCCTGTTAAATTTCATGCTTATACACTTCCTGTAGATATCATTTTGGAGGCTGCCAAAATGCTTTAGAGCATAAGCAGCGGGTGAAAATCTATGATTTTCACTAAGTCGCGGAATCTGTGACATTTTGTCCAAGTTAGTGTCTATAGATCTGCTCATGGGTGATTCCTTTGCATTGGCTTCTTATTCAGGGTTGTAGAGTATTTGGATGGCTTTTGCTTCATATCTTGTTTGATTCATTTAGATGGTTGTAGCTACTTTAAATATTGTAGACAATCTGCTATGTTGCTGTTGAAAATATATTATATGTTTGTGTTGATTTGAAGCTTGTGTGGGCATTGTTGATGGTGTGGTGTGCTCCCATGCACTACCCCACTTATTTCTTGTTGCTTGAAAATGTGGCAACCTCGTTACACCACAGAGTGCCCATTAGAGTGTGTTTGTAGCTGATTTGATTCGTAGGCCTTTGAAACTACTTTCGTAGTTTCCGGTTGATCCGTGACTCCGTTTTCTACATTCTTTATATGTTTTTGCGTCGTTTTCTCGTGATGCACATGTTCATGCCATATTCATGCATGTTAAGATAACTTAATATGAAGTTCTGTCCAGAATTCAATTAACTCAACTAAGGCATATGAAAGTGACTAGAATAGTGATGCATGCTTCCTTCTTCACACATGCATCATATTGATTGTTGCATTATGTTTTGCCATTGTTCATTGGTTGTTATCTTGTCTTGGGTACCATCGGGAACGGAGAGCGAGTACGTGGATTCTGGAGAGTACGTGCAGGAAGAACAAGAGCAGTTCCAAGCTGAGGACATCACAGGCAAGATGACCGTGACCTTGACACATATCTAGCCTTGTTATTCTTAGAATCATGTCTCCTTCGTAACTTGCTCACTGCCTACCACATGATACAAATGCCACCTGTATTTGCCATGAAACCGAACACTTCCCTATCCTAGCAAATGTTGTTTGGCTAAGTAGGCTTGCTCAACCTCTAATGTATAGCTTTGCTAGTTGCAGGTGCCAGCAGTCTCATGTAATAACATGGGTATTTTATTTTGATATCATTATGTCAACTGCTATTTAATTAATGCACCTATATACTTGGTAAATGACGGAAGGCCTAGCCATATGCCGGGAGATTTGTTCCGTTATTGCCGCCTTAGTTTCGGTTACCGATGTTTGATTCCATAACTGATCGCTCCTAACACGGTCGGGGTTGTTATGGGGACCCCCTTGATAAATCGCGTAGCGTTAAGGCTTGTCTGGCAGGACCCAACATTTGTTTTAAACTGCTAATCACCTAATAATAACTGCATAGGGAATAGCTACCCCGAGGTTTCTAATCAACCCCTGGGCGAGTGCTCCTCATGAGTGTTGGTCCACCCACCTAGCAGTCGGCGATGCCACCTCGGGGCAACTTGAGGCATTTGGTTATCGTCCACTATGCATAGACGGTGTTGTCCTAAGAACGAGATACGCGGTTCCTATCGGGTCGTCGACACACCGGGATGTCCTGCTAGACTTGTCTTACCTTAGCGATATATCTTGCGTATAGGGATTCCGGTGAAACTTTGGGTCTCCTCAAAGGTGAGGTTTTCCTCTAAGGAATCCGACGAGATCACGAGTTTCATGATAGAGGATTACTTTGCGGCCTGTGGCAGTTTGTGATGGACTAGTTGGAGCACCCCTGCAGGGTTTAATCTTTCGGAAAGCCGTGCCCGCGGTTATGTGGCAGATGTGGAAATTTTGTTAACATCCGGTTCAAGACAACTTGAAGTAACTCTAATAAAACTGCCAACTCTGTGCGTAACATTGACCATCTCCTTCGCAGATCGTTCTCCGATCGAGAACACGGTGGGGTTATGTTTGACGTAAGTAGGTGTTCAGGATCACTTAGTGTTCATCTAGTCTTCGATCGCTCGCGTAGACCAGCATGATTACTGTGATCATCGTAAGTTAGCCACCATATTTGCTTAGGATGCTGCAAACCCATACTCTAAACCTTCCTCACCTAATAACTTGGCTAGATTCGATACCAAGGTCATTAGATTGTTGAGTCCCCTTGGATCACAGATTACTACAAACCCCAACAGGTACAGGTACGCCCGACGCAGGAGATCCTGATGATAACCAGCTGAAGTGGGAGTTCGATGAGGACTCTGGCCGTCTGTATGTGAACTATCCAGAAGAATGAGGCCGTGGTCGTGATTGTGGGCCAGCATATGGGATGCTTTAGTTCATCTATTTTCTGTTTAAGTCCGTAGCTAGACCTTCTACTACTCCGAAATAATGAGTGTCTATAAGCTATATGTTATATTCTTAACAGATGGCAAGTGTATGCCCTACTTGTTACTCTTTATTTATGTATTGTGATGATTATCCCGTTGGTGAAATGCGTAGATGCGCCCCTTTCCCCTTTTGAGGCCTCGTCCTCAAATAAGGAAAGGGCCGCATCTTAGTCGTTACACTACGGGTCTGTAGTTAGTACCTAGATTTCTACCTCTGTCTCTCCCCCTCTCTCTTGATCTTTAATAAAATGATCATCGCATCTTTGCCTTGATCTATCTGATGTAATTCTTTTGTGCGGTGCATTTGTTCGGATCTGGTGAATTGTGAGCTTATGTTCAAATTATTAATGATAAATAGTTGAGTCTTCCCTGAATTCAAATTATGATTCTTATGTGCATGATCATCATAGCTTCGTAAATCTCTCCGATCTATTGTTTTGCTTTGGCCAAGTAGATTGATATTTCTTCAGTCAGAGGGGTGTGTTGTAGTGGGCTCAGTGTGACGAATTTCTATATCCTAGTACAAAAAGGGACAAGATATTTCTTTCTAATGTTGCCACTAAGGTTAAAATGATGGGGTTAGTTCGTATTAATTAAATTATCTTCCCTACACTATGTCATTGTTCACCAAGCATTACTCTGTTTTACTTAATAATCTAGATGCATGCTGGATAACGGTCGATGGGTGGAGTAATAGTAATAGGTGCACGCAAGAGTCAGTCTATTTTCTAATGCACATGATACATATATGCACATGACCATTGCTGTGAATATCACATAACTATGTGTTTTTCTATCAATTCCCAACAATAATTTGTTTACGCATCGTATGCTTACTTTCATGAGAGATGCCACTTGGGAAAACTATGGCCTCCGTGTCTACTCACTTATAAGTTTACAAACACTACAATACCTCGATGTTCTTATCTACAATGCACATGTTCTTAACTATGGCCTCCGTGTCTACTCACTTATGCAATTTATAATTATCTAGTACTAACCACACTACTTACAATCTTGCAAATAACGAGTCCAAGGGGTTTGACAACCCTCTTTCCCGCGTTGGGTGCAAGTGTTTGCTCTTTTCTGTGTAGCCTCTAGGAAGACTCAAGCATATAATCTTGGGGGTGCCCCGAAAGGCATCCCCTCTTTCGTCACAATCCATCGGTATGTCACTTGGAGCTATATTTTTATTCATCACATGATATGTGTTTTGCTAGGAGCGCGGTTTGCTTTAGTTTGCTTTTCGTTTTAGTTTCCAACAATCATTTTTCTATGAATACACCCACTTGAGAGAGAAACGAGACCACCATGGTTTATTAGAATACTCTTTGTACTTCACTTATATCTTTTGAGCTTAGAAGTTGTTCTAGTACATCACTTATATTTTTTAGAGCACGATGGCATATAAATTTTATAGAAGTAATTGCACTCTTGTTCTTCACTTATATTTGTTTGAGAGACAATAAATATCGACGGTAATTTTCATGGGTTATAATACTAGTCCAAAAATAATAGGTACTCAATGAGTGCATAATCAGAACCACATGTAGCACATAAAATAGACATCATGTTTAATGATATTAATATGGTAATGTGAAAGAGCATCAGTTCATTATCATTTGTTAATTGGAGTATGATAAATTATCGGTTGTTAAATTGTTTCTCATACAAATATTCCTATGGCATGGTGATGATGTGTGAGCATACTTATTCCTCATTGAAATCCTAGTGTTGTTTAAGTCGTGGGCGCGCGATGGTTAACTCCTACCAACCTCCTCTCTAGGGGCATGCGGATAGTGATTTGCTTCAAGAGGGCTAATAAAATCTTGCAATAAGTATGTGAGTTCTTTATGAGTAATGTTAATCCGTGGATATACACACTCTCACCTCCACATATTTGCTAGCCTCTTCGATACCATGCATTTTCCATTCTCACCTCGAGAATCGGTGCAACTTTCGCCGGTGCATCCAAACCCCGTGACATGATATGCTCTCTTGCACATAATCCTCGTTATATCTTCCTGAAAACTCACACCATACCTACCTATCGTGGCATTTCTATAGCCATTTCAATATATATTGTCATCTCACTTCCACCATCACATCATATGAATTATACTTCCATTGTAATATTGCTTTGCATGATCATAAGATAGCTAGCATGATATTTACATGCTTGTCTATTTTTTGATATCTTTTGCTACGCTAGATCACTGTGCATCCTGGCAAACTGACAGAAGCATTCATATAAACTCATATCATCCTATAAGTTTTTCATATCAAGTTGTAAGTAAATAAAAGTGATGATCATCATTATTTAGGGCATTGCTTCAGTAAGGAAAGGATGACGGAGACAATGATTGCCCCACAAGTCGGGATGAGACTACATATGAAAAAGAAGAAAATGAAAAAAAGGAAAAAGGGGGAAAGAAAAAAAGAGAAAAAGGGATAATAAGAATAAAAAAAATGAGAGGAGAGAGAGAAGGGACACTCCTACTACCTCTTATTCCACAATTGTGCCTCAAAGTGGCACCATGTTCTTCATATATAGAGTCTCCTGTTTTGTCACTTCCATATGCTGGTGGGAACTTTAATTTATAGAACTTGGCTTGTATATTCCATTGATTGCCTTCCTCAAGTTCCCAAGGTGTTTATGAGCAAGCAAGTTAGATGCACACCCACTTAGCTTCACATGAGCTTTCATTCACGTATAGCTCTAGTGCATCCGTTGCACGGCAAACCCTACTCCTCGCATTGATATCTATTGTTGGGCATCTCCATAGCGTGTTGATACACCTAGTGGATGCGAGAATTTCTTCTCCACTTTCACGCCTTTGAAACCAACCACCATCTTCTATTCCACCTTTATGCTAAATCCATGGTTGACGCTCATATATTACAGAAGTAATAAAATGCTGAAGCACGTTAATAAGTACGATCCAATGGCATGACTTGACACCGTGGAGCTTAACATTTGAATTTATGTGGTGAGGATGGAGCCATGCCATATATTATATGATAAAATGAATAGGGGTGAACATTCTTTAAGGATCATATGCTTTGAAACTTCATTATTATGTTGTTTATGTTTACAAGCATTGCTATGTTGATGTTTACTAATTCATCATTTCTCAATGATGAAACCTGCAATAAGTTACATGTTGGGTAGCATGTCACATAAAAAATTCTGTTTTTATCGTTTACCTACTAGAGGACGAGGAGGAATTAAGTTCGGGGATGCTGATACGTCTCCAACACATCTACGGTTTTTGATTCTTCCATGCTATTATTTTATTATTCTAGGATACTTTTTGAGTGTTTATATACCAACTCATTTTATTTTGGAGTACTAATGTATTAACCCAGTGCCTAGTGCTAGTTGTTGTTTTCTATATGTTTTTGGCTTTTCAGGTTTACACTACCTAACAAAGTTTAATTGCCACGAAACATTAATATGAATTTTTGTGGAAAAAAAGAAGACCTAGAAGCTGTTGGAAATATGCCCTAGAGGCGATAATAAATTGGTTATTATTATATTTCCTTGTTCATGATAATCATTTATTATCTAGGCTAGAATTGTATTGATTGGAAACTCAGATACATGTGTGGATACATAAACAACGCATTGTCCCTCGAAAGACTATAATGGACTAGCTCGTTGATCAAAGATTGTCAAGGTTTCCTATCCATAGACATGAGTTGTCTATTCGTAACAGGATCACATCATTAGGAAACTGATGTGATGGACAAGACCCAAACTATGTACGTAGCATATGATCGTGTCAGTTTATTGCTATTGTTTTCTACATGTCAAGTATTCATTCCTATGACCCTAAGATCATGCAACTTATTGCACCAGAGGAGTACCTTGTGTGTATCAAATGTCGCAATGTAACTGGGTGACTATAAAGGTGCTCTACAAGTATCTCCGAGGGTGTCTGTTGAGTTGGCATGGATCAAGACTAGGACTTGCCACTCCGTGTGAAGGAGAGATATCTCAGGGCCCATTGGGTAATATAGCATCAAAACAATCTTGCAAGCAACGTGATTAAAGAGTTAGCCATGAGATCATGTATTACGGAACAAGTAAAGAGACTTGCAGGTGACGAGATTGAGCTAGGTATAGAGATACCGATGATCGAATCTCGAGCAAGTTACATACCGATGGACAAAGGGAATTATATACAGGTTTGATTGAATCCTTGAAATCAAGGTTCGACCGGTATAGATCTTCATAGAATATGCAGGAACCAATATGGGCATCCAGGTCCCGCTATTGGTTATTGAACAGAGAGTGTCTCCATCATGTTTGCATAGTTCTCGAACCCACAGGGTCTACACACTTAACGTTAGGTGATGATATATGCATAATCGAGTCATTGTGTTGGTGACCGGAGGTTGTTGGGAGTCCCGGACGAGATCCTGGACCTGATGAGGAACTCTCGAATGGTCTAGAGGTGAAAAATTATATGTAGGATGAGGGTTATCAGAGTCCGGAAGTGTTTCAGGGTATATGTGAGAAACAACGGAGTGCCAAAAGGAGTTTTGGGGGAGGCAGAAAGTGTTGGGGGCTCATGGGCTAAGGAGAGGTGGCACATCAGCCCACTTCGTCCAAGGGAGGGCCTCACCCCCTAGGCAGCCGACCAGCCCAACTTGGGTGGAAAGGCTCCTAGGTGGGAGGGCCACCCTAGCCGTCGCCCCACCTTTGGCTGCTGGACCCTAGGGGAAACCCTAGGGCGCCCTACCCTCCTCCCTTCCACCTATATATAGAGAGGGAGAGAGAGGGCAGCCGCACCTCAATGTGCTATGGCGCTCCTCCTCCTCTCCCTTTTAGTTCTTCTCCTCTAAACATCGCGTGGCGTAGCCCTGGTGAATTGTCAACACCACCACCTCACCACGCCATCGTGCTGCCAGAGGACTCAGGCAGTTACTTCACCATCATTCGCTGGATCGAGGAGGTGAAGGCGGCATCAAGCCTTACGTGTGTTGAACATAGGAGTCGTCCATTCAGCACTTGATCCGGAGATCGTGGGACGGACCGTGATCGGATCGTGAAGACGTACCACTACATCAACCGCGTTCTTGAACGCTTCCGCTCAGTGAACTACAAGGGTATGTAGGTTGAACCTCTCCTCTCATAGATGTTCTTCTCCTAGATTGATCTTGGTGAGCATAGGAAAAGTTTAGTTTCCCATGCAATGTTCTCCAACAGTGGTATCAGAGCTAGGTCTATACGTAGATGACATCACGAGTAGAACACAAAGGAGTTTGTGGGCGTTGATATTCAGATTACTTCCCTCCTTAGTATTTTCTTGATTCAGCGGTATTGTGGGAAGAAGCGGCCGGTACCAACTTTACTCGTCCACGTACGAGAGACCGGTTCCATTGACTGACATGTAACTTTGTTGCATAAGATGGCTGGCGGGTGTCTCTCTCTCCCACCTTAGATGAATCGGATTCGACAAGGGAGGTCCTTGTAGAAGGTTAAATAGCAACTTGCGTATCATCCTGTGCTTTTGTGTAGGTAACAAGCGTTCTTGCTAGATACCCATAGCAGCCACGTAAAACATGCAACAACAAATTAGAGGACGCCTAACTTGTTTTTGCGGGCTATGTTGTGATATGATATGGCCAAACACATGATGATATATATTTTATGTATGAGATGATCATGTTGTAATAGTTAATATAGACTTGCATGTCCATGCTACGACAACCGGAAGGAGCCATAGGGTTGTATTTAATTATTGTATGACCTCCATGTCAATCATTGATCGCTATGTAATGCTTTCATTTATTGCTAAATGGTAGCAATAATAGTAGAAGCATGGTTTGAGCAACAACCTTGATGGCAACACGATGATGGAGATCATCATGATGAAGATCACGGTGTTGTGCCGGTGATGACGGAGACCATGCCGGTGCTTTGAAGATGGAGATCAGAAGCACAAGATCATGGTCATATCATGTCACTTATCATTTGCATGTGATGTTAATCCTTTTATGCACCTTGTTTTGCTTAGGGTTATGGTATCTATGGAGCATAAGAGTAACACTACGGTGCACAAGTAACATGAGCCGGCAATTCTCAACTCGCTAGTCTCAATGGGTAAGGTACGCAATAGGCTCAAGGCGAAAAACAATGGCAAGACAATGGGCGATGATGTCATCGAGGTTACTATTATTGCTTATGGTTGGGGTGCCAAAAGGAGAAGTGACCATTGTCGATGTCGAGGCCGAGGCGATGATGATTGGCGGTGTTTTGGATGTATCACCATCCCAAATTAGCTGAAACACCTTAGGAAACAGAAACCACAACTCAAAATCTCAAACAAAACTGGGTTAGAATGGTGGAAGTAATGGTGGAGGCCCACGAAAATATGCCAAATGGAAAAATACTTATGTATTAAAATGGTTTTGCAAGTATCTTTGTGGTATGGGGGAATTAAGTAGATATACAACGAGCGAAAGAATGTCAAAATCTGACTACAGATGAATTATTTATGGCCAAAACAGTGCAAGAGGGGAGTGCTGAAATCTTGGCCCAAAAGTTCTGGGCTAGGGCCGGAAGTTCTGGGTGATGCTAGAAGTTCTTCCGAGACGAACCCTAGTTTCTAGATCTGTGAACGGGGGTGGAAAAACTTGATTTCGTGGGCCAAAATTGATGGGGAAAAAGAAAATTGGGGGAATTTCATGGAGGGGAGCTAGATCCACTTGCAAAACACGAATTCCATGGATCAAAATCAGGAAAATCTCGCAAGAACCAACAAATCACAAAACAATTAGACGAATATACTTGTGGTGGGGATTTTTGAATTGGGACAAAAAGACACAAAATTAGGCTAGAGAAGCAAGGGGAGGACTCCGATTTCATGAGAAACCTGGATCTTCATACCAATATGGATGTCCGATTTCACGTGGAACCCCGTAGGTGTCGATCTTTCACTAATTGGAGGGGGAAACCTCAAGAACACGAATAACACAGGGAAGAACGGGGATAAGTCACAAGAGGAAACACTCAAGAACAAGTACAATCATACATCCACTAGACTCAAAACCACAGAAGACCCACAAGGTACACAAACAACAAAGGGAAAGTAAATGCATGGTAGAGTTCATCCCAAATCCCAAAGGGAGATGGGGCCTTGAAGCCACTAGGGATTTGCCCTCGCAAGTGGCTGTGACATCCACTAGGGGATCGTCTCACATAGAGGTCTCATCTCCATGGGAAAAATAGTGGAAGAAGGATTGCTCAACTAACCATGACCTAACCGTTGCTAACGTAGAATGGAGGTGGCAGAGAAGTATATATAGTGCAAGCCACGCAGGGCTAAGTGAGGGGCAAAATAGACACACAGGTTGTGGCCCAAGTGTGTGCGTGTAGGCAGGGCCGGAAGTTCCGGGGATGGATGGACGTTCCGGGCTCCAGAGGTTCCGGGCAAGGTCCGGGATGGTTCCACGCTACCCAGAGAATTGGCACACTCTCGGTGCGCTGAGGCTAGAAGTTCCGGGCAGGCAGGAAGGTCCGGGGCCCGGAGGTTCCGGGCACGCTGGAAGGTTCAATCTTCAAGAGCCATGCCCTCGCTTCTTCTTCCTTCTCGGCTTCCAAGCTTCCCTGGCAGATGTTGTAGTTGTTCCGTTGTGATTGCACTCCTCCTCGTCATACGTGAAGCTCCGACAATACCTATGTATGCACACAACATGAGTGTCAAGTAGAATACCACCCTGTAAGGGGTCAAGTTTAACATCCAAGATGCGACACTTTCCATATTTGGGGACGAGGCCTCAATCAGGAAAGATACACATCTTAGCGTTTCACAAGCACAAAAACCATCGCAATACATACATGAAGAGATGAGTATATGGAATGGCTTACACTCGCCACAAATTAAGTGACAAGTCATTCAACAATTTATTTCACATCATCCAAAAGACAGGGCCTGACTACACACAAGATAAACAATAAAATTGTAATGATCTGTCTCACTAGCCTAGGAGATGACCAAAGTCCCCCAATCGTCGGGGTACATCATGTACATTTGTCCATTGCCTTCATCGAACTCCCACATCAACTATGTAGCATTAAAACCCTCTAGATCCTGCGGTACCTGGACCTTTGGTGTTGTAGTAAACTATGAACCATAAGGACTCAGCAATCTTGCGACCATGATACTAGAACTAATCAAGTTATTGGGTCTGGAAGGCTAAGTGTTTAGGTTGTAGAAGCACTAAGCATATATTGTGGCTAACTTACGAAAACATGAATTAAAGTGATTGGTATACGCATGATGGTCGGAACAACATAATGATCAGTAAGTGATCCTAAACACCTACTTACGTCAGTCATAATCCCATCATGTCCTCAGTAGGAGAAGGAGCTCGTGAAAGAGTTAGTCATGGTTACGCACACAATTGGCATGTTTTAGATAAGTTCACTTCAATTTTCTAGATCCGGATGTTAAACAAATTTTCCATATTTCCACATAACCGCAGGCACGTCTTTTCAAAAGATATTAACCCTACAGGGGTGCTCCAACTAATCCATCACATATTACCAGAAGCTGCATAGGAAGCCTCGACCATAAAAAACCCACGATCTCCTCGGATTCCCTATTGGAAAACATCAACCTTGAGAACTCCCGAAGTATCCTCGGAATCCTGATGCACAAGACACCTCAAGGAGGTGAAGACGAATCCAGCAAGACCACCTGACGTGTCAACGAACCCGATAAGAGTCGCGTATCTCTGTCTTATGACACGTCAGATAAGCGACCAGTACGGTTGCGTGATATAAATCACCCAAGTTTCCCTGGGTTGGCCCCGCACAGTGCTCTAGGTTGAACCAACACTTATGAGGAGCACTGGCCCGGGGGTTGATTCATTATCCTCAGGGTAGCTATTCCCTATTCTTTTTTTACTATTAAGTTGTTAACAAATTGAGTACCAAAGTTGGGCATTGCCAGAAAAACTCAACCAAATCAAGTTATCTAGGGGGTCCCCATAACAACCTCAAGCGTGTTAGGAGCGCTCAATATTGAACATAACACAGTTATCCGAAACTAAGGGGGTGAAAGCGGAAAAAAACACCGAGCAAAAGGCTAAGCCTTCAGCCTTTTACCATGTATATAGGTGCATTAAATTAAATATCAATAATAAGATGATATTCAAAAGACCATGTTAACAAATGGATTGGCATGCACCTGCAACTAGCAATGTTATAAGAGGGTTGATCAAGCGCTAACTTAGCCAATCGATATTTGCTAGGTTGTGGAGGGGTTAGAGGCTTATCATGGCAATGTTTGAAGTATATTTATTCACCTGGTAGGCAGCGATAAAATAACGATGGAAACTAGTCATCTAAGCACAACAACATTAGAGACGGTATCAAAGTCACAATCATCTTGCCAGTTGGTTCTTCTGACGAGTACAACTTTTGCCCTTCAGGAACATACTCAACGTGAACCTCGCACTCATTCTTAGCTCCCGTTTCCACCCAAATAAAATACACATCCAATGAACACACAATATGGTGCAATTCTTCAAACAACCTGATGCATGAGTGTGGGTATGAAAGGAGCATCACAATGCTAAATAGTCAAGATTCTCATGCATTTATTAAGTTGTTAGCATTCTGGACATGACCTCAAGTTTATTAATTTCAACATGGATGAACATGTCATAAATGAATGCATCATGAGAAATTGGTGCAAAAACATATAAAGATCGTCACAAACCGAGCTATGAATCTCTCGAAAATCACAAAACAAGATACAAAAGGCAACAATGACTAAGCATCTTTTGAGTGGGAGCTATGGGGAGTTTCTTGGCACTCCAAGGATGCCAATGGATAGGGCACAAAAATCCTAGGTGCAATAGAACTAAAATACATGCAAAAAAATAAAGCACAACTCACACAAAGTACAATACATAACAACACCCAATCTATCCATTAACAGTAACATACCACTTTGACCATGTGCAAACTAGTAGCTACAGCCACTCAATAAGTTCAACCAAGGCATGAATATGAAGCTATAAAAGATCAAAACAATCTCTACGAATAGAAACATTGATAAGTTCATGAAACAATGGCAATCAAGCTCTCAACATGGTAAGAAATATTACAGATTAGGAATTAGTGAAAATCTTAGTTTGCACTGGTAGTTTTAAATCTGGTTGCATGTTTACAGTAACAAAACACTGTTCTACATCAAGTTACATGGCATGCAATTTAGGATGTAAGTGGCGTTGGTGTCCACTTGTCGCACATATTCCATCTATCTTAAAAGGCCCATATGGCGTTCGTGGGAATCCAATAAAATTAAACGGCATAGTTGGACAACCCATGAAAGCCCACATTGCCAGTGGCTGGCCATTTGTTGTTCGCATCCTTTTCCAAACACACAAGAGCTGCAATTTCACATCTTAGGCGATGTTGTCGCTGTCGTTGTCTTCTTCACCCACACTGTGTTCAGGTTGGCTCCTCAAGATCGTCACGCTTGGCGGTCACTCCTTCACAACCGTGACTCTAGCCTCGGCCAATGGAAAAAAGAGGAGCAAGGTGTGGCGATTCTACTTATTGGCCATGACATGAGCGCTAAATCTGCAAGTGAGGGAAACACGATGTGTGACCAGGGCTCTGTGTGTGACGACGAATCAACGAGAGCATGTACTGCGGCGACACTGCCGGATGTCGTCCACGCGGTCCATGTCTCGAGCTCGCGGGGCAGAATTTGGTTGCGGTTGGCGGTCGCTATTGCCCCAGAGCAGCGACACCAGAAGCAGCATGACGTTGTCGTCATTGTGTTCCTAGAACTGGCTCGCGATTCTCCCTATAGAATATTTCTCAAGCACAACTGATGGCTAACCATTTTTTGTTTGGAGAAATTTGTGGCCGTGCATGGACATCACATATGCCACATAAATGTTAAATGGACAATGGCATAAACCCGTATACGAAATTGTGGACAATGCGGGCAAGTCCCATATTGTCCAACAAACTGTCCACTTACATGCCGACATGCAATTTATCAAGGTGATAGAGGGTAAGAACTACTACAACTCACTAGCACTAAGCATGAGCTGGAAGTGCACAGAACACTTGGTAGCATCCCCTATACATGGCATGAAAATAACTACACATTCTCCGACTTAGTCAAATTGCACTAAGAGAATAGAAGTAGATTATAACATCATATCAACTTTGACAAGAAATATAATTAAGATGCAAAACTTATTTGGCAAGGTGAAGGCACCAATTGACACAGGTTAACAAGCACAACAATTCATGTCATTGGACCAAACACAAAGGAACAATATATTCATGGGAATCATCTACACAACATGGTAAGAAAATAACAGATTCAAACACTTAGAAATATTTGAGCAATGAAGATAGTAACATTTTCTTAACAACTTCACAGCAAGAAACCCCTGAACCACAATCTTAACATGGGTAAGAAAATATCAGGGCCTAGTACCCACCATTCACTACCACATTCATGTTCACAAGATCCCCAAAAAGGGCAAGGATTAAATCATGTAAAATTCAAAAAATGACATCTTTCACAAAAAATAACATTTTCACAAAGTTGCACCAATGGCAAAACTACAAGCACTAGTAGATTCCTGGGATTTTTCTACCCCAAAAACATATATATCACTACTATATTCCTATGAGCAAAACCACACAAAACATATTTACAAAACTCATCATATGACTTATAAGTTAAAATTTGCCAAATGTGGAAGTTGCCAAATTTGGCTATGTCCATATTTGGACTCATCTCTAAATGGAAAAGATCCTAATTAATACAGAACATAGAAAAAACATCACAATTAATAATAACAAAATGCACAGGGGCTCCATTGGTCATAGACACCAGAGGCCCTAGGAGGTGACATGTGGGGCCTACTGGTATACTCTCCCATACCAAGCACAACACAGAAAAAATAAAAGGGGCTTACGGGGGGACTCGAACCCGAGATCCCCATATGGCTAATGCAGCAGCTAGTCACAGAACTCGATAGGAGGTCTTGCTACAAAGGGGGTCACTAGTAGAAAACAGGGTTTTGATTTGAGCCTGGCTAGCCCATTAGTCCCGGTTCTTCACGAACCGGGACCCATGGGGGGCATTAGACCCGGTTCATGAGCCCAGGGGGCCGGCCGGGGCCTCGTGGGCATTGGTCCCGGTTCATCTGGACCCATTTGTCCTGGTTCTAGGTACGAATCGGGACCAATGGGCCACGCTCCTGGCCCACATCCATCGGTACCGGTTCGTGCCTTGAACCGGTATAGAAGGGGGGCGCTTTAGCCCGGTTTATGCCATGAACCGGGACAAATAATATACCTATATATACCCATCGCCGTGGCAGAGCACTCTGTTTTTCTGGCCGGCGAGGGGAGGGCATTTGGGTGCTCTAGCTCACCTCCTATGCACATGAGGTGTTCGATGAAATACCCGAGCCACACTAGTTAATCTTTCTCCTCTCGAAGCTCGACCTCGGAGCTCCATTTTCCCCAAGATTTGTCTAGATTTAGCGGTCCGTCACACCCCGTCCCCGTTTTCACCGCCGTTGATCGCCCGCACCGATCTCGTCGCCGACACCACCGTGGTGAGCCTCTTTAGATAGAGACTTATCTGATTTTCTTACTTTAGATAGATAGTTGTCTGATTTTCCTACTTTTGACACACATAATTATATATAATGCACGCATATGAACCGGCAATGGATGTATGGTGACAGAGACACCTCCGAGTACATTAAGGGCGTGCATAATTTTCTCGAAGTGGCTGAGGCAAACAAGCAGAATGGTTTTATGTGTTGTCCATGCCCTAAATGTGGTTATACGAAGTCTTACTCTGACCGGAAAATCCTTCACACCCATCTGCTTTACAAGGTTTTCATGCCACACTATTATGTTTGGACGAGGCACAGAGAAATAGGGGTTATGATGGAAAATGGCAAGGAAGAAGAGGACGATGACAACTATGTGCCCCCTGAATACGGTGATGCTGCAACAAGGGAAGCTGCTGAAGATCAAGAGGAACCAGACGATGTGCCCGATGATGCTGCAACAGGGGAAGCTACTGAAGATGAAGAGGAACTAGACGATGTGCCCAATGATGATGATCTCTGCGGGGTCATTGTCGATGCAAAGACGCAATGCAAAAGTCAAAAGGAGAAGCTGAAGTTTGATCGCATGTTAGAAAATCACAAAAAAGGGTTGTACCCCAATTACGAAGATGGCAACACAAAGCTGGGTACCGTACTGGAATTGCTGCAGTGGAAGGCAGAGAATGTTGTGCCTCACAAAGGATTTGAGAAGCTACTGAAAATATTGAAGAAGAAGCTTCCAAAGGATAATGAATTTCCCTACAGTACGCACGCAACAAAGAAGGTCGTATGCCCTCTAGGATTGGAGGTGCAGAATATACATGCATGCCCTAATGACTGCATCCTCTACCGCGGTGCATACAAGGATTTGAACGCATGCTCAGTATGCGCTGCATTGCGGTATTAGATCAGACGAGATGACCCTGGTGATGTTGACGGCGAGCCCCGCAGGAAGAGGGTTCCTGCGAAGGTGATGTGGTATGCTCCTATAATACCACGGTTGAAACGACTGTTCAGAAACAAAGAGCATGCCAAGTTGATGCGATGGCACACTGAGGACCGTAAGAAAGACGGGAAGTTGAGAGCAGCCACTGACGGGTCGCAGTGGAGAAAAATCGAAAGAGAGTACTGGGATGAGTTTGCACGTGACCCAAGGAACGTATGGTTTGGTTTAAGCGCGGATGGCATTAATCCTTTCGGGGAGCAGAGCAGCAATCACAACACCTGGCCCGTGACTCTATGTATGTAAAACCTTCCTCCTTGGATGTGCATGAAGCGGAAGTTCATTATGATGCTAGTTCTCATCCAAGGCCCTAAGCAACGACATTGATGTGTACCTAAGGCCATTTGTTGAAAAACTTTTACGGCAACGACTGGAGGAATTTGACCTGCACGCATTGCTATTTGTAACCATCAACGATTGGCCCGCTCTCAGTAACCTTTCAGGACAGACAAACAAGGGATACCACGCATGCACGCACTGTTTAGCTGACACCGAAAGTATATACCTGGACAAATGCAGGAAGAATGTGTACCTGGGCCATCGTTGATTTCTTCCGACCAACCATCAATGTCGAAAGAAAGGCAAGCATTTCAAAGGCAAGGCAGATCACCGGAAGAACCCCGCCATGCGTAACGGTGATCACGTACTTGCTATGGTCAATGATTTAAAGGTAATCTTCGGAAAGGGTCCCGGCGGACTACTTGTTCCGAGTGATGTTGCGGGACATGCACCCATGTGGAAGAAGAAATCTATATTTTGGGACCTACCCTACTAGAAAGACCTAGAGCTCCGCTCTTCGATCGGCGTGATGCACGTGACGAAGAACCTTTGCGTGAACCTGCTAGGCTTCTTGGGCGTGTATGGGAAGACAAAAGATAAAACTGAGGCACGGGAGGACCTGCAACATTTGCATGAAAAAGACGGCATGCCTCCAAAGCAGTATGAAGGTCCTGCGAGCTACGCTATTACCAAAGAAGAGAAGGCAATCTTCTTTGAATGCCTGCTTAGTATGAAGGTCCCGACTGGATTCTCGTCGAATATAAAGGGAATAATAAATATGGCAGAGAAAAAGTTCCAGAACCTAAAGTCTCATGACACAACTGCTTCCGGTTGCATTGAGGGGGCTTCTACCGGAAAACATCCGATTAGCCATTGTGAAGCTATGTGCATTGCTCAATGCAATCTCTCAGAAGGTGATCGATCCAGAAATCATACCAAGGCTACGGGGTGATGTGGTGCAATGTCTTGTCAGTTTCGAGTTGGTGTTCCCACCATCCTTCTTCAATATCGTGACGCACGTCCTAGTTCATCTAGTTGACGAGATTGTCATTTTGGGCCCCGTATTTCTACACAATATGTACCGTTTTGACAGGTTCATGGGAGTCCTAAAGAAATATGTCCATAACCTCGCTAGGCCAAAAGGAAGCATCTCCACGGGCCATCAAACAGAGGATGTCATTGGGTTTTGTGTTGACTTCATTCCTGGCCTGAAGAAGATAGGTCTCCTTGAATCACGGTATGAGGGGAGACTGATTGGAAAAGGCATGCTTGGAGGGGACTCAATAATATGCAGGGACGGAGATTCTTGGTCTCAAGCACACTACAAAGTAATAATGAACTCTACCTTGGTGACCCCGTATGTCGATGAACACAAGAACAGTCTGCGCTCCAAACACCTGGAGCGGTGCAACGACTGGATTACAAGTGAACACATCCGGACTTTCAGCAGTTGGTTGGAAACACATCTCAGAGGTGAGAACACTATTTGTGCTGAGTTGTACTCGTTGTCCAGGGGACCATCTTCGACTGCATTGACTTACAAAGGATACGAGATAAATGGGAATACATTTTACACGATCGCCCAAGATCAAAAGAGCACCAACCAAAACGGCGGTGTCCGCTTTGATGCAGCAACCGAGATGGGAATAGACACATATTATGGTTACATAATGGACATATGGGAACTTGACTACGGACATGATTTTAAGGTCCCTTTGTTTAAGTGCAAATGGGTCAATCTATCACGAGGCGGGGTACAGGTAGACCCACAGTACGGAATGAAAAAAGTGGATCTGAACATTCTTGGGTACACTGACGAACCGTTCGTCCTAGCCAATGATGTGGCACATGTTATCTATGTGCAGGACATGTCTACCAAACCGAGAAAAAGAAAAGATAAGGAACCGAATACATCATACGATGAGCCAAAGCGCCACATAGTTCTTTTAGGCAAAAGGGACATCTTGGGACTGGAGGGCAAGACAGACATGTCCGAAGATTATGAAAAGTTTCATGAAATTCCTCCCTTCAAAGTCAAGGCTGAACCAAGCATCCTGATAAATAATCAAGATTATCCATAGTTACGGTGCAATAAGGAAACGACACAAGTGAAGAAAAAGTGAAGACTATCTCCACAACTATTATGATCATACCATGCCAAATTTCAACCTTTTCGTAGTTCATTTGAAATGCCTGTTGTAACAGACAAGTTTCCGTATGTAATCCTGATACTTCCAAAGAGATTGTCCGTTTTATACACGAAGTGCATCCAGTTTTTGCCGTAACGCTCTCAACTTTCTTGCATATGCTATGTGGATGAAATGATGATAACATGCCAAATTCCAACCTTTTTAGAGTTCATTTCAAATGCTTTTCAATTTCATGGTCTTATAGCTCAAAATAATCAGTAAATGCATGAAAAATAACAAATGAAGTCAGAAAGGGTTGTAAATTGATGATGTGGCTTTGAATGGTGCATTTTGATCACAAAAAACTATGGAGTTCAAGTAAGTTCAAAAAAATGAAATCCCTTTGTAACATACGAGTTTCCGTATGAAACCCCGATACTTTGAAAGAGATTGTCCGTTTTGTACACGAAGTGCATCCAGTTTTTGCCGTAACCCTCTCAACTTTCTTGCACATTCTATGTGGATGAAGTGATGATACCAGGCCAACTTGGATCCTTTTCAGAGTTCATTTCAAATGCTTTTCAATTTCATGGTCTTATACCTCAAAATAATCAGTAAATGCATGAAAAATAACAAATGAAGTCAAAAAGGATTGTAAATTTATGATGTGGCTTTGAATGGTGCATTTTGAACACACAAAAACTATGGAGTTCAAATAAGTTCAAAAAATGAAATCCTTTTTTAACCGACGAGTTTTCGTATGAAACCGTGATACTTCGAAACAGATTGTCCATTTTGTACACGAAGTGCATCCAGTTATTGCGGTAACCCTCTCAACTTTCTCGTGCATGCTATATGGGTGAAATGATGATACCATGCCAACTTGAACCATTTCAGAGTTCATTTCAAATGCTTTTCAATTTCATGGTCTTATAGCTCAAAATAATCAGTAAATGCATGAAAAATAACAAATGAAGTCAGAAAGGGTTGTAAATTGACGATGTGGCTTTGAATGGTGCATTTTGAACACAAAAAAACTCTGGAGTTCAAATAAGTTCAAAAAAATGAAATCCCTTTGTAACTCACGAGTTTCCGTATAAAATCCTGATACTTCGAAAGAGATTGTCCATTTTGTACACGAAGTGCATCAAGTTTTTGCCGTAACCCTCTCAACTTTCTTGCATATGCTATCTGGATGAAATGATGATACCATGGCAAATTCCAACTCTCTTGAAGCTAAGCAATGTGCAGGTAAGCACTGCGCCTCTCCCTTCATCGTCTCTACACTCAGGGCTTATAAACCGCTGCGAGTGCCTCTCGCTTGGCGAGGTGGGATTAAAAAACAGCTGTAGAAAGAATCAACTAAAAAACTCTTTTACCGGTTCATGCCACGAACCGGTACTAAAAGGTGCTCGTGGGGCCTTAGAACCTGTACCAAATAAAATGTCTTTGTAACAACCTTAGAACTGGTACTAAAGGACTCAACTAAAAAGCTTTTATAAACCTCTAGTATTATTGAAACTAAAATTATATAGAATTTATGCAACTAAAATTATCAATGTATTTTCTGTTCAAAACATTAAAAGAAAAAAGAATTATCATAAAAGAAAATAAATAAGTAATTAGAATTTTTTTACAAACTTAAATAGCAAACAGAATTATCATAAAAGAAAATAAATAAGTAATTAGAAACAAAAAAGAAAGCAAAAAAACTGGATTTTTTTTCCAAAAAAGTGCCACCTACAAGGCCACCACGGTGTTCATACGACTAGAAACCCATTACTAGGGCTAGGATGCACGCCCGCAGTATGCCCAATAGGCCCACAAGCACATAGAGCGATTTTAGGCCCGTAAGCCTGCAGTAGAGAGGAGCTCAAAGTAGTTGGTTCGGCAGGGCTTATAAACCAGTCCGAGCCCCTCTCGGCTAGCGAGGTGGGACTAAACATAGCACCACACCGCGCCAGTGCAAGGCCTTCGGTCCCGGTTGGTGACACCAACTAGTACCAATGCCACCATTAGTCCCGGTTGGTGCCACCAACCGGGACCAACGGCCTCTGCTTCCCGACCTTCGGGTTGTTCAAAAGAGGCCTTTAGTCCCAGTTGCTGACACCAACTGGGACCAATGCCCCCCATTAGTCGCGGTTGGTGCCACCAACCGAGACCAAAGGCCTCTGCTTCCCGCCCTTCGGGCTGCTGGAAAGAGACCTTTGGTCCCGGTTGGTGACACCAACCGGGACTAAAGGTGGCATTGGTACCGGTTGGTGGCACCAACCGGTACCAATGGCTTTGCTATATAAGCCAACACTTGTGAAAATTTCGTTAGTTCTTCGATCCCTCCTGTTGCGAACCGACTCAAACTGTACCGCAAATTAGCGAACCATCATTAGGACGTGATTAGTCCGTTATTAGTCTAAACGTCGTACGGACGCATCCGTCCGTACGGCGCCTTTATGTACAGACGCCTTTACTCGCGTCCCAATCCTTGTATATATATTTCAGATCAATGGAAGAGAAGATGATTCGCACAAACACTTTCGTTTCTAATCTTTACACGTTATCAACACGACTCTACCGAAAGAACCATCAAAGAATAGAGAGAAGACAAGAGAAAGAAGGAAGGTGAGAACAATGGCAGGAGACTTGTCTTCCCTTGATTTTGCCTTCGCGCGATTCATCCACAAGGAGACATATCGCCGTCGCTTTCCTCGCGCTCAGAACCACCAGGCCACCCATCGCGGTCATGGACTTGGCGGATCAAGTGGCCCTCGACGCACCTTTTTCGTGAAGAAGAACCGCCGCCGTGCTCGCTCCCATCGTGGTCGCCATGGCCCTGCACCACCAGTGCAGCAAGCAGGACCGGGCACCCACGATGTGCCGGTCGAGATGGTCGCGCCGGCGCCTCCAGCGCCGACCTTTCTCGCCCTTGCTAGCGGCTGGCTTCTCGCTGGACTGTCGGTGTCGTTTCTGGGAGAGCAAGATGTTGGACTGGTTCCACCGCCAACACCGCCGTACTACCGCGGCCTACGCGAGACCGCTCCAACCCTGCATCCGCATCTCCCAACACCGACTCCATCAGACGAGGATCCGAAGCACTTCTTCCCCCCTGGCTATGGCCCGATTTCGAACGGGGATTGGGAAGTAGTACCAACGGAGGAGGAGGAGCAGTGGCTCGCCGGTGTGAAGACCGAGCCCACGGCTCTGGCGACGGCAGACGCGACCACTGCCCCCCATCCTCGACCTCAACACATCCGCAGGCGTGCAGATCGAGGGGGAGGCTTCGTCTTCCACGCCACCGACCGCTTCGGGACCAACAACTCCACCGTCGGAAGCCCGCCGCATCCTCCGCCGCTTCGCAGCCGCCCTGGAGAGGACCCGCCCCGGCCTGAGCACCGGATCGTGGGCTCCGGCGGGCCTCAACCTCCTCGGCTAACCCGCGGGAGGATCCTCCCTCCTTTGAACAGGGCCGCCTCGCGGCTGCGGCGCTGGCCGGGTACCTGTGGCTGCTGCCATGGGGAGAGGAGGCCTGCGAGAGAGGTGGGGAAGAGTGGAGAGGTGGGGATCGTGGAGTAGGTAGGTAACGGGAGAGAAGTGGGGAACGAGAGAGGTGGGATACGAGACAGAAGCGGGGATCGGGAGAAACGAGCGGCGCCGAAGGGGAAACCCTAGCGCGTGCAGGCACGCCTCTTATCCTCTCCCTCTCTCTCGAAGGTTCCGTTGGCCGGGCCCTCCTCCACGCTCTCTCTCTCTGTCGGTGCAAGGGCCGACCCCCCACCCTTTTCCCTCTGTCGGTCGGCTCATGGGCCTAGTTCTTCTACAATAGGCCAAACAGGCCAAAACATCTGGAAATAAAAATTAGTAGAGGCTGTTGGTGTTTTGGGTATTTCCATCAGAAAAAACCCATGCACATATATTGCATAGCAGCCTTGTGTTTGTTTTTTTAGTGTGATATACTATTGTATTTGAACCTCAGTTTATACTCTGTCACTGTTGTATTATCAATTTGTATATATTTAGACTATGTATCGTCTAAATTAAATAAAGTCTCAGACTATGTATACATATTCTATATGATTGCCTCAGCATTTTTCAAAAAAAATTATAATATGTAATTCTCAAGTACAACAATTTATTTTCACAATTCGAATTTTGGGAATCCCAAGATAGACGAGGCATCTACTGCACTTTGCAGATTATCCTCATCACGAAAAGAATATCTTTGAGTGCTCTCCCAAATATGTGAATTGATGTGACTACCTCGAATTTTTGCAAATCACAAGGCAATTGTGTGATCTACGGCATAATTTGCAGATTATCCACTCTCACTATGAGGTCTACATCCAGTCTTTTCACAAGATGATTACCTTCAAAGTGATTTTGTAAAATGTAATATGACACAAAAGTAATGCACATATGAACATCTACTGGTCAAAACCAGAATATGCTCTCCATTACTGTAAGATCTACACCGCAACGTTGAATATCTTTAAAGTGACATACACATAAAATGAGGTCTACACATATAAGTATAAAGCATCAGCTATACTTGCAAATTTTGCTTCATCAAAGCACTTGTTGTTACTTATATTTTACTCTCATAGTAAAACTAAATCATGCATGAAATACCATGCAGGAAATGGCTGGCATCATGCATTGTGAATTTCATGAACTTGAACTAGATGGTAGTAACTATTTACCATGGGCTATGGATGCAAAGATAGCCCTCGAAAGCCGTAAACTCGGTTTCACTATCACCACACCCGATGAAGGCGCCGGAGAAATCCCCACGGCAGCCAAATATACAGCTTTAAGTTTCCTAAGGCACCATCTCCATCCGGACTTAAAGTCGGAATATTTGATGGAAGAAGATCCACTAGTTTTGTGGAATTACCTCAAGGAGAGATATGACCAACAAAGAGCATTTATGCTGCGAGAAGCACAGAGAGAATGGTCCCTCATAAGGTTCCAAGACTTCAAATCTGTGGCAGCATATAACTCTACAGTTCACAAGGTTAACTAAATACTAAGGTTTTGCAATCAAGCAATTTCTGAAGAAGACCTTATTGAGAAGACCTTGTGCACTTTCCACCCCTCGATGAGGGTACTACAACAGCAGTACTGTCAACAAAAATACAAAAAGTATTCTGAGCTCATATACACTCTACTTCAGGCTGAGAAACATGATGAAGTTCTCATGAAGAATCATCAAACACGCCCAACGGGCTCAATGCCACTCCCTGAAGCACATGCTAACACTCAGTTTACTAAAAAGTATGGGGGCAACAAAAAGAATTTCAAGAAATTCAATGGAAAGTGGAAAAAGAACAACAAGCAGAAAAGCTTTGGTCAATCTAAAGGTAAAGGTCACTTCAAGAAAAATGACCGAAACACCAACTCCGAGATTTGTCAAAGGTGTGGATGTACTAACCATCGTACTAATAAATGCCGAACTCCCAAGCATCTAGCGGATTTATACATCAAATCCACTGGGAAAGGCAAACAAGTTCATGGGAAAGCCGAAGCTCACTTCAACGCTTTACAACAAGATGGAAACCTTGAAGCTAGCACTTCTCAAAGCGCTCCGAAGGAAACAAGGCAGAAGGATGAAGACCTTCTTGATATTGACAACCTGATGGTGGAATACACCCAAGACGCATATGGCGATCTCATATAATCTCCACATCACTCACTTGATGTTATCAGCTATTTTATTGTAATAATGGATGTTATAATTTGTATAACTCTAAGTAGAATAAAGTCCTATGGACCAATCGTATTATTTAGTTCAAACATAATATCATATTTATATTTGTAACTGTAATATGAATACTTTGTATATGTATATTTATATGTGAGTAATATGAATAAAGTTTCCTAAAATATTCTCTTACTCTATATAGATATTACGGGAAAATATTCCAATGGAAGAAGAATTATGTTTGGTGTACAGTTGTACCACTAACACAATTTTAAGGGAAATAAAATATTTCCAAACTCTAACTAAGAGAAAAGGGAATATTATGACCATCGCCGGTCACGATGCATCATTTATTGGTTCAGGACGAGCCACACTTGTTCTACCTATGGGTACTACGATTGTAATTGAGGATGCACTCTTGTATCCTGAATCCACATGCACCCTTCTAAGTTTCAAAGACCTCAGATCAAATAATTTCCATCTGGAAACAATTTCTGAAAATAATTCTGAATATTTTCTTTTAACAAAAAGCAATGGGTCGAAGAAACAAATTCTTGAAAAATTCCCCTCACTATCATCTGGATTATATTGCAGTTATATAAAACCCGTACCACATGTTGCATACAAAATAATTTTCCAAGATCTTGATAAATTCAAGACTTGGCATGATCGTCTAGGTCATCCTGGCATAGGGATGATGAGAAAAATTATTGACAATTCTATTGGTCACAACCTTCCAACTAAAAATTTCCCAAAATCATTAGATTTTGTGTGCACCGCATGTGCAACTAGGAAATTAATTATAAGACCATCTTATCTTAAGATAAAAAGTGAGTCACTTAACTTTCTTGAACGCATTCAAGGAGATATATGTGGTCCAATTCAACCACTATCAGGACCTTTTAGATATTTCATGGTGCTCATAGATGCATCTACCAGATGGTCACATATATGTCTATTGTCCACACGAAATCATGCTTTTGCCAAGATAATTGCTCAAATTATCAAATTAAGAGCAAATCATCTTGAAAATCAACGATTCGAATGGACAATGCCGCTGAATTTTCTTCACGTGCATTCAATGACTATTGCATGGCTATGGGCATTCATTTAGAACACTCTCTCCCTTATGTCCATACTCAAAATGGTTTGGCTGAATCTCTCATCAAAAGAGTAAAATTAGTTGCTCGACCACTATTATAGAATTGTAATTTACCAGCATCTTGTTGGGCAAATGCGGTATTACACGTCGCAGATCTGATACAAATCAGACCAACTGCATATCATACAACCTCCCCACTACAACTAGTACGTGGCACTCAGCCAAGTATTTCCCATTTGCAAAAATTCGGTTGCACAGTATACGTACCGATATCACCACCGCAGCGTACCACAATGGGCCCCCACAGAAAACTAGGGATATATGTGGGTTATGATTCTCCGTCAATTATTAAATATATTGAACCTCTTACAGGGGACCTGTTTACTGCCCGCTACGCTGATTCAATTTTTGATGAGGACCATTTCCCGGCATTAGGGGGAGAATCAAACCACAAAGAATGCCAGGAAATAGATTGGAATGTAACATGCATTCAGTCCTTAGATCCACGTACTAAAGAATCTGAAACTGAAGCTCAGAGGATCATATATTTGCAACACATTGCAAATAATCTGCCAGATACATTTACTGACCATAAAGGTGTCACTAAATCACATATTCCCGCTGTTAATGCACCAGAACAAGTGGAAGTACCAACTAAAACCACTCAAACCCCAAATGAGAGTAAGAGGGGGAGAAATCTGGTTAGCCGGAATATAGCTTCTCAAAAGCCTCCGCGGAAACAGAGGAAACCAAATCCTCTACCAGTAAATGCAATTCAACCTCAAGTTGAAAGACACCAACGAGATGCTCAACATCTTGAACCTAGCATAAATGCGCATAAAAACATAATAGCTGGGACATCGGAACACCATGACTCTATTGTTGAGGGAAATCACATAGAGTGTGATGGTATAAAAGAAATTTCCATAAACCATATAGAATCAGGAGAATCATACAATAGAGAGACTACAATTGTCTACATATAGTTTGCCTCTAAAATTGCTGAAACCCTTCAACTGGATCGAGAACCAAGGACCATCAGGGAGTGCCTCAAGCGTCCTGATTTTCCTAAATGGAAGGAAGCAATTGAGGCAGACCTGCACTCGCTCAACCAAAGAGAGGTATTTTCCTCAGTAATACCTACTCCTCAAAATGTTTTCCCTATGGGAGCAAAATAGGTTTTTGTTCGAAAAAGGAACGAAAACAATGAGGTGGTGAGATACAAAGCGAGGCTTGTAGCACAAGGGTTCACGCAGAGACCCGTCATCGATTACGATGATACATACTCTCCTGTTATGAGTGGAATAATGTTTCGATACTTAATATCCATGGCAGTACAAATGAGTTTACCTATGCAGTTGATGGATGTAGTGACAACATACTTATATGGGTCACTCAAATCGGATATATATATGGAAGTCCCTGAAGGACTTAAAATGCCGAATCCAAAAGCAAATCGCAACGCATATGGTGTAAAATTACAAAAGTCACTATATGGCTTAAAACAATCGGGTAGAATGTGGTATAACCGACTAAGTGAGTTCCTTGTTCAGAAAGGCTACTCAAATAATGATGATTGCCCTTGTGTATTTATAAAGATGTCCTCAAATGGATTTTGCATCATCTCAGTGTACGTTGATGACCTCAATATCATTGGAAGTACACCTGATATCGAAGAAGCACGCAATCATCTAATGGCAGAATTTGAGATGAAAGATTTGGGAAAAACCAAATTTTGCTTAGGCTTACAGCTTGAGCACCTTCCCTCGGGAATTTTAGTATACCAACCTGCCTATATTCAAAAGGTTTTGGAAAAATTTAATATGGATAAATCATATCCAACCAAAACACCCATGGTTGTGAGATCCCTTGATATGAATAAAGATCCTTTTAGACCTCGGGTAATGACGAAGAGATATTGGGACCTGAGTTCCCATATCTCAGTGCCATTGGTGCGCTAATGTACCTTGCAAATTGCACCAGGCCTGGTATTGCATTTGCGATAAATTTACTAGCTAGACATAGCGCTGCTCCAACAAAACGTCATTGGACGGGAGTAAAGAATATCCTTAGATATTTACATGGCACAAAATATCTTGGCTTATTCTATCAGAAAAACCAAGACATGACTATGGTAGGATATACTGATGCTGGCTATCTATCTGATCCTCACAATGCTAGGTCACAGACAGGTTTCGTATTCTTATATGGTGGAACTGCTTTTTCGTGGAAGTCAACAAAACAGACTCTCGTAGCAACTTCCACTAATCATTCTGAAATCATTGCATTATTTGAAGCATCAAAAGAATGTGTATGGCTTCGCAGGATGATTAACCACATTCAAACAGCGTGTGGTGTTGGTTCATTAGGATCACCAACTATTATTTATGAAGATAATGCAGCTTGTATTTCTCAGATGCAAATGGGTTATATAAAAAGCAATATCACAAAACACATTTCTCCTAAATTGTTCTATCCTCATGAATTACAGAAAAATGGAGAAATTAATATTTTGCAAACTAAATCATGTGACAATCTAGCAGATCTGTTCACAAAGTCTTTACCAAATTCAACATTCCGGAAATACATTCATGTAATTGGTATGAGACGACTTCGTGATTTGCAAAGTTCAGGGGGAGAAATCTCCTGAGAATATAACCCTTTAATTATCATCAGGTAATGAATATTTTACTCTTTTACTTTATGAGTTTTTCCAAAAGGTTTCTCATAAAAGGTTTTTAGCGAGACAATTAAATACAAGCATTGATGCATGCCATATCATATTTCTCCTTATATTTTTCCTACTAGGTTTCAAAGGAGTTTTTCATGGCACATCTCATTGCACTCTTTTCATTATGAGTTTCTTCAAAATTTTCTCTCATAATGTTTTTAATGAGGCAATATCTTCATTAAGATCATATGCTATACTTTCTATTTTTCCTATGAAGGTTTTTAAAGGAAAGTATCTAAAGCATATTTATTGTCCTCTAAAACTCACTAATAATTTTCTCCTTCTTCGATGGTTTGTCTCATATGAGTTATCAAGAAACAATAATCACTATATGTTGTATCATTTTCTCCTGATCATTTTTCCCACTAGGTTTAAAGGAGTTTTAACAACATATCTATACATTTCTCCTCATATTTTTTCCCACAGGGTTTTTGGGGGAGAAACTCAAGAATTGACTGATGAATATACAAGGAGTTTTCAATAATGGATTACTCAATACGGCGTTGTACAAGGGGGAGTGTTGCGAACCGACTAAAACTGTACCGCAAATTAGCGAACCGTCATTAGGACGTGATTAGTTCGTTATTAGTCTAAACGTCGTACGGACGCATCCGTCCGTACGGACGCCTTTTGCACAGACGCCTTTACTCGCGTCCCAATCCTTGTATATATATTTCAGATCAATGGAAGAGAAGATGATTCGCACAAACACTTTCGTTTCTAATCTTTACACCTCCGACAACGACGCCAGGCTACCCGAGCTCGTCGTACCTCTGTCGCGCCCCTGACCACGCCTCCGCAGCCCCGCCCCGACCACGCTGCCGTCGCCCCTGCCCCCCGACCACGCCGCGCGCCTCGCCGTGCCACCGACCCACCCCGTCGACGCAGTCGACGCCCTCTGCCACGTCGACGCCGTCGTCGCTTTCGTCGCCCCTATCCCGACCACGCCGCCGTCCTCTACACCGACGCCGTGCGGCCCCGACCCGCCCCGTCGACGCCGTCGTCGCCTCTGCCCCGACTACGCCGTCGTCGCGCCTGCCCCGACCACGCCGTCGTAGCCACGCGCTACATCGACGCCGGCGTCGTGCCTCTGCCCCTTGTCACGACTAAGATGCGGTCCTTTCCGATTTAGGGAACGAGGCCCCAAAATGGAAAAAGCGCATCTAAGAATTTTGCAAGCACGATAACATAGCACATACATAATAATAGAATGACAAATCGGAAATCGTTTGCCATCTCATAGATAATATTAGAGTTTACATCACACATTTATTCAGACAAGGTAGTTCCGCTACGGACTACATAACATGAGAAAAAGGCTATGCTACCCTGCATGCTTGCCCATGATCACGACCATGCCTCAGTCTTCTGGATAGTTCACGTACAGGCGGTCGTTCTCCTCATCGTACTGCCACGCCAGCTGCGTGCCATCGGGATCACCTGTGTCGGGCGTACCTGTACCTGTTGGGGTGTTGAAGTAATCTATGATCCACAGGCACTCAGCAATCTATCACCTCGGTACCGAAACTAGTCAAGTTATAAGGTGAGGAAGGTTCAGTGTTTAGCTTGCAGCATCCTAAGCATATATGGTGCCTAACTTACGTAGAACAAGTTATTGATGGTGGTCAACGCTAACGGGCGAAGACTAGATGATCACTAAGTGATCTTAAACACCTACCTACGTCAAACATAACCCCACCGTGTTCCCGACCAAAGAGAGATCTTCGAAGGGGACAGTCTCGGTTACACACACGGTTGGCAAATTTTATTAGATTAAGTTCAAGTTATCTATAACCGGATATTAAAAAATATTCCAAGTTGCCACATAACCGCGGGCACGGCTTTCCGAAAGATTAAACCCTGCAGGGGTGCTCCAACTAGTCCATCACAAACGGTCAAGGGCCGCAAAGTAATCCTCTATCACGAATCTCGTGATCTCGTCAAATTCCATAGAGGAAAACCTCAACTCTGGGGAGAACCAAAGCTTCACCAGGATTCCTATACGCAAGATATATCGCTAAGGTAAGACAAGACTAGCAGGACCTGCCGTCGTGTCGACGACCCCGATAAGAGCCGCGTATCTCAGTCTCAGGACACGAGGATGAGCGATGGTTACCACGGCAAAACACCGAGTTGCCCCGGGGAGCGTAATAAGCTGCTCTGGGTTGGACCAACACTCATGAGGAGTACTGCCCCGGGTTTTCGACTAATTCCTCGGGGTAGCTATTCCCTATGCAGATTATTATTAAGTGATTTGCAGATTAAAACCATAAAACCAATGTTGGGTCCTACCGGACAAGTCTTAACACTACATGATTTATCTAGGGGGTCCCCATAACAACCCTGAACGTGTTTGGAGTGATCACTTATGGAATCGAACACCGGTATCCCGAAACTATGGCGGCAATACCGGAACAAAACACCCGGTAAGAGGCTAGGCCTTCCGTTATTTACCAAGTATATAGGTGCATTAATTAAATAACAGATTTAACATAATGATATCAAACTCATGTTATCACATGTGACAATTGAACCTCCAACTAGCAACGCTATCATTAGAAGTTGAGCAAGCCTACATAGCCATTCAATGTTAGCTAGGAGGGGAAAGTGTTTGGGTTTCATGGCAATATCAAGGGAAATTCTTTCAGTGGTTGGCAGCGAGCATATGACGAAGGAAACGTGAATCTAAGCACAACAAGACTAGAGATGGTATCAAGGTCCCGTCATCTTGCATGTGATGTCTTCAGCTTGGAACTACTCTTGTTCATCCTGCACGTACTCTCACGGATCCACGTACTCGCTCTCCTATCCCGGTGCTACTCGACATAAAAATAGCATCCAATGAACAACAATACCACATGATGCAACAAACACATGATGCATGAGATTAGAATGATCATGCATCTCTATTCTAGTCACTTGCACATGCATGAGAAGAAACTACAAACTTCTGGGCAGAACTGCACTCTAAGCTATCTTGACATGCATGAAGATGACATGAACAGATGCATCACGCGAAAACAATGCAAAAACAAATAAAGAACGTTACGAACGGAGCTACAGATCAACTGGAAACTACAAAACAAGAAATGGAGTCCTACAGATCAAACCCATCACAAACAAACTCCAATGGCATACTTCTGGTATTCCCAGGTTTCCACATTGGCAAACAAGCAAGTATGGATGGGGTGGTGCAAAGAAACTCACCACACCATCAACTATGCACTCACAAGCATCAAATCATCAAAACTATACATTCTGTCCTAAACAACAACATAGCAGTTTGTGAGCAACATGCAAAGCACCTACAGCCACCCAAATGTGCCTAATAAGATATGTGGCAGAAGCTATTCAAAGGCTCTACAAGCATGAGCAAAAAGATAATACAAAGGAGTTTCACACAGAAAGTTCTACAGCTGCTAACTTGACCAAAAATATCAGTTTTCACGGACTTAGTGAAATTCTCAGATTCTCAATACCTGTTCATGCTCCGAAGCATTTTGATAGCACCCAAAACAATATCTATAGGAAGTCAAAAAGAATGAAAATTGACAGAGAGCTAGACAAACACAAAATCTCCAACTTTCCAGTTGATTGCAAGGGCTGATTCCCAACACATGAACTTTTGCAAGAAACTGCATGGGAAGAAAATAACAATAGTTTCTCAGACTTGGTGAAAATTACAGATTTTCACTAAGCTGAAACTTTCAGCCACATGCCTAATTTGACAAAGCACACCTTTCACATACAAACTCCTAAGCAAAAAACAAAACCACCATGCTGTAGAGGGGTTCACCCTCTACTGCCACAACAAGCAATCATCCTCTTAGGCTCATCACATCACATGGAACCAAGCTCTAAACTTAGAACAAAACAGAAAAATGTCATTCTGGGAAAGTGTTCCAAAGTGGAATCTGATTCCACCATTGGATTCCTGGGATGATTCTACCCCAAAAACGTATATAATACCTAGGTACTTTCATAGAACAAATGGGCACAAAGGTAAGATGAAAATCTACATGGAAATGACATAGATGTAAATAGTGCTATATCACATGTGTTGCACACAAGATCATCACCTACTCATGCACTTGCACACTCTCATAACTCCATTGGTGCACATGAGGGGTAGACCTCATGTTCATGTGCCTTAGCACACCACCACACACACACACACATCAAGCAACTACACATGCTATTGAGCTCAACTCCATACATCAAATATACACACACTCACACACTATCACTACTCTCACCGTACATGCTTGCGCATATGTGCTCATCAAGGAAAATCATGCCTTGACATGTGGGTGTCACACACACACATGCACACACACACATCACACCACATGAACACCCACAACTATCACAAAGTATGTGGGGGGTGGGGGAACCCACACACATACTCACTCACACACTTGCACAACCTAGTGCATAAGCTCATCACTCATGCACATGAGTAACACACCACATATACACACTACCCTAGTGCATCACACACTTACTAACACACACACATACATGAGCTAGCTCACACATTTACTAGCTCAACCACAATCACCACTAACTACACAAGCAATCTAACTAAAACAGAGATGATACCTACTGGTTCATCGCTCTTGGACAACAAAATATTGCTGCCAAGATTCTAACAGCAAGCAAGTCATGTAGGAAGCAAGCAACACAAAAGAAATAAAATAAAAAATAAAAGGGGCAGTGGGGATTCGAACCCTCAACCTGCTAATCAACACACACACATGCAATCCACTAGGCTACTGAACAGGTACTCGACAAAGCTAAGGAAGGGAGCAGGGTAAGCTATTACCTATATGCTACTATGCCCAAGAGATAAAATAGCAAAAGGGGGGCGATGCGGGACTCGAACCCACGATGTGGTAGTGGCAAAATCGCCTGCTGCCACTCTGTAGTACTGCGGATCTTGGCCTAACACGGGTATCCTACTATGTAACCTACACAAGGACCGCCCTGCTCTGCTCTGCACAGAGGCGATGGTAGCGACGCTCACCGGAACGTGGCCTCCTACTTCTACTGCTGCGCCAGGGGGGATCATCTACGTCTACCACTCCTGTCGCGTGGGAAGTCATTGGCCTGAGCACCGACGAGCCCCAGCACACACATACACATCCACACATGATCGGCCATTCTCATCTCCGATCAGAGAGGCAAGGCAACGAGCACCTCGGCCGCATCCAAAGAGGGGGCAGGGAGGAAGGAGCGCGGCTCACCGAGAGGAAGGAGAAGAGTGAGTTCCGTTTGAAGAGAGACGCCTGAAGATGAACTGAAGACAATCTGAAGTAGAACCGAAGCAGGGGTATGGAACCGTCGGGAACACGTCGGAGACGAGGTCCTGTCCAATGCTGTAGTCGCGCCCCAACCTCACCGACGACGGGAATGGTACGCGGGGCTTCCCCCGAGCACCCGGACATGCTTGCCGGCGCCGAAAGCGAGGGGGCGCGCGGTGGCGTCAGCGGCGATCTACTCCTACTCTCTGCTACCCTGATCTACAGCGAGCTTACCTAGGGGCAGGGAGAAAGAGATGGAGGGGAGGTGGCGGCGCTAGGAGGGGGACGCGGAACCCTAGGCAATAGGGCACGCACGCGGAGGATATATGGGCCAAGGATGGGACGCATGGCGTCAATCTCTCTCTCGCTCTCTCTGCAGCTGCTGACGGAAAGCAGCGCGGGGAAGACACCGTCAGGAGGAAGGAGATGGAGCGCGCGTGGGCTGTCGTTGGGGATAAGAGAGAGGGAGAGATGGGCCTCGGGAGGGGGAAGGAGGCCCATGCTGGCGACAAGTAAGCGAGAAAACCCCGTGTGGATTTCTATTTAGAACAACACCAGCAAATAAATATGCTCCCAGGGAAAAAATATGGGACCAAAAATTAAAATAAAAAATGCCCCTGGTCTTAAGAAATTATGACCTATTTGAATAAAATGAAAAAGGAATTTTTGTAGCATCTAAATATTTACAAAACAGAAATAATCACACTGTTTTGTGAATATTTGCACCACTCAAACAAAGTATCAAAACACTATAAACCGAGCATTACATCCACCACAAAACACTTCGAAATATGGACATTTTTGAATCAAGGATGGAGCAAGTGAAACTAGTGCTTAAGATAAATAGAGAAGGGGGGAGTTTTTAAACCCATTTGGAAACCTAGCATAAGTTGCACCCTACTCTCAAATGCACCACTCCACAACACTCCACATATCATCACACATCATCACACATCATCACCCATGGAACCACAACAACAACAAATAATATAATGAAGGCATGGATGAATGGATGCATGAATGCAAGGGGAAACAAGACATGCACATGAGATACCACATGGAATATAACTCTCATTCCAATGACATGATGGACCCACATACATGAAGGTTCCAAATGAGGCAAGTGACACTTTGGGCCATTACAAACTCTCCCGCACTACAAAAAGATCTCGTCCCGAGATCTAGGACTGAAAGAACTCTGGGAATTCAAAACAGAGGTGATCCTCGCGTTCCCAAGTGGCCTCTTTGTCGGAATGATGTGACCATTGCACCTTGAGAAATTTGACAGTCTTGTTGCGGGTCTTGCGCTCGGTCGCCTCGAGAACCGCAACTGGATGCTCACGATAGGATAGGTCGGGTTGAAGGTCGATGTCTTGAAGATGAACAGTGCACTCGAGAGTCTTGAAGCATCTCCGGAGCTGAGAGATATGGAACACGTCGTGCACATTTGCAAAGTTTGATTGGAGCTCAAGTTGTTACGCAAGGTCGCCTCTCTTGCCAACAACTCTGAAAGGACCCACGAAACGAGGCGCAAGCTTGCCTTTGATGCCAAAGCGATGTGTACCCTTCATAGGGGACACCTTGAGATAGACGAAGTCATCGAGCTCATAAGACATGTCACAATGCTTGTTATCAAAATAGCTATTCTGACGGGACTGTGCTGCTCTGAGATTATGCCGAATGACCCGACACATCTCTTCAGCTTCTTCTATCAAGTCATTCCCAAGAATCTGACGCTCACCGGTGTCGGACCAGTTGAGCGGGGTACGACACTTCCTGCCATAGAGAATCTCCAACGGAGCTTTGCCTGAACTAGCTTGATAACTGTTGTTATACGAGAACTCATTGAAAGGCAGCCAGTCTTCCCACTTCATGCCAAAAGAGATAACATAGGCTCTCAGCATACCTCAAGGACCTGATTAACTCTCTCCACTTGACCTCTAGTCTGAGGATGAAAAGTTGTGCTGAATCGTATCTTCGTGCCCATCACAGACTGATAAGAGTCCTAGAACTTGGAAGTGAAGATATTTCCGCGATCCGAAGAAATCATCATAGGCATGCCGTCCAAAGACACTATCCTGGAAAGGTACAGCTCTGCAAGCTGAGCTGCCGAAATGGATTCCTTGACTGGAAGAAAATGAGCCACTTTACTCAACTTGTCGATGACGACGAAGATGGCATCGTTACCATTCTTAGACTTTGGAAACTCGGTGACGAAATCCATCTCAATATGGTCAAACTTCCACTCAGGAATGGGCAATGGATGCAATAGATGTGCTGGACGTTGATGCTCTCCTTTCACCCGTCGACATACATCACATTCATTTACGAACTGAGCAATCTCACGCTTCATGCGAGTCCAAAAGAAGATCTTTTTCAAGTCATGATACATCTTGGAGCTTCCTGGATGTATTGAGAGCAGAGAGTTATGAGCTTCTTCCATGATTACCTTTCTGAGATCACCTTTTGGAACGAAAAGACGATCCTCAAAGAATAACGTGTCTCTGGCATCAACACTGAAGCACTTATATTTGGGAAGTCCCTTTCCAAGCCAATCTTGACTTTCTTCACCATTGCATCAAGAAGCTGTGCTGCTCGGACCTGATCTTCCAACGTAGGAGAGATCTAAAGATTTGCAAGAAATCCCTGAGGTACTAACTGAAGGATGAGCTTTCTGAAAGATTCACAAAGGTCAAGCTGGAGAGGCTTTAGAATGAGACCTCGTGTTGCAGTAAGCCTTCCTGCTCATAGCATCTACCATGACATTAGCTTTGCCTGCCGTATACTCAACGCTCGGATTAAAAACTTGGAGCATTTCCACCCAACGAGTTTGCGAAAGGTTCAGGCTAAGCTGGGTGAATATGTGCTTGAGACTCTTGTGATCGGTGAACACTTCAACCTTTCGTTCCAACAAGAGGTGTCTCCAAGTCATCAGAGCATGTACCACTGCTGCCAGCTCATGGTCATGCACAGGATAATTTTTCTCAGCTGGCCTCAACTGCCTGGAGGTATAAGCAACCTCTTTCTTCTCTAGCATCAGAACTACACTAAGACCTTGAAGAGAGGCGTCGCAGAACACTTGGTAAGGTTTGGAGTCATCAAGAGGAACCAAGACTGGAGTAGAGGTGAGCTTCTCTTTGAGTGTGTCGAAGGCCAACTGACACTCTGGAGACCAAGCATACTTCACACCCTTCTGATGAAGCTTGAGATAGGCTTAGCAATCTTGCAGAAGTTCTCAACGAACCTTCTACAATAGCTTGCAAGCCCGAGAAAGCTTCGAAGCTGCTTCACATTTTGTGGAGGCTCCCACTCAACAATGGCCAGCACCTTCGATGGATCAACGTTGATGCCCTCGGCAGAGATGATCTGCTGAAGATAGATGACTTCTTTCAACCAGAACTCACACTTGGAAAACTTGGCATAGAATTCATGCTCTCTCAACTTATCATGCACCAGCCTCAGATGTTCTTCATGTTCTTCCTCAGTTTCAGAAAAGACCAGAATGTCGTCGAGATACAGCAAGACGAACTCAGTCTTGAACGGAGAGAATATGCAGTTCATCATTCGACAAAATGTCGGTCGAGCATTTGCCACACCAAAAGACATGCCCGTTTACTCATACGAGCCAAAACTTGTCCTGAAAGCAGTCTTTGGAATATCCTCTTCGCGAATGCGAATTTGATGATAGCCCATTCTGAGATCGAGCTTGGAGAAGATCTTAGCCCCTTTCAACTGTTCGAACAACTCATTTATGTTCGGAAGTGGATACTTGTTTCTGATTGTCTTCTTGTTCAATGGACGGTAATCGACACACAATCGGTCCATGCCATCCTTCTTCTTGATGAACAGAACTCCATAGCGCCAAGGAGATGAGCTTGGTCTGATCAATCCCAAACGCTCCTGCTCATTGAGTTGCCTCTTAAGTTCCTTCAGGTCTTCTGGACCCAATTTGTACGACCGTTTGCACACAAGCTCAGTACCTCGTTCAAGCTCAATAACAAATTCAACTTCTAGGTGCGGAGGCATTCCTGGCAGTTCTTCTCGAAACACATCTTCATATTCGCAGACCACTGGGACTTGCGAAATAGGATTAATCTCACCCTTTTCATTCAAAGAGAAAAAACGGATTGTGTCATCACACGCTGCGAAGATAATCACGTCCTCCGACGAGTGAGTAAGCTTCACTTCTTTAGCTTCACAATCAATCGATGCCTTGTTCATGGCCAACTAGTCCATACCAAGGATCAAATCAATGTCACAATTGCCCAAGACAATAGGAGATGCCAGAAAAGAATAACTACCCATCTTGACAGAAACATCCGGAACCAACATGTGAGAACTCATACGCATTCCCAGAGAAACCACACGGAAGGGACTATCTAGGTGAATTGCAGGAATATCATGCTTAGCAATGAAAGGCTTGGAGATGAAGCAATGCGATGCACCAGAATCAAATAACACTTTAGCAGGAATATCATTCACGAGGAGGTTACCCATAATAACATCTGATGAGTTTTCTGCCTCAGTCGCATTCACCATGTTGACTCGAGAAGATCTGGGGTTGAACTTCACGAGAGCATTGCTTGGAGGTTTGCCTGGAGGAGGTGGCGGAAGACGGAGCTGAGAAGTACACTTGTTGGCATAGTGACCCTTCTGCCCAGACTTGTGACAAGTAGCATCTGCTGGCTAACGATACTGTGTCTAAGGAGGCCCTTGCTTCTGCTGCTGGAATCTCTGCTGGAAAGCTGGGTTGGGTGGGTGTGAAGAACCACGGCCACCTGAATGCTTGAACTGCTACGTGTGCCGAGGAGGAGGAGGAGACACCAATACTTATGTTGCTTCTAAACCACTTGAGTTGAGGAAGACGAGCTGGAATCTCTGAAGCTGTTCTTAGAATTCTCAAACCTAAGCAAAGCTACCTCAGCCCTGAGAGTTAAGTTGTAGAACTTATCGAACTCCTCAGGATTGTGCAAAGCAAGAGCTAACTGCAAATCTTCTTTCAACCCACCTCTGAACTGATAAATCTTGCTCTTCTGATCAGGGATATCCTGCAAGGCGTATCGGGCTAGCTCGTGGAACTCGACGTTGTACTTGTACACGGAGTTACTGCATTGCTTCAAGCGCCTGAACTTCAGACGCATCTCCTGCATGAAGCTGGACGGGATGTAGTGGGACCTGAAGTCACGGAAGAACTCATCCCAAGTGATCACTCTTGCACCCCTAGAATACTTCAACTGTTGCCACTAGATAGATGCTTGCCCCTTCAGCTGGAATGTTGCAAACTTGACGAAATCCTCTGGATGAACATTGCTGCATTCAAAGTGCTTGTTCATGTCGCGGATCCAATCCTCAGCATCAAACGGCTGGTCACACGACGTGAAGATCTTCGGCTGATTTGACAGGAACTGACTCAGATTAGCAAAAGGATTGCCACCATGATTGAAGTTGCCTTGCTGCTGATTAGTCCTCTCTTGGAACAACTGTATCAACATCTGAGTGTTTGCATTTGTAGCAGCCATCACCGCTTGCCGAGCCTCTGCAGGAGGAGGCGGTGGCGGAGGAGGATTCTCTGAAGGAGGAGGTGGTGGCGGCATATCCTCACGACCTGGATTCTGACGAGTTGGTGGAGCCATCCTGAAGACGGACAAAACATTAGCCCACAGTACAAATTGAAGGTATAGCTGAATCAAAAAGGCAGGAATATCTGAACAGGAATATTAGCAATTGCACTCGAACAAAATAGTAATAATGCTTCGTGAAATTGACTGTCAAAAAAATTCTGATTAAGACCACTTGCAAACAAGTATGATCTAGAACTACTCGAAACAAACCTATGATCGAGATTTAATCCGATATCTTCGTGGATAAGATCGCACAGGCTCGAATTTATAGTAGCAATCCTGTGCAAGGTAGTTCACACGACTTACGAAGTATCCCTGAGTCGTAGCAAGCTACAAGGACTCTTTAAGACACAACGAGAACCGCTGTAAGATGACCGTGAACAAACATACCCACTGAATGTTGAATCCCAACCTCACATCATGCATGTGTAGGAAGATTTTCCTATAAGTCACTACTTGATATCCCACCTTTAAATTCCCGAAATATTTGGTCATGCGATTTGGTACACGGATAGAAGGAGTAATATTCACACAACTCCTATACTAACCCGTATAATGTATCACATCCGTCAACACATAACCAGAATCTCGGACCTTCATCTATTACATACCCTTGTGATCACAACGATACAAAGTATGGCAGTACTCCCGAACAATCTGCATCAGTACTGGGGACATCGGGGTTATCTCGCCACTACTAGTATTGAAGCAATTAAGAACATCCTTCGTTAGGAGATACTCAGAAATCTGAATGATGGTGATGTGCACAAGAATCTCCTGGAGCTCAACTCCCCGGAAGAAATCAAGGCAGACAGGAGGCACCAAGACACCAATAATCCTACTCTCCGATAAAACTAAGACTCAAAACATTTTACTAGACTCGACTCGGCCAAGTACGATCACACAAAGGCTCCTATGGTCGTAAGGCTCTGATTACCAACTTGTAACAACTAAGATGCGGTCCTTTCTGATTTAGGGAACGAGGTCCCAAAATGGAAAGAAGCGCATCTAAGCGTTTCGCAAGCACGATAACGTAGCACATACCTAATAATAGAATGACAAATAGGGAATCGTTTGCCATCTCATAGATAATATCAGAGTTTACATCACACATTTATTCAGACAAGGTAGTTCCGCTACGGACTACATAACATGAGAGAAAGGCTATGCTACCCTGCATGCTTGCCTACGATCACGACCATGCCTCAGTCTTCTGGATAGTTCACGTACAGGCGGTGGTGCTCCTCATCGTACTGCCACGCCAGCTGCGTGCCATTGGGATCACCTGTGTCGTGCGTACCTGTACCTGTTGGAGTGTTGAAGTAATCTGTGAGCCACATGGACTCGGCAATCTATGACCTCAGTGCCGAAACTAGTCAAGTTATTAGGTGAGGAAGGTTCAGTGTTTAGCTTGCAGCATCCTAAGCATATATGGTGGCTAACTTACGTAGAACAAGTTATTGATGGTGGTCTACGCTAATGGGCGAAGACTAGGTGATCACCAAGTGATCATGAACACCTACCAACGTCAAACATAACCCCACTGTGTTCCCAACCAAAGAGAGATCTTTGAAGGGGACAGTCACGGTTACGCACACGGTTGACAAATTTTATTAGATTAAGTTCAAGTTATCTATAACCGGATGTTAACAAATATTCCAAGTTGCCAAATTACCGCGGGCACGGCTTTCCGAAAGATTAAACCCTACAGGGGTGCTCCAACTAGTCCATCACAAATGGTCATGAGCCACAAAGTAATCCTCTATCACGAATCTCGTGATCTCGTCGGATTCCTTACAGGAAAACCTCAACTCTGAGGAGAACCAAAGCTTCACCGGGATTCCTATACGCAAGATATATCGCCAAGGTAAGACAAGACAATAGGACCTCCCGTTGTGTCGACGACCCCAATAAGAGCCACGTATCTCAGTCTCAGGACACGACGGATGAGTGATGGTTACCACGCCAAAACACCGAGTTGCCCCGGGGAGCGTAATAAGCTGCTCTGGGTTGGACCAACACTCATGAGGAGCACTGGCCTGGGTTGTTGATTAATTCCTCGGGGTAGCTATTCCCTATGCAGATTATTATTAAGTGATTAGCCCATTAAAACCAATGTTGGGTCCTGCCGGACAAGTCTTAACACTACACGATTTATCTAGGGGGTCCCCATAACAACCCCGAACGTGTTAGGAACGATCAGTTATGGAATCAAACACCGGTAGCCGGAAACTATGGCGGCAATAACGGAACAAAACACCCGGCAAGAGGCTAGGCCTTCCATTACTTACCAAGTATATAGGTGCATTAATTAAATAATAGATTTAACATAATGATATCAAACTCATGTTATCACATGAGACATTTGCACCTGCAACTAGCAACGCTATCATTAGAAGTTGAGCAAGCCTACTTAGCCATTCAATGTTAGCTAGGAGGGGAAAGTGTTTAGGTTTCATGGCAATATCAAGGGCAATTATTTTAGTGGTAGGCAGCGAGCATATGATAAAGGAAACGTGAATCTAAGCACAACAAGACTAGAAATGGTATCAAGGTCAAGTCATCTTGCCTGTGATGTCTTTAGCTTGGAACCTGGATCGACGTACTCACTCTCCGATCCCGATGCTACCCAACATAAAAAGAGCATCCAATGAACAATAACACCACATGATGCAACAAACACATGATGCATGAGATGAGAATGAACATGCATCTCTATTCTAGTCACTTGCACATGCATGAGAAGAAACTACAAACTTTTGGGCAGAACTGCACTCTAAGGTATCTTGACATGCATGAAGACGACATGAACAGATGCATCACGCAAAAACAATGCAAAAACATATAAAGAATGTTACGAACAGAGCTACAGAATAACCGGAAACTACAAAGCAAGAAATGGAGTCCTACAGACCAAACCCATCACAAACACACTCCAGTGGCATACTTCTAGTATTTCTAGGTTTCCACATTACCAAAGAAGCAAGTATGGATGGCGTGGTGCAAAGAAAGTCACCACACCATCAACTATGCACTCACAAGCATCAAATCATCAAAACTATACATTCTGTCCTAAACAGCAACATAGCAGTTTGTGACAACAGGCAAAGCACCTACAGCCACCCAAATGTGCCAAATAAGATATGTGGCAGAAGCTATTCAAAGGCTCTACAAGCATGAGCAAAATGATAATACAAAGGAGTTTCACACAGAAAGTTCTACAGCTGCTAAGTTGACCAAATATATCAATTTTCAGGGACTTAGTGAAATTCTCAGATTCTCACTAGTTGTTTATGCTCTGAAGCATTTTGACAGCACCCAAAACAATATCTATAGGAAGTCAAAAGGAATGAAAATTGCCAGAGAGCTAGAAAAACACAAAAGCTCCAACTTTCCAGTTGATTGCAAGGGCTGATTCCCAACACATGAACTTTTGCAAGCACAACTACAAGGGAACAAAATAACAACAGTTTCTCAGAAATTGTTCGAAAGTGGAATCTGATTCCACCATTGGATTCTTGGGATGATTCTACCCCAATAACATATATAATACCTAGGTACTTGCATAGAACAAATGGGCACATAGGTAAGATGAAAATCTACATGGAAATGACATAGATGCAAATAGTGCTATATCACATGTGTTGCACACAAGATCTTCACCTACTCATGCACTTGCACACTCTCATCACTCCATTGTTGCACATGAGGGGTAGACCTCATGTTCATGTTCCTTTGCACACCACCACACACACACACACATCGAGCACCTACACACGCTATTGAGCTCAACTCCATACATCAAATATACACACACTCACACACTATCCCTACACTCACCATACATGCTTGTAGACATGTCTTCATCAAGGCAAATCATGCCTTGACATGTGGGTGTCACAGACACACACATGATCACACATATCACACCACATGAACACCCACAACTACCACAAAGTATGTGGGGAGGGGGAACCCACACACATACTCACTCACGCACTTGCACAACCTACTGCATAAGCTCATCACGCATGCTCATCAGTGTTTAGCTTGCAGCATCCTAAGCATATATGGTGGCTAACTTACGTAGAACAAGTTATTGATGGTGGTCAACGCTAACGGGCGAAGACTAGATGATCACTAAGTGATCTTAAACACCTACCTACGTCAAACATAACCCCACCGTGTTCCCGACCAAAGAGAGATCTTCGAAGGGGACAGTCTCGGTTACACACACGGTTGGCAAATTTTATTAGATTAAGTTCAAGTTATCTATAACCGGATATTAAAAAATATTCCAAGTTGCCACATAACCGCGGGCACGGCTTTCCGAAAGATTAAACCCTGCAGGGGTGCTCCAACTAGTCCATCACAAACGGTCAAGGGCCGCAAAGTAATCCTCTATCACGAATCTCGTGATCTCGTCAAATTCCATAGAGGAAAACCTCAACTCTGGGGAGAACCAAAGCTTCACCAGGATTCCTATACGCAAGATATATCGCTAAGGTAAGACAAGACTAGCAGGACCTGCCGTCGTGTCGACGACCCCGATAAGAGCCGCGTATCTCAGTCTCAGGACACGAGGATGAGCGATGGTTACCACGGCAAAACACCGAGTTGCCCCGGGGAGCGTAATAAGCTGCTCTGGGTTGGACCAACACTCATGAGGAGTACTGCCCCGGGTTTTCGACTAATTCCTCGGGGTAGCTATTCCCTATGCAGATTATTATTAAGTGATTTGCAGATTAAAACCATAAAACCAATGTTGGGTCCTACCGGACAAGTCTTAACACTACATGATTTATCTAGGGGGTCCCCATAACAACCCTGAACGTGTTTGGAGTGATCACTTATGGAATCGAACACCGGTATCCCGAAACTATGGCGGCAATACCGGAACAAAACACCCGGTAAGAGGCTAGGCCTTCCGTTATTTACCAAGTATATAGGTGCATTAATTAAATAACAGATTTAACATAATGATATCAAACTCATGTTATCACATGTGACAATTGAACCTCCAACTAGCAACGCTATCATTAGAAGTTGAGCAAGCCTACATAGCCATTCAATGTTAGCTAGGAGGGGAAAGTGTTTGGGTTTCATGGCAATATCAAGGGAAATTCTTTCAGTGGTTGGCAGCGAGCATATGACGAAGGAAACGTGAATCTAAGCACAACAAGACTAGAGATGGTATCAAGGTCCCGTCATCTTGCATGTGATGTCTTCAGCTTGGAACTACTCTTGTTCATCCTGCACGTACTCTCACGGATCCACGTACTCGCTCTCCTATCCCGGTGCTACTCGACATAAAAATAGCATCCAATGAACAACAATACCACATGATGCAACAAACACATGATGCATGAGATTAGAATGATCATGCATCTCTATTCTAGTCACTTGCACATGCATGAGAAGAAACTACAAACTTCTGGGCAGAACTGCACTCTAAGCTATCTTGACATGCATGAAGATGACATGAACAGATGCATCACGCGAAAACAATGCAAAAACAAATAAAGAACGTTACGAACGGAGCTACAGATCAACTGGAAACTACAAAACAAGAAATGGAGTCCTACAGATCAAACCCATCACAAACAAACTCCAATGGCATACTTCTGGTATTCCCAGGTTTCCACATTGGCAAACAAGCAAGTATGGATGGGGTGGTGCAAAGAAACTCACCACACCATCAACTATGCACTCACAAGCATCAAATCATCAAAACTATACATTCTGTCCTAAACAACAACATAGCAGTTTGTGAGCAACATGCAAAGCACCTACAGCCACCCAAATGTGCCTAATAAGATATGTGGCAGAAGCTATTCAAAGGCTCTACAAGCATGAGCAAAAAGATAATACAAAGGAGTTTCACACAGAAAGTTCTACAGCTGCTAACTTGACCAAAAATATCAGTTTTCACGGACTTAGTGAAATTCTCAGATTCTCAATACCTGTTCATGCTCCGAAGCATTTTGATAGCACCCAAAACAATATCTATAGGAAGTCAAAAAGAATGAAAATTGACAGAGAGCTAGACAAACACAAAATCTCCAACTTTCCAGTTGATTGCAAGGGCTGATTCCCAACACATGAACTTTTGCAAGAAACTGCATGGGAAGAAAATAACAATAGTTTCTCAGACTTGGTGAAAATTACAGATTTTCACTAAGCTGAAACTTTCAGCCACATGCCTAATTTGACAAAGCACACCTTTCACATACAAACTCCTAAGCATAAAACAAAACCACCATGCTGTAGAGGGGTTCACCCTCTACTGCCACAACAAGCAATCATCCTCTTAGGCTCATCACATCACATGGAACCAAGCTCTAAACTTAGAACAAAACAGAAAAATGTCATTCTGGGAAAGTGTTCCAAAGTGGAATCTGATTCCACCATTGGATTCCTGGGATGATTCTACCCCAAAAACGTATATAATACCTAGGTACTTTCATAGAACAAATGGGCACAAAGGTAAGATGAAAATCTACATGGAAATGACATAGATGTAAATAGTGCTATATCACATGTGTTGCACACAAGATCATCACCTACTCATGCACTTGCACACTCTCATAACTCCATTGGTGCACATGAGGGGTAGACCTCATGTTCATGTGCCTTAGCACACCACCACACACACACACACATCAAGCAACTACACATGCTATTGAGCTCAACTCCATACATCAAATATACACACACTCACACACTATCACTACTCTCACCGTACATGCTTGCGCATATGTGCTCATCAAGGAAAATCATGCCTTGACATGTGGGTGTCACACACACACATGCACACACACACATCACACCACATGAACACCCACAACTATCACAAAGTATGTGGGGGGTGGGGGAACCCACACACATACTCACTCACACACTTGCACAACCTAGTGCATAAGCTCATCACTCATGCACATGAGTAACACACCACATATACACACTACCCTAGTGCATCACACACTTACTAACACACACACATATATGAGTTAGCTCACACATGCACTAGCTTAACAACAATCACCACTATCTACACAAGCAATCTAACTAAAACACAGATGATACCTACTGGTTCACCCTCTTGGACAACAAAATATTGTTGCCAAGCTTCTAACAGCAAGCAAGTCATGTAGGCAGCAAGCAACACAAAAGAAATAAAACAAAACATAAACGGGGCAGTGGAGATTCGAACCCTCAACCTGGTGATCAACACACACACATGCAAACCACTGGGCTACTGAACAGGTACTCGACAGAGCTAAGGAAGGGAGCAGGGTAAGCTATTCCCTACGCGCTACTGTTCTCGACAGATAAAATAGCAACAGGGGGTGATGCGGGACTCGAACCCACGACGCGCTAGTGGTAAAATCGCCTGCTGCCACTCTGTTGTACTATGGATCTTGGCCTAACAGGGGTCTCCTACTATGTAACCTACACAAGGACCGCCCTGCTCTGCTCTGCACAGAGACGACGACAGCGACGCTCACCGGTGTGTGGCCTCCTACTTCTACTGCTGCGCCAGGGGGATCATCTACGGCTACCACTCCTGTCGCGTGGGAAGTCGTTGCCCTGAGCACCAACGAGCCTGAGCACACACATACACATCCTCACATGATCGGCCGTTCTCATCTCCGATCAGAGAGGCACGGCAATGAGCACCTGGGCCGCATAAAAAGAGGGGGAAGGGAGGAAGGAGCGCGACTCACCGAGAGGAAGGAGAAGAGTGGGTACGGTTCGAAGAGAGACGCGTGAAGATGAACTGAAGACGATCTGAAGTAGGACTGAAGCAGGGGTACGGGACCGCCGGGAACACGTTGGAGACGAGGTACTGCCCGTCGGTGTAGTCAAGCCCTGACCTCACCGACGACGGGAATAGAATCCGGGGGCTTCCCCCAAGCTCTCGGACATGCTTGCCGGCGCCGGAGGCGAGGGGGCGCGCGGTGGCGTCGGCGGCGATCTACTGCTCCTCTCTGCTACCCTGATGTACGGCGAGCTTACCTTGGGGGAGGGAGGGAGAGATGGAGGACAAGTGGCGGCGCTAGGTGGGGGGACGCGGAACCATAGGCAATAGGGAACGCACGCCGAGGATATATGGGCCGCGGATGGGACGCACGCCGCCAATCTCTCTCGCTCTCTCTGCAGGTGCTGACGGAAAGTAGCATGGGGAAGACGTCGTCAGTAGGAAGGAGATGGAGCGCGCGTGGGTTGTCGCTGGGGATAACAGAGACGGAGAGACGGGCCTCGGGAGGGGGAAGGAGGCCCATGCTGGTGACAGGTAAGGGAGAAAAACCCCTGTGGTTTTCTATTTAGAACAACACCAGCAAATAAATAAGCTCACAGGGAAAAACTATGGCACCAAAAATTAAAATAAAAAATGCTCGTGGTCATAAGAAATTATGACCTATTTGAATAAAATGAAAAAGGAATTTTTGTAGCATCTAAATATTTACAAAACATAAATAATCACACTGTTTTGTCAATATTTGCACCGCTCAAACAAAGTATCAGAACACTAAAAACCTAGCATTACATCCACCACAAAACACTTAGAAATATTGACATTTTTGAATCAAGGATGGAGAAAGAGAAACTATTGCTTATGATAAATAGAGAAGGGGGGAGTTTTTGAACCCATTTGGAAACATAGCATAGGTTACACCCTACTCTCAAATGCACCACTCCACAACTCTCCACATATCATCACACATAATCACACATCATCACCCATGGAACCACAACAACAACAAACAATATAATGAAGGCATGGATGAATGGATGCATGAATGCAAAGGGAAACAAAACATGCACATGAAATACCACATGGAATATAACTCTCATTCCAATGACATGATGGACCCACATACAAGAAGGTTCCAAATGAGGCAAGCAACACTCTGGGCCATTACACCCCTGCCCCGACCACGCCCCACCTCTCCTTGCTCAGGCCGGCGACGCCCCCCCTGTCCTCTGTGCATTGTTTTTTGCATTTTTATAAAAAAATGTATTGTTTGTTCAATGTGTACATATGTTTAAGTTATGTTTTTTGCATTGTATATAAAAATGTATTGACCCCCCTTGGTCACGTTAGGATGATTTGTTTTTTGCATTTTTATAAAAATGTATATATGTATGTATGTTCTCTGTGCATATAAAAGTTAGATTTTTAGTACATTTTGGGTACATTTTAGGTTAGTTTTATCTATATATGTTCTATGATTTAGTACATTTTAGGTTAGTTTCATTTTTATAAAAAAATTATATATTTAGGAAAAGAAGGAAGAGATGGAAGAAGGAAGAAGGAAGAAGTTTTATATATGCAAAAGTTACATTTTTAGAAAAGTATTATATATCTAGCTAGGAAGATAAGGAAGAAGAAGAAAAAGAACGAGAGGAAAAAGGAAAATAAGAAGAGGAAGAAAGGAGAAGAAGAGGATATGAAGAAGAGGAGAAATGAATAAGAAGAGGAAAAAAGAAGAAAAAGAAGAGGAGAAGAAGAAAGGAATAGGGAAGAAGAAGAAAAAATAGAATATTTTCTAATTTTTCTTCTTCTTCTCTATTCCTTTCTTCTTCTTCTTTTTTTCTTCTTTTTTTTCTTCGATCACTTCTCTTCTATTCCTTTCTTCTTCTCCTCCTTTTATTTCTTCTTTTGTCTTCTTATTTTTTATCGGGTATGTCGTTGTCGATATACCCCCTCCCGATAGCTTCCACATGAGGGGGTCGATATACCCCCTCCCCGGTAACATTATTTTCCCATGTATGTATGTCGTCGTTGTTGATATAACCCCCTCCCGGATAACTTCAACATGAGGGGTGGTCGATATATATACCCCCTCTCGACCGTGAGAACTTATACCATGGGAGCACCCCCCCCCGGCCCTCTCGCTCGACCAAAACTCTCGAGGACACCCAAACCCTAGAAAAAACGATGTTTGTCTCCTACCCCCTCCCGCCGCGCCCCTATCCCGACAAACTCTCTTGAGGACACCCAAATTTACCAAGTTAAAAGAGCATTGTCATCGAGGCCACCCCAAACCCTTGAAGCATTGTCGAGGCCACCCCAAACCCTTGAAGCGTTGCCGAGGCCACCCCAAACCCTAGATAAGTAGCGCCGAGGCCACTAATATGATTCCTTATTGTGATTAGCTAGCTCGTTCTATGTTTGCCACTAATATATCCTTGTGTAATTTTTGAATAATAATTTCCATGTTGTAAATATTTGCAGAAACTATGGAGCACCCCCGAGACAAAGCAACATAAGAGATGTTGGGGGACATAATCGCAAAAGGAAGTGATGTCATCTTGTCGTCTCTCAATGACACTGATGGTCTAGAAGGACGGGGTGAAGAAGAAGGCTATGATTATGATGGCTCCAGTGACACATTAATGCCGGTACAAGAAGAAGGCTATGATTATGATGGCTCCGGTGACCGAACCGAGTCTGGCCAGGTATATATATTAGTTAAGCCTGTGCTGACTAGCTAATTGATGCATTCATTGTTTTCGTATGTATACATATTAATTAACTCTCGTCTTTCTTCTTTTTTGGCCCTCCTGATTGAGCACAACTTCTGTAAAGAGACGAGGCCCGAATAAGAAGTTACGCTCAGATGAAAGGTTTGATATCATAGCAATCGCGCGCGATGGCAAGCCGACCGAACCGTACCGGACAAAGAAAGAATTTGCTAATCAGTGCGGGGTTCTTGTTAGGGACAAGATCCCGATCAGTATCGAGCAATTGTTAAAGCCTAAGAAGGAAGACCCTGAGGTGTCTTATGTCTCCGATATGTAGAAAGAAGATCTTTGGACAACCCTTAAGGCAAATTTCACGCTACCGCCAGAGGAGGATCCGGAGAAGCTAGTTATAGAGCAATTGATCAAGTCTCATGCTCTTAAGAAGATGGCAGAACTATTCAGGAGGTGGAAGAATGAGTTGAAAACGTTTGTCGACAAAGAAATTACACCAGAATTCACCGGCTGGTTTGAGAAGATCAGAGATCACTGGCCCGCATTTGTGGCCCACAAGACATCGGAAAATAGTAAGAAGATGTCAACAACAAACAAGAAAAATTCTACGAAGAACAAGCATCGCCATCGCACGGGGTCAGGTGGCTACCTCAAAGCCCGACCTTTGTGGGACAAGGCTGAGAATGACCTGATTGCTAAAGGGGTCGAACCAGAGACATTGAACTGGCCAGACCGTTGCCGGACTTGGTTATTCGGGGTTGGCAGAACCTTGGACCCTGTACAAGGGAAGTGCGTTTGGACGGAAGAGCAACTGCGACTACCCGTCACGAGGCTTAAGGAGTATATCGAGAAAGCAAAGCAAGGGACCTTCGTTCCACACAGAGAGAAGGACGTGCTCACAATGGCCCTCGGGAATCCTGAGCACCTTGGACGGACACGAGGCATGCCAGGCTCCGTTCCATGGAAGGTTGGATTTCCGGATGCAGGGGGTTACAAATGCCAGGAGAGGAGGAAGAAAGTGGAGCATAGCCAACTGCACGCGCTGCACGAAAGGGTACAAGGGCTAGAGGAACGAGAAGCAGATCGCAGCAAACGACCTGCCGAAGCTTCCCTTGAAGCTACCCCGCCATCTCAGCGGAGAAGCGGCGTGGCTTCCACCGGGCAGACTCAGCAGCTGGAGTCTGTCTTCACGGCTCATGCTAGCTACCCCATGGATGCTATCACAGAGTCTCAACATTGCCACCTTATGGCGCGATGGATGACATTGAAAGTCAAGGCGGCTGTTGGAGCTGTTTTACCTACTGAACCTGGCACAACCTACCACGGCCAGTTGATTTCAGAAGGATATGCTAGGGTGATGGTGGATCAAATAACGGATGGATTTGAGGACCTTGAGCTTGACCACCCTACGGGTGAAGGGGAGATTTGGTTGGGTTCTTCTGTGAAGACTTCGTGCCTATGGCGGAAGGAGCTCATCAACCTTCCGAACTGGACACCTCCGCCTCCTCCGACGATGACGACGAGTCAGGGCACTCTGCCTCCTCCTCCACCACCTCCTTCGGCGAGTGATCAGGGAACTCAGTCTCCTTCTCCGGCATGTGGCGACAATCCTCCTCCTTCTCCTCCTGCGCCGGCACGCCCGAGCAGCTAGCCTCCTCCTTCTTCGCCTCTTCAACAAGGTCGGAGGAGACCAGCCTCCGCTCCGGCTGCTCCGGCGCATCATCCTTGTCCTCCGCATCGTAAGAAAGGAAAGACAGCCGCATCCACTCCGTCTGCTCCGGCGTCTAGCAGTACAGCCAGAGGCAGGCAATACAGCTACGGTCTTTCTCTGAAGACTCCAGAGAAGTTACCATACGAGAGGAGCCAGGAGGAAAACACGAAGATCATGCAAGACGAAGTGAACATGTTCTTTGAAGGGGTGAAAGCAAAGAAACATCCACCTCTAGAGGAGAAGATAGATCCAGTAAAAGCGAAGTGTACTCTGGCTGCCCAGAAGAAACCACCAAAGTCTCCGGCGAAAGGCAACTATGAGCGCATTATACAAAGTCATTTATCGAAGCGGAGCAGTCGGGAAGTACTGTCAGTGGTCAAAGGTTAGCTGAACGACGAGGTGGGAAAAAAGTTGCCCAGCTCGGCGAACAAGCGAACCAATCGTTCCCCCCGCTCAAGGTGTCTAGCGATATCGTTGCTAATCATCCGGGGATCTTGTTGCCCGGTACCAATCCTGCAGATTACCTGCCCGACGATGCACATTTTGATTTCTTGGAGGTGGACGAACACAGATACGTGTACGGGAAGCCTCTCGTCAAAGATGAAAGGTCTCTAACAACAATGATGCGAAGATTCCATGATTGGTACATGAAAACCTGCAAAGAGTCTGAGGGGAGTAATATTTTGACGCTGAGAGTTAGAGAGGAGCATGTCCTCGTTGGAATTGAATTGTTGAATGTTCCATTTGAGGAGTTCTTTCCGTTTTTCAAACTAAAGGCCCTCGGTAAATTCGTGATCACTTGCTACTGCCTTTAAGTAGTACTACTTCTGTCATTAAGTCTCTATATATAGGTCAGCTCTTTCATTGCATGTATTTTTAATTATTCTCACTATATTATATGCAGATTGAAGATAGTCGAATTGAAGAAAAGACAAATCAGTGATATTGGGTTCATTAACAAAAATCTCATAGATGGATTTATGGTTGAATTTCATGCCAAAGATACCGAGGCCAACCTGCTACAATCGTTTGTATTGAATCAAAGTAAAGATATAATACTCTTCCCTTACGAATTCCAGTGAGTGTTACTGTCTTGTGCATATTCGGTTTCCCTTATTACTCAAGGCTATAGTAATGTAATTGATGAGTTATGCATGCGTGCGCAACTTCCATTATATTCTTCTAGAGATTAAGCTTGAGCAGGGAATAGTAACCGTCTTAGTCTCGAGATGAAAAGATCCCAAGGAGTATGCGAACATGACTGAAATTCTACAGAAGTAAGTTAAATCGATCATTATCGCACCATATCGGCAACTTTGTTCATTTCCTGATATCAAGTAATTGTTTTCTTTGTCTGGCAGGGCTTGGAAAAAATTCACCTCAAAAACTCCGGGAGTGCCGAAGAAGCTGCAACTTAGACACCCGAAAGTAAGTACTATAGTAGCATCTTCCATGCATCTCCAGTGATTCAAGCGCTAGTTTCATCAATACCATTTAGCATGCTTGCTAACTATCAGTTTGATTGACCTCTATTTCTTGTAAAGTGGTTGTGGAAGGAACCAGGGAATGATTACTGTGGATACTACATTTGCGAGTCCATCTGCCACACTACCTGTGAGCGGGGCTACTCTGACAAACAATATGGAGTGCATAAATAATAATATTCACAATTCTATTTTATTACCATCATTTGTGTTCAGTTTAATTTATTCATATATATGTATTGACCCCTTCTTCAAATTAGATATTTCGGATGCGGGATGAACTCCTACCACCAGATCGATGCGAGGAATTCAAGAGGAATTGGCGACATTCTTTCTTGACCACGTGATCGCTAAAGACGGAGAATACCATGTGGACCCTAATCAGTTGGTTTTTAATATGGAGATTATATTGTAAGAGATAATTATATTGAATATATGTAGCCAGTAGCGTCGGACAGGTATACGAGAACTTGTTGTTCGACCAATCTCTCAGAGAAGGATAGGTGGTCGATATGACTTCTCTCTGTATGCATATGTTCATGACGATCTTCTGTTTCCATCATTTGCTAGCGTGTGTATTCCTCTCTATACATATAGTACGTAACGTCGTCCAAGCACGGAGATAAGAGAGGACACTTCTCTCTATTAATTAACTAGCTAACACAATATATGGAACACAATAGAGGGGAATGGGTTTCGAACCGATGACCTCAAACGGGCGGTCGGGAAGGGCTGAGTGGCTGACCAACTAGGTACGATCGGGCTTGTGATCAAGGGGGGCTCCTTCACTAATGACGTAGCTACTTGTGATCCTAGGGACCTGGGATGTTGTGCAGGGCTGCAAGCGAGGGCGTTGCGCGGGGTACTCATGGCGCGACGTCTCTGCTCACGAGCAGGCATGAGCATGCGGGGTCTCGAGCACTAGCAGCCATGCGGTCTCTGAACCTGCAACTATGCCATGGAAGCAACAACGAGGGCACTCGGGCAACGATGATGGCAGCACACGGAGAGGGAGAAAGAGATGACGACTCATAGAGGGAAGGTCGAGGGTGCTACACGGCACTCCGGGAGGGGGTGCTACCAACGATGATGCGGGCATGGCAGCGACCTCCTGCCCGAGCTGACGGAGATGATGGGGACGACGGGGACGAAGTAGATGAAGGAGATGACGCCCTCGGCTCGGACTCTCCGCGAAAACGGGGCAGCCGAGGAGCGACGGAGCTCCGTGAATAGATGGGGACAATGGGCGAGCTAGCACGACGACGAGCTCACAGTCGACCTGGCCATGGTGACGGTGGGACGATGGGGACCTGTCCCGACGGCACGAGAGAGGAAGGAGGGGAGGAAAATGGAGTGGGGCTAGGGTTAGGTATCCACGGAGGCTCTCAATAGCTCAAGCCGGCGAGGGAGGGACGTATGATTGACCAGAGAAAGATCAATGGCATCCCGTTGGTTCGTACACAGGATGACGAACGCAGGAGGGAGAAGCCCTCGCGAGATGGGCCTTGGGCCGAAACTAGAGAACTCATGGGCCTCTCTCTCTCAGCTGAAGAGAATACTTCTATTCTAAAATAAAAGACCCACTTACAAAATTACTTGAGAAAATTGGGGAGTCTTTGGGAAGAAAAAATAATATCTGAACTCCTAAAAATAAGCACTAATTTCTAAAATTGGTTGGGCATTTTTAGGAGAAAAAAATAAATTGGCAAAATAATTATTAAAGGGGCAGTTTTTCAAAAACCACATAAGAAGAAAAACACCACATAGGACCAAATATATATTGAAATTACCTACTGAATAATTGGGAACATTTTTAATAATTGAATTGAGCAAGTTAAAACAACACCTACCTGTTATTGGAATAGAGAGGGATTTTCACAAGTTCTCCAAAAGGGGGGGTTGCATAATCTAAAGACGATTTGAAAGGAACCACTTACACCACTTGCAAGAAAACTTCACACACAAACTCTCACATAGCACTTCAACAAGCATGATGCAACAATATGAAATGATGATTATGATGCCATGATGCAAAATGTCATGAAGCAAAATCTTATTACTCAACGCACATAATGGTATCCATTGAAGGTTCATACATGGCGTAAATTACAAATAAGGGAAGGGGTGCACTTAGGCTGTTACATCAAGTGAACACATGTAAAGGAGATGATTCAACTTTAAGCATGCAAAGTTGATGTCGCACACGTCACTTGCCAAACGGACTCTTATCATGGTCATGTTCGTAGGATGCTCCGCATCACTAGGGGTTTTCCACGCGAGGTGGCATTAAGGGACCCAAAAAGTCATCATCATGTCCCCCGCGGCGTTTCCACAGTTGGGCATGGTGGCTTAATGGCTCAAACTAGGGGACTTCATGTGCGAGGGCGCGGGGGCTGGTGTGGTTCTCACTATGCCCACAAGTGAAAAGCTTTACTATGTAGTGCAACTCTGTTTCAGGTGCACTAACAAGGTCTCCAACAACATCGCCGAGTACGAGGGACTCATCGCTGGGCTCAAGGCCACCATATCACATGGAGTCACACACATCATCATCAAGGAGGACTCGCAAATCCTAATTAACTTCTCCAAGAAAAATCACAAGCCAAAGAATGGGACATGGCAGCCTACTCTTACCCACTCTCGTGGAAGCGCCTGATACGTCCATTTTGCATCATGATTTTTTATTGATATTTATGTTATTCATGTCAATTATTCCCCACTATCATACTATTCTTATGGTCTTTCTGTGTGAACATGTAAGTTACATCACGAAGAGGGAAATATGTGGAAACTGGAATTCTCGATCTGAAAACCGGGAAAAAGGCAGAAAATCACCACACTCCAAATGAGCTCAAACTTCAAGGAGATTTTTCATGAAATATTTAAGATTTTCTAGACCAAAGTTATACCAGAGGGGGCCACCTGCTGGCGACAAGCCAACAGGGCGCCCCCAGACCATGCCCTGATGGCTTGTGTGGTCCTTGCACGTCTCCCAACCCCTCTCTTCTCCTATAAGGTGTGTTTTACCCTAGAGGCACAAACCTGGGAAGAGACCCTTTTGCCCTCCGATAGTCAGGTTCTGATGAAGGAATTCATCTCTTGGAGGAGGAGATCGCAGCCATCGTCATCACCAACGCTTTCTCCTTCGGGGGAGGACCAATATTCATCAACATCTTCACCAGCACCATCTCATCTCCAACACTAGTTCATCTCTTGTATTCAATCTTTGTCCCAAAACCCAGACTGGTACCTGCGGGTTACTAGTTGTGTTGATTACACCTAGTACCCGAGGAAGGCCAAGTGGTGCCCATGCTAAGGCCAATCGAAAGAGTGGTGTTCATCCCCCACTTCATACGAGGACTAGCCTTCCCACACCATCCCTTCGTTAGGGGCATCATATTCTACTATGGGTTAGATTTTCATGATCTTCCCCGAACTCATTCATTCACATCTCTTCATTCATCACCTTTTGTAAGGCCTTCCCGTGGGTCCACCCACACTTCGGCTTATGACTCATGACTTTCCACGTCAAGCCAAAGTCAGTCAGCGGACAACACGTGAAATGTGGCGGAGCTGTGATCAGCAAACTGCCTCGGGTTTAGTGGCTGGATGGCAGTTTTATTGACACCATCAAGGCCTAGCAAAAGGAATGGTTTTATATCACTGAGCCTTGGGAAGCGAGCTGGTCACCGCCTGTCGATATTAGATCCGGACGCCCCGAGAGGCTAACCTCGTGGGTGAGAAGGGGTGTCGACTGGGATTCATCCTCGGAGGTGAAATCACTGTAGAAGCGCATCAAGTAGGTGGTGGAGGCAAATGTCGAGATGACCGACGTGGTTCATTTCATGCTCCGTCGCCGTATCCTTCCCTGCCAGCGTTGGGACACTCCGATGTGGTCCTACAAGCTCGGGGGCCGAGGCAGCGTGACCCAATTATACAACACTACCCTTGAGAAGTTGGGGAAAATTATTATTATGTTTCAGAAATATTTGAGAAAATTTAGGGAAACAGAGTGGACATGTATTTTCCATATATAAGAGCTCCAACACATGGTCAGAAGTATTTGAAAATTTTCTATAACAAATATTCTCAAATAAATCCAAGAAAATTCAATCATGTCACATATGCCATATGTGATCATCTTGCCAACTTTTGCACAAACCCAAATTATTTTGATTCATAATAATATCTCAAAACCCTCTTTGTCCAGATCCAAATTTGGACAACTTTGCATTATCAAGTATATCCATTTGATCTCAAACTTTGTGGGCTTTCTCTAATAGCCTAATAATGCCACCACGCCATGTGGTGCACCAAGGAGAACCATTTATACTAGGTAGATCAATGCAAATCTCTTTCCGTCCATTTCTAGGGTTTATAAAGTTTGCATCAACAACTTTCTTCAAATGAGACCAAAATTGGTAATGAACCTCATTTCTATCTATCATTAACTCCTGTTAAGTTTCATTGCAAGGAGAACCATTTAGCTAGCTGAAACTTCGATCAAACACCTCTTGCTAATTTACCAAACTTGTTGTTTTGGCCCCTTCCACTATTCTCCCTACTCTCAAATTTTTTCCACACTCTCTAATGGCCTCTCTACATCCATTGGCCAAGGTTCAATCATTGAAGGGGGTAAAATCCCAATTTTTTCTCTCTAAAAAGCCATGACAACACCTCTCTCCTCCCAATTTTCACTTTCTACCTCTTCCTCTAGCACCTACTCACCTCAGAGCATCTCCAGAAGGCTCGAGGAACTTGTGGACATACCACATCACGCGAGGTGTGGTCCGGCACTCTAGTCTCTCTCTGCCCAAGGCGTACATAGTCTTGGCCCTCCCCCGCATGCTTGTCGATGTTCCTCGGCATCAGCAACACGCTGGGTGGCACCCCCTCTTTCTTCTCCCTCCCTCTTCCCCTCCTTGCACGTGCACCGCCCGCCTGACTACACAATTGAGCGCGCTCGCACGTGCGATGCATCTGTGGTCCCATGTGCCCTCTCTTTATTCCCCTGGTCCGGGACTAAGTCCAAGAGAGCAACAAACATGCCCCGGAGCTCCCCGAGGCCTCTGGTGATGGATCTGCTATGTACGTTGGCTCCGTCATCGTGCACCATCATCCATATATAAGGAGGGCACTCCAGACCTCTCTCCTCCCTCTAGACACTCCCAACCTCACTCAATCGAAGGCACGCAACACCCGTCCCTCCTCCATCGCTCTTTGTGGTCGACTCCGAGACGGAGAGCCTTCGCTGCGGAACGATGCCTTCCGCATGAAATAGAGACCTCTGACCTCCCTTACTTCTCCGTCTACTCTCTCTCCACACCACGTACATAACCCCGCCCTTCGTTTAGTGAATTGTAGTCAGAATGGAACGAACCAACTTCATCTTCCCCGACCGTCATTCGGTTTCCGCCTTGCTGTGGACTCCATCATCGTGGGCGATGATACCCACCTCCCCCGAAAGCGCGTGAACCCACTGATCACGCTCGTGCCCTTGGTGCCCAAAACATCCACTGATGAGCACCTCCTTTCCCCTGTCCATAGATAGAAGACGACCGCAGGGGTGGGTCCCGCTTGTCATTCTCTCTTTGATCCTCTCGCCTTGCGAGGACGTGTCCATGGACAGTTTTAAATAGAAGCCTCCCACAAGTACTACCATGCCCTAGGCCGGTTCTTTTCTGGGTCGGCTCAGCTGCGGCGGTTTTGGCTCTTCTGAACAGTGCAATTTTTCTTTTTTTCTTTTTATCAAAAACTCTAGATATCACAAATAAATAAATAATTGCCCAAATGCATTGATTCAAATCCCTATGATCTTCGAAAATTTCTACCTTATGCTTGGTGCAACTTTAATAATTTTCCATCCCAAGTTTCTGCACTGTTCAAATTTAAATTCAAATTTGAAGTATTAAAACCGTCCTTTCAAAATTCCTAGAGCATTCGTTAGAACTCCAAATGGAGGGATTTCAATTTTTAGGTGCTCTAAATACCATGCCTTATTTATCTAGCCATGGTTAACATTTTCCCATGTTATGTTTTTGTCGGACCAAATAAAAGGCCTCATTTTACATTTATTTCACCATTTAAATTCATAGGAATTTCATACCAACTCCAAATCTAGTGAAACCACTTTCTAAATTCTTCTAAAATCATGTACTATTTAATAGGCACATCAACTCCCTTTTATGAAAAATATCCCTCCATTTTGACCTTCCATACATCTTCGTTAATCCATATCCACTCGAACCTCTTTGGTTATTTTTCTTATAGCCATAGGTGTCCAATAAAAATGATCTCCCTATTTTATAACACTTTTATTTGCTGCCTTCTTGTTTTGCTCATTTTGGTTGTTCCGGCTTAGTTAAAGAAATATACGGAGTGCTCAGCGTTGGACTAGAAGCTTGTGAAGACCTCGAAGACTTTGTAGAAGCCAGGTAAGCACCCCTTTGACCATGTTGATGAAATTATTTCTTGCATGGCATTATTGCACTTTGATTGTTGCATGAAAGAGCATGTCGAAGGTGTGGTGAACACCTTGATCGGTTGGTCTCCGATGCATTTTCGTTGATAGTTTCATTTTGTGTGCCTTCATATGAGGTTTATGCAGCTAGGAAGTAGTTAGGGTGCTAAGTAGTTTCTATGAAAGCGGGATGGGAATGTGCATCGCGACCGAAATCAAATGTTTACCAAAGACTTTTCGAAAACCTCGTCGGGTGCAACTAATGCCCGAGGGAGATGGTAATGAGCTAGGTAACCGCTTGAGAAAAAAGTCATGTACCGACAAAAGTGGGTTAGATTTAAGATTCGCTGATCACCCCAACCTTACATGTACGACCATGCTACCCTTATATGGGAAGGGGCTTTGTTGATTACTTTGGTCGATGCTAGCGGAGATCCTCCATTACTAGTGGTGGTAGTGACATGGTCATTCTCGATACGAGGTCGTGCGTGTAAGGGCGACCATGGGCTGTTTTAGAGGCTCTGGACACACTGTTGTTCCTCTCATGGATGGTACTCGTGGTGTACATCATGCGGGGTGGTACCAATGAGTGGACTCTTTGTCTAGTGTCGTCAAGGGAAAGGCGTTATTCCGGTGCTTACCTCGGGTACCGAAGGTACCTTGACTCTTGCATTACACAGAAATTCATCGAGTCTCGTGGTAAATTCTGCAACCTTTGTAGAGTGTAAAACTATTTGAATGGCCATGTCCACGATCGAGGATAGTTAGGTGGTCCTACTTAAACTACGTCCACATATTTTCTCGGAACTTGGTGTGTGTGACAAAAGTGATAATTGAGTTGGGTCACATGACTTGACATGATGATTGAACATGAGATGTTCAACCTCTATTTATATTGATATATGTAACTTGTTCATATGGATATATGCGACATGTTGATGCAGGCTTTTACAAGTTGATAGAACATGTCATTGCAATCAAAATCAGCTTTCCACAATTTACCTACTATGTTCTATATCATGCATCCTTATACCTTGTTCCAAACATGGGTTGCTTGCGAGTACATTCAAAGTACTCATTCCCTTGCCACTGGTTATTTTATTGGCCAGACAGGAAATGAAAGGATATTATGAAGATTACCTTGGTGACCTACCTGTGAGCTAGGACGCTCCAAGTCAGAATGCGTGTAGGCCTAAGCCAGATGGCATGGCTCCACGCTATCGTTTAAGATTTCCGCTGCGAGTGGATGAAGACTTGGCCATAAAGGTCATATTTGTTGTTGAACGTTAAATAAAGGATGTAAGGCTCTTGTTAATCAGTTTCTGTGTATCCACTCAGCATTGATCTGTGGGATCACTTTATACATGCAATCTGTGATGTCGACTTATGAGTCGGGGTCCCACATCAATGCATAAATGGATATCATCAAATGAGCATTTCAGTCCATGTCCATGGATATCCTTGTTATTGTTCCTTGTGTGGGAGTAACCCATGTAGGTGCGAAGAGTATTGAAACTACAACGATTTCTCCCAATTCTAAATGATCTTCCTCAACAATGAGCATCCACCACTACACCATCAACATGAAGTCTTCAATAAAAAAAATCCAAGGTTAGTTCATCCCTCTTAGTGGGAGATACTAGAGTGGTTTGCATGTTTGACATATTTAATTTGACATTTCATTGTGTGATCATGTTTGATGCATATTTTTCTTCATTCAAGGACTTCAAATTGTAGTTACTTGGGTTTTGTTTTCTGGCCAGGTTAATGCACAGAATGCCTAGCCCCCTACAGCTATCTATTCTATCTTGTCTCAAATTCTATTCAAGGTTTATCACAAATATTAAACAAGCACATTTTCAGACCTTTCGGGTGAGGAGCACTCGGAGCCACCGATTCGATATGGCTAATGTCCAAAACCGCCAATTGTTTTTGGGTGTGATCAACCCCCACAGATTCGGACCCACCGAAAGCATTTATCAGAGCCATCAATTCGATATGGCTCATATCCAAAACCTCTCAAGTCTTTTTCTTGGTGTGACCAACCCCCACATTGTTGGACCCACCGAAAGCATTTAGGTTGATCATGTTTTCCCATCTCGGTGTCACCGATTAGAAAATCTTGGTGTTATCGAGTTTGTCTATCAATTGATAGTCAAGAACTTCCAGGGCATTGACATTTTCTTCTAGGTGTCACCGACAACACGTGGTTATACATATATAACCATGTTGTGAGGACTTTGAAAAGTTCTCCAGAACAGTAGCTCCCGCACCCCATTGCTGCAGCACACAAGGTCAATGGACATTCCACTTGATCTCCCATAGGCTCTCGCCGCCGGAATCCACCGTCGTCAACTAAAACCTCCTCCGCTAGTGCCATTGTAGATAATCTCCGCCGGGTTAGGATAAAACTTCGATCCCCTTTGCATTATTCTTGCAAATTTTAAGCAAAAGGTCCTGCAATACTACTTGCCACCGTATGTGTGGCACCCTGTTTTCACTACCACTTCCTGTTTGTTAAAACTTTTTCAAAACTAATGTTGTGAGTGCCATGGTTGTCATTATATGCTTGTGTGTTTGATCATGTGATGATAAAATCCCATTTCACAATATTGAATTGTTTCCAAGAACCTTTTACTGTTTCTCATTATGGTAAAACCCTAATTTGAGTTGCACTACATGCCCTTGATGACAAGGAGTGTTCCTACCCAAAGTTGGTGATATAATTTTTTACTTTATTTTAGTGGTCCAAAACCATAAAATAATTATTTTGTGAATTATTTTCCTAATTTATTTGCATGTCCATTTCTGAGGCCAGAAATGGTATTCCTTCATGGAAAAATACTTTTCTGCCTTAGAAAAATGTGATTAAATTTGGAGATGATCTGATGAGGACATCAATACCATTGCTACACCCACAGCACCAGCTGCTATACATACTGGACCAGTTACTAGAGCTTGTGCACGCCAATTGAATTACCAGGTACTTTCGTTTATTGGGAATACTTCTAATGTTCATGAACATATGATGCTGCCTAAGTTAGATACTTTTGTTGTTCTCATGAATGAAGGACCTAGCATGGACAAGAAGGATATCCGTTGGAGCGGGATGAAGCATGGCAAACAAGGGGCACGCGCGGGAGAGAACAATGGAGCTTCCCTTGGTGATTTCCGCACTTTAAAGCCACCATAAGGAGAGCATGAAGACTTTGGACGAAATATTCAAGACCCCACTTTATTAATTTCGTCCATAGGCTATTATAGGTGTTGCGCCACCTTATTTTTGGGCCAGGCCCATGTAATTTCGAAATACCATAATATAGGCTATTTTTAGAGTCCGTATGTGTGGGGAAACCGAGACTAGGGCTGTTTTCGGAACCCTTCCCCAAGGGTTACGAAATTGCCTCTCTTTTCCCTCATATATACAGCCCTTAGGGCACCGTTTAGACTTGGGTTTTGTTTAGATTACAAGTTCGCCATAGCTGCAACTTCGCGTTCTTCGTTTGTGTTCTACGACCAGACAAAGACGTCACAGAACCCCACCTTCATCAATAAAGCTTTCCTCTTATATTCGCAATATCCTGATTGCAATCTCGGTTTCTTGCTTGTTCTTCGTTTGCGTGCAGGAAACAGACCCTCGTGGTCAGGTTGATCGTGCTCCGGCGTGATCAATAACCTCTCGGAGTTGGTTTAGCGATTGCTAAGGCGCGACGTCCTCACACGTTCGTAGTCGGATCGTCAAAGTCTACTCCATCTAAACGATATCCACGATCTCATCAAAAGACAGGGACAACTTAGACTCTATCAAGTGGTATCAGATTTTCAGGTTGCTCGGTGAGATTCTACCAGTTTTTCATCTTTAGATCGGATCTGTTCTTCATACCTATCGTCCACGAAACAGCCAAAAAAAAATATTAGGCTTAGATCATCCTATCCGAACCAATCTGAGCCTTTGCATAATCTTTTCAGTAGTTTGCTTAGTTGAATTTGCGGTTCCATCGTCGTGTCGAGTTGCTGGTCTTAGTGTCTAGTTCTTTAGAGTTTCGAGTTCTGTTCATAGTTGTCACGCCGTCACCGCATCGTATTTCATCATATACCACCACCACGCCACCATTATCCTTGCTGCCATATACCACCACCATATATCCATCACCATCCTAGTCTGTTTCGGTTTAGGTTAATTTCGAGATCTATTTGATTTCGATTTCGCGTTTCCTTACCTGAGTCTGGCACGCTTTCCAGAGCACTTTTTAGGCCAAAATTTCGAGGGGTGAAATTTTTTTTTCCCTATCGTTTTGTTAGGTTTTTTAAAGAGTTTTGAGACCCTCGCCATCATAGTGATTTTTTCGCATTTTTTTGGCCGCCGCAGCCCCGCACCGCTACAAAAAAAAAAAAAAAAGTGTCCACAAAAAATTTCGTCCCTATCCTGTTTTTAGTCCTTGGGAAGAGTTTTGAGCCACTCGCCATTATAGTGATTTCCTGAAAAAAAAAAAAAAAAAAAGAAGAAGAAAAAAAAAAATAAAAGAGGAAAAATCAGAGTGGCTCTTCCCTTGATTAGTACGTGTCGTCGTGACTTCGTTGGTGTTCTAGGCTCGCGTCTCTAGTACGATCTAGCCTAGGACCAGCACGGTACCGTCGTTGAGCGTCTTTTCAATTTTGCATCTCTGAACTGATTATAGCTGACCCTTCTTGCTACCATATTATAAGCCTTCCCAGCTCCACATACATCTACATCGTGTGTTTGACACCACCTGGCAATCGCTATATCCAACCTTCGAGAGTTTTGACTACACCGGTTGCCGATCGCCACCTGCTGCTGGGTAAGAATTTGTAAGAAATTGAGATTTGCTTGACAGATTTGTGACACACCACCACCACTTCCTAGTAGTCTGTAGGGTCATATTTTGCTGTGTTCCTATTGCTGCTAACCATGCCAGGATCACACGACGAGGAGATCGACTGGGAGAACCTGACCAACCAGGAGCTTTATGATAAATTTCAGCAAATGATGTCTCAGCAGGTACAGGGTTTCCTAACAACCTTTGGAGAGGCCATGGAAAAGCTGGACGGTATGGAGCAGAAATTCGACACCAAGATGAATGCCAAGTTCAATGAGGTGCTTGCCAGATTACCACCACCAGCTATAGCTTCTGTTCCCCTTCAACCACAACAACGGCGACGACCGGGACGCGTGCCTATCGGCCAAGTGCAGCCTTTTATTGGTCTTGATCCTACAACTGCTGCTGCTGGTGCTGGTGCTGCTGCTGCTGCTGCTGCTGAGGTTTCTACGGCTGAGCAGCATGATGATTATGATGATGATTACGATGGTGATTACGATGCTGAGGGAGAGCATGCTCCAGTTCCGCACGGGGAACAACAACCACCACCACGACAAGCCGCCGGTCGTCCACATGGATACAACCGCAACGGTAGGGATGCACCACACCCTCAGGTACGGGATCACGACCATCTCCCTAAAGTTAAATTGAATATTCCTAGTTTTGATGGTCGTTATGTTCCTGATCTATATCTTACTTGGGAGTTAGAAACAGAACAACGTTTTACATGCTTGCAATTTCCTGAAGATAGACGTGTGGCTGCTGCTGTTTGTTCTTTCACTAGTTTTGCTTGTGTTTGGTGGTCTGAATATTGTCGAATACATCATGCTAATATTCCAGCTACTTGGGCTGCTTTGAAAACTGCTATGCGTACTCGTTGGGTTCCACCATATTATCAACGAGACTTACTTCAAAACTTGCAGCGTTTAAGACAAGGAAAAAAGTCTGTAGAAGAATATTATCAGGAATTACAAACTGGCATGATTAGATGTGGTATTGTTGAGGACAATGAAGCTATGCTTGCACGTTTTATGGGTGGACTAAATAGAGATATTCAGACTATTCTAGAATATAAGGATTATAACACTATCACTCGTTTATTCCATCTTGCTTGCAAAGCTGAACGTGAAGTGCAGGATCGACAGGCATTGGCAAGAACTAACTTTTCTGCAGGTCGCACTTCCTCATGGACGCCACGAACCACGTCTACTTCAACACGTCCTCCTGCATCCGCACCACCTGTTTCAGCCGCCAATTCCACCAGAGATACCAGGAAACAGGCCCCTGCACCATCGTTCGCCAAGAGTACACCTTCTGGGCCCGCACAGAGTTCTTCTTCATCCACTGCATCTACAGGGCAAACACATGAGGTTATCTGTCGTCGTTGCAAGGGTGGAGGTCATTATGCGAGAGAGTGTCCATCCAAGCGTGTGATGATTATTACTGAGGATGGTGGATATGACTCCGCTAGTGATTATGACGAGGAGACTCTGGCTCTTATTGCAAGTGAAGAACGGGGTGTAGATGATACTGAACAAGAGACACAATACATGGCTGCTGACTACGCTGACAGGTATGAAAGCTTAGTTGCTCAACGTGTTTTAAGTGTGCAGGTAACACAGGTTGAACAAAATCAGAGGCACAACTTGTTCCATACTAAGGGAGTGGTAAAGGAACGTTCTGTTCGCGTAATCATCGATGGAGGGAGTTGCAACAACTTAGCTAGCATGGAGATGGTGGAGAAGCTATCTCTCACCACCAGACCACATCCTCATCCTTATTATATCCAGTGGTTCAACAACAGTGGCAAGGTTAAGGTAACACGTACTGTTCGTGTGCATTTTAGCATTGCTACATATTCTGATTTTGTTGATTGTGATGTAGTACCCATGCAAGCATGCTCCGTTTTACTTGGTAGACCATGGCAATTTGATAAAAATTCTGTACACCATGGTAGAACAAATCAGTATACTCTTGTTCATAAGGATCAAAATATAACTTTGCTTCCTATGTCTCCTGAACATATTATGAAAGATGACATTGCTAGAGCTAGTAAAGCAAAACAAGACCTACATAAGAGTGAAAATCAGATTGTAGCAAAAGAATTTGAGCAACACAATAAGCCTAATAAATCATCATCTAGTGTTGCCTCTGAAATAAAACTGAAAAGTGGTTGTTTACTTGCCACTAAATCCGATATTACTGATTTGGATATCACTACATCTGTTTGTTATGCTTTCGTCTGCAAAGAGGTATTATTTTCCTTTGAGGACATGCCATCCTCTTTGCCTCCTGCTGTCATTAACATTTTGCAGGAGTTCGCTGACGTCTTTCCACAAGACGTGCCACCGGGATTACCACCTATTAGAGGGATTGAGCATCAGATTGATTTAATTCCCGGTGCATCGCTACCAAACCGTGCACCATACCGTACCAATCCAGAGGAGACGAAGGAGATTATGCGTCAAGTACAAGAGCTACTCGACAAAGGTTATATACGTGAATCTCTTAGTCCTTGTGCTGTGCCTATTATTCTAGTGCCGAAAAAGGATGGTACATCGCGTATGTGTGTTGATTGTAGAGGCATTAATAATATTACTATTCGTTATCGTCATCCTATTCCTAGGCTAGATGATATGCTTGATGAATTAAGTGGCTCTATACTTTTCTCTAAAGTTGATTTGCGTAGTGGATACCATCAAATTCGCATGAAATTGGGAGATGAATGGAAAACGGCATTTAAAACTAAGTTTGGATTATATGAGTGGTTAGTTATGCCTTTTGGTTTGACTAATGCACCTAGCACTTTCATGAGATTAATGAATGAGGTTTTACGTGCTTTCATTGGACGCTTTGTGGTAGTCTACTTTGATGATATATTAATTTATAGTAGATCTTTGGAGGACCACTTGGATCATTTGCGTGCTGTTTTTACTGCTCTCCGTGATGCACGTTTGTTTGGTAACCTTGGGAAGTGCACCTTTTGCACGGACCGAGTATCTTTTCTTGGCTATGTTGTTACTCCACAGGGAATTGAAGTTGATAAAGCTAAGGTTGAAGCTATTGAGAGTTGGCCGCAACCCAAAACGGTCACACAAGTGCGGAGTTTCCTTGGACTCGCTGGGTTTTATAGGCGTTTTGTGAGAGATTTTAGCACCATTGCTGCACCTCTCAATGAGCTTACAAAGAAAGATGTGCCTTATTCTTGGGGTACTGCACAGGAAGAAGCCTTCACAGTTTTGAAAGATAAGTTAACTCATGCTCCCTTACTCCAACTTCCTGATTTTAATAAGACTTTCGAGCTTGAATGTGATGCTAGTGGAATTGGATTAGGAGGTGTGTTATTACAAGATGGTAAACCTGTTGCATACTTTTCTGAAAAACTAAGTGGGCCTAGTCTGAATTATTCTACTTATGATAAGGAATTATATGCTCTTGTTCGGACTTTGGAAACATGGCAACATTATTTATGGCCCAAAGAATTTGTCATACATTCTGATCATGAATCTTTGAAACATATTAAAAGTCAAGCAAAACTGAACCGTAGACATGCTAAATGGGTTGAATTCATTGAGACTTTCCCGTACGTCATTAAACACAAGAAGGGTAAAGATAATGTTATTGCTGATGCTTTGTCTCGTCGTTATACTATGCTTTCACAACTTGACTTTAAAATATTTGGTTTGGAAACCATCAAAGATCAATATGTGCATGATGCTGATTTCAAAGATGTGTTGGAGAATTGTAGAGAAGGGAGAACATGGAACAAGTTCATCATTAATAATGGCTTTGTGTTTCGTGCTAACAAGCTATGCATTCCAGCTAGCTCTATTCGTCTTTTGTTGTTACAGGAGGCGCATGGAGGAGGATTGATGGGACACTTTGGCGTAAAGAAGACGGAGGACGTACTTGCTACACATTTCTTTTGGCCAAGGATGCGACGGGATGTTGAGCGTTTTGTTGCTCGCTGCACGACATGTCAAAAAGCTAAGTCACGACTGAATCCTCATGGTTTATATATGCCTTTGCCTGTACCTAGTGTTCCTTGGGAGGATATATCTATGGACTTTGTTTTAGGTTTACCTCGAACAAAGAAGGGGAGGGATAGCATATTTGTTGTCATGGATAGATTTTCAAAAATGGCACACTTTATACCATGTCATAAAAGTGATGATGCCGCTAATGTGGCTGATTTGTTCTTTCGTGAAATTATTCGCTTACATGGTGTGCCAAATACGATTGTTTCAGATCGTGATGCTAAATTTCTTAGCCACTTTTGGCGATGTTTATGGGCTAAGTTGGGGACAAAATTGCTTTTTAGTACTACATGTCACCCCCAAACTGATGGACAAACTGAAGTAGTCAATAGATCTTTGTCTACTATGCTTAGGGCTGTTTTGAAGAACAATCTAAAACTGTGGGAAGAATGCTTGCCTCATATTGAATTTGCTTATAATCGTTCGCTGCATTCTACTACAAAGATGTGCCCTTTTGAAATTGTGTATGGTTTCCTACCTCGTGCACCTATTGATTTGTTACCTATTCCATCTTCGGAGAAGGTTAATTTTGATGCTAAAGAACATGCTGAATTGATATTGAAGATGCATGAGTTAACTAAGGAAAACATTGAGCGCATGAATGCTAGATATAAACTTGCTGGAGATAAGGGTAGAAAACATGTTGTCTTTGCACCTGGAGATCTTGTTTGGTTGCATTTGCGTAAGGATAGGTTTCCGGATTTGCGTAAGTCAAAGCTAATGCCGCGTGCTGGTGGTCCTTTCAAAGTGTTAGAAAAAATAAATGATAACGCATATCGACTTGAGCTGCCTGCAGATTTTGGGGTTAGTCCCACTTTTAACATTGCAGATTTGAAGCCATATTTGGGTGAGGAAGATGAGCTTCCGTCGAGGACGACTTCAGTTCAAGAAGGGGAGGATGATGAGGACATCAATACCATTGCTACACCCACAGCACCAGCTGCTATACATACTGGACCAGTTACTAGAGCTTGTGCACGCCAATTGAATTACCAGGTACTTTCGTTTATTGGGAATACTTCTAATGTTCATGAACATATGATGCTGCCTAAGTTAGATACTTTTGTTGTTCTCATGAATGAAGGACCTAGCATGGACAAGAAGGATATCCGTTGGAGCGGGATGAAGCATGGCAAACAAGGGGCACGCGCGGGAGAGAACAATGGAGCTTCCCTTGGTGATTTCCGCACTTTAAAGCCACCATAAGGAGAGCATGAAGACTTTGGACGAAATATTCAAGACCCCACTTTATTAATTTCGTCCATAGGCTATTATAGGTGTTGCGCCACCTTATTTTTGGGCCAGGCCCATGTAATTTCGAAATACCATAATATAGGCTATTTTTAGAGTCCGTGTGTGTGGGGAAACCGAGACTAGGGCTGTTTTCGGAACCCTTCCCCAGGGGTTACGAAATTGCCTCTCTTTTCCCTCATATATACAGCCCTTAGGGCACCGTTTAGACTTGGGTTTTGTTTAGATTACAAGTTCGCCATAGCTGCAACTTCGCGTTCTTCGTTTGTGTTCTACGACCAGACAAAGACGTCACAGAACCCCACCTTCATCAATAAAGCTTTCCTCTTATATTCGCAATATCCTGATTGCAATCTCGGTTTCTTGCTTGTTCTTCGTTTGCGTGCAGGAAACAGACCCTCGTGGTCAGGTTGATCGTGCTCCGGCGTGATCAATAACCTCTCGGAGTTGGTTTAGCGATTGCTAAGGCGCGACGTCCTCACACGTTCGTAGTCGGATCGTCAAAGTCTACTCCATCTAAACGATATCCACGATCTCATCGAAAGACAGGGACAACTTAGACTCTATCATGATCAGAAGGACATATATTTTCCATACATAAGATTTTAAACCCCTATTTATATTATAATTATTTGAATAAAACCCTGAAAACCATTTTTGTCTCTTTTGACCTTTTGAAATATTTCCAAAGGAAATATTCTCAATGAAATCCTAGAAAATTCTAGTGGTATCCCTAAGCCATATTTGGTGTCCACATAAAGTTTCACTTCGATCCAAGGTGATTAAGAACCCCAAATAAATGTAAAACCCCTTTCGTCCAAATTGAAGTTAGAGCAACTCTACATAGTAAAGTTTGTTCGATGATGTTGAAACTTTGCAGGAGTGCCTAATACCTCAAATTAGGTTTCCACACAAAAACTAGGATTTGTGGGACTAAATTTACCCACACTCTCTTTCGAAGAGACATATCAGGTCAAATGGTATAGTTTTCAAGTTTACAAAGCTAAACATGTCCAATGGAGCTCAAACTTGGTGAAACCCCATGTTTTAGCACGAAACCCAAACCTGCTAAGTTGCAGCACTAGTGGTGGGGTGCAACCACCCCAAACCACTGTCGAGCACCTTCTGACAGATGGGTAAAAGCCCCTGCAAACCGTAGCTAAACCCAACCCCTTTGCTCCAAACTCTCAGTTTAGGTGGCCAATATAAAGGCTCAGCCCCAGTCAACTGGCCCCTCTCTGGTTCAAAGTAGAAATGCCAAAAACCCCAATCTAAGCTTTAGCTCAAAGGTGACAGCACCTGTTTCTCTTGTCTCCCTTGACCAGCCGAAGCTCCCACTGGACTTCAACGGCTAGCCTCGTCCCAGCCAGTGCCCAGGACATGCTAGACACGTCAAAAGCACCTCAGAGCGCACCAGCATGTCGTGGCATGCCAAAACTACGCTCTGGGTGCGTTACAGGAAACCACAGAGGTGGGGGCGACGCTCTTGGCCAGTTCCAGCCTCCCCCGAGATGTCCAACCTCTTCCCCGACAACCCCTCTGAATCGAGCGAACATCAGGGCCCTCCTCTCCCGCGCTAGAACTTGTGCGATGCGTGCCCGCGTGCACCAGTACCGGCCAAAATTGCGCGGCCACTGATGCTCAACTCCCCTCTCTGTCCTCTATTGCAGATGGTTCTGGCAGTCCAAAACCATGTCCTGAGACCGTGGTTTCGACCCCAGCTCCTCTTTGTGCCCCCATGCACGCCACGGTCAGTCACCGGTGCTCCCAAATCGTCTCACCGTCGCGGGCCTATTTATAGCCCTCCCCCTCTCTCCAACACCCCTCAGACAGCTTCGCCACAACCACTAGCACCTCCCTAGCCACCCCAGCAAACCAGCAGAGCCCCGGTGCTCCATATCGACCGAGGCCCCTCCGCCTCGGAGCTCCGGTCGATCTCTGGCTATACGACGGCTCTTGCGTTCTTCGACCCACCAAACCACTCCCTTTGACCTCATGAAGCTTCCCCCCAACTTTCCCAAGCATTTCCGTGCCCCTAGCTACCCTCTCGACCACCTCCCGAAACCCCTCTGCCACGGCCTCCTCGTCGCTGATGAACCCGTGCCTCTCCGTTATTGTTCCGACGACCAGCAGGTAGGCGGTGACAAGCCGAACCCATTTCTATCTTCGTTGAGACCCGAGGACGTCGGCAGCCTCGCCGACGTGGTCCTCCTCCTCTCTGGCCAGAGGTACAAGACAACCCCGATAGGTGTGCCCCACCTGTCGGTGGCCCAACCCCCTCTCCCTCGCTGCCTGCAGTCACTGACCACAGGCCCCGCACGTCAGGTTCAAACCTAACGGCGCGCGCACCTGGGTAGGCTGTCGGCTGGCCTTTGGGTCGGCCCAGTCCCTGGCCAAGCTAGGCCAGGGGCTGTTGCCCCATTTTTGTTTTGTTTTAAAATTGGATTTTCAAAGATTTTTATAAAAAGATTTAACCAGTGTAAAAATATAATTTTCCCACGGATATTCTCCTGAAAATATGTACTATTCAATACGACCATTGGTTGAATTTTTCAGCAACTATTCTATTTTACAATAATAAAAAGGATTAAATTGGAATACTTTTGCTACTGTTTAGTTGATTTTAAAAATGTTCGTTCATTGGGATCAGATGCAAATATTTGTTTAAATAAGAACTTAGATTTATCAGTAATAAACAACATTTTTAAAATGACTTTGTGATCTGTTTTCGAGTGAGCTATTTCTTATTTATTCTTTTGACGACGATAGAAAATCCGTGTGACAAGGGAATCAGAGCGGAAGACCTCGAAGACCCCGGATACCTAGCTGACCAAGGCAAGCAGCCCTTTGACCATGACTGAGCATATGTTATATTGCATGTTAGTATAGCAAGTATTTCTGTTGCATATGATCATAAGTGTCGGTAAATCATTGAAGTGATGTTACCGATGGCTCCTCCGGAGCACCTGCATTAAGTTTGATCCTACCACCTATGAGGGTCATGCTATTATCATGTTGACAAGTAAAGCTAGAGTATTAATAGCATGATCATGTTGATGACATAAATCAAAGATCTATGAAAACCCCGTCGGGTGCCACTAATGCCCGAGGGTGAATGATGAGATAGGTGGCCACTTTTGGTGAACTGGTGCACCGGGTATTTGTGTGAGTATGGTTTCGGAAAAGGGAATAGATTTATGATGACTCGACCGTCCCAACCTTACATGTACGACCACGTTACCCCTTATGGGACGGGGCTGTGTTGATTACTCGCGTCGGTACTAGCAAAGAGCCACATTACTAGTGGCGAGAGTGATGTGTGGTCACCCTCGTGATGGGGTCGTCTGAGGTAGGGCGACGATATTGTTTTTACGTGTTCCAGGCACACTGTTAGTCCCTGCATGGTTGGTTCTGTCCAGAGTCGTTGCTCGTAAGACGTACAACATGTGGGCTGGGTACCAATAGAGTGGTTCTCTTTGGCTAGTATCGTCAGGGGAAAGGCATTGATCGGGTACTTACCTCGGGTATGTTATATACCGCGAGTCGTGGATGACATGGAAATTTCCCTTATCTCGTGGGTCCAGGGTACTACCTCTGCAGAGTGTAAAACTATTCGAATAGTCGTGTCCACGGTCAAGGACAGTTGGGTAATAATGCTTAAACTACATCTAGTTGTTTCTGCATAAACCAAGTGTGTGTGTGAGTCGTGATAAAAGGAGTTATTATGAAAGTAATGATATGACCAAGTTTGGTGACTTGGCATATAGGGTGAACGCGGGTGGTTCAGCCCGTGGCAGATATATTGATATCTATAACCTTTTTTTCACAAGTAATTCTTTAACTTGATGCATATTCATGATCATTTACCACCAAGATGAATTCCACCAAAGATGCATGATATTGTTATCCTTCACTTCCATTGTTCATATCATGGGTTGTTTGCGAGAACATTCAAAAGTACTCATTGGCTTGCCACTGGTTATATTATTGACCAGACATGGATGGACCGGAGTTTGGAGATGAGTACGTCTTCGGAGATGCCCCTGCAAACTAGGACGCTTTCGAGTCAGAATACCTGTCGGTGTAGGCTTGATGGCATGGGCACCCGCTTAGCCCCTATGATTTCCGCTATTAGTTGTATCAGTATGATTTGGCCTTAGGCCCTACCTTGTGAACTTGACCATTCGGTCACGTGATATAATAATTCGGTACTTGGATGTAAGACTCTTATTATTCAGTATTTGTGTGTTCGGTGAGCAATGAACTCTGGGATCACCGAGCACGTTCATTCGGCGATCTCGACTTGTAAGTCGGGGTCCCCACAGAGCTGGTATCACAGCCATCCCGACTATAGGAAGCCTTAGGGAGCATGGACGATAACCAAGACGACTAGTGCACACAGAGCATAACCAGAGATTCTGCACCCACTAAAAACTTTCTAACCCTCTCATCTACATCCTTTAGATGGCCTCCGTACCTGAGACGCTTCTGGAGACGCGCTTTCCTCTACTTTTGAGTGATAACCTTGACAAGTGCCAAGTATGCCACACGCCCATCATCCTCTACCACGAGCACTGGATCAACGCCAACACCAAGGAATATCACATGGACGTGATAGTGAAGGCTAATAACTCCCCAACTAGCTCGTTCTTTGAAGGACCACAGATGGAGGATCTGATGTTGGCAGTGGAGATAGCAACACGAGAGGAGCTCGTCCGACTCCGCGACATCCTTCCCGAGATGGCTGACGAGGCAGCTACTCGTCACCTACCCTTCATTAAGGATAGGATAGACGGGAGTTGGACACTCAACCCATCTTTTGAGGACAGGACGCCACTGAGGTTTCAGACCTACTTTCGTCTCTCTTCCGACACTTTGACGCACCTTTTGATCAAGGAGTCAACAAGGATTCGCCAAGAGCTGCACCAAGTCAAGGATCTACTCCGCATGGAAAAGATGAAGAGCCGCAAGGTGAAGAAGGAAGGAGGACCCGAAGGACGCTCTGGCATAGCCTTCCGAGGAAGAATACCTCCGCTTCAGGCCACTCCTCTTCAGAGTCGTCGCCTGACCGCGGAAGAGTACACCAAACTCTTTGCTACCTCGCCAACTAAGAGACGCCGTGATGGACCGCTTCCTTCTCCTACTCCTTTAAAGGAGGGAAGCACTGATGAGGATGAAGATGAAGACGAAGACCCCGTAGAACCCGCCTATGAGACCGCACAGTCTGCCGCTTAGTATATTCAACGTAGGCTATTAGGAGTTACTCCCCGAGCGTAGGAGTTCAAGTATCTGTTCTGTGAACCATGAGTGTTGTGTAAGCATGTTCGACGCAAGTCGCATTCTGCCTTAGGCAGCTTGTGAGCGACTACATCGCTTGTTCTAAATCTAATGCATTGAATCTTTTCAAAAACCTTTTGCTTAATTTTTTTACAATAGCACCACACCAGACCCCTCTTTGCTAGAGCATCATCCCTTATGATTTCGGCCAGTTCGGCAAATTGACCTGTATACTCCCCTGACAAGATGGTGAATGCAACTCGCGATAGCACCTTCGGCAACCCCGGCTCTGCCTCTTCAGGTCAACAGCAGGGAACCAGAGGGGAAGCTCAAGCTGGAGATCACCACGAGCAGAGAGACGATGTTCCACCGCCATCACTGATGACCCACACGTATAGGGGATCAATCGTAGTCCTTTCGATAAATAAGAGGGTCGAACCTAATGAGGAGCAGAAGGATCTGACAAGTGGTTTTCAGCAAGGTAAAATTTGCACGCGTTGAAATTGTCGGTAACAAGTGATTGTGTGGTGAGATGATTCGTAGCAAGCAACAAGTAACAAAAGTAGAAACGGTGCAACAAAGTGGCCCAATCCCTTTTGTAGCAAGGTACAAGCATGGACAAAGTCTTATAGGAGGAAAAATGCTCCCGAGGGCACACGGGAATTTCTGTCATGCTAGTTTTCATCATGTTCATATGATTCGCGTTCGTTACTTTGATAATTTGATATGTTGGTGGACTGGCGCTTGGGTACTGCCCTTACTTGGACAAGCATCCCACTTATGATTAACCCCTCTCGCAAGCGTCCGCAACTACGAAAGAAGAATTAAGACAAAATCTAACCATAGCATTAAACTAATGGATCCAAATCAGCCCCTTACGAAGTAACGCATAAACTAGGGTTTAAGCTTCTGTCACTCTAGCAACCCATCATCTACTTACTACTTCCCAATGCCTTCCTCTAGGCCCAAATAATGGTGAAGTTTTATGTAGTCCACATTCACATAACACCACTAGAGGAAAAATAACATACAGCACATCAAATTACCGAACAAATACCAAATTCACATGACTACTATTAGCATGACTTATCCCATGTCCTCAGGAACAAAAGTAACTACTCACAAAGCATAATAATATTCATGACCAGAGAGGCAATGAGTAGCATCAAGGATCTGAACATAAACTCTTCCACCAAATAATCCAACTAGCATCAACTACAAAGAGTAATCAACACTACTAGCAATCTTACAAGTACCAATCGGAGTTGCGAGACGGAGATTGGTTACAAGTGATGGACTGGGTTTGGAGATATGATAGTGCTGATGAAGATGTTGATGGTGAGGAGTCCCCTTCGATGAGTGTAGTGTTGGTGATGACGATGGCGACAATTTCCCCCTCCGAAAGGGAAGTTTCCCCGGCAGGATCGTCCTGCCGGAGCTCTAGATTGGTTCTCCTCAAGTTCCGCCTCGTGGCGGTGGCGAAACCATGAAAAAGCTCCTCCTTGATTTTTTTCCTGGACGAAACCCTTCATATAGAAAAAGAGGGGGGCAAGTGGGCCAGCATGGTGCCCACAAGCCCCCATGGCGCGGCCTGGGGGCGTGGTCGCGCCGTGCAGTATTTTTTATAAATCAGGAAAAAAATCCTCGTTGATTTTTACGGCGTTTGGAGTTGCGCAGAATAGGTATCTCAACTTTGCTCCACTTTGAGGTCAGAATTCCAGTTGCCGGCATTCTCCCTCTTCATGTAAACCTTGCAAAATAATAGAGAAAAGGCATAAGAATTGTACCGTGAAGTGAAAGAACAACCCAAGAAGCGATAAATATCAACATGAAAACATGAAGCAAAATGGACGTATCAACTCCCCCAAGCTTAGACCTCGCTTGTCCTCAAGCGAAAGCCTAGCTCAATAAATATGTCCACAAGTTTAGGGAGAGAGGTGTCGACAAAACAAGATACGAACATGCATGCATCATGATGATGATCAGAATAGCAATACCAACATATAATCTCTCATGCTAAAGTTATAATTCCTTCACAAAGTAAAGCATGGATCAAGAACCTTACCGAGAAGTAACAATAGATAGCCTTTAGTCATTGAAGCAATTGCAATTTATCACAACATCAGAAAGAGTCAAATAAGAGCTTGTAAAGCAAATCCACATACTAAATCATTCTTTCGTTCTCTACAATTGCTACAACTCACATGGTACTCATGAGACCAAAGTTTCAGATGGACACAGAGGAAGATAGGGGCTTATAGTTTTGCCTCCCAACTGCTTACATCAAGGGTAATATCAACAATAATAATTCATGAATACTTACCTCCAAGTTGACATATGAATATAGATCTTTCCCAAGCATGTGACGTTAGCCAAGATAAAGGCGAGATAAGGAATTGGTGAAGATCACCATGAATCTTTCAAGGGCAAAAAGTAAAGGTACAAGATAGGCCCTTCGCAGAGGGAAGCAGAGGTTTTCATGCGCTTTTGAGGTTTGGATGCGTGTCCTCTTAGTGCGGAGGAACGTCACTTTATATTGCCCCCTGTGATAAAGAATTTTATTATGCAGTCTATCGCTTTTATGTCTTCCTCATCACAGGTCCGTACAAAGCTTATTTTCCACACACTAATAGATCATACATATTAGAGAGCAATTTTTATTGCTTGCACCGATGAAAACTTACTTGAGGGATCTTATTCAATCCATAGGTAGGTATGGTGGACACTCATGGCAAAACTGGGTTGAAGGTTTATGGATGCACAAGTAGTATCTCTACTTGGTGCGGTCGTTTGGATAATGTGAGGAGGAAGCAATCGTCACATGCTAAGGGATCTCTAATCATATAACATTGTTCGGTACCAAGCAAACACAATTCATCATGTTGTCTTCCTTGTCCATCATCTACTTCTAGGCATGCAATAGTTTAGTGAGTGTTCACAATCATAGATGGTGTCGGAGATGATATATTTATATGTGAACCTCTCCTTCTTTATCACTTCCTATTAATTGCAACCATGACCAAGGTCTACGTTTTCCTACCCTCAACAAGTTTTAATCCTCATTCTTTTGATATGTGAAGCCATCACTTCCCATAAGATCATTACATGATCTTTCATGCTTTTGTTCTATTCTCACTCTTTTGATCATGGCAAGAGGCAAAGCCCTTCAACTAAGACACTCTTTATTATATGGTTCACGAGATTGAATACATCGGTTGTGACACAAAGCAAAACTCAAGACTAGAAGACTAAGACTTTTAATCTAATAGAGAAAGAGAAAACTGAAAAGGAAAACTAAAACAAAGGTAAAGGCAAAAGATGTGATGGTGATACTATACCGGGGCAACTCCCCCAAGCTTGGCACAAGCCAAGGGGATTGCCCATACCAATGCTCAGTTGTCTTCCTTTGGTGGTGAAGGTGGAGGAATTGTTGCAGTCTTTGACTCCAAGAGGGCCATTAATCTTTGATTTATACCTTGGAGATCTGCGATATGTTTTTCCAGCAAAACAACTTCAGGAGTGAGACATGTATTGCGAGCACGAGTTGTTTCACAAAACCTCAAGAGTTCAATCAAGGATGGAGACAGTAGTGGGAGGTAGGGTTGGAGGAAATCCACTTCTTCAACTTCTTCCCTGTTGAGCAGAGATTGCACTTCGTCCCACGCCTGATTCCTCTCCTAGGTTTTGCCCTTGGTTTCTTTAGGTAGCCTTTCCTTAGCCTCAATGACCTCCATCCTTTTCAGATCAGCACTTGCTTCTCCATAAACTTGGGGGAGGTTGTTCTCCCCCCACAGATTCCTGGGACGACATCTTGACCTAGATCTGCGGCAGAAAACAGGCTCGAAACGAAAAACAGAGGAAATCTGCGTGATGCAGGGGTCAGACCAAACGGGAGTATGTATAATGATTTTTTCCATACCAGAAGGAGTACGCTGCACGAGAACGGAGTCCGGGAGGCACACGAGGTGGCCACAAGCCCTCACGGCATGGCCAGGGGGTGGGCCCGCGCCGTGCAAGCTTGTCGCCTCCTCGCGCACTTTCGGGACTACTTCCAATTTTTGTATTTTTTAAAATATTCCAAAATGGAGAAAATTTCCTACTAGAAAAGTTTTGGACTCTCTTTTCATACCGAATCACATACCTCTTCGTTTTCGGAGTCTGAAACTGGCTGATAAATATCCCTTAGGTATTCTTCCGGAGTTATGGTATTGATGATAATGCTTTCAACATTTATGGGAGTACCTGATATATAATGCTTGATTCTCTGCCCATTTACAACTCTCGGACAATTACCTTCCGTGTTGTTGATCTTGATAGCACCAGAACGATATACTTCCTCAACAACATAGGGACGTTCCCATTTAGAGAGAAGCTTGCCTGCAAAGAATCTTAGACGAGAGTTATATAGCAAGACATAATCACCTACATTGAACTCACACTTTTGTATCTTCTTATCATGCCACGTCTTAACCTTTTCTTTGAACAGCTTGGCATTCTCATATGCCTGAGTTCTCCACTCATCAAGCGAGCTAATGTCAAATAACCTCTTCTCACCGGCAAGTTTGAAATCAAAGTTGAGCTCTTTGATTGCCCAATAAGCTGTATGCTCTAGCTCAAGAGGTAAATGACATGCTTTATCGTACACCATTTTGTACGGAGACATGCCCATGGGGTTCTTATAAGCAGTTCTGTAAGCCTACAGTGCATCATGGAGCTTCTTAGAGCAATTCGTTCTAGACATGTTGACAGTCTTCTGCAGAATTAGTTTAATGTCTCTGTTGCTTGGCTCTACTTGACCATTGGAGTGAGGGTGGTAGGGAGACGCAATTCTATGGTTGACATTGTACTTATCAAGCGTTTTACGGAAAGCACCATGAATAAAGTGTGAACCACCATCGGTCATTAGATATCTAGGGACTCCAAATCTAGGGAAGATAACTTCTTTGAGCATCCTGATAGAGGTGTTGTGATAAGCACTACTCGTGGGGATAGCTTCTACCCACTTAGTGACGTAATCAACAACAACTAGGATATGAGTATACCCGTTGGATTTTGGAAAGGGTCACATATAATCAAAGCCCCAAACATCAAATGGTTCAATGACAAGTGAATAGTTCATAGGCATCTCCTGACATTGGCTAATATTACCTATTCTTTAACATTCGTCACAAGACAAGAAAAACTTACGGGCATCCTTGAAGAGAGTGGGCCAATAGAAACCTGATTGCAATACCTTGTGTGCAGTTCTATCTCCCGCATGGTGTCCTCCATATGCCTCGGAGTGACACTTCTGTAGGATCTGTCCCTGTTCATGTTCAGGTACACAACGTCTAATAACACCATCTACTCCTTCCTTATAAAGGTGAGGATCATCCCAAAAGTAGTGTCTCAAGTCAAAGAAGAATTTCTTCTTTTGCTGGTACGTGAAACTAGGTGGTATGTATTTGGCAACAATATAGTTTGCATAATCAGCGTACCACGGTGCACTACGTGAAGCGTTGATGACATTCAGTTGCTCATCAGGAAAGTTATCATCAATGGGTTGTGGGTCATCAAGAACGTTTTCCAACCTAGACAAGTTATCTGCTACTAGGTTATCAGCACCCTTTCTGTCAACAACGTGCAAATCAAATTCTTGTAGCAAGAGAACCCATCTGATAAGTCTAGGTTTAGCGTCTTTCTTCTGCATGAGGTACTTAATAGCAGCATGATTAGTGTGAATAGTGACTTTGGAGTCAACTATGTAAGACCTGAACTTTTCACATGCAAACACGACTGTTAAAAATTCCTTCTCCGTAGTAGCATAGTTTCTCTGGGCACTGTCTAGAGTTTTACTAGCGTAGTGAATAACATTCAACTTCATATCGACTCTTTTCCATAGAACAACACCAACAACATAATCACTAGCGTCACACAAGATCTCAAAAGGCAAGTTCTAATCAGGTGGTTTAACAATAGGTGTAGTTATCAAAGCCCACTTAAGTATTTCGAAGGCTTCCTCACAATCATCATCTAAAACAAAAGGAATATCCTTTTGCAAGAGATTGGTAAGAGGCCTAGAAATCTTAGAGAAGTCTTTAATGAACCTTCTATAGAAACCAGCATGACCAAGGAAACTTCTTATACCTTTGATATCTGTGGGGTATGGCATTTTCTCGATTGCATCAACCTTAGCCTTATCGACTTCAATACCTCTTTCGGAAATTTCATGTCCTAAGATGATGCCTTCATTAACCATAAAGTGGCACTTCTCCCTATTCAAGACAAGATTGGTGTCTTTACATCTCTGCAAGACTCGATCAAAGTTGCTGAGGCAATCATCAAAAGAAGACCCGTAAACGGAGAAGTCATCCATGAAAACCTCGACAATCTTTTCACAAAAGTCAGAGAATATAGCCATCATACATCTTTGAAAGGTGGCAGGTGCATTACATAAGCCAAAAGGCATACATCTATAAGCAAAGGTACCGAAAGGGCAAGTGAAAGTGGTTTTCTCCTCATCAGATTGTGCAACTGGTATTTGGGAGCAACCAGAATAACCGTCTAGAAAGCAGAAGTGTGTGTGTTTGGAAAGCCTTTCTAGCATCTGGTCGATAAAAGGCAAAGGGTAATGATCTTTCCTGGTGGTTTTATTCAGTTTCCCGAAATCGATCACCATCCTATAGCCAGTAATAATCCTCTGTGGGATCAATTCATCCTTATCATTAGGGACAACGGTAATGCCTCCCTTCTTAGGGACGCAATGCACCGGACTCACCCAATCGCTATGAGCAGCATGATAGATAATACCCGCTTCCAGGAGCTTTAGTATTTCTTTTCTTACTACTTCTTTCATCTTAGGATTTAATCTCCTTTGATGATCAGCAACTAGTTTGAATTCAGGATCGGTTTTAATCTTGTGTTGGCATAGAGTGGGACTAAAGCCCTTAAGATCATCAAGAGTATATCCAATAGCAGCACGGTGCTTCCTCAGTGTCTTTAGTAACTTCTTTTCTTCATGCTCCGAGAGGCTAGCACTAATAATAACAGGATATATCTTTTTTTCATCCAGATAAGCATACTTAAGAGTATCCGACAACTGTTTAAGCTCGAACACAGGATCACCCTTTGGTGGGGTGGATCCCCAAGCAGTTCAACACACAAGTTATTCTTAAGGATAGGATATTCTTCTAAGACAACTCTATCTATTTCATCCATATGCATTTCATTTTCATGCTCAAGCAAGTATTGCTCTAAGGGATCAGTAGGAGGTATGACAATAGAAGCTAAGGCAATAGTTTCATCCCTACTAGGCAGCTCCTTTTCATGAGGTTGTCTACCAAACTTGGAGAAATTGAACTCATGTGACACACCTTCAAAGCCAACAGTGACAGTTTGCTTCTCACAATCAATATGAGCATTGACGGTATTGAGGAAGTGTCTGCCAAATATGATGGGACAAAAGCTATCTTGTGTAGTAGCAAGAACGAGGAAATCAGTAGGATACTTCGTTTTACCACACAAGACTTCAACATCCCTAACAATCCCCATAGGGCAGATAGTATCTCTATTGGCAAGCTGAATAGTGACATCAATAGGCTCTATTTCAATAGGTGCAATCTCATCTTTGATTTCATCGATAAGGATTGAGCTATTGCACTAACACTAGCACCCACGTCACATAAACCATGATAACAATGATCTCCTATCTTAATAGAAACCACAGGCATGCCAACAACAAGCCTATGTTTGTCTCTAGCGTGAGGTTTAGCAATTCTAGCAGCATCTTCACAGAAGTGAATATTATGTCCCTCAACATCCTCGGACAGAAGATCTTTGATAATAGCAATGCTAGGTTCAACTCTAATTTTCTCAGGGGGTGGAGGTGTTCTAATATAGCCTCTATGTATCACAGTTGAAGCTTTAGAATGATCCTTTATCCTAAGAGGGAAAGGTGGTTTCTCAATGTAAGCACTGGGAACCATAGGATCATTATAGGTAACGACTTTCTCTTCAACTAGAGTGGGTTTAACTACATTGACTTCTAAAGGAGAATGACATTTAAACCACTTCTCTTTGGGGAGATAAATATGGGCAACAAAAGATTCACACAGTGAAGCTACTATCTCAGAGTCAAGTCCATACTTAGCGCTAAAGTCACAAAAAGTATTTGTCTCAACAAAGGATTTAACGCAATCAAACGTGAAATGCATACCTGACTCCTTACCTTCTTCAAGCTCCCAATCTTCAGAGTTGCGTTTAATTCCCTCCAACAAATTCCATTTGAAGTCAATATATCTCTTCATAAAAGAACCGGTACAAGAAGTGTCAATCATGGTGCGATCATCATGAGAAAGCCGAGCGTAGAAGTTCTGAATGATAATTTCTCTCGAGAGCTCATGATTGGGGCATGAATATAACATTGATTTAAGCCTCCCCAAGCTTGAGCGATGCTTTATCTGTCACGAGGCCAAAAATTATAAATATAATTCCGATCACGATGTACTAAAGGCATAGGATAAAACTTTTTATGAAATTCCAATTTCAACCGATTGTAGTCCCATGATCCAGTATCATCACATAGCCTATACCATGTCAACGCCTTGTCCTTTAAAGATAAAGGAAAGACCTTCTTCTTGACCTCATCTTCGGGCACACCTGCAAGCTTAAATAAACCACAAACTTCATCTACATAGATTAGATGCAAGTCTGGATGTGATGTTCCATCTCCTATAAAAGGATTAGCCAGCAGTTTCTCTAGCATACCCGAAGGAAATTCAAAGAAAATATTTCCAGTAGGTGCATCAGGTTGAGAAGCAACTTTTTTTGCTTTCGTTCGAGGTGAAGATACCCCGAACAAGCCCCTCAAAGGATTAGTATCCATAGTGACAAGTGACAACAAATTTCAGCACACTATATGAATGTTTCCTTACCAAGTTCCACTTACCAAAAGCGCTTCACTCCCCGGCAACGGCGCCAGAAAAGAATCATGATGACCCACAAGTATAGGGGATCAATCGTAGTACTTTAGATAAGTAAGAGTGTCGAACCCAACGAGGAGCAGAAGGATCTGACAAGTGGTTTTCAGCAAGGTAAAATCTGCAAGCACAAAAATTGTTGGTAACAAGTGATTGTGTGGTGAGATGATTCGTAGCAAGCAACAAGTAACAAAAGTAGCAACGGTCTAGCAAAGTGCCAATCTCTTTTGTAGCAAGGTACAAGCCTGGACAAAGTCTTATAGGAAGAAAAACGCTCCCGAGGACACACGGGAATTTCTGTCGTGCTGGTTTTCATCATGTTCATATGATTCGCGTTAGTTACTTTGATAGTTTGATATGTGGGTGGACCGGCGCCTGGGTACTTCCCTTACTAGGACAAGAATCCCTCTTATGATTAACCCCTCTTGCAAGCATCCGCAACTACGAAAGAAGAATTAAGACAAAGTCTAACCATAGCATTAAACTAATGGATCCATATCAGCCCCTTATGAAGTAATGCATAAACTAGGGTTTAAGCTTCTGTCACTCTAGCAACCCGTCATCTACTTACTACTTCCCAATGCCTTCCTCTAGGCCCAAATAATTGTGAAGTGTTATGTAGTCGACGTTCACATAACACCACTAGAGGAAAAACAACATACAACACATCAAATTACCAAACGAATACCAAATTCACATGACTACTATTTGCATGACTTATCCCATGTCCTGTGGAACAAAAGTAACTACTCATAAAGCATAATTATATTCATGACCAGAGAGGTAATGAGTAGCATCAAGGATCTGAACATAAACTCTTCCACCAAATAATCCAACTAGCATCAACTACAAAGAGTAATCAACACTACTAGCAATCTTACCAGTACCAATCGGAGTCGCGAGACGGAGATTGGTTACAAGTGATGAACTAGGGTTTGGAGATGTGATGGTGCTGATGAAGATGTTGGTGGTGACGAGTCCCCTCTGATGAGAGGAGTGTTGGTGATGACAATGGCGACGATTTCCCCGTCCGGGAGGGAAGTTTCCCCGGCAAGATCGTCCTGCCGGAGCTCTAGATTAGTTATGCTCAAGTTCCGCCTCGTGGCGGCGGCGAAACCACGAAAAAGCTCCTCCTTGATTTTTTCCTGGACGAAACCCTTCATATAGCAAAAGAGGGGGGCAAGTGGGCCAGCAGGGTGCCAACAAGCCCCCATGGCGTGGCCTAGGGGGTGGATGCGCCATACAGGCTTGTGGCCACCCCCTAGCGCCCCTCTTGCGCTTCTTCGGCCCAGTATTTTTTATAAATCAGGAAAACAATCCTCATTGATTTTTATGGCATTTGGAGTTGCGCAAAATAGGTATCTCAACTTTGCTCCACCTTTAGGCCAGAATTACAGTTGCCGGCATTCTCCCTCTTCATGTAAACCTTGCAAAATAAGAGAGAAAAGGCAAAAGAATTGTACCGTGAAGTGAAATAACAGCCCAAGAAGCGATAAATATCAACATGAAATCATGATGCAAATGGACGTATCAACCACCTCCTCCTGAAAGCTTGACTATGGCTCTGTTCCTTCAAGCTCTTCGAGAGGAACGTCAAGCCAACAATGCCGCTATTCAGGAGTTGGCTCAAGTCTTGGTGAACAACCTGCCGTAGAACGGGAATGGCAATGGTCGCTCTACTTTCTGTGAGTTCATGCGGACTACGCCACCCATATTCACGGAGACGACTGAACCATTGGATGCCGATGACTCGATCCGTACTATCGAAGACCTCCTCACGCTGGTCAAATGCACCGATGATCGTGAGAAAGTCCTCTATGCTTCTCCCTGTCTCGGAGGCACAGCCAAAGCTTGGTGGGATAGATTTCAGATCATGCAAGCAGGACAAGTCATCACTTGGGCTGTGTTCAAAGATGGATTCCGCGCTGCTCACATTCCTCCCGGAATGATGACCATTAAGAAGCGGGAATTTCGAGCCTTAAGGGAAGGCAGTGGGTCCGTCAAGGAGTATTTGCAGAAGTTCAATCTCCTGTCAAGATATTCACCAGCAGATGTCAACACTGAGGCTGCCAAAGTGGAACGCTTTATGGAAGGACTGCAGTAGTCACTTCAGTATTAGTTGGTTGCTTGTGAATGCCGGACCTTCAGCGATCTGGTTAATAAGGCCCTTATGTTGGAGGATAAGGCCCTTCAGCGATCGTGCTATGGACGACACCCATAAGCGCAAGCTAATGGGTAGTGGAGGACCGAGTAAATCGAAGCCACGCCCATGGCAGTCAGCTCCAGCAAGACCCAGTTATCAACAGCAACAGTACAAGACTCTAACATTTTGCCAGAACTACCAGCCTCAGCAGCAAGTCAACACCAAGCCAGCAATCAATCCACCTAACAACACTGGAGTCAAGACCAATCTTCTAGCACAAGTTACCTGCTTCGGATGTGGACAGACAAGGCACTATTCCAGACAGTGTCCCAACAATAAGCCCGACGCACTGCGCCCCAACGCGCCAAATAAAGGCCAAGGAGCACCAGGCAGGAACCAAGCTCCCCGCAATCAGCAGTATCACAGCAGGGGTCTGATTAATCATATCTCCGTAGAAGAGGCTCGGGAAGACCCGGACTGCATTCTCGGTACGTTCCTCGTCAACTCCACCCCAGCAACAATATTGTTTGATCGTGGTGCTTCGCATTCTTTTGTTACACAATGATTTGCGGAAAAATGTGGTTTAAAGCCTACTCTGCTTCGCGGGCATATGGCAATTCAAACCCTGGGAGCAGTGTTGAGGACCAACCTAGGCTGTAGGAAGGTCGGGATTGTTATCAATGGGATAAGCTTCTTAGCGGATCTCATTGTGCTTAATTCGCAAGGCCTAGAAGTAATTCTCGGCATGGATTGGTTGGCCAAGCATCAAAGCATATTGGACTATGCCAACAGGGCTATTACCATGACAAGCGACCAAGGGGTAAAAGTCAAGTATGTCTCTGAGCCAGTAACCAATCGAGTACCGCGGGTTAACAGCCTGTCAGAGGTAGAACTGGATGGAGTGCCAATAGTCTGTGAGTCCCCGGACGTCTTTCCTGATGAGCTACCAGGGATGCCAATAGTTCATCATTTAGCTCATGCCCGGATCAAGGCCTATCTATAAGAAGCCTTACAGGATGGGATCCGAAGAGCTAGCGGAGCTGAAGAAGCAGCTGGATGAGCAACTCAGGAAAGGGTTCATTCGTCCGAGTGCGTCACCTTGGGGATCGCCTGTTCTGTTCGTGTCCAAGAAGGATGGGACTATCAGACTCTGCATCGATTACAGTTCTCTCAATGAGGTCCCGATCAAGAACAAGTATCCACTCCCCAATATGGAAGACTTGTTTGATCAGTTAAAAGGAGCTAAGGTATTTTCCAAGATCGATCTTCGGTGTGGATATTACCAACTGAAGATCCGACCTGAGGAAATACCCAAGACTGCATTCGTGACCCGTTACGGTCTATACGAATGCACTGTCATGTCTTTCGGGTTGACTAATTCCCCATGAACAAGGTCTTAATGGAATACCTAGACAAGTTTGTCATCGTATTTATTGATGACATATTAATATTTTTCAAGTTCGAAGAAGAGCATGAACAACACTTGTCGTTAGTTTTGGAAAAGCTTCGAGAGCACCAACTTTATGCCAAATTCAGCAAGTGCCAAATCTGGCTGAACGAAGTTGGATTCTTGGGTGATACCATGAAAGCAAGTGGATTGGCGGTTGATCCCTCCAAGATAACTACGGTAAACAACTGGGAATCGCCAATTGATGTGAAGGAAGACAGGAGCTTCCTCGGACTCAAGGGATATTACCGCAAGTTTGTAGAAGGATTCTCCCGCATCGCTCGACCTATGACTCGGCTCTTGAAGAAAGGCACGAAGTTCGAATTGTCGCGGCATTGTGAAGCAAGCTTCCAATAGTTGAAGAAGATACTAACTACCGCCCCGGTATTGCCCACTCCAGATATCAGCAAGGAGTTTGTGATATATTGTGATGCCTCTAGAACCAGGCTCGGTAGGGTTCTAATGTAGGACGGCGGAGTTGTGGCGTATTGTAACGACTAAGATGCGTTCCTTTCCTATTTAGGGGGTGATGCCCCAAAATGGAAAGAATCGCATCTATGCATTTCGCAAGCAAGATAAACATAGCACATACATAATTTAAGAATGACAAATAGGGAATCGTTTGCCCTCTTACATAGATAATATCCGAGTTTACATCCACATATTTATTCAGACAAGGTAGTTCCTCTATGGACTACATAACATAAGAAAAGGCTATGCTATCCCGCATGCTTGCCCACGATCACGACCACGGCCTCAGTCTTCTGGATAGTTAACGTACAGGCGGTCATTCTCCTCGTCGTATTGCCACACCAGCTGCGTACCATCTGGATCACCTGTGTCGGGTGCACCTGTACCTATTGGGGTGTTGAAGTAATCTGTGAGCCACCGGGACTCATCAATCTATGACCTTGGTACTGAAACTAGTAAGTTATTAGGTGAGGAAGGTTCAGTGTTTAGGTTGCAACATCCTAAGCATTTATGGTGGCTAACTTATGAAGATCAAAGTTATAGTAGTGGTGGTCTACGTGAGCGGTCGAAGACTAGGTGATCACTAATTGATCCTGAACACCTACCTACGTCAAACATAACCCCACCGTGTTCCCAATCGAAGAGAGGTCTTTGAAGGGGACAATCACGGTTACGCACATGGTTGGCAGTTTTATTCGAATTAGTTCAAGTTATCTAGAACCGAATGTTAACAAATAATCCATGTTGCCACATAACCGCGGGCACGGCTTTCCGAAAGATTAAACCCTGTAGGGGTGCTCCAACTAGTCCATCACAACCGGTCACGGGCCGCAAAGTAATCCTCTATCGCGAATCTCGTGATCTCGTCGGATTCCTTAGAGGAAAACCTCAACTCTGGGGAGAACCAAAGCTTCACCGGGATTCCTATACGCAAGATATATCGTTAAGGTAAGACAAGACTAGCAGGACCTCCCGACGTGTCGATGACCCCGATAAGAGCCGCGTATCTCAGTCTCAGGACATGCCGGATAAGCGAAGCATACGGTGGCCAGAGAAATCTCCCGAGTTGCCCCGGGATGGCCCCGAACGGTGCTCTAGTTTGGACCAACACTCATGAGGGGCACTGGCCCGGGTTGTAGATTAATTCCTCAGGGTAGCTATTCCCTATGCAAATTATTATTAAGTGATTAGAAAATTAAAACCAATGTTGGGTCCTGCCGGACAAGTCTTAACACTACACAATTTATCAAGGGGGTCCCCATAACAACCCCGAACGTGTTAGGAGCGATCAGTTATGGAATCAAAAACCGGTAGCCGGAACTAAGGTGGCAATAACGGAACAAATCACCCGGCAAAATGCTAGGCCATCCGTCATTTACCAAGTATATAGGTGCATTAATTAAATAGCAGCTTAAAACATAATAATATCAATTCTCATGTTATCAGATGAGCGAGCTGGCACCTGCAACTAGCAAGCTATCATTAGAAGCTGAGCATGCCTACTTAGCCAAACAACATTAGCTAGGAGGGGAAGGTGGTTGGGTTCTTGGCAATATGAGGAGGCAAATATATCAGTGGTCGGCCGCGAGCATATGATGAAGGAAACGTGAACCAAAGCATAACAAAGCTAAGATGGTATCAAGGTCACGGTCATCTTGCCTACAATGTCTTCAGCTTGGAACTGCTCTTGTTCGTCCTGCGTGTACTCTCCCGAATCCACGTACCCCCTCTGCGATCCCGGTGCTACCCAAGATAAGAATAACATCCAATGAACAACAACAAAACATGATGCAACAAACACATGATGCATGAGATGAGAATGAAGCATGGATCTCTATTCTAGTCACTTGCATATGCATGAGAAGAAAAGATAAACTTCTGGACAGAACTTCACTCTAAGCTATCTTGACATGCATGAAGATAACATGAACAGGCGCGTCACGAGAAAACGATGCAAAAACATATAAAGAACGTTGAGAACGAAGCTACGGATCAACCGAAAACTACGAAACAAAATATGGACTTCTATGGATCAATCCACCACAAGGACACTCCAATGGCACACTTCTGGTATTTCCAGGTTGCCACATGATGAAACAAACAAATATAGGTGGGGTTGTGCAAAGCAACTCAGCACACCACCAACTATGCACTCGCAAGCTTCAAAACAACAAAACTATGCAATCTGTCCTAAACAACATCATAGCAGTTTGAGAGCAACATGCAAAGCACCTACAGCCACCCAAATGTGCCAAACAAGATATGTGGCAAAAGCTATTCAAAATCTCTACAAACATGAGCAAGAAGATAATACAAAGGAGTTACACATGGAAAGATCTACACGTGCTAACTTGGACAAAAATAACAGATTTTAGGGACTTAGTGAAAATCTCAGATTCTCACCAGCTGTTTATGCCCTGAAGCATTTTGACAGCCCCCAAAACAATATATACAGGAAGTGAAAGTGCATGAAAATTGACAGGGATCTAGACAAACAGAAAATCTCCTACTCTCTAGTTCATTGCAAGGGCTGATTCCCAACACATGAACTTTTGCAACCACAACTACAAGGAAAGAAAATAACAACAGTTTCTCAGACTTAGTGAAAATCACAGATTTTCACCAACACTAGTAGAAAAAGGGCGTTTTGTCCCGGTTCGTAAGGGCCTTGTGTCCCAGTTTTGGAACCGGGACAAAAAGGTCGTTAATAATGCCCTTGGCCTGTAGTCCAGGTTCTTACACGAACCGGGGCAGATGGGCCTCCACGTGGCCGGTGCGGCAAGCCCAGGCAGGAGGTCCTTTGGACCTGGTTGGTGGCACCAACCGGGACCAATAGGCATCCACGCGTCAGCATTTCAGGTGATGGGGTTTTTTGTTTTTTTGAAAGGGGGGGTTAGGGAGTTTTGGGGGGTTAATTTAGGTGTTTCATATATTGTGTTAGCTAGCTAATTAATAGAGAGAAGCGTCCCCTCTTATCTCTGTGCTTGGTCGACGCTACGTACTATACATATAGAGAGGACTAGACATGCTAGCTAGTAAGGAAATGAAGGAAACAGAAGATCTTCATGAACATATGCATACAGAGAGAAGTGATATCGACCACATCTCCTTCTCTTAGAGATTGGTCGAACAACAAGTTCTCGTATATCTATCTGACGCTACTATCTACATATATACAATATAACTATCTCTTACAATATAATCTCCTAATTAAAATCCAATTGATTAGGGTTCACATGGTATTCTCCGTCTTTTGGGATCACGTGGTCAAGAAAGAATGCCGCCAATTCCTCTTGAATTCCTCGCATACGATCTGCTGGTAGGAGTTCATCCCGCATCCTAAATATCTAATTTGAAGAAGGGGGTCAATACATATATATGAATAAATGAAACTGAACACAAATGATGGTAATAAAATAAAATTGTGAATATTATTATTTGTGCACTTCATATTGTTTGTCAGAGTAGCCCCGCTCACAGGTCGTGTGGCGGATGGACTCGCAAATGTAGTATCCACAGTAATCATTCCCTCGTTCCTGCCACAACCACTTTACAAGAAATAGAGGTCAATCAAACTCATAGTTAGCAAGCATGCTAAATGGTATTGATGAAACTAGCGCTTGAATCACTAGGAGATGCGTGGAACATGCTACTATAGTAATTATTTTCGGGTGTCTAAATTGCAGCTTGTTCGGCAGTCCCGGAGTTTTTGAGGTGATTTTTTTCCAAACCCTGCGAGACAAAGAAAACAATTACTTGATATCAGGAAATGAACAAAGTTGCCGATATGGCGCGATAATGATCGATTTAACTTACTTATGTAGAATTTCAGTCATGTCTGCATACTCCTTGGGATATTTTCGTCTCGAGTCTAAGACGGTTACTATTCCCTACTTAAGCTTACTCTCTAGGAGTATATAGTGGAAGCTGCACATGCATGCATAACTCATCAATTATATTACTATAACCTTGACTTATAAGGGTAACTGAATATGCACAAGACAGTAACACTCACTGGAATTCATAAGGGAAGAGTATTAAAGCTTTGTTTCCATTCAATACAACCGATTGTAGCTGGTTGGCCTCGGTATCTTTGGGCTGAAATTCAACCATAAATGCATCTACGAGATTTGTGTTAATGAACCCAATATCACAGATTTGTCTTTTCTTCAATTCGACGATCTTCAATCTGCATATAATATAGTGAGGATAATTAAAAATACATGCCATGAAAGAGTTGACCTATATATAAAGACTTAATGACATAAGTAGTACTACTTACAGGAAGTAGCAAGTGATCATTAATTTATTGAGGGCGAGGAGATTGAAAAACAGGAAGAACTCCTCAAATGGAACATTCAACAGTTCAATTCCAACGAGGTCATGCTCCTCTCTAACTCTCAGCGTTAAAATATTACTCCTCTCTAACTTATTTGAACTCCATAGTTTTTCTGTGTTCAAAATGCACCATTCAAAGCCACATCATCAATTTACACCCTTTCTGACTTCATTTGTTATTTTTCATTTATTTACTAATTATTTTGAGCTATAAGACCATGAAATTGAAAAGAAGTTGAAATGAACTCTGAAAAGGTTCCATGTTGGCATGCTATCATCATTTCATCCACATAGCATGTGCGAGAAAGTTGAGAGGGTTACGACAAAAACTGGATGCACTTCGTGTACAAAACGGACAATCTCTTTCGAAATATCAGGGTTTCATACGGAAACTCGTGTGTTACAAAGGGATTTCATTTTTTTGAACTTATTTGAACTCCATAGTTTTTCTGTGTTCAAAATGCACCATTCAAAGCCACATCATCAATTTACAACACTTCTGACTTCATTTGTTACTTTTCATGCATTTACTGATTATTTTGAGCTATAAGACCATGAAATTGAAAAGCATTTGAAATGAACTCTGAAAAGGTTCCAAGTTGGTATGGTATCATCATTTCGCCCACATAGCATGTGCGAGAAAGTAGAGAGGGTTACGGCAAAAACTGGATGCACTTCCTGTACAAAACGGACAATCTCTTTCGAAGTATCACGATTTCATACGGAAACTCGTCTGTTACAAGGGGATTTCATTTTTTTGAACTTATTTGAACTCCATAGTTTTTCTGTGTTCAAAATGCACCATTCAAAGCCACCTCATCAATTTACAACCCTTCTGACTTCATTTGTTATTTTTCATGCATTTACTAATTATTTTGAGCTATAAGACTATGAAATTGAAAAGCATTTGAAGTGAACTCTGAAAAGGTTCCAAGTTGGCATGGTATCATCATTTCACCCACATAGCATGTGCGAGAAAGTTGAGAAGGTTTCGGCAAAAACTGGATGGACTTCGTGTACAAAACGGACAATCACTTTCGAAGTATCAGGGTTTCATTCGGAAACTCGTCTCTTACAAAGGGATTTCATTTTTTGAACTTATTTGAACTCCATAGTTTTTCTGTGTTCAAAATGCACCATTCAAAGCCAGATCATCAATTTACAACCCGTTCTGACTTCATTTGTTATTTTTCATACATTTACTTATTATTTTGAGCTATAAGACCATGAAATTGAAAAGCATTTGAAATGAACTCTGAAAATGTTCCAGGTTGGCATGGTATCATCATTTCACCCACATAGCACGTGCGAGAAAGTTGAGAGGGTTACGGCAAAAACTGGATGCACTTCGTGTACAAAACGGACAATCTCCTTCGAAGTATCCGGGTTTCATACGGAAACTCGTCTCTTACAAAGGGATTTCATTTTTTTGAACTTATTTGAACTCCATAGATTTTCTGTGTTCAAAATGCACCATTCAAAGCCACATCATCAATTACAACCCTTTTTGACTTCATTTGTTATTTTTCATGCATTTACTGATTATTTTGAGCTATAAGACCATGAAATTGAAAAGCATTTGAAATGAACTCTGAAAAGGTTCCATGTTGGCATGGTATCATCATTTCACCCACATAGCATGTGCGAGAAAGTTGAGAGGGTTACGGAAAAAACTGGATGCATTTCGTGTACAAAACGGACAATCTCTTTCAAAGTATCAGGGTTTCATACGAAAACTCGTCTGTTACAAAGAGATTTCATTTTTTGAACTTATTTTAACACCAAAGTTTTTCTGTGGTCAAAATGCACCATTCAAATCCACATCATCAATTTACAACCCTTTCTAACTTCATTTGTTAATTTTCATGCATTTACTGAATATTCTGAGCTATAAGACCATGAAATTGAAAAGCATTTGAAATGAACTCTGAAAAGGTTCCATGTTGGCATCGTATCATCATTTCCCTCACATAGCATGTGCGAGAAAGTTGAGAGGGTTACGGCAAAAACTGGATGCACTTCGTGTACAAAAAACGGACAATCTCTTTCAAAGTATCTCGGTTTCATACGGAAACTCTTCTGTTACAAAGGGATTTCATTTTTTTGAACTTATTTGAACTCCATAGTTTTTCTGTGTTCAAAATGCACCATTCAAACCCACATCATCAATTTACAACCCTTTCTGACTTCATTTGTTATTTTTCATGCATTTACTGATTATTTTGAGCTATAAGACCATGAAATTGAAAAGCATTTGAAATGAACTCTAAAAAGGTTCCAAGTTTGCATGGTATCATCATTTCACCCACATAGCATGTGCGAGAAAGTTGAGAGGGTTCCGGCAAAAACTGGATGGACTTCGCGTACAAAACGTACAATCTCTTTCGAAGTATCAGGGTTTCATATGGAAACTCGTTTGTTACAAAGGGGTTTCATTTTTTTGAACTTATTCGAACTCCATAGTTTTTCTGTGTTCAAAATGCACCATTCAAAGGCACATCATCAATTTACAACCCTTTCTGACTTCATTTGTGATTTTTCATGCATTTACTGATTATTTTGAGCTATAAGACCATGAAATGGAAAAGCATTTGAAATGAACTCTGAAAGGTTCCAAGGTGGCATGGTATCATCATTTCACCCACATAGCATGTGCGAGAAAGTTGAGAGGGTTACGGCCAAAACTGGATGCACTTCGTGTACAAAACGGACATCTCGTTCGTAGTACCATGGTTCCACACGGAAACTCGTGTGTTACAAAGGGATTTCATTTTTTGAACTTATTTGAACTCCATAGTTTTTCTGTGTTCAAAATGCACCATTCAAAGCCACATCATCAATTTACACCCTTTCTGACTTCATTTGTTATTTTTCATGAATTTACTAATTATTTTGAGCTATAAGACCATGAAATTGAAAAGAAGTTGAAATGAACTCTGAAAAGGTTCCATGTTGGCATGCTATCATCATTTCATCCACATAGCATGTGCGAGAAAGTTGAGAGGGTTACGACAAAAACTGGATGCACTTCGTGTACAAAACGGACAATCTCTTTCGAAATATCAGGGTTTCATACGGAAATTCGTCTGTTACAAAGGGATTTCATTTTTTTGAACTTATTTGAACTCCATAGTTTTTCTGTGTTCAAAATGCACCATTCAAAGCCACATCATCAATTTACAACACTTCTGACTTCATTTGTTACTTTTCATGCATTTACTGATTATTTTGAGCTATAAGACCATGAAATTGAAAAGCATTTGAAATGAACTCTGAAAAGGTTCCAAGTTGGTATGGTATCATCATTTCGCCCACATAGCATGTGCGAGAAAGTAGAGAGGGTTACGGCAAAAACTGGATGCACTTCCTGTACAAAACGGACAATCTCTTTCGAAGTATCACGATTTCATACGGAAACTCGTCTGTTACAAAGGGATTTCATTTTTTTGAACTTATTTGAACTCCATAGTTTTTCTGTGTTCAAAATGCACCATTCAAAGCCACCTCATCAATTTACAACCCTTCTGACTTCATTTGTTATTTTTCATGCATTTACTAATTATTTTGAGCTATAAGACTGTGAAATTGAAAAGCATTTGAAGTGAACTCTGAAAAGGTTCCAAGTTGGCATGGTATCATCATTTCTCCCACATAGCATGTGCGAGAAAGTTGAGAGGGTTTCGGCAAAAACTTGATGGACTTCGTGTACAAAACGGACAATCACTTTCGAAGTATCAGGGTTTCATTCGGAATCTCGTCTCTTACAAAGGGATTTCATTTTTTGAACTTATTTGAACTCCATAGTTTTTCTGTGTTCAAAATGCACCATTCAAAGCCACATCATCAATTTACAACCCGTTCTGACTTCATTTGTTATTTTTCATGCATTTACTTATTATTTTGAGCTATAAGACCATGAAATTGAAAAGCATTTGAAATGAACTCTGAAAATGTTCCAGGTTGCTATGGTATCATCATTTCACCCACATAGCACGTGCGAGAAAGTTGAGAGGGTTACGGCAAAAACTGGATGCACTTCGTGTACAAAACGGACAATCTCCTTAGAAGTATCCGGGTTTCATACGGAAACTCGTCTCTTACAAAGGGATTTCATTTTTTTGAACTTATTTGAACTCCATAGATTTTTTGTGTTCAAAATGCACCATTCAAAGCCACATCATCAATTTACAACCCTTTTTGACTTCATTTGTTATTTTTCATGCATTTACTGAATATTTTGAGCTATAAGACCATGAAATTGAAAAGCATTTGAAATGAACTCTGAAAAGGTTCCATGTTGGCATCCTATCATCGTTTCACTCACATAGCATGTGCGAGAAAGTTGAGAGGGTTACGGCAAAAACTGGATGCACTTCGTGTACAAAAAACGGACAATCTCTTTCAAAGTATCTCGGTTTCATACGGAAACTCTTCTGTTACAAAGGGATTTCATTTTTTTGAACTTATTTGAACTCCATAGTTTTTCTGTGTTCAAAATGCACCATTCAAACCCACATCATCAATTTACAACCCTTTCTGACTTCATTTGTTATTTTTCATGCATTTACTGATTATTTTGAGCTATAAGACCATGAAATTGAAAAGCATTTGAAATGAACACTAAAAAGGTTCCAAGTTGGCATGGTATCATCATTTCACCCACATAGCATGTGGGAGAAAGTTGAGAGGGTTACGGCAAAAAGTGGATGCACTTCGTGTACAAAACGGACAATCTCTTTCGAAGTATGAGGGTTTCATACGGAAACTCGTCTGTTACAAAGGGATTTCATTTTTTTGAACTTATTTGAACTCCATAGTTTTTCTATATTCAAAATGCACCATTCAAAGCCACAACATCAATTTACAACCCTTCTGACTTCATTTGTTATTTTTCATGCATTTATTGATTATTTTGAGCTATAATACTATGAAATTGAAAAGCATTTGAAATGAACTCTAAAAAGGTTCCAAGTTGGCATGGTATCATCATTTCACCCACATAGCATATGCGAGAAAGTTGAGAGGGTTCCGGCAAAAACTGGATGCACTTCGTGTACAAAACGGACAATCTCTTTCGAAGTATCAGGGTTCCATACGGAAACTCGTCTGTTACAAAGGGATTTCATTTTTTTGAACTTATTTGAACTCCATAGTTTTTCTATATTCAAAATGCACCATTCAAAGCCACATGATCAATTTACAACCCTTCTGACTTCATTTGTTATTTTCCATGCATTTACTGATTATTTTGAGCTATAAGACCATGAAATTGAAAAGCATTTGAAATGAACTCTGAAAAGGTTCCAAGTTGGCATGGTATCATCATTTCACCACATAGCATGTGCGATAAAGTTGAGACGGAAAAAACTGGATGCACTTCGTGTACAAAACGGACAATCTCCTTCGAAGTATCCGGGTTTCATACGGAAACTCGTCTCTTACAAAGGGATTTCATTTTTTTGAACTTATTTGAACTGCATAGATTTTTTGTGTTCAAAATGCACCATTCAAAGCCACATCATCAATTTACAACCCTTTTTGACTTCATTTGTTATTTTTCATGCATTTACTAATTATTTTGAGCTATAAGACCATGAAATTGAAAAGCATTTGAAATGAACTCTGAAAAGGTTCCATGTTGGCATGGTATCATCATTTCACCCACATAGCATGTGCGAGAAAGTTGAGAGGGTTACGGAAAAAACTGGATGCATTTCGTGTACAAAACGGACAATCTCTTTCAAAGTATCAGGGTTTCATACGAAAACTCGTCTGTTACAAAGGGATTTCATTTTTTGAACTTATTTTAACTCCAAAGTTTTTCTCTGGTCAAAATGCACCATTCAAATCCACATCATCAATTTACAACCCTTTCTAACTTCATTTGTTAATTTTCATGCATTTTCTGATTATTTTGAGCTATAAGACCATGAAATGGAAAAGCATTTGAAATGAACTCTGAAAAGGTTCCAAGGTGGCATGGTATCATCATTTCACCCACATAGCATGTGCGAGAAAGTTGAGAGGGTTACGGCCAAAACTGGATGCACTTCGTGTACAAAACGGACATCTCGTTCGTAGTACCATGGTTCCACACGGAAACTCGTGTGTTACAAAGGGATTTCATTTTTTGAACTTATTTGAACTCCATAGTTTTTCTGTGTTCAAAATGCACCATTCAAAGCCACATCATCAATTTACACCCTTTCTGACTTCATTTGTTATTTTTCATGAATTTACTAATTATTTTGAGCTATAAGACCATGAAATTGAAAAGAAGTTGAAATGAACTCTGAAAAGGTTCCATGTTGGCATGCTATCATCATTTCATCCACATAGCATGTGCGAGAAAGTTGAGAGGGTTACGACAAAAACTGGATGCACTTCGTGTACAAAACGGACAATCTCTTTCGAAATATCAGGGTTTCATACGGAAACTCGTGTGTTACAAAGGGATTTCATTTTTTTGAACTTATTTGAACTCCATAGTTTTTCTGTGTTCAAAATGCACCATTCAAAGCCACATCATCAATTTACAACACTTCTGACTTCATTTGTTACTTTTCATGCATTTACTGATTATTTTGAGCTATAAGACCATGAAATTGAAAAGCATTTGAAATGAACTCTGAAAAGGTTCCAAGTTGGTATGGTATCATCATTTCGCCCACATAGCATGTGCGAGAAAGTAGAGAGGGTTACGGCAAAAACTGGATGCACTTCCTGTACAAAACGGACAATCTCTTTCGAAGTATCACGATTTCATACGGAAACTCGTCTGTTACAAAGGGATTTCATTTTTTTGAACTTATTTGAACTCCATAGTTTTTCTGTGTTCAAAATGCACCATTCAAAGCCACCTCATCAATTTACAACCCTTCTGACTTCATTTGTTATTTTTCATGCATTTACTAATTATTTTGAGCTATAAGACTATGAAATTGAAAAACATTTGAAGTGAACTCTGAAAAGGTTCCAAGTTGGCATGGTATCATCATTTCTCCCACATAGCATGTGCGAGAAAGTTGAGAGGGTTTCGGCAAAAACTTGATGGACTTCGTGTACAAAACGGACAATCACTTTCGAAGTATCAGGGTTTCATTCGGAATCTCGTCTCTTACAAAGGGATTTCATTTTTTGAACTTATTTGAACTCCATAGTTTTTCTGTGTTCAAAATGCACCATTCAAAGCCACATCATCAATTTACAACCCGTTCTGACTTCATTTGTTATTTTTCATGCATTTACTTATTATTTTGAGCTATAAGACCATGAAATTGAAAAGCATTTGAAATGAACTCTGAAAATGTTCCAGGTTGCTATGGTATCATCATTTCACCCACATAGCACGTGCGAGAAAGTTGAGAGGGTTACGGCAAAAACTGGATGCACTTCGTGTACAAAACGGACAATCTCCTTCGAAGTATCCGGGTTTCATACGGAAACTCGTCTCTTACAAAGGGATTTCATTTTTTTGAACTTATTTGAACTCCATAGATTTTTTGTGTTCAAAATGCACCATTCAAAGCCACATCATCAATTTACAACCCTTTTTGACTTCATTTGTTATTTTTCATGCATTTACTGAATATTTTGAGCTATAAGACCATGAAATTGAAAAGCATTTGAAATGAACTCTGAAAAGGTTCCATGTTGGCATCCTATCATCGTTTCACTCACATAGCATGTGCGAGAAAGTTGAGAGGGTTACGGCAAAAACTGGATGCACTTCGTGTACAAAAAACGGACAATCTCTTTCAAAGTATCTCGGTTTCATACGGAAACTCTTCTGTTACAAAGGGATTTCATTTTTTTGAACTTATTTGAACTCCATAGTTTTTCTGTGTTCAAAATGCACCATTCAAACCCACATCATCAATTTACAACCCTTTCTGACTTCATTTGTTATTTTTCATGCATTTACTGATTATTTTGAGCTATAAGACCATGAAATTGAAAAGCATTTGAAATGAACTCTGAAAAGGTTCCATGTTGGCATGGTATCATCATTTCACCCACATAGCATGTGCGAGAAAGTTGAGAGGGTTACGGAAAAAACTGGATGCATTTCGTGTACAAAACGGACAATCTCTTTCAAAGTATCAGGGTTTCATACGAAAACTCGTCTGTTACAAAGGGATTTCATTTTTTGAACTTATTTTAACTCCAAAGTTTTTCTCTGGTCAAAATGCACCATTCAAATCCACATCATCAATTTACAACCCTTTCTAACTTCATTTGTTAATTTTCATGCATTTACTGATTATTTTGAGCTATAAGACCATGAAATGGAAAAGCATTTGAAATGAACTCTGAAAAGGTTCCAAGGTGGCATGGTATCATCATTTCACCCACATAGCATGTGCGAGAAAGTTGAGAGGGTTACGGCCAAAACTGGATGCACTTCGTGTACAAAACGGACATCTCGTTCGTAGTACCATGGTTCCACACGGAAACTCGTGTGTTACAAAGGGATTTCATTTTTTGAACTTATTTGAACTCCATAGTTTTTCTGTGTTCAAAATGCACCATTCAAAGCCACATCATCAATTTACACCCTTTCTGACTTCATTTGTTATTTTTCATGAATTTACTAATTATTTTGAGCTATAAGACCATGAAATTGAAAAGAAGTTGAAATGAACTCTGAAAAGGTTCCATGTTGGCATGCTATCATCATTTCATCCACATAGCATGTGCGAGAAAGTTGAGAGGGTTACGACAAAAACTGGATGCACTTCGTGTACAAAACGGACAATCTCTTTCGAAATATCAGGGTTTCATACGGAAACTCGTGTGTTACAAAGGGATTTCATTTTTTTGAACTTATTTGAACTCCATAGTTTTTCTGTGTTCAAAATGCACCATTCAAAGCCACATCATCAATTTACAACACTTCTGACTTCATTTGTTACTTTTCATGCATTTACTGATTATTTTGAGCTATAAGACCATGAAATTGAAAAGCATTTGAAATGAACTCTGAAAAGGTTCCAAGTTGGTATGGTATCATCATTTCGCCCACATAGCATGTGCGAGAAAGTAGAGAGGGTTACGGCAAAAACTGGATGCACTTCCTGTACAAAACGGACAATCTCTTTCGAAGTATCACGATTTCATACGGAAACTCGTCTGTTACAAAGGGATTTCATTTTTTTGAACTTATTTGAACTCCATAGTTTTTCTGTGTTCAAAATGCACCATTCAAAGCCACCTCATCAATTTACAACCCTTCTGACTTCATTTGTTATTTTTCATGCATTTACTAATTATTTTGAGCTATAAGACTATGAAATTGAAAAACATTTGAAGTGAACTCTGAAAAGGTTCCAAGTTGGCATGGTATCATCATTTCTCCCACATAGCATGTGCGAGAAAGTTGAGAGGGTTTCGGCAAAAACTTGATGGACTTCGTGTACAAAACGGACAATCACTTTCGAAGTATCAGGGTTTCATTCGGAATCTCGTCTCTTACAAAGGGATTTCATTTTTTGAACTTATTTGAACTCCATAGTTTTTCTGTGTTCAAAATGCACCATTCAAAGCCACATCATCAATTTACAACCCGTTCTGACTTCATTTGTTATTTTTCATGCATTTACTTATTATTTTGAGCTATAAGACCATGAAATTGAAAAGCATTTGAAATGAACTCTGAAAATGTTCCAGGTTGCTATGGTATCATCATTTCACCCACATAGCACGTGCGAGAAAGTTGAGAGGGTTACGGCAAAAACTGGATGCACTTCGTGTACAAAACGGACAATCTCCTTCGAAGTATCCGGGTTTCATACGGAAACTCGTCTCTTACAAAGGGATTTCATTTTTTTGAACTTATTTGAACTCCATAGATTTTTTGTGTTCAAAATGCACCATTCAAAGCCACATCATCAATTTACAACCCTTTTTGACTTCATTTGTTATTTTTCATGCATTTACTGATTATTTTGAGCTATAAGACCATGAAATTGAAAAGCATTTGAAATGAACTCTGAAAAAGTTCCATGTTGGCATGGTATCATCATTTCACCCACATAGCATGTGCGAGAAAGTTGAGAGGGTTACGGAAAAAACTGGATGCATTTCGTGTACAAAACGGACAATCTCTTTCAAAGTATCAGGGTTTCATACGAAAACTCGTCTGTTACAAAGGGATTTCATTTTTTGAACTTATTTTAACTCCAAAGTTTTTCTGTGGTCAAAATGCACCATTCAAATCCACATCATCAATTTACAACCCTTTCTAACTTCATTTGTTAATTTTCATGCATTTACTGAATATTTTGAGCTATAAGACCATGAAATTGAAAAGCATTTGAAATGAACTCTGAAAAGGTTCCATGTTGGCATCCTATCATCGTTTCACTCACATAGCATGTGCGAGAAAGTTGAGAGGGTTACGGCAAAAACTGGATGCACTTCGTGTACAAAAAACGGACAATCTCTTTCAAAGTATCTCGGTTTCATACGGAAACTCTTCTGTTACAAAGGGATTTCATTTTTTTGAACTTATTTGAACTCCATAGTTTTTCTGTGTTCAAAATGCACCATTCAAACCCACATCATCAATTTACAACCCTTTCTGACTTCATTTGTTATTTTTCATGCATTTACTGATTATTTTGAGCTATAAGACCATGAAATTGAAAAGCATTTGAAATGAACACTAAAAAGGTTCCAAGTTGGCATGGTATCATCATTTCACACACATAGCATGTGCGAGAAAGTTGAGAGGGTTACGGCAAAAAGTGGATGCACTTCGTGTACAAAACGGACAATCTCTTTCGAAGTATGAGGGTTTCATACGGAAACTCGTCTGTTACAAAGGGATTTCATTTTTTTGAACTTATTTGAACTCCATAGTTTTTCTATATTCAAAATGCACCATTCAAAGCCACATCATCAATTTACAACCCTTCTGACTTCATTTGTTATTTTTCATGCATTTACTGATTATTTTGAGCTATAATACTATGAAATTGAAAAGCATTTGAAATGAACTCTAAAAAGGTTCCAAGTTGGCATGGTATCATCATTTCACCCACATAGCATGTGCGAGAAAGTTGAGAGGGTTCCGGCAAAAACTGGATGCACTTCGTGTACAAAACGGACAATCTCTTTCGAAGTATCAGGGTTCCATACGGAAACTCGTCTGTTACAAAGGGATTTCATTTTTTTGAACTTATTTGAACTCCATAGTTTTTCTATATTCAAAATGCACCATTCAAAGCCACATGATCAATTTACAACCCTTCTGACTTCATTTGTTATTTTTCATGCATTTACTGATTATTTTGAGCTATAAGACCATGAAATTGAAAAGCATTTGAAATGAACTCTGAAAAGGTTCCAAGTTGGCATGGTATCATCATTTCACCACATAGCATGTGCGATAAAGTTGAGACGGAAAAAACTGGATGCACTTTGTGTACAAAACGGACAATCTCTTTCAAAGTATCAGGGTTTCATACGGAAACTCGTCTCTTACAAAGGGATTTCATTTTTTGAACTTATTTGAACTCCATAGTTTTTCTGTGTTCAAAATGCACCATTCAAAGCCGCATCATCAATTTACAACCCTTTCTGACTTCATTTCTTATTTTTCATGCATTTACTGATTATTTTGAGGTATAAGACCATCTAATTGAAAAGCATTTGAAATGAACTCTGAAAAGGTTCCAATTTGGCATGGTATTATCATTTCACCCACATAGCATGTGCGATAAAGTTGAGAGGGTTCCAGCAAAAATTGGATGGACTTCGCGTACAAAACGTACAATCTCTTTCGAAGTATCAGGGTTTCATATGGAAACTCGTTTGTTACAAAGGGGTTTCATTTTTTTGAACTTATTCGAACTCCATAGTTTTTCTGTGTTCAAAATGCACCATTCAAAGGCACATCATCAATTTACAACCCTTTCTGACTTCATTTGTGATTTTTCATGCATTTACTGATTATTTTGAGCTATAAGACCATGAAATTGAAAAGCATTTGAAATGAACTCTTAAAAGGTTCCAAGGTGGCATGGTATCATCATTTCACCCACATAGCATGTGCGAGAAAGTTGAGAGGGTTACGGCCAAAACTGGATGCACTTCGTGTACAAAACGGACATCTCGTTCGTAGTATCATGGTTCCATACGGAAACTCGTGTGTTACAAAGGGATTTCATTTTTTGAACTTATTTGAACTCCATAGTTTTTCTATGTTCAAAATGCACCATTCAAAGCCACATCATCAATTTACACCCTTTCTGACTTCATTTGTTATTTTTCATGAATTTACTAATTATTTTGAGCTATAAGACCATGAAATTGAAAAGAAGTTGAAATGAACTCTGAAAAGGTTCCATGTTGGCATGCTATCATCATTTCATCCACATAGCATGTGCGAGAAAGTTGAGAGGGTTACGACAAAAACTGGATGCACTTCGTGTACAAAACGGACAATCTCTTTCGAAATATCAGGGTTTCATACGGAAATTCGTCTGTTACAAAGGGATTTCATTTTTTTGAACATATTTGAACTCCATAGTTTTTCTGTGTTCAAAATGCACCATTCAAAGCCACATCATCAATTTACAACACTTTCTGACTTCATTTGTTACTTTTCATGCATTTACTGATTATTTTATGCTATAAGACCATGAAATTGAAAAGCATTTCAAATGAACTGTGAAAAGGTTCCAAGTTGGTATGGTATCATCATTTCGCCCACATAGCATGTGCGAGAAAGTAGAGAGGGTTACGGCAAAAACTGGATGCACTTCCTGTACAAAACGGACAATCTCTTTCGAAGTATCACGATTTCATACGGAAACTCGTCTGTTACAAAGGGATTTCATTTTTTTGAACTTATTTGAACTCCATAGTTTTTCTGTGTTCAAAATGCACCATTCAAACCCACATCATCAATTTACAACCCTTTCTGACTTCATTTGTTATTTTTCATGCATTTACTGATTATTTTGAGCTATAAGACCATGAAATTGAAAAGCAATTGAAATGAACTCTGAAAAGGTTCCACGTTGGCATGGTATCATCATTTCACCCACATAGCATGTGCGAGAAAGTTGAGAGGGTTTCGGCAAAAACTTGATGGACTTCGTGTACAAAACGGACAATCACTTTCGAAGTATCAGGGTTTCATTCGGAATCTCGTCTCTTACAAAGGGATTTCATTTTTTGAACTTATTTGAACTCCATAGTTTTTCTGTGTTCAAAATGCACCATTCAAAGCCACATCATCAATTTACAACCCGTTCTGACTTCATTTGTTATTTTTCATGCATTTACTTATTATTTTGAGCTATAAGACCATGAAATTGAAAAGCATTTGAAATGAACTCTGAAAATGTTCCAGGTTGCTATGGTATCATCATTTCACCCACATAGCACGTGCGAGAAAGTTGAGAGGGTTACGGCAAAAACTGGATGCACTTCGTGTACAAAACGGACAATCTCCTTCGAAGTATCCGGGTTTCATACGGAAACTCGTCTCTTACAAAGGGATTTCATTTTTTTGAACTTATTTGAACTCCATAGATTTTTTGTGTTCAAAATGCACCATTCAAAGCCACATCATCAATTTACAACCCTTTTTGACTTCATTTGTTATTTTTCATGCATTTACTGATTATTTTGAGCTATAAGACCATGAAATTGAAAAGCATTTGAAATGAACTCTGAAAAGGTTCCATGTTGGCATGGTATCATCATTTCACCCACATAGCATGTGCGAGAAAGTTGAGAGGGTTACGGAAAAAACTGGATGCATTTCGTGTACAAAACGGACAATCTCTTTCAAAGTATCACGGTTTCATACGAAAACTCGTCTCTTACAAAGGGATTTCCTTTTTTGAACTTATTTTAACTCCAAAGTTTTTCTGTGGTCAAAATGCACCATTCAAATCCACATCATCAATTTACAACCCTTTCTAACTTCATTTGTTAATTTTCATGCATTTACTGAATATTTTGAGCTATAAGACCATGAAATTGAAAAGCATTTGAAATGAACTCTGAAAAGGTTCCATGTTGGCATCGTATCATCGTTTCACTCACATAGCATGTGCGAGAAAGTTGAGAGGGTTACGGCAAAAACTGGATGCACTTCGTGTACCAAATACGGACAATCTCTTTCAAAGTATCTCGGTTTCATACGGAAACTCTTCTGTTACAAAGGGATTTCATTTTTTTGAACTTATTTGAACTCCATAGTTTTTCTGTGTTCAAAATGCACCATTCAAACCCACATCATCAATTTACAACCCTTTCTGACTTCATTTGTTATTTTTCATGCATTTACTGATTATTTTGAGCTATAAGACCATGAAATTGAAAAGCATTTGAAATGAACACTAAAAAGGTTCCAAGTTGGCATGGTATCATCATTTCACCCACATAGCATGTGCGAGAAAGTTGAGAGGGATACGGCAAAAAGTGGATGCACTTCGTGTACAAAACGAACAATCTCTTTCGAAGTATGAGGGTTTCATACGGAAACTCGTCTGTTACAAAGGGATTTCATTTTTTTGAACTTATTTGAACTCCATAGTTTTTCTATATTCAAAATGCACCATTCAAAGCCACATCATCAATTTACAACCCTTCTGACTTCATTTGTTATTTTTCATGCATTTACTGATTATTTTGAGCTATAATACTATGAAATTGAAAAGCATTTGAAATTAACTCTAAAAAGGTTCCAAGTTGGCATGGTATCATCATTTCACCCACATAGCATGTGCGAGAAAGTTGAGAGGGTTCCGGCAAAAACTGGATGCACTTCGTGTACAAAACGGACAATCTCTTTCGAAGTATCAGGGTTCCATACGGAAACTCGTCTGTTACAAAGGGATTTCATTTTTTTGAACTTATTTGAACTCCATAGTTTTTCTATATTCAAAATGCACCATTCAAAGCCACATGATCAATTTACAACCCTTCTGACTTCATTTGTTATTTTTCATGCATTTACTGATTATTTTGAGCTATAAGACCATGAAATTGAAAAGCATTTGAAATGAACTCTGAAAAGGTTCCAAGTTGGCATGGTATCATCATTTCACCACATAGCATGTGCGATAAAGTTGAGACGGAAAAAACTGGATGCACTTTGTGTACAAAACGGACAATCTCTTTCAAAGTATCAGGGTTTCATACGGAAACTCGTCTCTTACAAAGGGATTTCATTTTTTGAACTTATTTGAACTCCATAGTTTTTCTGTGTTCAAAATGCACCATTCAAAGCCGCATCATCAATTTACAACCCTTTCTGACTTCATTTGTTATTTTTCATGCATTTACTGATTATTTTGAGGTATAAGACCATCTAATTGAAAAGCATTTGAAATGAACTCTGAAAAGGTTCCAATTTGGCATGGTATTATCATTTCACCCACATAGCATGTGCGATAAAGTTGAGAGGGTTCCAGCAAAAATTGGATGGACTTCGCGTACAAAACGTACAATCTCTTTCGAAGTATCAGGGTTTCATATGGAAACTCGTTTGTTACAAAGGGGTTTCATTTTTTTGAACTTATTCGAACTCCATAGTTTTTCTGTGTTCAAAATGCACCATTCAAAGGCACATCATCAATTTACAACCCTTTCTGACTTCATTTGTGATTTTTCATGCATTTACTGATTATTTTGAGCTATAAGACCATGAAATTGAAAAGCATTTGAAATGAACTCTTAAAAGGTTCCAAGGTGGCATGGTATCATCATTTCACCGACATAGCATGTGCGAGAAAGTTGAGAGGGTTACGGCCAAAACTGGATGCACTTCGTGTACAAAACGGACATCTCGTTCGTAGTATCATGGTTCCATACGGAAACTCGTGTGTTACAAAGGGATTTCATTTTTTGAACTTATTTGAACTCCATAGTTTTTCTGTGTTCAAAATGCACCATTCAAAGCCACATCATCAATTTACACCCTTTCTGACTTCATTTGTTATTTTTCATGAATTTACTAATTATTTTGAGCTATAAGACCATGAAATTGAAAAGAAGTTGAAATGAACTCTGAAAAGGTTCCATGTTGGCATGCTATCATCATTTCATCCACATAGCATGTGCGAGAAAGTTGAGAGGGTTACGACAAAAACTGGGTGCACTTCGTGTACAAAACGGACAATCTCTTTCGAAATATCAGGGTTTCATACGGAAATTCGTCTGTTACAAAGGGATTTCATTTTTTTGAACATATTTGAACTCCATAGTTTTTCTGTGTTCAAAATGCACCATTCAAAGCCACATCATCAATTTACAACACTTTCTGACTTCATTTGTTACTTTTCATGCATTTACTGATTATTTTATGCTATAAGACCATGAAATTGAGAAGCATTTCAAATGAACTCTGAAAAGGTTCCAAGTTGGTATGGTATCATCATTTCGCCCACATAGCATGTGCGAGAAAGTAGAGAGGGTTACGGCAAAAACTGGATGCACTTCCTGTACAAAACGGACAATCTCTTTCGAAGTATCACGATTTCATACGGAAACTCGTCTGTTACAAAGGGATTTCATTTTTTTGAACTTATTTGAACTCCATAGTTTTTCTGTGTTCAAAATGCACCATTCAAAGCCACCTCATCAATTTACAACCCTTCTGACTTCATTTGTTATTTTTCATGCATTTACTAATTATTTTGAGCTATAAGACTATGAAATTGAAAAGCATTTGAAGTGAACTCTGAAAAGGTTCCAAGTTGGCATGGTATCATCATTTCACCCACATAGCATGTGCGAGAAAGTTGAGAGGGTTTCGGCAAAAACTTGATGGACTTCGTGTACAAAACGGACAATCACTTTCGAAGTATCAGGGTTTCATTCGGAATCTCGTCTCTTACAAAGGGATTTCATTTTTTGAACTTATTTGAACTCCATAGTTTTTCTGTGTTCAAAATGCACCATTCAAAGCCACATCATCAATTTACAACCCGTTCTGACTTCATTTGTTATTTTTCATGCATTTACTTATTATTTTGAGCTATAAGACCATGAAATTGAAAAGCATTTGAAATGAACTCTGAAAATGTTCCAGGTTGCTATGGTATCATCATTTCACCCACATAGCACGTGCGAGAAAGTTGAGAGGGTTACGGCAAAAACTGGATGCACTTCGTGTACAAAACGGACAATCTCCTTCGAAGTATCCGGGTTTCATACGGAAACTCGTCTCTTACAAAGGGATTTCATTTTTTGAACTTATTTGAACTCCATAGATTTTTTGTGTTCAAAATGCACCATTCAAAGCCACATCATCAATTTACAACCCTTTTTGACTTCATTTGTTATTTTTCATGCATTTACTGATTATTTTGAGCTATAAGACCATGAAATTGAAAAGCATTTGAAATGAACTCTGAAAAGGTTCCATGTTGGCATGGTATCATCATTTCACCCACATAGCATGTGCGAGAAAGTTGAGAGGGTTACGGAAAAAACTGGATGCATTTCGTGTACAAAACGGACAATCTCTTTCAAAGTATCAGGGTTTCATACGAAAACTCGTCTGTTACAAAGGGATTTCATTTTTTGAACTTATTTTAACTCCAAAGTTTTTCTGTGGTCAAAATGCACCATTCAAATCCACATCATCAATTTACAACCCTTTCTAACTTCATTTGTTAATTTTCATGCATTTACTGAATATTTTGAGCTATAAGACCATGAAATTGAAAAGCATTTGAAATGAACTCTGAAAAGGTTCCATGTTGGCATCGTATCATCGTTTCACTCACATAGCATGTGCGAGAAAGTTGAGAGGGTTACGGCAAAAACTGGATGCACTTCGTGTACAAAAAACGGACAATCTCTTTCAAAGTATCTCGGTTTCATACGGAAACTCTTCTGTTACAAAGGGATTTCATTTTTTTGAACTTCTTTGAACTCCATAGTTTTTCTGTGTTCAAAATGCACCATTCAAACCCACATCATCAATTTACAACCCTTTCTGACTTCATTTGTTAATTTTCATGCATTTACTGATTATTTTGAGCTATAAGACCATGAAATTGAAAAGCATTTGAAATGAACACTAAAAAGGTTCCAAGTTGGCATGGTATCATCATTTCACCCACATAGCATGTGCGAGAAAGTTGAGAGGGATACGGCAAAAAGTGGATGCACTTCGTGTACAAAACGAACAATCTCTTTCGAAGTATGAGGGTTTCATACGGAAACTCGTCTGTTACAAAGGGATTTCATTTTTTTGAACTTATTTGAACTCCATAGTTTTTCTATATTCAAAATGCACCATTCAAAGCCACATCATCAATTTACAACCCTTTTTGACTTCATTTGTTAGTTTTCATGCATTTACTGATTATTTTGAGTTATAAGACCATGAAATTGAAAAGCATTTAAAATGAACTCTGAAAAGGTTCCAAGTTGGCATGGTATCATCATTTCACCCACATAGCATGTGCGAGAAAGTTGAGAGGGTTCCGGCGAAAACTGGATGCACTTCGTATACAAAACGGACAATCTCTTTCGAAGTATGAGGGTTTCATACGGAAACTCGTCTGTTACAAAGGGATTTCATTTTTTTGAACTTATTTGAACTCCATAGTTTTTCTATATTCAAAATGCACCATTCAAAGCCACATCATCAATTTACAACCCTTCTGACTTCATTTGTTATTTTTCATGCATTTACTGATTATTTTGAGCTATAATACTATGAAATTGAAAAGCATTTGAAATGAACTCTAAAAAGGTTCCAAGTTGGCATGGTATCATCATTTCACCCACATAGCATGTGCGAGAAAGTTGAGAGGGTTCCGGCAAAAACTGGATGCACTTCGTGTACAAAACGGACAATCTCTTCCGAAGTATCAGGGTTCCATACGGAAACTCGTCTGTTACAAAGGGATTTCATTTTTTTGAACTTATTTGAACTCCATAGTTTTTCTATATTCAAAATGCACCATTCAAAGCCACGTGATCAATTTACAACCCTTCTGACTTCATTTGTTATTTTTCATGCATTTACTGATCATTTTGAGCTATAAGACCATGAAATTGAAAAGCATTTGAAATGAACTCTGAAAAGGTTCCAAGTTCGCATGGTATCATCATTTCACCACATAGCATGTGCGATAAAGTTCAGACGGAAAAAACTGGATGCACTTCGTGTACAAAACGGACAATCTCTTTCAAAGTATCAGGGTTTCATACGGAAACTCGTCTCTTACAAAGGGATTTCATTTTTTGAACTTATTTGAACTCCATAGTTTTTCTGTGTTCAAAATGCACCATTCAAAGCCGCATCATCAATTTACAACCCTTTCTAACTTCATTTGTTATTTTTCATGCATTTACTGATTATTTTGAGGTATAAGACCATCTAATTGAAAAGCATTTGAAATGAACTCTGAAAAGGTTCCAATTTGGCATGGTATTATCATTTCACCCACATAGCATGTGCGATAAAGTTGAGAGGGTTCCGGCAAAAACTGGATGGACTTCGCGTACAAAACGTACAATCTCTTTCGAAGTATCAGGGTTTCATATGGAAACTCGTTTGTTACAAAGGGGTTTCATTTTTTTGAACTTATTCGAACTCCATAGTTTTTCTGTGTTCAAAATGCACCATTCAAAGGCACATCATCAATTTACAACCCTTTCTGACTTCATTTGTGATTTTTCATGCATTTACTGATTATTTTGAGCTATAAGACCATGAAATTGAAAAGCATTTGAAATGAACTCTGAAAAGGTTCCAAGGTGGCATGGTATCATCATTTCACCCACATAGCATGTGCGAGAAATTTGAGAGGGTTACGGCCAAAACTGGATGCACTTCGTGTACAAAACGGACATCTCGTTCGTAGTATCATGGTTCCATACGGAAACTCGTGTGTTACAAAGGGATTTCATTTTTTGAACTTATTTGAACTCCATAGTTTTTCTGTGTTCAAAATGCACCATTCAAAGCCACATCATCAATTTACACCCTTTCTGACTTCATTTGTTATTTTTCATGAATTTACTAATTATTTTGAGCTATAAGACCATGAAATTGAAAAGAAGTTGAAATGAACTCTGAAAAGGTTCCATGTTGGCATGCTATCATCATTTCATCCACATAGCATGTGCGAGAAAGTTGAGAGGGTTACGACAAAAACTGGATGCACTTCGTGTACAAAACGGACAATCTCTTTCGAAATATCAGGGTATCATACGAAAATTCGTCTGTTACAAAGGGATTTCATTTTTTTGAACTTATTTGAACTCCATAGTTTTTCTGTGTTCAAAATGCACCATTCAAAGCCACATCATCAATTTACAACACATTCTGACTTCATTTGTTACTTTTCATGCATTTACTGATTATTTTGAGCTATAAGACCATGAAATTGAAAAGCATTTGAAATGAACTCTGAAAAGGTTCCAAGTTGGTATGGTATCATCATTTCGCCCACATAGCATGTGCGAGAAAGTAGAGAGGGTTACGGCAAAAACTGGATGCACTTCCTGTACAAAACGGACAATCTCTTTCGAAGTATCACGATTTCATACGGAAACTCGTCTGTTACAAAGGGATTTCATTTTTTTGAACTTATTTGAACTCCATAGTTTTTCTGTGTTCAAAATGCACCATTCAAAGCCACCTCATCAATTTACAACCCTTCTGACTTCATTTGTTATTTTTCATGCATTTACTAATTATTTTGAACTACAAGACTATGAAATTGAAAAGCATTTGAAGTGAACTCTGAAAAGGTTCCAAGTTGGCATGGTATCATCATTTCACCCACATAGCATGTGCGAGAAAGTTGAGAGGGTTTCGGCAAAAACTGGATGGACTTCGTGAACAAAACGGACAATCACTTTCGAAGTATCAGGGTTTCATTCGGAAACTCGTCTCTTACAAAGGGATTTCATTTTTTGAACTTATTTGAACTCCATAGCTTTTCTGTGTTCAAAATGCACCATTCAAAGCCACATCATCAATTTACAACCCGTTCTGACTTCATTTGTTATTTTTCATGCATTTACTTATTATTTTGAGCTATAAGATCATGAAATTGAAAAGCATTTGAAATGAACTCTGAAAATGTTCCAGGTTGGCATGGTATCATCATTTCACCCACATAGCACGTGCGAGAAAGTTGAGAGGGTTATGGCAAAAACTGGATGCACTTCGTGTACAAAACGGACAATCTCCTTCGAAGTATCCGGGTTTCATATGGAAACTCGTCTCTTACAAAGGGATTTCATTTTTTTGAACTTATTTGAACTCCATAGATTTTCTGTGTTCAAAATGCACCATTCAAAGCCACATCATCAATTTACAACCCTTTTTGACTTCATTTGTTATTTTTCATGCATTTACTGATTATTTTGAGCTATAAGACCATGAAATTGAAAAGCATTTGAAATGAACTCTGAAAAGGTTCCATGTTGGCATGGTATCATCATTTCACCCACATAGCATGTGCGAGAAAGTTGAGAGGGTTACGGAAAAAACTGGATGCATTTCGTGTACAAAACGGACAATCTCTTTCAAAGTATCAAGGTTTCATACGAAAACTCGTCTGTTACAAAGGGATTTCATTTTTTGAACTTATTTTAACTCCAAAGTTTTTCTGTGGTCAAAATGCACCATTCAAATCCACATCATCAATTTACAACCCGTTCTAACTTCATTTGTTAATTTTCATGCATTTACTGAATATTTTGAGCTATAAGACCATGAAATTGAAAAGCATTTGAAATGAACTCTGAAAAGGTTCCATGTTGGCATCGTATCATCATTTCACTCACATAGCAGGTGTGAGAAAGTTGAGAGGGTTACGGCAAAAACTGGATGCACTTCGTGTACAAAAAACGGATAATCTCTTTCAAAGTATCTCGGTTTCATACGGAAACTCTTCTGTTACAAAGGGATTTCATTTTTTTGAACTTATTTGAACTCCATAGTTTTTCTGTGTTCAAAATGCACCATTCAAACCCACATCATCAATTTACAACCCTTTCTGACTTCATTTGTTATTTTTCATGCATTTACTGATTATTTTGAGCTATAAGACCATGAAATTGAAAAGCATTTGAAATGAACTCTAAAAAGGTTCCAAGTTGGCATGGTATCATCATTTCACCCACATAGCATGTGCGAGAAAGTTGAGAGGGTTACGGCAAAAAGTGGATGCACTTCGTGTACAAAACGGACAATCTCTTTCGAAGTATGAGGGTTTCATACGGAAACTCGTCTGTTACAAAGGGATTTCATTTTTTTGAACTTATTTGAACTCCATAGTTTTTCTGTGTTCAAAATGCACCATTCAAAGCCACATCATCTATTTACAACCCTTTTTGACTTCATTTGTTAGTTTTCATGCATTTACTGATTATTTTGAGTTATAAGACCATGAAATTGAAAAGCATTTAAAATGAACTCTGAAAAGGTTCCAAGTTGGCATGGTATCATCATTTCACCCACATAGCATGTGCGAGAAAGTTGAGAGGGTTCCGGCGAAAACTGGATGCACTTCGTATACAAAACGGACAATCTCTTTCGAAGTATGAGGGTTTCATACGGAAACTCGTCTGTTACAAAGGGATTTCATTTTTTTGAACTTATTTGAACTCCATAGTTTTTCTATATTCAGAATGCACCATTCAAAGCCACATCATCAATTTACAACCCTTCTGACTTCATTTGTTATTTTTCATGCATTTACTGATTATTTTGAGCTATAATACTATGAAATTGAAAATCATTTGAAATGAACTCTAAAAAGGTTCCAAGTTGGCATGGTATCATCATTTCACCCACATAGCATGTGCGAGAAAGTTGAGAGGGTTCCGGCAAAAACTGGATGCACTTCGTGTACAAAACGGACAATCTCTTTCGAAGTATCAGGGTTCCATACGGAAACTCGTCTGTTACAAAGGGATTTCATTTTTTCGAACTTATTTGAACTCCATAGTTTTTCTATATTCAAAATGCACCATTCAAAGCCACGTGATCAATTTACAACCCTTCTGACTTCATTTGTTATTTTTCATGCATTTACTGATTATTTTGAGCTATAAGACCATGAAATTGAAAAGCATTTGAAATGAACTCTGAAAAGGTTCCAAGTTGGCATGGTATCATCATTTCACCACATAGCATGTGCGATAAAGTTGAGACGGAAAAAACTGGATGCACTTCGTGTACAAAACGGACAATCTCTTTCAAAGTATCAGGGTTTCATACGGAAACTCGTCTCTTACAAAGGGATTTCATTTTTTGAACTTATTTGAACTCCATAGTTTTTCTGTGTTCAAAATGCACCATTCAAAGCCGCATCATCAATTTACAACCCTTTCTAACTTCATTTGTTATTTTTTATGCATTTACTGATTATTTTGAGGTATAAGACCATCTAATTGAAAAGCATTTGAAATGAACTCTGAAAAGGTTCCAATTTGGCATGGTATTATCATTTCACCCACATAGCATGTGCGATAAAGTTGAGAGGGTTCCGGCAAAAACTGGATGGACTTCGCGTACAAAACGTACAATCTCTTTCGAAGTATCAGGGTTTCATATGGAAACTCGTTTGTTACAAAGGGGTTTCATTTTTTTGAACTTATTCGAACTCCATAGTTTTTCTGTGTTCAAAATGCACCATTCAAAGGCACATCATCAATTTACAACCCTTTCTGACTTCATTTGTGATTTTTCATGCATTTACTAATTATTTTGAGCTATAAGACCATGAAATTGAAAAGCATTTGAAATGAACTCTGAAAAGGTTCCAAGGTGGCATGGTATCATCATTTCACCCACATAGCATGTGCGAGAAAGTTGAGAGGGTTACGGCCAAAACTGGATGCACTTCGTGTACAAAACGGACATCTCGTTCGTAGTATCATGGTTCCATACAGAAACTCGTGTGTTACAAAGGGATTTCATTTTTTGAACTTATTTGAACTCCATAGTTTTTCTGTGTTCAAAATGCACCATTCAAAGCCACATCATCAATTTACACCCTTTCTGACTTCATTTGTTATTTTTCATGAATTTACTAATTATTTTGAGCTATAAGACCATGAAATTGAAAAGAAGTTGAAATGAACTCTGAAAAGGTTCCATGTTGGCATGCTATCATCATTTCATCCACATAGCATATGCGAGAAAGTTGAGAGGGTTACGACAAAAACTGGATGCACTTCGTGTACAAAACGGACAATCTCTTTCGAAATATCAGGGTATCATACGGAAATTCGTCTGTTACAAAGGGATTTCATTTTTTTGAACTTATTTGAACTCCATAGTTTTTTTGTGTTCAAAATGCACCATTCAAAGCCACATCATCAATTTACAACACATTCTGACTTCATTTGTTACTTTTCATGCATTTACTGATTATTTTGAGCTATAAGACCATGAAATTGAAAAGCATTTGAAATGAACTCTGAAAAGGTTCCAAGTTGGTATGGTATCATCATTTCGCCCACATAGCATGTGCGAGAAAGTAGAGAGGGTTACGGCAAAAACTGGATGCACTTCCTGTACAAAATGGACAATCTCTTTCATAGTATCACGATTTCATACGGAAACTCGTCTGTTACAAAGGGATTTCATTTTTTTGAACTTATTTGAACTCCATGGTTTTTCTGTGTTCAAAATGCACCATTCAAAGCCACCTCATCAATTTACAACCCTTCTGACTTCATTTGTTATTTTTCATGCATTTACTAATTATTTTGAGCTATAAGACTATGAAATTGAAAAGCATTTGAAGTGAACTCTGAAAAGGTTCCAAGTTGGCATGGTATCATCATTTCACCCACATAGCATGTGCGAGAAAGTTGAGAGGGTTTCGGCAAAAACTGGATGGACTTCGTGTACAAAACGGACAATCACTTTCGAAGTATCAGGGTTTCATTCGGAAACTCCTCTCTTACAAAGGGATTTCATTTTTTGAACTTATTTGAACTCCATAGCTTTTCTGTGTTCAAAATGCACCATTCAAAGCCACATCATCAATTTACAACCTGTTCTGACTTCATTTGTTATTTTTCATGCATTTACTTATTATTTTGAGCTATAAGACCATGAAATTGAAAAGCATTTGAAATGAACTCTGAAAATGTTCCAGGTTGGCATGGTATCATCATTTCACCCACATAGCACGTGCGAGAAAGTTGAGAGGGTTATGACAAAAACTGGATGCACTTCGTGTACAAAACGGACAATCTCCTTCGAAGTATCCGGGTTTCATACGGAAACTCGTCTCTTACAAAGGTATTTCATTTTTTTGAACTTATTTGAACTCCATAGATTATCTGTGTTCAAAATGCACCATTCAAAGCCACATCATCAATTTACAACCCTTTTTGACTTCATTTGTTATTTTTCATGCATTTACTGATTATTTTGAGCTATAAGACCATGAAATTGAAAAGCATTTGAAATGAACTCTGAAAAGGTTCCATGTTGGCATGGTATCATCATTTCACCCACATAGCATGTGCGAGAAAGTTGAGAGGGTTACGGAAAAAACTGGATGCATTTCGTGTACAAAACGGACAATCTCTTTCAAAGTATCAAGGTTTCATACGAAAACTCGTCTGTTACAAAGGGATTTCATTTTTTGAACTTATTTTAACTCCAAAGTTTTTCTGTGGTCAAAATGCACCATTCAAATCCACATCATCAATTTACAACCCTTTCTAACTTCATTTGTTAATTTTCATGCATTTACTGAATATTTTGAGCTATAAGACCATGAAATTGAAAAGCATTTGAAATGAACTCTGAAAAGGTTCCATGTTGGCATCGTATCATCATTTCACTCACATAGCAGGTATGAGAAAGTTGAGAGGGTTACGGCAAAAACTGGATGCACTTCGTGTACAAAAAACGGATAATCTCTTTCAAAGTATCTCGGTTTCATACGGAAACTCTTCTGTTACAAAGGGATTTCATTTTTTTGAACTTATTTGAACTCCATAGTTTTTCTGTGTTCAAAATGCACCATTCAAACCCACATCATCAATTTACAACCCTTTCTGACTTCATTTGTTATTTTTCATGCATTTACTGATTATTTTGAGCTATAAGACCATGAAATTGAAAAGCATTTGAAATGAACTCTAAAAAGGTTCCAAGTTGGCATGGTATCATCATTTCACCCACATAGCATGTGCGAGAAAGTTGAGAGGGTTACGGCAAAAAGTGGATGCACTTCGTGTACAAAACGGACAATCTCTTTCGAAGTATGAGGGTTTCATACGGAAACTCGTCTGTTACAAAGGGATTTCATTTTTTTGAACTTATTTGAACTCCATAGTTTTACTGTGTTCAAAATGCACCATTCAAAGCCACATCATCTATTTACAACCCTTTTTGACTTCATTTGTTAGTTTTCATGCATTTACTGATTATTTTGAGCTATAAGACCATGAAATTGAAAAGCATTTAAAATGAACTCTGAAAAGGTTCCAAGTTGGCATCGTATCATCATTTCACCCACATAGCATGTGCGAGAAAGTTGAGAGGGTTCCGGCGAAAACTGGATGCACTTCGTATACAAAACGGACAATCTCTTTCGAAGTATCAGGGTTTCATACGGAAACTCGTCTCTTACAAAGGGATTTCATTTTTTTGAACTTATTTGAACTCCATAGTTTTTTTGTGTTCAAAATGCACCATTCAAAGCCACATCATCAATTTAAAACCCTTTCTGAATTCATTTGTTATTTTTCATGCATTTACTGATTATTTTGAGCTATAGGACCATGAAATTGAAAAGCATTTGAAATGAACTCTGAAAAGGTTCCAAGTTGGCATGGTATCATCATTTCACCCACATAGCATGTGCGAGAAAGTTGAGAGGGTTACCGCAAAAACTGGATGCACTTCGTGTACAAAATGGACAATCTCTTTCGAACTATCAAGGTTTCATACGGAAAGTTGTGTGTTACAAAGGGATTTCATTTTTCTGAACTTATTGGAACTCCATAGTTTTTCTGTCTTCAAAATGCACCATTCAAAGCCACATCATCAATTTACAACCCTTTCTGACTTCATTTGTTATTTTTCATTCATTTACTGATTATTTTGAGCTATAAGACCATGAAATTGAAAAGCATTTGAAATGAACTCTGAAAAGGTTCCAAGTTGGCATGGTATCATCATTTCACCCACATAACACATGCGAGAAACTTGAGAGGGTTACGGCAAAAACTGGATGCACTTCGTGTACAAAACGGACAATCTCTTTCGAAGTATCCGGGTTTCATACGGAAACTCGTCTCTTACAAAGGGATTTCATTTTTTTGAACTTATTTGAACTCCATAGATTTTCTGTGTTCAAAATGCACCATTCAAAGCCACATCATCAATTTACAACCCTTTTTGACTTCATTTGTTATTTTTCATGCATTTACTGATTATTTTGAGCTATAAGACCATGAAATTGAAAAGCATTTGAAATGAACTCTGAAAAGGTTCCATGTTGGCATGGTATCATCATTTCAACCACATAGCATGTGCGAGAAAGTTGAGAGGGTTACGGAAAAAACTAGATGCATTTCGTGTACAAAATGGACAATATCTTTCAAAGTATCAGGGTTTCATACGAGAACTCGTCTGTTACAAAGGGATTTCATTTTTTGAACTTATTTTAACTCCAAAGTTTTTCTGTGGTCAAAATGCACCATTCAAATCCACATCATCAATTTACAACCCTTTCTAACTTCATTTGTTAATTTTCATGCATTTACTGAATATTTTGAGCTATAAGACCATGAAATTGAAAAGCATTTGAAATGAACTCTGAAAAGGTTCCATGTTGGCATCGTATCATCGTTTCACTCACATAGCATGTGCGAGAAAGTTGAGAGGGTTACCGCAAAAACTGGATGCACTTCGTGTACAAAATGGACAATCTCTTTCGAAGTATCAAGGTTTCATACGGAAACTTGTGTGTTACAAAGGGATTTCATTTTTCTGAACTTATTGGAACTCCATAGTTTTTCTGTGTTCAAAATGCACCATTCAAAGCCACATCATCAATTTACAACCTTTTCTGACTTCATTTGTTATTTTTCATGCATTTACTGATTGTTTTGAGCTATAAGACCATGAAATTAAAAAACATTTGAAATGAACTCTCAAAAGGTTCCACGTTGGCATGGTATCATCATTTCACCCACATAGCATGTGCGAGAAAGCTGAGAGGGTTACGGCAAAAACTAGATGCACTTCGTGTACAAAACGGACAATCTCTTTCGAAGTATCACGGTTTCATACGAAAACTCGTCTGTTACAAAGGGATTTCATTTTTTTGAACTTATTTGAACTCCATAGTTTTTCTGTGTTCAAAATGCACCACTCAAAGCCACATCATCAATTTACAACCCTTCTGACTTCATTTGTTATTTTTCATGCATTTACTGATTATTTTGAGCTATAAGACCATGAAATTGAAAAGCATTTGAAATGAACTCTGAAAAGGTTCCAAGTTGGCATGGTATCATCATTTCAACCACATAGCATGTGCGAGAAAGTTGAGACGGCAAAAACTGGATGCACTTCGTGTACAAAACGGACAATCTCTTTCGAAGTATCAGCGTTTCATACGGAAACTCGTCTGTTACAACGGGATTTCATTTTTTTGAACTTATTTGAACTCCATAGTTTTTCTGTGTTCAAAATGCACCATTCAAAGCGACATCATCCATTTACAACCCTTTGTGACTTCATTTGTTATTTTTCATGCATTTACTGATTATTTTGAGCTATAAGACCATGATATTGAAAAGCATTTGAAATGAACTGTGAAAAAGTTCCAAGTTGGCATGGTATCATCATTTCACCCACATAGCATGTGCGAGAAAGTTGAGACGGTTATGGCAAAAACTAGATGCACTTCGTGTACAAAACGGACAATCTCTTTTGAAGTATCAGGGTTTCATACGGAAACTCGTCTGTTACAAAGGGATTTCATTTTTTTGAACTTATTTGATTTGAACTTATTTGAACTCCATAGTTTTTCTCTGTTCAAAATGCACCATTCAAAGCCACATCATCAATTTACAACCCTTCTGACTACATTTGTTATTTTTCATGCATTTACTGATTATTTTGAGCTATAAGACCATGAAATTGAAAAGCATTTGGAATGATCTCTGAAAAGGTTCCAAGTTGGCATGGTATCATCATTTCACCCACATAGCATGTGCGAGAAAGTTAAGTGGGTTACGGCAAAAATTGGATGCACTTCGTGTACAACACGCACAATCTCTTTCGAAGTATGAGGGTTTCATACGAAAACTCGTCTGTTACAAAGGGATTTCATTTTTTTGAACTTATTTGAACTCCAGAGTTTTCCTGCGTTCAAATTGCACCATTCAAAGCCACATCATCAATTTATAACCCTTTGTGACTTCATTTGTTATTTTTCATGCATTTACTGATTATTTTGAGCAATAAGACCGTGAAATTGAAAAGCATTTGAAATGAACTCTAAAAAGGTTCCAAGTTGGCATGGTATCATCATTTCACCCACATAGCATGTGCGAGAAAGTTGAGAGAGTTACTGCAAAAACTAAACGCACTTCGTGTACAAAACGGACAATCTCTTTCGAAGTATCACGGTTTCATACGGAAACTCGTCTGTTACAAAGGGATTTCATTTTTTTGAACTTATTTGAACTCCATAGTTTTTCTATGTTCAAAATGCACCATTCAAAGCCACATCATCAATTTACAACCCTTTCTGACTTCATTTGTTGATTTTCATGCATTTACTAATTATTTTGAGCTATAAGACCATGAAATTGAAAAGCATTTGAAACGAACTCTGAAAAGGTTCCATGTTAGCATGGTATCATCGTTTCACCCACATAGCATGTGCGAGAAAGTTGAGAGGGTTACGGCCAAAACTAGATGCACTTCGTGTACAAAACGGACAATCTCTTTTGAAGTATCACAATGTCATACGGAAACTCGTCTGTTACAAAGGAATTCATTTTTGAACTTATTTGAACTCCATAGTTTTTATGTGTTCAAAATGCACCATTCAAAGCCACATCATCAATTTACAACCCTTTCTGACTTCATTTGTTATTTTTCATGCATTTACTGATTATTTTGAGCTATAAGACCATGAAATTGAAAAACATTTGAAATGAACTCTCAAAAGGTTCCACGTTGGCATGGTATCATCATTTCACCCACATAGCATGTGCGAGAAAGTTGAGAGGGTTACGACAAAAACTAGATGCACTTCGTGTACAAAACGGACAATCTCTTTCGAAGTATCACGGTTTCATACGGAAACTCGTGTGTTACAAAGGGATTTCATTTTTTGGAAATTATTTGAACTCCGTAGTTTTTCTGTGTTCAAAATGCACCACTCAAAGCCACATCATCAATTTACAACCCTTCTGACTTCATTTGTTATTTTTCATCCATTTACTGATTATTTTGAGCTATAAGACCATGAAATCGAAAAGCATTTGAAATGAACTTTTTAAAGGTTCCAAGTTGGTATGGTATCATCATTTCACCCACATAGCATGTGCGAGAAAGTTGAGCGGGTTATGGCAAAAACTAGATGCACTTCGTGTACAACACACACAATCTCTTTCGAAGTATCAGGGTTTCATACGGAAACTCGTCTGTTACAAAGGGATTTCATTTTTTTGAACTTATTTGAACTCCATAGTTTTTCTGTGTTCAAAATGCACCATTCAAAGCCACATCATCAATTTACAACCCATCTGACTTCAATTGTTATTTTTCATGCATTTACTGATTATTTTGAGCTATAAGACCATGAAATTGAAATGCATTTGGAATGAATTCTGAAAAGGTTCGAAGTTGGCACGGTATCATCATTTCACCCACATAGCATGTGCGAGAAAGTTGAGAGGGTTACGGCAAAAACTGGATGAACTTCGTGTACAACACGGACAATCTCTTTCGAAGTATCAGGGTTTCATACGGAAACTCGTCTGTTACAAAGGGATTTCATTTTTTGAACTTATTTGAACTCCATAGTTTTTCTGTGTTCAAAATGCACCATTCAAAGCCACATCATCAATTTACAACCCTTTGTGACTTCATTTGTTATTTTTCATGCATTTACTGATTATTTTGAGCTATAAGACCGTGAAATTCAAAAGCATTTGAAATGAACTCTGAAAAGGTTCCACGTTGGCATGGATCATCATTTCACCCACATAGCATGTGCGGGAAAGTTGAGAGGGTTACGGGAAAAACTAGATGCATTTCGTGTACCAAACGGACAATCTCTTTCGAAGTATCAGGGTTTCATACGGAAACTCGTCTGTTACAAAGAGATTTCAGTTTTTTGAACTTATTTGAACTCCATAGTTTTTTTGTGTTCAAAATGCACCATTCAAAGCCACATCATCAATTTACAACCCTTTCTGACTTCATTTGTTATTTTTCATGCATTTACTAATTATTTTGAGCTATAAGACCATGAAATTGTTAAGCATTTGAAATGAACTGTGAAAAGGTTCCACGTTGGCATGGTATCATCATTTCACCCACATAGCATGTGCGAGAAAGTTGAGAGGGTTAGGGAAAAAACTAGATGCACTTCGTGTACAATACGGACAATCTCTTTCGAGGTATCACGGCTTCATACGGAAACTCGTCTGTTACGAAGAAATTTCATTTATTTGAACTTATTTGAACTCCGTAGTTTTTCTATGTTCACAATGCACCATTCAAAGATACATCATCAATTTACAACCCTTTCTGACTTCATTTGTTATTTTTCATGCATTTACTAATTGTTTTGAGTTATAAGACCATGAAATTGAAAAGCATTTGAAATGAACTCTGAAAAGATTCGAAGTTGGCATGGTATCATCATTTCACCCACATAGCATGTGCGAGAAAGTTGAGAGGGTTACGGTAAAAACTAGATGCACTTCGTGTACAAAACGGATAATCTCTTTCGAAGTATCATGGTTTCATACGGAAACTCGTTTGTTACAAAGGGATTTCCATTTTTTGAACTTATTTGAACTCCATAGTTTTTCTGTGTTAAAAATGCACCATACAAAGCCACATCATAAATTTGCAACCCTTTCAGACTTATTTGTTATTTTTCAGGCATTTACTGATTATTTTGAGTTATAAGAACGGGAATTGAAAAGCATTTGAAATGAACTCTCAAAAGGTTCCAAGTTGGCACGGTATCATCCTTTCACCCACATAGCATGTGCGGGAAAGTTGAGAGGCTTATAACAAAAACTAGATGCACTTCGTGTACAAAACGGACAATCTCTTTCGAAGTATCACGGTTCCATACGGAAACTCGTCTGTTACAAAGGAATTTCATTTTTTTGAAATTATTTGAACTCCATAGTTTTTCTGTGTTCAAAATGCACCACTCAAAGCCACATCATCAATTTACAACCCTTCTGACTTCATTTGTTATTTTTCATGCATTTACTGATTATTTTGAGCTATAAGACCATGAAATTGAAAAGCATTTGAAATGAACTCTGAAAAGGATCCAAGTTGGCATGGTATCATCATTTCACCCACATAGCATGTGCGAGAAAGTTGAGACGGCAAAAACTGGATGCACTTCGTGTACAAAACGGACAATCTCTTTCGAAGTATGAGCGTTTCATACGGAAACTCGTCTGTTACAAAGGGATTTCATTTTTTTGAACTTATTTGAACTCCATAGTGTTTTTGTGTTCAAAATGCGCCATTCAAAGAGACATCATCAATTTACAACCCTTTGTGACTTCATTTGTTATTTTTCATGCATTTACTGATTATTTTGAGCTATAAGACCATGAAATTGAAAAGCATTTGAAATGAACTGTGAAAAGGTTCCATGTTGGCATGGTATCATCATTTCACCCACATAGCATGTGCGAGAAAGTTGAGAGGGTTACGGCAAAGACTGGATGCACTTCGTGTACAACACGCACAATCTCTTTCGAAGTATCAGGGTTTCATACGGAAACTCGTCTGTTACAAAGGGATTTCATTTTTTTGAACTTATTTGAACTCCATGGTTTTTCTGCGTTCAAAATGCACCATTCAATGCCACATCATCAATTTACAACCCTTTCTAACTTCATTTGTTATTTTTCATGCATTTACTGATTATTTTGAGCTATAAGACCATGAAATTGAAAAATATTTGAAATGAACTCTCAAAACGTTCCACGTTGGCATGGTATCATCATTTCACCCACATAGCATGTGCGAGAAAGTTGAGAGGGTTACGGCAAAAACTAGATGCACTTCGTGTACAAAACGGACAATCTCTTTCGAAGTATCACGGTTTCATACGGAAACTCGTCTGTTACAAAGGGATTTCATTTTTTTGAAATTATTTGAACTCCGTAGTTTTTCTGTGTTCAAAATGCACCACTCAAAGCCACATCATCAATTTATACCCCTTCTGACATCATTTGTTATTTTTCATGCATTTACTGATTATTTTGAGCTATAAGACCATGAAATTGAAAAGCATTTGAAATGAACTCTCAAAAGGTTCCACGTTGGCATGGTATCATCATTTCACCCACATAGCATGTGCGAGAAAGTTGAGAGGGTTACGGCAAAAACTAGATGCACTTCGTGTACAAAACGGACAATCTCTTTCGAAGTATCACGGTTTCATACGGAAACTCGTCTGTTACAAAGGGATTTCAGTTTTTTGAAATTATTTGAACTTCGTACTTTTTCTGTGTTCAAAATGCACCACTCAAAGACACATCATCAATTTACAACCCTTCTGACTTCATTTGTTATTTTTCATGCATTTACTGATTATTTTGAGCTATAAGACCATGAAATAGAAAAGCATTTGGAATGAATTCTGAAAAGGTTCCAAGTTGGCACGGTATCATCATTTCACCCGCATAGCATGTGCGAGAAAGTTGAGAGGGTTACGGCAAAAACTGGATGAACTTCGTGTACAACACGGACAATCTCTTTCGAAGTATCAGGGTTTCATACGGAAACTCGTCTGTTACAAAGGGATTTCATTTTTTGAACTTATTTGAACTCCATCGTTTTTCTATGTTCAAAATGCACCATTCAAAGCCACATCATCAATTTACAACCCTTTGTGTCTTCATTTGTTATTTTTCATGCATTTACTGATTATTTTGAGATATAAGACCGTGAAATTGAAAAGCATTTGAAATGAACTCTGAAAAGGTTCCACGTTGGCATGGTATCATCATTTCACCCACATACCATGTGCGGGAAAGTTGAGAGGGTTACGGGAAAAACTAGATGCACTTCGTGTACAAAACGAACAATCTCTTTCGAAGTATCAGGGTTTCATACGGAAACTCATCTGTTACAAAGAGATTTCATTTTTTTGAACTTATTTGAACTCCATTGTTTTTTTGTGTTCAAAATGCACCATTCAAAGCCACATCATCAATTTACAACCCTTTCTGACTTCAATTGTTATTTTTCATGCATTTACTGATTATTTTGAGCTATAAGACCATGAAATTGAAAAGCATTTGAAATGAACTGTGATAAGGTTCCATGTTGTCATGGTATCATCATTTCACCCACATAGCATGTGCGAGAAAGTTGAGAGGGTTACGGCAAAAACTGGATGCACTTCGTGTACAACACGCACAATCTCTTTCGAAGTATCAGGGTTTCATACGGAAACTCGTTTGTTACAAAGGGATTTCATTTTTTTGAACTTATTTGAACTCCATGGTTTTTCTGCGTTCAAAATGCACCATTCAATGCCACATCATCAATTTACAACCCTTTCTGACTTCATTTGTTATTTTTCATGCATTTACTGATTATTTTGAGCTATAAGACCATGAAATTGAAAAATATTTGAAATGAGCTCTCAAAAGGTTCCACGTTGGCATGGTATAATCATTTCACCCACATAGCATGTGCGGGAAAGTTGAGAGGGTTACGGGAAAAACTAGATGCACTTCGTGTACAAAACGAACAATCTCTTTCGAAGTATCAGGGTTTCATACGGAAACTCATCTGTTACAAAGAGATTTCATTTTTTGAACTTATTTGAACTCCATAGTTTTTTGTGTTCAAAATGCACCATTCAAAGCCACATCATGAATTTACAACCCTTTCTGACTTCATTTGTTATTTTTCATGCACTTACTGATTATTTTGAGCTATAAGACCATGAAATTGTTAAGCATTTGAAATGAACTCTGAAAAGGTTCCACGTTGGCATGGTATCATCATTTCACCCACATAGCATGTGCGAGAAAGTTGAGAGGGTTACGGAAAAAACTAGATGCACTTCGTGTACAAAACGGACAATCTCTTTCGAAGTATCACGGCTTCATACGGAAACTCGTCTGTTACGAAGAAATTTCATTTTTTTTGAACTTATTTGAACTCCGTAGTTTTTCTGTGTTCACAATGCACCATTCAAAGCCACATCATCAATTTACAACCCTTTCTGACTTCATTTGTTATTTTTCATGCATTTACTAATTGTTTTGAGTTATAAGACCATGAAATTGAGAAGCATTTGAAATGAACTCTGAAAAGATTCGAAGTTGGCATGGTATCATCATTTCACCCACATAGCACGTGCGAGAAAGTTGAGAGGGTTACGGTAAAAACTAGATGCACTTCGTGTACAAAATAGACAATCTCTTTCGAAGTATCATGGTTTCATTCGGAAACTCGTCTGTTACAAAGGGATTTCATTTTTTTGAACTTATTTGAACTCCATAGTTTTTCTGTGTTAAAAATGCACCATACAAAGCCACATCATAAATTTCCAACCCTTTCTGACTTCATTTGTTATTTTTCATGCATTTACTGATTATTTTGAGTTATAAGACCGGGAATTGAAAAGCATTTGAAATGAACTCTCAAAAGGTTCCAAGTTGGCACGGTATCATCATTTCACCCACATAGCATGTGCGGGAAAGTTGAGAGGCTTATAACAAAAACTAGATGCACTTCGTGTACAAAACGGACAATCTCTTTCGAAGTATCACGGTTCCATACGGAAACTCGTCTGTTACAAAGGAATTTCATTTTTTTAAAATTATTTGAACTCCATAGTTTTTCTGTGTTCAAAATCCACCACTCAAAGCCACATCATCAATTTACAACCCTTCTGACTTCATTTGTTATTTTTCATGCATTTACTGATTATTTTGAGCTATAAGACCATGAAATTGAAAAGCATTTGAAATGAACTCTGAAAAGGATCCAAGTTGGCATGGTATCATCATTTCACCCACATAGCATGTGCGAGAAAGTTGAGATGGCGAAAACTGGATGCACATCGTGTACAAAACGGACAATCTCTTTCGAAGTATCAGCGTTTCATACGGAAACTCGTTTGTTACAAAGGGATTTCATTTTTTGAACTTATTTGAACTCCATAGTGTTTTTGTGTTCAAAATGCGCCATTCAAAGAGACATCATCAATTTACAACCCTTTGTGACTTTATTTGTTATTTTTCATGCATTTACTAATTATTTTGAGCTATAAGACCATGAAATTGAAAAGATTTGAAATGAACTGTGAAAAGGTTCCAAGTTGGCATGGTATCATCATTTCACCCACATAGCATGTGCGAGAAAGTTGAGAGGGTTACGGCAAAAACTGGATGCACTTCGTGTACAACACGCACAATCTCTTTCGAAGTATCAGGGTTTCATACGGAAACTCGTCTGTTACAAAGGGATTTCATTTTTTTGAACTTATTTCAACTCCATGGTTTTTCTGCGTTCAAAATGCACCATTCAAAGCCACATCATCCTTTTACAACCCTTTGTGACTTCATTTGTTATTTTTCATGCATTTACTGATTATTTTGAGCAATAAGACCGTGAAATTGAAAAGCATTTGAAATGAACTCTAAAAAGGTTCCAAGTTAGCATGCTATCATCATTTCACCCACATAGCATGTGCGAGAAAGTTGAGAGGGTTACGGCAAAAACTAGACACACTTTGTGTACAAAACGGACAATCTCTTTCGAAGTATCACGGTTTCATCCGAAAACTCGTCTGTTACAAAGGGATTTCATTTTTTTTAACTTATTTGAACTCCATAGTTTTTTTGTGTTCAAAATGCACCATTCAAAGCCACATCATCAATTTACAACCCTTTCTGACTTCATTTGTTATTTTTCATGCATTTACTGATCATTTTGAGCTATAAGACCATGAAATTGAAAAGCATTTGAAATGAACTCTGAAAAGGTTCCATGTTGGCATGGTATCATCATTTCACCCACATAACATGTGCGAGAAAGTTGAGAGGGTTACGGCAAAAACTAGATGCACTTCGTGTACAAAACGGACAATATATTTCGAAGTATCACGGTTTCATACGGAAACTCGTCTATTACGAAGGGATATCATTTTTTTGAACTTATTTGAACTCCATAGTTTTTCTGTCTTCAATATTCACCATTCAAAGCCACATCATCAATGTACAACCCTTTCTGACTTCATTTGTTATTTTTCATGAATTTACTGGTTATTTTGAGCTGTAAGACAATGAAATTGAAAAGCATTTGAAATGAACTCTGAAAAGGTTCCATGTTGGCATGGTATCATCATTTCAGCCACATAGCATGTGCGAGAAAGTTGAGAGGGTTAAGGCAAAAACTAGATGCACTTCATGTACAAAACGGACAATCTCTTTCGAAGTATGAGGGTTTCATACGGAAACTCGTCTCTTACGAAGGGATTTCATTTTTTTAACTTATTTGAACTCCATAGTTTTTCTGTGTTCAAAATTCACCATTCAAAGCCACATCATCAATGTACAACCCTTTCTGGCTTCATTTGTTATTTTTCATGCATTTACTGATTATTTTGAGCTATAAGACCATGAAATTGAAAAGCAATTGAAATGAACTCTGAAAAGGTTCCACGTTGGCATGGTATCATCATTTCACCCACATAGCATGTGCGAGAAAGTTGAGAGGGTTAAGGCAAAAACTAGATGCACTTCGTGTACAAAACGGACAATCTCTTTCGAAGTATCACGGTTTCGTACGGAAACTCGTTTGTTACAAAGGGATTTCATTTTTTTGAACTTATTTGAACTCCATAGTTTTTCTGTGTTCAAAATGCACCATTCAAAGCAACATCATCAATTTACAACCCTTTCTGACTTCATTTGTTATTTTTCATGCATTTACAGATTATTTTGAGTTATAAGACCATGAAATAGAAAAGCATTTGAAATGAACGCTGAAAAGGTTCCAAGTTGGCATTGTATCATCATTTCAACCACATAGCATGTGCGAGAAAGTTGAGAGGGTTACGGCAAAAACTAGATGCACTTCGTGTACAAAACGGACAATCTCTTTCGAAGTATCACGGTTTCATACGGAAACTCATCTATTACAAAGGGATTTCATTTTTTTTTGAACTTATTTGGACTCCATAATTTTTCTGTGTTCAAAATGCACCATTAAAAGTGACATCATCAATTTACAACCCTTTGTGACTTCATTTGTTATTTTTCATGCATTTACTAAGTATTTATAGCTATAAGACCATGAAATTGAAAAGCATTTGAAATGAACTCTGAAAAGGTTCCAAGTTGGCATGGTATCAACATTTCACCCACATAGCATGTGCGAGAAAGTTGAGAAGGTTATGGCAAAAAATAGATGTACTTCTTGTACAAAACAGACAATCTCTTTCGAAGTATCACGGTTTCATACGGAAACTCGTCTGTTACAAAGGGATTTCATTTTTTTGAACTTATTTGAACTCCATAGTTTTTCTGTGTTCAAAATGCACCATTCAAAGCCACATCATCAATTTACAACCCTTCTGACTTCATTTGTTATTTTTCATGCATTTACTGATTATTTTGAGCTATAAGACCATGAAATTGAAAAGCATTTGGAATGAACTCTGAAAAGGTCCCAAGTGGGCATGGTATCATCATTTCACCCACATAGCATGTGCGAGAAAGTTGAGAGGGTTACGGCAAAAACTGGATGCACTTCGTGTAAAACACGGACAATCTCTTTCAAAGTATCAGGGTTTCATACGGAAACTCGTCTGTTACAAAGGGATTTCATTTTTTTGAACTTATTTGAACTCCATAGTTTTTCTGTGTTCAAAATGCACCATTCAAAGCCACATCATCAATTTACAACCCTTTCTGACTTCATTTGTTATTTTTCATGCATTTACTGATTATTTTGAGCAATAAGACCGTGAAATTGAAAAGCATTTGAAATGAACTCTAAAAAGGTTCCAAGTTGGCATGGTATCATCATTTCACCCACATAGCATGTGCGAGAAAGTTGAGAGAATTACGGCAAAAACTAGATGCACTTCGTGTACAAAACGGACAATCTCTTTCGAAGTATTAGGGTTTCATACGGAATCTCGTCTATTACAAAGGGATTTCATTTTTTTGAACTAATTTGAACTCCATAGTTTTTCTGTGTTCAAAATGCACCATTCAAAGCCACATCATCAATTTACAACCCTTTCTTACTTCATTTGTTATTTTTCATGCATTTACTAATTATTTTGAGCTATAAGACCATGAAATTGAAAAGCATTTGTAATGAATTCTGAAAAGGTTCCATGTTGGCATGGTATCATCATTTCACCCACATAGCATGTGCGAGAAAGTTGAGAGGGTTACGGCAAAAACTAGATTCACTTCGTGTACAAAACGGACAATCTCTTTCAAAGTATCAGTGTTTCATACGGATACTCGTCTATTACGAAGGGATTTCATTTTTTTGAACTTATTTGAACTCTATAGTTTTTCCGTGTTCAAAATTCACCATTCAAAGCCACATCATCAATTTCCAACCCTTTCTGACTTCATTTGTTATTTTTCATGCATTTACTGATTATTTTGAGCTATAAGACCATGAAATTGAAAAGCAATTGAAATGAACTCTGAAAAGGTTCCACGTTGGCATGGTATCATCATTTCACCCACATAGCATGTGCGAGAAAGTTGAGAGGGTTACGGGAAAAACTAGATGCACTTCGTGTACAAAACGGACAATCTCTTTCGAAGTATCACGGTTTCATACGGAAACTCGTCTGTTACAAAGAGATTTCATTTTTTTGAAGTTATTTGAACTCCATAGTTTTTTTGTGTTCAAAATGCACCATTCAAAGCCACATCATCAATTTACAACCCTTTCTGATTTCATTTGTTATTTTTCATGCATTTTCTGATTATTTTGAGCCATAAGACCATGAAATTGTTAAGCATTTGAAATGAAGTCTAAAAAGGTTCCACGTTGGCATGGTATCATCATTTCACGCACCTAGCATGTGCGAGAAAGTTGAGAGGGTTACGGAAAAAACTAGATGCACTTCGTGTACAAAACGGACAATCTCTTCCGAAGTATCACGGTTTCATACGGAAACTCGTCTATTACAAAGGCATTTCATTTTTTTAACTTATTTGAACTCCATAGTTTTTCTGTGTTCAAAATGCACCATTCAAAGCCACATCATCAATTTACAACCCTTCTGACTTCATTTGTTATTTTTCATGCATTTACTGATTATTTTGAACTATAAGACCATGAAATTGAAAAGCATCTAGAATGAACTCTGAAAAGGTTCCAACTTGGCATGGTATCATCATTTCACCCACATAGCATGTGCGAGAAATTTGAGAGGGTTACGGCAAAAACTAGATGCACTTCGTGTACAACACGCACAATCTCTTTCGAAGTATCACGGTTTCATACGGAAACTCGTCTGTTATAAAGGGATTTCATTTTTTTGAACTTATTTGAACTCCATAGTTTTTCTGCTTTCAAAATGCACCATTCAAAGCCACATCATCAATTTACAACCCTTTGTGACTTCATTTGTTATTTTTCATGCATTTACTGATTATTTTGAGCAATAAGACCGTGAAATTGAAAAGCATTTGAAATGAACTCTAAAAAGGTTCCAAGTTGGCATGGTATCATCATTTCACCCACATAGCATGTGCGATAAAGTTGAGAGGGTTACGACAAAATCTAGACGCACTTCGTGTACAAAACGGACAATCTCTTTCGAAGTATCACGGTTTCATACGGAAACTCGTCTGTTACAAAGGGATTTCATTTTTTTGAACTTATTTGAACTCCATAGTTTTTCTGTGTTCAAAATGCACCATTCAAAGCCACATCATCAATTTACAACCCTTTCTGACTTCATTTGTTATTTTCATGCATTTACTGATTATTTTGAGCTATAAGACCATGAAATTGAAAAGCATTTGAAATGAACTCTGAAAAGGTTCCATGTTGGCATGGTATCATCATTTCACCCACATAGCATGTGCGCGAAAGTTGAGAGGGTTACGGCAAAAACTAGATGCACTTCGTGTACAAAACGGACAATCTCTTTCGAAGTATCACGGTTTCATACGGAAACTTGTCTGTTACAAAGTGATTTCATTTTTTTCAACTTATTTGGACTCCATAGTTTTTGTGTGTTCAAAATGCACCATTGAAAGCCACATCATCAATTTACAACCCTTTCTGACTTCATTTGTTATTTTTCATGCATTTACTGATTATTTTGAGCTATAAGACCATGAAATTGAAAAGCATTTGAAATGAACTCTGAAAAGGTTCCAAGTTGGCATGGTATCATCATTTCACCCACATAGCATGTGCGAGAAAGTTGAGAGAGTTACAGCAAAAACTGGATGCACTTCGTGTACAAAACTGACAAGCTCTTTCGAAGTATCAGGGTTTCATACGGAAACTTGTCTGTTACAAAGGGATTTCATTTTTTGAACTTATTTGAACTCCATAGTTTTTCTATATTCAAAATGCACCATTCAAAGCCACATCATCAATTTACAACCCTTTCTGACTTCATTTGTTATGTTTCATGCATTTACTGATTATTTTGAGCTATAAGACCATGAAATTGAAAAGCAAATGGAATGAACTCTGAAAAGGTTCCAAGTTGGCATGGTATCATCATTTCACCCACATAGCATGTGCAAGAAAGTTGAGAGGTTTACGGCAAAAACTGGATGCATTTCGTGTACAAAACGGACAATCTCTTTCGAAGTATCAAGGTTTTATATGGAAACTTGTCTGTTACAAAGGGATTTCATTTTTTGAGCTTATTTGAACTCCATAGTTTTTCTGTGTTCAAAATGCACCATTCAAAGCCACATCATCAATTTACAACCCTTTCCGACTTCATTTGTTATTTTTCATGCATTTACTGATTATTTTGAGCTATAAGACCATGAAATTGAAAAGCATTTGAAATGAACTCTGAAAAGGTTCCACGTTGGCATGGTATCATCATTTCACCCACATAGAATGTGCGAGAAAATTGAGAGGGTTACGGCAAAAACTGGATGCACTTCCTGTACAAAACGAACAATCTCTTTCGAAGTATCAGCGTTTCATACGGAAACTTGTCTGTTACAAAGGGATTTCATTTTTTGAACTTATTTGAACTCCATAGTTTTTCTGTGTTCAGAATGCACCATTCAAAGCCACATCATCAATTTACAACCCTTTCTGACTTCATTTGTTATGTTTCATGCATTCACTGATTATTTTGAGCTATAAGACCATGAAATTGAAAAGCATTTGAAATGAACTCTGAAAAGGTTCCAAGTTGGCATGGTATCATCATTTCACCCACATAGCATGTGCAATAAAGTTGAGAGGGTTACGGCAAAAACTGGATGCACTTCGTGTACAAAACGGACAATCTCTTTCGAAGTATCAAGGTTTCATACGGGAACTTGTCTATTACAAACGGATTTCATTTTTTGAACTTATTTGAACTCTATAGTTTTTCTGTGTTCAAAATGCACCATTCAAGCCACATCATCAATTTACAACCCTTTCTGACTTCATTTGTTATTTTTCATGCATTTACTGATTATTTTGAGTTATAAGACCTTGAAATTGAAAAGCATTTGAAATGAGCTCTGAAAAGGTTCCAAGTTGGCATGGTATCATCATTTCACCCACATAGCATGCGCGAGAAAGTTGAGAGGGTTACGGCAGAAACTGAATGCACTTCGTGTACAAAACGGATAAGCTCTTTCGAAGTATCAGGGTTTCATACGGAAACTCGTCTGTTACAAAGGCATTTCATTTTTTTGAACTTATTTGAACTCCATAGTTTTTCTATATTCAAAATGCACCATTCAAAGCCACATCATCAATTTACAACCCTTTCTGACTTCATTTGTTATGTTTCATGCATTTACTGATTATTTTGAGCTATAAGACCATGAAATTGAAAAGCAATTGGAATGAACTCTGAAAATCTTCCAAGTTGGCATGGTATCATCATTTCACCCACATAGCATGTGCAAGAAAGTTGAGAGGTTTACGGCAAAAACTGGATGCATTTCGTGTACAAAACGGACAATCTCTTTCGAAGTATCAAGGTTTTATATGGAAACTTGTCTGTTACAAAGGGATTTCATTTTTTGAACTTATTTGAACTGCATAGTTTTTCTGTGTTCAAAATGCACCATTCAAAGCCACATCATCAATTTACAACCCTTTCCGACTTCATTTGTTATTTTTCATGCATTTACTGATTATTTTGAGCTATAAGACCATGAAATTGAAAAGCATTTGAAATGAACTCTGAAAAGGTTCCACGTTGGCATGGTATCATCATTTCACCCACATAGAATGTGCGAGAAAATTGAGAGGGTTACGCCAAAAACTAGATGCACTTCCTGTACAAAACGAACAATCTCTTTCGAAGTATCAGCGTTTCATACGGAAACTTGTCTGTTACAAAGGGATTTCATTTTTTGAACTTATTTGAACTCCATAGTTTTTCTGTGTTCAGAATGCACCATTCAAAGCCACATCATCAATTTACAACCCTTTCTGACTTCATTTGTTATGTTTCATGCATTCACTGATTATTTTGAGCTATAAGACCATGAAATTGAAAAGAATTTGAAATGAACTCTGAAAAGGTTCCAAGTTGGCATGGTATCATCATTTCACCCACATAGCATGTGCAATAAAGTTGAGAGGGTTACGGCAAAAACTGGATGCACTTCGTGTACAAAACGGACAATCTCTTTCGAAGTATCAAGGTTTCATACGGGAACTTGTCTATTACAAACGGATTTCATTTTTTGAACTTATTTGAAATCTATAGTTTTTCTGTGTTCAAAATGCACCATTCAAGCCACATCATCAATTTACAACCCTTTCTGACTTCATTTGTTATTTTTCATGCATTTACTGATTATTTTGAGTTATAAGACCTTGAAATTGAAAAGCATTTGAAATGAGCTCTGAAAAGGTTCCAAGTTGGCATGGTATCATCATTTCACCCACATAGCATGCGCGAGAAAGTTGACAGGGTTACGGCAGAAACTGAATGCACTTCGTGTACAAAACGGATAAGCTCTTTCGAAGTATCAGGGTTTCATACGGAAACTCGTCTGTTACAAAGGCATTTCATTTTTTTGAACTTATTTGAACTCCATAGTTTTTCTATATTCAAAATGCACCATTCAAAGCCACATCATCAATTTACAACCCTTTCTGACTTCATTTGTTATTTTTCAAGCATTTACTGATTATTTTGAGCTATAATACCATGAAATTGAAAAGCATTTGCAATGAACTCTGAAAAGGTTCCAAGTTGGCATGGTATTATCATTTCACCCACATAGCATGTGGAAGAAAGTTGAGAGGGTTCCGGCAAAAACTAGATGCACTTCGTGTACAAAACGGACAATCTCTTTTGAAGTATCAGGGTTTCATACGGAAACTCGTCTCTTACAAATGGATTTCATTTTTTTCAACTTATTTGAACTCCATAGTTTTTCTGTGGTCAAAATGCACCATTCAAAGCCACATCATCGATTTACAACCCTTTCGTACTTCAATTGTTATTTTTCATGCATTTACTGATTATTTTGAGCTATAAGACCATGAAATTGAAAAGCATTTGAAATGAACTCTGAAAAGGTTCCAAGTTGGCATGGTATCATCATTTCACGCACATAGCAAGTGCGAGAAAGTTGAGAGGGTTATGGCAAAAACTAGATGCACTTCCTGTACAAAACGGACAATCTCTTTCGAAGTTACACGGTTTCATACGGAAACTCGTCAGTTACAAAGTGATTTCATTTATTTGAACTCCATAGTTTTTCTATGTTCAAAATGCACCATTCCAAGCCACATCATCAATTTACAACCCTTTCTGACTTCATTTGTTATTTTTCATGCATTTACTGATTATTTTCAACTATAAGACCAGGAAATTGAAAAGCATTTGAAATGAACTCTGAAAAGGTTCCACGTTAGCATGGTATCATCATTTCACCCACATACACTACTGGAATTCCTATATTTGCCGTCTGCCAAATCTTTGCCATCAGCCAGCACACGGCGAAGAACCTCTTTACCGTGTGTTGGCAAAAAACTTACGGTAAAGAGGAGGCTGATGGCAAAATACATATTTGCCATCAGCCACCTCTTTGCCGTCTGTCAACAGACGGCAAAGGTAGGGATGGCAAACGGCAAAGCTATCCCACCCCACCCCTCCTCTCTCCCCATCCCACCCCGGCCCCACCCACCCCTTTGCCGTCTACCTGACTAGCTTTGCCGTCCGTGGCAGACGACAAAGGGGATGGACCCCCCAAACGTTAACGGTCGCCGCGCGACCCACCTCTCTCCGCTCTCCCACGCACTCTCTCTCACTGCTCTCCCCTCGGCGCCGCCGCAGCAGCCCCCGGCCCCCAGCGTCGCCGCCGCCCCACCGCCGCCGCCGCCGACGCCACCCCCACCCCACCTCCCCACCCCACCGCCGCCCTGCGCCCCCCCTGCGGCCCTCCTCCTCCTTCTTGTGCCCCCGCCGCCGCCGCCGCCGACGCCACCCCCACCCCACCTCCCCACCCCACCCCACCGCCACCCTGCACCCTCCTCCACCGCTGCCCTCCTCCCCCTGCGGCCCTCCTCCCCTGGTAAGTTTCTGTTTCTTCTTTTTTTTAATAGTTTTTGTTTAATTAGTTCTTACTTTTAGTTTAGTTTTAGTTTCAGTTTTAGTTTAGGTTTAGTTAGGTTAGTTTCAGTTTTAGTTTAGTTAGTTTCAGTTTTAGTTAGGTTAGTTTCAGATTTAGTTAGGTTAGTTTCAGTTATAGTTAGGTTAGTTTCAGTTTTAGTTTTAGTTTCAGTTTTAGTTTAGGTTTAGTTAGTTTAGGTTTAGAAGATGAAGAAGAAGGAGAAAGGATAAGAAAAAAAATAAGAAGAAGAAGGAAAAGAAGAAGAAGGAAAAGGAAGGGAAGGAAAAGAAAATAAGAAGAAGAAGAAGAAGAAGAAGAAGAGAAGAAGAAAACAAGAAGAAGGAGAAGAAGAATAAGAGGAAAAAACAAAAAATTAAATAAGAAGAAGAAGAAGAAGAATAAGAAGAATAATAATAATAATAATAATAATAAGAAGAAGAAGAAGAAGAGAAGAAGAAAACAAGAAGAAGGAGAAGAAGAATAAGAGGAAAAAAGAAAAAATAAAATAATAAGAAGAAGAAGAATAAATTAGTAGATTTAGTAGGTAGTTTCTGTTAGTTAATTAGTAGATTTAGTAGGTAGTTTAGTGGTAGATTAGTAGTTAATTAGTAGTTTTAGTGGTAGATTCTGTTAGTTAATTAGTAGATTTAGTAGAAGAAAAGAAGAAGAAAAGAAGAAGAGAAGAAGAAGAGAAGAAGAGAAGAAATAGGCAAAATGGGCTAATTAACCCAACAATGACATAACCTGAAAAGTAGTATAGGTAACCTGGAAAGTCCTCTGGACCAAAAGGGCAACTTCTGGACCTGCTTAATAGAAAGAATAGGAAGAAGAAGAAGAGGAGGAGGAGGAGAAGAGGAGGAGGAGAAGAAGAGGAGAATAGGAGGAGGAGAAGAAGAAGAAGAAGAAGAAGAAGAAGAGGGGGAGGAGGAGAAGACAAAAATAAGAAGGAGAAGAAGAAAAGAAGTAGTATAGGACAATGACATAACCCAGCTCATTAATATTATATACTTAGCTTGCTTTCCTCTAAAATGGGATAATTAGCCCATTTAGCTCAAAAAAGACATAATTGGGTAATTTAGCTCCAACATAATTAGATAATTGTTGTACGAGCTCCGCCCCTGCATTCGTGGGTTAGTACAAATTTCATCTCCTCCCCGCCCCTTCATTTACTGTGGCTCGGTTTCCGGATGCAACTTTCTAGATTTAGGTAATTCAATTAATTTATCAGTATGCGTGACCAGTATGCGTCTCCCGTTCGAAAGGGCGACATATATAAATATGCATGTCTTTGCATATTTATAACCGCCATGCTTTCGAATTGTCCAACATTATCCATGGACAGCCCGAGTATGTGTAGATTGGGTTCGTTTTCCCGTATGTTGTGCTCTGGATCCGATGCGGAATTTCTTCAGTGCCTCCCTGTTGTTCTCCGGATGCACATCCTCTCTGTTTATTGCGGAGACGTGTATTAGGAGAACAGCGGGGAGGTGCTACCGAAATTTTGCGTTGGATCCGGAGCAGAGCATGGGAAAACGAACCCAATCTACACATACTCGGGTGGGATTAGGATCTATCTATACCTATTAGCGTGTAGGTTGCCTGGACGTAATAAAAATGGCGAAAGATGAATATAAATGCTAAATTATATATAAATATATTTCTTCTGTCTTTAGTAGCTACCCAAGATGAGTGATCGTGCGTGGATGTATACCGGTCACCCTAGTCAGAAAGAGATGACGAAAGAATGGTTTTTAAAAACAAAGGAATTTGTGAAAGCCGCATTCGCAAATGGCCAGGAAAGAAACTATTGCCCCTGTCCTAGATGCGACAACTATAAAAAGACGACAGAGGCTGTAATGATTAAACACCTGCAGAGGAGGGGTTTTAAGCCTAGTTATACGGTGTGGACATTTCATGGTGAGTCTATACAATGCACAAGAGCTGAGGTGGTCCGTCGTCGCACGGACGAGCATGGTACTGGGATCGAAGACATGGTGCAAGACTTTGATGATGCTCGGGATTCGGAAGATGAGATGGAGGAATCTGCAAAGGCCTTTTATGAAATGTTGGAGTCTTCAAAACGTCCTCTCCATGAGCACACCGAGCTCTGTCAGCTGGATACAATTGCACAAGTAATGGCTCTGAAGGCTCAGTTCAACTTGGGAAGAGAATGCTACGACGCGATGATGACACTATTTGGACGTTTCCTACCCAAAGGCCATGTCATGCCTGCAAACCTGTACCAGTCGGACAAAATACTTCGTGTACTTAAGATGCCCTATGAGAAGATAGATGCATCTGAGAAAGGATGTGTCTTATTTAGGAAGGAGTATGCACACTTGGACTATTGTCCCAATTGCGAGTCTTGCAGGTATCTTGTGGTAGACAACGGTATGGGTGAGAAGAGGCATACCAAAATCGCAGTTAGTGTTCTTCGGTATATTCCAATCGTACCAAGACTTCAACGTCTTTTCATGGTCGAAGAGACAGCCAGACAGATGACATGGCACAAATTGGGGAAAAGAACCGAACTAGATGCGGATGGGAATAAGATGATGGTACACACTTCGGATGGGGAAGCGTGGAAACATTTCGATGGATTGCATCAGGATAAAGCAGCAGATCCAAGGAATCCTCGAGTCTGCGCCGCCACGGATGGTTTTAATCCCTTCGGCATGACGGCAACCCAATACAGTTGTTGGCCTGTATTTGTCATTCCACTGAATCTCCCCCCGGGCAGATTATGCAAAGAAAGAACATATTTCTGACGTTGATAATTCTAGGGCCCAATTATCCGGGGAAGAATATGAATGTGTACCTGCAACCGCTTAAGGATGAATTGGAAGAAGCTTGGGAAAATCGGGTCAAGACATACGATGCCGCTAGAAAAGAAAACTTCAAAATGCATGTGTGGTACATGTACTCTATGCATGACTTGCCAACGTATGCGCTATTCTCTGGATGGTGTGTGCATGGAAGGTTCCCGTGCCCCCAATGCAAGGCAGCTCTTCAGTTTCATTGGTTGAAGGAGGGTCGGAAGTATTCTTGCTTTGACTTGCATAGACAGTTCCTCGATCCTGACCATCAGTTCAGAAAAAACAAGAAGAACTTTACCAAAGGTAAAGTTGTCAAAAACTTGGCACCACATGAGTTCACAGGCCAACAGATCCTGGATCAGTTAAACGCCCTCGAGCCTGATCCAGAGCGTCTAGGGTATTTCAAGGGGTATAATTCAAAACATGCCTGGACTCACAAGCCATGCTTCTGGGATCTGCCTTACTTCAAAGACCTCCTTCTTCCACACAATATCGACATGATGCACACTGAAAAGAATATCGGAGAGGCTATTTTTGGTACATTGTTCGACATAGATGGGAAGACAAAGGATAATATTAAGGCTAGAGTCGATCAAGAGACACTATGTCATAGACCGTTACAAAACATGCGAGAAGGCAAAGGAAAGCAGAAGTGGTCGAAGCCAAAGGCCTGGTTCAATCTTGGAAGGCCAGCTATGAGGGAAATTATCTTGTGGGTCAAAATGCACTTGATGTTCCCCGATGGGTATGCAGCGAATCTAAAGAGGGGAGCGAGTCTTGAAAAATTAAAAATCTTTGGTCTCAAGAGTCATGATTGGCACATATGGCTAGAGCGGGTAATGCCGGTGATGTTACGTGGCTTTATACCTGAGGATGAATGGCTAGTACTAGCGGAGCTGAGCTATTTCTTCCGTGTTCTTTGTGTGAAAGAATTGTCGCCTGGCGTGGTAGAAGACATGGAGGAGTTTGCACCGGAGTTGTTGTGCAAGTTAGAGAAGATCTTTCCACCGGGCTTCTTTAATCCAATGCAGCATTTGATTTTACATCTACCGACCGAGGCAAGATTGGGTGGGCCCGTGCAAAATCGTTGGTGCTTTGCAACTGAGAGGATGCAGAAGACCCTTCGAGCTAAATGTAAAAATAAGCGTAGAATTGAAGCATCGATGGCTGAGGCATTCATTACTGAGGAGGTGGCAATCTTTGTGACAGCACACTACGAAGCCAAAAATCATCATTTGCATAATCCGAAGCCTCGGCACAATGATGGAGACCCTAAAAAAGGTGGGTCCAACCTCAACCTATTCAAAGGGAAGCTCGCACCAGCCGGTGCGTCGAAACCAATAATGTTGGATATCGAAGAATGGCAGAACATTTCGTTGTATATCTTCAACAACCTAACAGAAGTGCGGCCTTACATCGAGTGAGTTCTCAGCACATTTTCCCGTAACTTCTAATTCATTTGAACTGCTCTTATTCCCGGATATTTCAAACAGCCGTTACGTCGTCAAATTCTCGGATGGAGCGGTGATCGAAAATGATTCCGTCGAAGAGTATGAGCTTCTGTCAAAGACAGGAGGCGGCTATCCCGGTTTCATCTCTTGGTTCAAACAAACGGTAATTATCAATAATGGACCATTTCATTCTTGGTCTAACTTGCGGCTAATGCAACAACCGTTTCGTATTAAACTTGTAGGCTAATTCAGAGTCTATGGACGCCGAATTGAGACAAGTCGCTAATGTTTTTGACTATAAGGTCCGTTCATTTGAGAAATACAACATCAACGGGTATCTCTTTCGTACCTTTGGCAAAGAGCTATCTATGCCCGACCGGAAATCTACAAATTGTGGTGTCTCTGCTATCGGCGAAGGTGTTATCAAGTATTATGGAAGAGTTGAAGCAATTTATGAACTTCAATTCTATGGTGAAAACCCACCGAACGTCGTAGTCTTCAAATGTTATTGGTTCCAGCCGAAGGAGACTAGAAGGACTCATGAACATATAGGACTAGTCGAAATCAATCCAAACACCCATTTAGATGTTCCCGATGTCAATATTACGGCTCAACAGGCGACCCAAGTTTTCTACCTAGCGTGGGCATGCCAAACGGATAAGAATCTGGAAGGTTGGTATGTTCTTTATGAAGTGCATGCCCGACCGGAAATCTACAAATTGTGGTGTCTCTGCTATTGGCGAAGGTGTTATCGAGTATTATGGAAGAGTTGAAGAAATTTATGAACTTCAATTCTATGGTGAAAACCCACCGAACGTCGTAGTCTTCAAATGTTATTGGTTCCAGCCGAAGGAGACTAGAAGGACTCATGAACATATAGGACTAGTCGAAATCAATCCAAACACCCATTTAGATGTTCCCGATGTCTATATTACGGCTCAACAGGCGACCCAAGTTTTCTACCTACCATCGGCATGCCAAACGGATAAGAATCTGGAAGGTTGGTATGTTGTTTATGAAGTGCCGCCACATGTCAGACCACCTCTCCCAAATGAACAAGATTATGAACCTCACATTAACCCAGACACATATGATGGAGAATTCTTCCAAGAAACACGTCTTTCCAAGAAACATTTCAAGAACCGCCGTGCTTCATCTAAGAACATGGAAGTAGACAGCGACAATGAATCCGACTCCAGCCCTGAGCTGGAACCAGAAGACCTGGAGCTCGTAGAGGTTACTGATGCGGATGACCTGTCAATGCTTCAACGATTAAAGGAAGGCATTTCACAACTTCACGCCGTTGAACCCGATGAGCACGTCATTCATGAACACATGCGTGATAGTGATGATGATGATGCATTTATTGATGATGATTATTAGTTTGTAAGATTCACAACTTAAATTATATATATTTTAATCTTTATTATTCATGTACATATTATTATTCATGTCAGTCATTCAATTTTTTTATGTTGTACTAATTTCTTTTAATCTTTATCATGGCAGGTGTTGAAAGATGGTGGGCGCGGGTCCAGATCGCTCGACGGGTTCTTCCCAGGCGCCCCGCACGAGGGGTGGTACTTCCATTCCACCCCTATCTCTCCGTAGAGCCTTGGCAGATAGTCTTTCGACACCAGCCGTGGGTTCTTCTTCGTCGGCGGCATTGCCCGCTGGGAGAGGTGCTGGTCGGGTAGGGAAGAAGGGGAAGGGTACAGGGAGAGGTGGTGGCCGCGGAAGATCCAGGAGGACTGTTGAGCCTTCCTTGCCACCACCACCAGCTCATTCACCCGAGCATAGGACTAGTATGATCGACCCGTTTGCGGAGGAGGCTACGGGGACTCCGGTCCAGGAGCCTGGTGTTCACGGGCATTCGTCCCATGAGACTCCGGTCCAGGAGCAGCCTCGGGTCGAGGTGCACTCGGCCCAGGAGCAGCCGGAGGAGACTACGGTTTCGGAGGCTTCACCCGACGTGGAGAGGTCCGGATGGGAGCCTTGGCCGGATCGTACCGAGTTGCCGGATTGGACAGAGGGTCCGGGTGGCTCAGGGGGCGGGGATGGCGGGGATGAGCTTACGGATAGCGAGGGCGATGTGCAGGTGGACGGGGCCCCGGCTACCGTGTACAAGCGTGGTAGTACACGTCTCCCGGTCGCCCCGGCTACCCGCGAGTAGAGGCCGGTGATTAAACCTGAAGGAGATAGGTAAGTACATTTACCCTTTTTTTAGCTTTTGCCTTCAAGTTTGTTCAAATATCTAATGCGCTGACCTTATCATACTGCAGGGGATGGGTACAACCTCTTGGAGTCCGCAGGCCGAACTCCATCCTTGGTGTGCTTTGCCGGACAAATTTCCCGGGGTTTGTCACGTTGCCTGGTGAGGGTCAGGTTCCTACACTAGGATTTACCGGGGAGCACTACCAGGCTGCGCAGGCCCCGCCGGAGGAGATTATAGATGGTGTCTTGTGCCACACGAGGGCCGAGATGGTGATCAAGAGCTTTTGGGTAAATTATCCTTTTACATAATGTAAAATTAACAATATAGCTAATTATGGTACTAATCGGTGTTTTCACGTTTGATTGCAGACCTTCTATAGGTGTGAGGATGGATATGAGGAGGCGGCGGCCAGGGTTCTCGAGGTCGAGTGTAGGCGGTTACTACAGAACTTGCGCCACGAGGCTCGGCTGCAGGCTATTCGAGATTACTACGCCACGCGTGGTATTAAGAAGGAGAAGAAGGATTGCCGCGGAAAGTTTCTGAAGAAGGAGCAATACATGAAGGTAATTACCTATTCTTAAGTCCTTCTACGTAGTTTTCTTGATTTCATTCATAGGCGTAGCGCTGAAAATTATTTCTAATAACTTACAGGTGCCCCCGAGATGGTGTGCGGATAAGATGGATTGTTGGGAGGCGTTGGTTGATGAGTGGTGCACAGGCAGCTGGCGAGCCGTCCACGATAATGCGAAGGATCGGCGTAGCCAAATGGTTGGTGTGCCACACCATCAAGGCAGCACCAACTTACTTCAGTTTGGACGAAACTGGGTATGTGATTTGCTTCATGATTCATGCAATTCATTCTTATGCTAATATTTTGTTCCTCTCTTTTAGGCGCATCACAATAAGACTGAGATGCCACACTTGTACGACCTTTATGGCATGGCCCATACTGCCTCGTACAAGAAGGCGAAGGCATTCTCTGAGTCTGACCTGGATGATCCCAGTAACTTCACCAACATATCATCCCACCAGAAGCTCGTGGCATACAGGGACGCGGGGAAGGCTACGGAAGGGGATGAATTTAACCCTAGCCAGGAACCTTTGGATCCAGAGCTGGTGATGATATCTGGTGGCGGGAGGCCCCATGGCTCGATAGCCATTGGAGATGGGATAATACGTTGTCCACTCACTCTTCCGGAGATCAAGGCGCGCCAGTCGAGCAACTGTCCTGAGATAACGCGTCGTCCACGGCCAGTCGAACTTGCCATCGAGGTTGGTTGTACGGACTAAGAACACTTTCATCCATTTCATTATGTGTGTCACCATAGATCATTACATTGGTAACGAGGAATGGTTTTTCAGGCTGCTCTTCAGAAAGATAGAGCGGAAAACCAGGCTGCTCTTGAGAAAGAGAGATTGGCAAGCGAGGCTGCTCTTCAGGCTGCTCTTGATGAGAGGGACCAGAGCACGGCACGATTGCTTGAGGAGGAGAGGGCCCGGAATGAGGCGGGTCAACGGGCCCTGTACGATCTTTTTGTGGTATATTGTTTTCACATTAGCCAAATCATGTGTGTAATGTCTGTTTCAATACTAACTAATACGACCCACTCTTCATGGTCTGTGCGAGAAGAGCGGTCAAGTCCCTCCGCCGATGTCCGTCTTCTCTTCGATTGGCACGGTGAGTTTCATTATAAAGTAGTATTAATAATTGAGTTTCATCATGCTAACTGAGACATTGCAAAATATCTTTTCTGCAGAATAACTTCCGAGCGGCATCGCACGACCCTTCTCCAGGGCAAACGTCTCCAAACGAAGCCGACGCGAGCAACCGTGGTGTTTCTCCTCCTTGATGACCACTACGGTAAGTTTCTCCTCCAAACTTAGCTTGTTTTCCTCTAAAATGAGATAATTAGCCAATTTAGCTCCAAGAAGACATAATTAGGTAATTTAGCTCAAAAAAGACATAATTAGGTAATTTAGCTCAAAAAAGACATAAAGAGGAGGAGGAGGAGGAGGAGGAGGAGAAGGCCAAGGACCTTCTATCCTTCTCCTCCTCCTCCTTCTCCTTCTTGATTTCTTCTTCTTCTCCTCCTCCTCCTCTTTCATATTATCCTTGCTTTAATTAACCCAACAATGACATAATTAGACCATTTAGCTCCAAAATACCATAATAAGCTCAAAACGGCACAAGAACCTTGGTTAGCTCATGAATATTATATACTTAGCTTGTTTTTCTCTAAAATGACATAATTAGCCCATTTAGCTCAAAAAAGACATAATTAGGTAATTTAGCTCCAACAAGAGGAGAAGAGGAGAAGAAATAGGCAAAATGAAAAGAAAGAAGAAGAAGAGATGAAGAAGAAGAGAAGAAGGAGGAGGAGGAGGAGGAGGAGGAGGAGAAGGCCAAGGACCTTCTATCCTTCTCCTCCTCCTCCTTCTCCTCCCCCTCCTCATTCTTCTTGATTTCTTCTTCTTCTCCTCCTCCTCCTCTTTATTCTCCTCTTTCATATTATCCTTGCTTTAATTAACCCAACAATGACATAATTAGCCAATTTAGATCCAAAATACCATAATAAGCTCAAAATGGCACAAGAACCTTGGTTAGCTCATGAATATTATATACTTAGCTTGTTTTTCTCTAAAATGACATAATTAGCCCATTTAGCTGAAAAAAAACATAATTAGGTAATTTAGCTCCAACAAGAGGAGAAGAGGAGAAGAAATAGGCAAAATGAAAAGAAAGAAGAAGAAGAGAAGAAGGAGGAGGAGGAGGAGGAGGAGGAGAAGGCCAAGGACCTTCTATCCTTGTCATCCTCCTCCTCCTTCTTCTTGATTTCTTCTTCTTCTCCTCCTCCTCCTCTTTCTTCTCCTCTTTCATATTATCCTTGCTTTAATTAACCCAACAATGACATAATTAGCCCATTTTGCTCCAAAATACCATAATAAGCTCAAAATGGCATAAGAACCTTGATTAGCTCATGAATATTATATACTTAGCTTGTTTTCCTCTAAAATGACATAATTGGGATATTTAGCTCAAAAAAGACATAATTAGGTAATTTAGCTCCAACAAGAGGAGAAGAGGAGAAGAAATAAGCAAAATGAAAAGAAAGAAGAAGAAGAGATGAAGAAGAAGAGAAGAAGAAGGAGGAGGAGGAGGAGGAGGAGGAGGAGGAGAAGGCCAAGGACCTTCTATCCTTCTCCTCCTCCTCCTTCTCCTCCTCCTCCTCCTTCTTCTTGATTTCTTCTTCTTCTCCTCCTCCTCCTCTTTCTTCTCCTCTTTCATATTATCCTTGCTTTAATTAACCCAACAATGACATATTTAGCCCATTTAGCTCCAAAATACTATAATAAGCTCAAAATGGCATAAGAACCTTGGTTAGCTCATGAATATTATATACTTAGCTTGTTTTCCTCTAAAATGACATAATTGGAATATTTAGCTCAAAAAAGACATAATTAGGTAATTTAGCTACAACAAGAGGAGAAGAGGAGAAGAAATAGGCAAAATGAAAAGAAAGAAGAAGAAGAGATGAAGAAGAAGAGAAGGAGGAGGAGGAGGAGGAGGAGGAGAAGGCCAAGGACCTGCTATCCTTCTCCTCCTCCTCCTTCTCCTCCTCCTCCTCCTTCTTCTTGATTTCTTCTTCTTCTCCTCCTCCTCCTCTTTCTTCTCCTCTTTCATATTATCCTTGCTTTAATTAACCCAACAATGACATAATTAGCCAATTTAGATCCAAAATACCATAATAAGCTCAAAATGGCACAAGAACCTTGGTTAGCTCATGAATATTATATACTTAGCTTGTTTTTCTCTAAAATGACATAATTAGCCCATTTAGCTCAAAAAAAACATAATTAGGTAATTTAGCTCCAACAAGAGGAGAAGAGGAGAAGAAATAGGCAAAATGAAAAGAAAGAAGAAGAAGAGAAGAAGGAGGAGGAGGAGGAGGAGGAGGAGAAGGCCAAGGACCTTCTATCCTTGTCATCCTCCTCCTCCTTCTTCTTGATTTCTTCTTCTTCTCCTCCTCCTCCTCTTTCTTCTCCTCTTTCATATTATCCTTGCTTTAATTAACCCAACAATGACATAATTAGCCCATTTTGCTCCAAAATACCATAATAAGCTCAAAATGGCATAAGAACCTTGATTAGCTCATGAATATTATATACTTAGCTTGTTTTCCTCTAAAATGACATAATTGGGATATTTAGCTCAAAAAAGACATAATTAGGTAATTTAGCTCCAACAAGAGGAGAAGAGGAGAAGAAATAGGCAAAATGAAAAGAAAGAAGAAGAAGAGATGAAGAAGAAGAGAAGAAGAAGGAGGAGGAGGAGGAGGAGGAGGAGGAGGAGAAGGCCAAGGACCTTCTATCCTTCTCCTCCTCCTCCTTCTCCTCCTCCTCCTCCTTCTTCTTGATTTCTTCTTCTTCTCCTCCTCCTCCTCTTTCTTCTCCTCTTTCATATTATCCTTGCTTTAATTAACCCAACAATGACATATTTAGCCCATTTAGCTCCAGAATACAATAATAAGCTCAAAATGGCATAAGAACCTTGGTTAGCTCATGAATATGATATACTTAGCTTGTTTTCCTCTAAAATGACATAATTGGAATATTTAGCTCAAAAAAGACATAATTAGGTAATTTAGCTACAACAAGAGGAGAAGAGGAGAAGAAATAGGCAAAATGAAAAGAAAGAAGAAGAAGAGATGAAGAAGAAGAGAAGAAGAAGGAGGAGGAGGAGGAGGAGGAGGAGGAGAAGGCCAAGGACCTTCTATCCTTCTCCTCCTCCTCCTTCTCCTCCTTCTTCTTGATTTCTTCTTCTTCTCCTCCTCCTCCTCTTTCATATTATCCTTGCTTTAATTAACCCAACAATGACATAATTAGACCATTTAGCTCCAAAATACCATAATAAGCTCAAAACGGCACAAGAACCTTGGTTAGCTCATGAATATTATATACTTAGCTTGTTTTTCTCTAAAATGACATAATTAGCCCAGTTAGCTCAAAAAAGACATAATTAGGTAATTTAGCTCCAACAAGAGGAGAAGAGGAGAAGAAATAGGCAAAATGAAAAGAAAGAAGAAGAAGGGATGAAGAAGAAGAGAAGAAGGAGGAGGAGGAGGAGGAGGAGGAGGAGAAGGCCATGGACCTTCTATCCTTCTCCTCCTCCTCCTTCTCCTCCTTCTTCTTGATTTCTTCTTCTTCTCCTCCTCGTCCTCTTTCTTCTCCTCTTTCATATTATCCTTGCTTTAATTAACCCAACAATGACATAATTAGCCCATTTACCTCCAAAATACCATAATAAGCTCAAAATGGCATAAGAACCTTGGTTAGCTCATGAATATTATATACTTAGCTTGTTTTCCTCTAAATTGACATAATTGGAATATTTAGCTCAAAAACAAGGAGAAGGAAGAAGAAGAAGAAGAAGAGAAGAAGAATAGAAGGAGAAGGAGAAGAATAAGGAGGAGGAGGAGAAGAAGAAGAAGGAGGAGGAGAAGAAGAGAAGAAGAAGGAGAAGGAGGAGAAGAAGAAGGAGAAGGAGAAGGAGCCCTCCTTCTTCTCCTTCTTCTTCTCTCCTTCTTCTCCTCCTTCTTCTCCTTCTTCTTCTCTTCTTTTTTCTTCTTCTCCTCCTCCTTCTCCTTCTCCTTCCCCTTCCCCTCCTCCTCCTCCTCCTTCTTGTTTTTCTTCTCCTTGTTCTCTTATTGCTTCTTCTCTTTCTTCTTCAATTTAGCTTATTTGTCATATATATGTTGTTCTTCTTCTTCTACTTACTTTCTTATTCCCATTTTGCAGATTGGATGTACTACATGCATGGAAGCTAGCGTTGGAGTGCTTTAGTTTCCGTTTTTATTTGAGTTGATGAACAATGTGTTGGTTCTTTGTATGTGTTGATGAACAATATATGTGCAACTATATGTATGTATATATGGATGAAACTTCGTATGTGTTGGTTCTTTTGATATATGGGATGTACGTTGATGAACAAATGGCATTGATGAGCTTTATATGTATATCATATATGTGTTGTGATCTATTTATGATATATGTGCTCTGAATTATATGTATATGTGATGTGAAATAGAAAAAACAAATAAAAATGGGAGAATATAGGATCTTTGCCGTCTGCCAGCTGATGGCAAAGGCCTTTGCCATCAGCCAGCAGACGGCAAAGGTGCCACGTGGCGCCCAGCTGTGCAACCTGGGCAGTAGCAGCTGGCCATATAGTCTCTTTGCCGTCTGCCTGCTGGGTGGGCAGACGGCAAAGAAGTCTCTTTGCCGTCTGCCTGCTGGGTGGGCAGACAGCAAAGAAGAGGGCACAGAGGAGGGGGCAGAAGACAAAAGTGGAGAGAGGGGGTAGGGGAGGACACGGCAGACGGCAAAGATAGTCAAGGGGGCAGACGGCAAAGATGGAGGGGGGGAGGGGAGGGGAGGAGAAGGCGAACGGCAAAGCTTGACCGGGAGGCAGACGGCAAAGATTGCCGAGCAGGCAGACGGCAAAGGCTCCGTTAACCCCTAACGGAGGGAACGCCTCTCGGCTGCCGTCCCAAACTCTTTGCCGACTGCTCCTCAGGAAAGCTGACGGCAAAGCAGGTCCTATGCCGTCGTAGGCTGACGCAGAAAATTTGTTGGCCGTGACAATCTTTGCCGTCTGTGGTACTGTCTTTGCCGTCCGGGTATTTGTCTTTGCCGTCTGTGATGGCAGACGGCAAAGAAGGTGATTCCTGTAGTGATAGCATATGCGAGAAAGTTGAGAGGGTTACGGCAAAAACTGGATGCACTTCGTGTACAAAACGGACAATCTCTTTCGAAGTATCAAGGTTTCATACGGAAACTTGTCTGTTACAGAGGGATTTCATTTTTTGAACTTATTTGAACTCCATAGTTTTTCTGTTTTCAAAATGCACCATTCAAAGCCACATCATCAATTTACAACCCTTCCTGACTTCATTTGTTATTTTTCATGCATTTAATGATTATTTTAAGCTATAAGACCGTGAAATTGAAAAGCATTTGAAATGAACTCTGAAAAGGTTCCAAGTTGGCATGGTATCATCATTTCACCCACATAGCATGTGCAAGAAAGTTGAGAGGGTTACGGCAAAAACTGGATACACTTCGTGTAAAAAACGGACAATATCTTTCGAAGTATCAAGGTTTCATACGGAAACTTGTCTGTTACAAAGGGATTTCATTTTTTGAACTTATTTGAACTCCATAGATTTTCTATGTTCAAAATGCACCATTCAAGCCACATCATCAATTTACAACCCTTTCTGACTTCATTTGTTATTTTTCGTGCATCTACAGATTATTTTGAGTTATAAGACCATGAAATTGAAAAGCATTTGAAATGAACTCTAAAAAGGTTCCAAGTTGGCATGGTATCATCATTTCACCCACATAGCATGTGCCAGAAAGTTGAGAGGGTTACGGCGAAAACTGGATGCACTTCGTGTACAAAACGGACAAACTCTTTCGAAGTATCAGGGTTTCATACGGAAACTCGTGTGTTACAAAGGGATTTAATTTTTTTGAACTTATTTGAACTCCATAGTTTTTCTATATTCAAAATGCACCATTCAAAGCCACATCATAAATTTACAACCCTTTCTGACCTCATTTGTTATTTTTCATGCATTTACTAATTATTTTGAGCTATAATACCATGAAATTGAAAAGCATTTGAAATGAACTCTGAAAAGGTTCCAAGTTGGCATGGTATTATCATTTCACCCACATAGCATGTGCAAGAAAGTTGAGAGGGTTCCGGCAAAAACTGGATGCACTTCGTGTACAAAACGGACAATCTCTTTCAAAGTATCAAGGTTTCATATGGAAACTTGTCAGTTACAAAGGGATTTCATTTTTTTGAACTTATTTGAACTCCATAGTTTTTCTGTGTTAAAAATGCACCATTCAAAGCCACATCATCAATTTACAACCCTTTCCGACTTCATTTGTTATTTTTCATGCATTTACTGATTATTTTGAGCTATAAGACCATGAAATTGAAAATCATTTGAAATGAACTCTGAAAAGGTTCCACGTTGGCATGGTATCATCATTTTACCCACATAGAATGTGCGAGAAAGTTGAGAGGGTTACGGCAAAAACTGGATGCACTTCGTGTACAAAACGAACAATCTCTTTCGAAGTATCAATGTTTCATACGGAAACTTGTCTGTTACAAAGGGATTTCATTTTTTGAACTAATTTGAACTCCATAGTTTTTCTGTGTTCAGAATGCACCATTCAAAGCCACATCATCAATTTACAACCCTTTCTGACTTCATTTGTTATGTTTCATGCATTTACTAATTATTTTGAGCTATAAGACCATGAAATTGAAAAGCATTTGAAATGAACTCTGAAAAGGTTCAAAGTTGGCATGGTATCATCATTTCACCCACATAGCATGTGCAATAAAGTTGAGAGGGTTACGGCAAAAACTGGATGCACTTCGTGTACAAAACGGACAATCTCTTTCGAAGTATCAGGGTTTCATACGGAAACTCGTCTGTTACAAAGGGATTTCATTTTTTTTGAACTTATTTGAACTCCATAGTTTTTCTGTGTTCAAAATGCACCATTCAAGCCACATCATCAATTTACAACCCTTTCTGACTTCATTTGTTATTTTTCATGCATTTACTGATTATTTTGAGTTATAAGACCTTGAAATTGAAAAGCATTTGAAATGAGCTCTGAAAAGGTTCCAAGTTGGCATGGTATCATCATTTCAACCACATAGCATGCGCGAGAAAGTTGAGAGGGTTACGGCACAAACTGGATGCACTTCGTGTAAAAACGGACAAGCTCTTTGGAAGTATCAGGGTTTCATACGGAAACTCGTCTGTTACAAAGGGATTTCATTTTTTTTGAACTTATTTGAACTCCATAGTTTTTCTATATTCAAAATGCACCATTCAAAGCCACATCATCAATTTATAACCCTTTCTGACTTCATTTGTTATTTTTCATGCATTTACTAATTATTTTGAGCTATAATACCATGAAATTGAAAAGCATTTGAAATGAACTCTGAAAAGGTTCCAAGTTGGCATGGTATTATCATTTCACCCACATAGCATGTGCAAGAAAGTTGAGAGGGTTCCGGCAAAAACTGGATGCACTTCGTGTACAAAACGGACAATCTCTTTCAAAGTATCAAGGTTTCATATGGAAACTTGTCAGTTACAAAGGGATTTCATTTTTTTGAACTTATTTGAACTCCATAGTTTTTCTGTGTTAAAAATGCACCATTCAAAGCCACATCATCAATTTACAACCCTTTCCGACTTCATTTGTTATTTTTCATGCATTTACTGATTATTTTGAGCTATAAGACCATGAAATTGAAAATCATTTGAAATGAACTCTGAAAAGGTTCCACGTTGGCATGGTATCATCATTTTACCCACATAGAATGTGCGAGAAAGTTGAGAGGGTTACGGCAAAAACTGGATGCACTTCGTGTACAAAACGAACAATCTCTTTCGAAGTATCAATGTTTCATACGGAAACTTGTCTGTTACAAAGGGATTTCATTTTTTGAACTAATTTGAACTCCATAGTTTTTCTGTGTTCAGAATGCACCATTCAAAGCCACATCATCAATTTACAACCCTTTCTGACTTCATTTGTTATGTTTCATGCATTTACTAATTATTTTGAGCTATAAGACCATGAAATTGAAAAGCATTTGAAATGAACTCTGAAAAGGTTCAAAGTTGGCATGGTATCATCATTTCACCCACATAGCATGTGCAATAAAGTTGAGAGGGTTACGGCAAAAACTGGATGCACTTCGTGTACAAAACGGACAATCTCTTTCGAAGTATCAGGGTTTCATACGGAAACTCGTCTGTTACAAAGGGATTTCATTTTTTTTGAACTTATTTGAACTCCATAGTTTTTCTGTGTTCAAAATGCACCATTCAAGCCACATCATCAATTTACAACCCTTTCTGACTTCATTTGTTATTTTTCATGCATTTACTGATTATTTTGAGTTATAAGACCTTGAAATTGAAAAGCATTTGAAATGAGCTCTGAAAAGGTTCCAAGTTGGCATGGTATCATCATTTCAACCACATAGCATGCGCGAGAAAGTTGAGAGGGTTACGGCACAAACTGGATGCACTTCGTGTAAAAACGGACAAGCTCTTTGGAAGTATCAGGGTTTCATACGGAAACTCGTCTGTTACAAAGGGATTTCATTTTTTTGAACTTATTTGAACTCCATAGTTTTTCTATATTCAAAATGCACCATTCAAAGCCACATCATCAATTTATAACCCTTTCTGACTTCATTTGTTATTTTTCATGCATTTACTAATTATTTTGAGCTATAATACCATGAAATTGAAAAGCATTTGCAATGAACTCTGAAAAGGTTCCAAGTTGGCATGGTATTATCATTTCACCCACATAGCATGTGCAAGAAAGTTGAGAGGGTTCCTGCAAAAACTGGAGGCACTTCGTGTACAAAACGGACAATCTCTTTCGAAGTATCAGGGTTTCATACGGAAACTCGTCTCTTACAAAGGGATTTCATTTTTTTCAACTTATTTGAACTCCATAGTTTTTCTCTGTTCAAAATGCACCATTCAAAGCCACATCTACGATTTACAACCCTTTCTTACTTCAATTGTTATTTTTCATGCATTTACTGATTATTTTGAGCTATAATACCATGAAATTGAAAAGCATTTGAAATGAACTCTGAAAAGGTTCCAAGTTGGCATGGTATCATCATTTCACCCACATAGCATGTGCGAGAAAGTTGAGAGGGTTATGGCAAAAACTAGATGCCCTTACTGTACAAAACGGACAATCTCTTTCGAAGTTACACGGTTTCATACGGAAACCTATCAGTGACAAAGTGATTTCATTTTTTTGAACTTATTTGAACTCCATAGTTTTTCTATGTTCAAAACGCACCATTCAAAGCCACATCATCAATTTACAACCCTTTCGGACTTCATTTGTTATTTTTCATGCATTTACAGATTATTTTCAGCTATAAGACCAGGAAATTGAAAAGCATTTGAAATGAGCTCTGAAAAGGTTCCACGTTAGCATGGTATCATCATTTCACCCACATAGCATGTGCGAGAAAGTTGAGAGGGTTACGGCAAAAACTAGATGCACTTCGTGTACAAAACGGACAATCTCTTTCGAAGTATCACGGTTTCATACGGAAACTCGTCTGTTACAAAGGGATTTCATTTTTTTGAACTTATTTGAACTCCATAGTTTTTCTATGTTCAAAATGCACCATTCAAAGGCACATAATCAATTTACAACCCTTTCTGACTTCATTTGATATTTCTCATGCATTTACTAATTATTTTGAGCTATAAGACCATGAAATTGAAAAGCATTTGAAATGAACTCTGAAAAGGTTCCAAGTTGGCATGGTATCATCATTTCACCCACATAGCATGTGCAAGAAAGTTGAGAGGGTTATGGCAAAAACTAGATGCCCTTCGTGTACAAAACGGAAAATCTCTTTCGAAGTATCTCGGTTTCATACGGAAACTCGTCTATTACAAAGGGATTTCATTTTTTTGAACTTATTTGAACTCCATACTTTTTCTGTCTTCAAAATGCAGCATTCAAAGCCAAATCATCAATTTACAATCCTTTCTGACTTCATTTGTTATTTTTCATGCATTTACTGATTATTTTGGGCTATAAGACCATGAAATTGAAAAGCATTTGAAATGAACTCTGAAAAGGTTCCATGTTGGGATGGTATCATCATTTCACCCACATAGCATGTGCGAGAAAGTTGAGAGGGTTACGGCAAAAACTGGATGCACTTCGTGTACAAAACGGACAATCTCTTTTGAAGTATCAAGGTTTCATACGGAAACTTGTCTGTTACAAAGAGATTTCATTTTTTGAACTTATTTGAACTCCATAGTTTCTCTGTGTTCAAAATGCACCATTCAAAGCCACATCATCAAATTACAACCCTTCCTGACTTCGATTGTTATTTTTCATGCATTTACTGATTATTTTGAGCTATAAGAGCGTGAAATTGGAAAGCATTTGAAATGAACTCTGAAAAGGTTCCAAGTTGGCATGGTATCATCATTTCACCCACATAGCATGTGCAAGAAAGTTGAGAGGGTTACGGCAAAAACTGGATACACTTCATGTACAAAACGGACAATCTCTTTCGAAGTATCAAGGTTTCATACAGAAACTTGTCTGTTACAAAGGGATTTCATTTTTTGAACTTATTTGAACTCCATAGATTTTCTATGTTCAAAATGCACCATTCAAGCCACATCATCAATTTACAACCCTTTCTGACTTCATTTGTTATTTTTCGTGCATCTACTGATTATTTTGAGTTATAAGACCATGAAATTGAAAAGCATTTGAAATGAACTCTGAAAAGGTTCCAATTTGGCATGGTATCATCATTTCACCCACATAGCATGTGCCAGAAAGTTGAGAGGGTTACGGCAAAAACTGGATGCACTTCGTGTACAAAACGGACAAGCTCTTTGGAAGTATCAGGGTTTCATACGGAAACTCGTCTCTTACAAAGGGATTTCATTTTGTTCAACTTATTTGAACTCCATAGTTTTTCTGTTATCAAAATGCACCATTCAAAGCCACATCATCGATTTACAACCCTTTCTGACTTCATTTGTTATTTTTCATGCATTTACTGATTATTTTGAGCTATAAGACCATGAAATTGAAAAGCATTTGAAATGAACTCTAAAAAGGTTCCAAGTTGGCATGGTATCATCATTTCACCCACATAGCATGTACGAGAAAGTTGAGAGGGTTATGGCAAAAACTAGATGCACTTCCTGTACAAAACGGACAATCTCTTTCGAAGTTACACGGTTTCATACGGAAACCTGTCAGTTACAAAGTGATTTCATTTTTTTGAACTTATTTGAACTCCATAGTTTTTCTATGTTCAAAACGCACCATTCAAAGCCACATCATCAATTTACAACCCTTTCCGACTTCATTTGTTATTTTTCATGCATTTACTGATTATTTTCAGCTATAAGACCAGGAAATTGAAAAGCATTTGAAATGAACTATGAAAAGGTTCCACGTTAGCATGGTATCATCATTTCACCCACATAGCATGTGCGAGAAAGTTGAGAGGGTTATGGCAAAAACTAGATGCACTTCGTGTACAAAACGGACAATCTCTTTCGAAGTATCACGGTTTCATACGGAAACTCGTCTGTTACAAAGGGATTTCATTTTTTTGAACTTATTTGAACTCCATAGTTTTTCTATGTTCAAAATGCACCATTCAAAGCCACATCATCAATTTACAACCCTTTCTGACTTCATTTGTTATTTTTCATGCATTTACTAATTATTTTGAGCTATAAGACCATGAAATTGAAAAGCATTTGAAATGAACTCTGAAAAGGTTCCAAGTTGGCATGGTCTCTTCATTTCACCCACATAGCATGTGCAAGAAAGTTGAGAGGGTTATGGCAAAAACTAGATGCCCTTCGTGTACAAAACGGAAAATCTCTTTCGAAGTATCTGGGTTTCATACGGAAACTCGTCTATTACAAAGGGATTTCATTTTTTTGAACTTATTTGAACTCTATAGTGTTTCTGTCTTCAAAATGCAGCATTCAAAGCCAAATCATCAATTTACAACCCTTTCTGACTTCATTTGTTATTTTTCATGCAGTTACTGATTATTTTGAGCTATAATACCATGAAATTGAAAAGCATTTGAAATGAACTCTGAAAAGGTTCCATGTTGGGATGGTATCATCATTTCACCCACATAGCATGTGCGAGAAAGTTGAGAGGGTTACGGCAAAAACTGGATGCACTTCGTGTACAAAACGGACAATCTCTTTCGAAGTATCAAGGTTTCATACGGAAACTTGTCTGTTACAAAGAGATTTCATTTTTTGAACTTATTTGAACTCCATAGTTTTTCTGTGTTCAAAATGCACCATTCAAAGCCACATCATCAATTTACAACCCTTTCTGACTTCATTTGTTATTTTTCGTGCATCTACTGATTATTTTGAGTTATAAGACCATGAAATTGAAAAGCATTTGAAATGAACTCTGAAAAGGTTCCAAGTTGGCATGGTATCATCATTTCACCCACATAGCATGTTCCAGAAAGTTGAGAGGGTTACGGCAAAAACTGGATGCACTTCGTGTACAAAACGGACAAGCTCTTTCGAAGTATCAGGGTTTCATACGGAAACTCGTCTGTTACAAAGGGATTTCATTTTTTTAAACTTATTTGAACTCCATAGTTTTTCTATATTCAAAATGCACCATTCAAAGCCACGTCATCAATTTACAACCCTTTCTGACTTCATTTGTTATTTTTCATGCAGTTACTGATTATTTTGAGCTATAATACCATGAAATTGAAAAGCATTTGAAATGAACTCTGAAAAGGTTCCAAGTTGGCATGGTATTATCATTTCACCCACATAGCATGTGCAAGAAAGTTGAGAGGTTTCCGGCAAAAACTGGATGCACTTCGTGTACAAAACGGACAATCTCTTTCGAAGTATCTGGGTTTCATACGGAAACTCGTCTCTTACAAATGGATTTCATTTTGTTCAACTTATTTGAACTCCATAGTTTTTCTGTTATCAAAATGCAACATTCAAAGCCACATCATCGATTTACAACCCTTTCTGACTTCATTTGTTATTTTTCATGCATTTACTGATTATTTTGAGCTATAAGACCATGAAATTGAAAAGCATTTGAAATGAACTGTGAAAAGGTTCCAAGTTGGCATGGTATCATCATTTCACCCAAATAGCATGTGCAAGAAAGTTCAGAGGGTTACGGCAAAAACTGGATACACTTCGTGTACAAAACGGACAATCTCTTTCGAAGTTACACGGTTTCATACGGAAACCTGTCAGTTACAAAGTGATTTCATTTTTTGGAACTTATTTGAACTCCATAGTTTTTCTATGTTCAAAATGCACCATTCAAAGCCACATCATCAATTTACAACCCTTTCCAACTTCATTTGTTATTTTTCATGCATTTACTGATTATTTTCAGCTATAAGACCAGGAAATTGAAAAGCATTCGAAATGAACTCTGAAAAGGTTCCACATTAGCATGGTATCATCATTTCACCCACATAGCATGTGCCAGAAAGTTGAGAGGGTTACGGCAGAAACTGGATGCACTTCGTGTACAAAACGGACAAGCTCTTTCGAAGTATCAGGGTTTCATACGGAAACTCGTCTGTTACAACGGGATTTCATTTTTTTAAACTTATTTGAACTCCATAGTTTTTCTATGTTCAAAATGCACCATTCAAAGCCACATCATCAATTTACAACCCTTTCTGACTTCATTTGGTATTTTTCATGCAGTTACTGATTATTTTGAGCTGTAATACCATGAAATTGAAAAGCATTTGAAATGAACTCTGAAAAGGTTCCAAGTTGGCATGGTATTATCATTTCACCCACATAGCATGTGCAAGAAAGTTGAGAGGGTTCCGGCAAAAACTGGATGCACTTCGTGTACAAAACGGACAATCTCTTTCGAAGTATCAGGGTTTCATACGGAAACTCGTCTCTTACAAATGGATTTCATTTTGTTCAACTTATTTGAACTCCATAGTTTTTCTGTTATCAAAATGCACCATTCAAAGCCACATCATCGATTTACAACCCTTTCTGACTTCATTTGTTATTTTTCATGCATTTACTGATTATTTTGAGCTATAAGACCATGAAATTGAAAAGCATTTGAAATGAACTGTGAAAAGGTTCCAAGTTGGCATGGTATCATCATTTCACCCAAATAGCATGTGCGAGAAAGTTGAGAGGGTTATGGCAAAAACAGATGCACTTCCTGTACAAAACACACAATCTCTTTCGAAGTTACACGGTTTCATACGGAAACCTGTCAGTTACAAAGTGATTTCATTTTTTGGAACTTATTTGAACTCCATAGTTTTTCTATGTTCAAAATGCACCATTCAAAGCCACATCATCAATTTACAACCCTTTCTGACTTCATTTGTTATTTTTCATGCAGTTACTGATTATTTTGAGCTATAATACCGTGAAATTGAAAAGCATTTGAAATGAACTCTGAAAAGGTTCCAAGTTGGCATGGTATTATCATTTCACCCACATAGCATGTGCAAGAAAGTTGAGAGGGTTCCGGCAAAAACTGGATGCACTTCGTGTACAAAACGGACAATCTCTTTTGAAGTATCAGGGTTTCATACGGAAACTCGTCTCTTACAAAGGGATTTCATTTTGTTCAACTTATTTGAACTCCATAGTTTTTCTGTTATCAAAATGCACCATTCAAAGCCACATCATCGATTTACAACCCTTTCTGACTTCATTTGTGATTTTTCATAGCTAGGGACAAGCCAGTCAGTACTATGAATGTACTTGCAAACATCATGAACAAACATAAATCAGTAGGGTTATTATACACTTATAATAATGCCACAATACTTCGTCAACCCAGAAGTACTTCTCAAGTACTAGTAATGAAACTATAATCATACTGAGAATTAATAAGCAATGAATAAGTTTAAACTTAACGGATGTGATATAAAATATGCCTTCGTCGAGTGTCTCAGCAACACCACAAAGAGGGCTTGAATAAAATAATACGAGCATGCCACAGTCGGGCGTCTGAGCGACACCACACAAAGGGCTTATATGAAATAATAAACATGCCACATTCGAGCGTCTCAGTGACACCACATAAAGGGCTTATTTGAAATAATAATAAATAAAGAATATCCGGGAGGTAAAACCGTCCCAGGGATATTCAACAAGCATAATCATAGGGGTTAGTCCATAGAAAATAATGTTTATAATCATCCACCATATTTCCAGTTTATTCTCATGCTTCTTTAACTACCTCCGAAGACCGACACTCAAACCGACACTTGACTAGTCAACGAGTCATCCTTGACCATGGACACAACTACTCGAATAGTTTTGACTCTGTAGAGGGTGTACTCCTTACCCACATCACACGGGTTTCAATAGTCACTCGGACTAATCCCGTGTACGATATCTCAGAAATAACCACTCAAAACCATTACACACCCATTCTTCTCCCGCGATGACCGATATCACTCGGACTACGCTGCCGGAGAAGAACCATAAGACGGGGAGGCTCCAACCTCGACTAGTATGGGATCAAATTTATACCGCGTGCTAATAGGGGAGAGCCCTTCCCCTCTGGGTCGCAGACCAGAAACACCCATGCCCCCTGACCGGATGACTGGATTTAGTCCAGTGCCCCGGATACCTTCATCCTGGCCTCTCTACTTGGTGTGTACCTGGTAGTGGGTTTACCTCCTAATTAACCATATTCCTTTTCAGGAACACCTGTGGCAGCACGATGGGTTAATGTGACATACTGACAGGACTCGATCTACGGTCGACTCGGGAGGTTTAGATATTACCTGCATGATTAGCACCATCAAAATGCTGACAGAGTCACTACATGCCATACCCTAACATGCCTTGCTGACTACTCTCGTCCCGCGTTCGTGTCTCCACGAGACACCGACACTTATCGAAATCCCATCCGGTGGACATGTCTGGTAGGAAGGTGTGGTTGTTGTCCCTTGCATCTCAAATCATGTAACAACTTTACTTTCCAATCAAGAAGCCCCAAGCATGATTGTCAGATAAAATAACACCACTATTTAACATAACCATAGGTTTATTCTCATCAAGCAACCCACACACAACCAAGTTAGATGTAGGTTCAGAATGCTTGTCTTCCAAGTGTACAGAGGTAGGATTCACTCTAAAACTTTTGCAAGTTTTTGCTCCTCTCTCCGTGACCTATTATTTAAAATATTCTAATTAACACACACTATAAAAACAGTGCAGAAAGTTGTCTTATAAAATTTTCAAATAAATACTAAAATAAACTAGACCGAATTTGGAAGACGTGAGAAAAAGAATCAACTCATTTGGATTATTATTTTAAAAGATGTGGCCAGTCAAAGTTGGGTCAAAGATCTGTTTTAAAAACAAAACAAAAAAGAAAATGTTTTGGATCGAAATACGCATTCGAAAGCGGGAGACGTACCAAGCCCACTATGCCTTGCCGATGGGGAAGCGCTCTCACGCGGGGGCACGACTGAGGGAATCGGCCCACTCACCCACAGATGGGACCGATCTGTCGGGTCCTCCTTCCTCCCCTCGCGCACGCTGACAGAGAGGAGGGAGCTCACTCCGGCGGCGATTGTCGGTGATACAGTGCATCTTAGTCAATGTTCCGGCTATGCATCTGCTCAGAAGGACAATGCACATCCACTTTCGGGGCTTGGGGACACGGGGGAGCTCGAGAGCGAGCCACTCTTCCTCCACGGAGGAGGGAGCTTCGGGTCCGACGAGGTGTGAGCTAGGGGGTCTCTAGGTGTGTTCCGAGAGGTGGGGCAGCTACAGGTGGTTGAGGAGGAGTCGAGGATTGGGTCAGGTGGGGCTAGAAGGCTTCGGCTTGGCCGAATTTGACCGAAGCACAGCGGTGGCTGAAGCCACCGGAGCTGGGGAAGACGAGGGCTTCGGTCTAAATTGGAGGGAGGGAGACCTTGCTACGGCTTCTAGGGCGCTTGGTGGCCAATATGCGGCTCTGGTGGCTCCTTAAAAGTCGGAACTGTCAGTGCCCGCGGCGGTCTCGGATAACAACGGGGGCGACATATCCTGACGATGGCACATGGGCGGCTGAAGGTGGCAGCAGTGTTGGGCAGACAAGGGCTCAACGCAGAGGGTTGGTCCAAGGGTAGGTTGTAACCTCGGTTGGCTCGGGCGGCGCTGCCATGGCAAAAGCGAGTGTTGCCGACAGCAGACCGCCTCTCGAGCACGAACGGCTGCGCTGTAGGGCTCCCGGAGGTGGCCGCGTTATTCTCGTGAGTTGGAGAGGTCGGGGGCGTGTCTCCTCGAGCGAGCATGGGCCACACTTGCGGGTTAGAGGGGACGCGGCGGCTGGGGTGCTTGGCTGCAAAATGCGCGCTCTTGGCATGCCCACCATGTGATCGACATAATGCGAGAGCATTCCACAGCCATGGGTTGGAACCCAAAGTCTCCAAATGCATTGATGGGGCCGGGTGGCAAAGGGTTAGTGGATATGCTGGTTTGGTCATGGGGTTAACTTCACCATACAAACTAAAAAGCTTGTCAAATATGGTCACGGACACCACGTGTTTGACATAATGTCATGCGTATCTAGAGATGTTTTATAGCAACCAAAATTTCTAGATAGGTGTCTCCTTGGATGCAAACAAGTATGACATAGCTAGATTTGGCAACGCAAACTTCCTAGTGAAACATTAGCAAAAGTCCATTTGTGGACAGAAACAAAATGATGATACAAAAGGGTCTTAAACAATTTAGATGGGGCAGAAATCTTGTACTTAAGGGTTTTGCAGGGTCCTCTATAAGCTGTATAATTTTCAAATGTTTGGGGAAACAAAATAATTTAGTTGGAGTGAAATTGCAAATCTGGTCAAAAACACAAAATGAGAAGTAGTGCTCAAAAATTTCAAAACACCAATATATGATTTTGCAGAAAACTCATTTATATGAAGCCCTTGACCACTACAATTTTTTGTAGAATTTTTGAAGACTTATACCTAGGGGTTGTAGTACAAAGCAAATTGGACCTGAATAGAAAAGAAGATAATGAGCATAATTTTTCCAAAACACTCAGCTAGATCATTGCATAAAAGTGATCCAAAAACATATGAGGTTATTACCAAGTTTTTGTGAAACTTTTAAAAGAAGTTATCAGATGGTTGTAGTTCAAATTAGGCCTTTGAAGGATTTAGAGGTTAATTCTTGAGTAAATGAACCCTAAAGAAATATTTATAAAAATGCCTTCATTTTATTTGGAAATAATTGGAAAATATTTGAGGTAGCACTCAAATCAATGATATCTCTCAAAAACTCCTACTTAAGAAATAAATCTTTTTATAAATAAAACAAGGAAGGGGTGTGAAAACAGCAGAAAATACAAGGATAAATTATTTAAATCACTATGGCCAATTTTAAATAAATAAAAATCATGCCCAAAATTTCGATGTGTTACAAGATGGACAAAAGGTGTTGGCAAAGATACATGAGGGGATATGCGGTTTTCATATTGGGGCTAGTGCTCTTGTTGACAAGGCCTTCCGGCATGGTTTGTACTGGCCGACAACCCTTCAAGACGCCTTGGTGGTGGTAAACACATGTGAAGCATTCCAGTTCCACGCCCATACACCATACCACTCTCCATGCCATTCTCAGTCTGGGGTCTTGTCATTGTAGACCCTTTCCCATGTGCTACCAGGGGCATTAATTTCTTGTTTGTTGTATTTGACAAGTTTACGAAGTGGAATGAGGTGGAACCAGTGACAAAGGTAACAACGCAAGCAGTCGTCAAGTTTTTCGGAGGAAAAGTCTGCCAATTTGGTGTACCCAACTCATCACCGACAACGACATGTAGTTCACGAGGAACACTTACATGCAGTTTTGTCAAGATATCGGTGCCAAGATCTTATTTGCATTATTTGCTCACCCTAGAAGCAATGGTCAGGTGGAGAAAGAAAATGCTAAGGTGTTCTGGGGTCTTAAGACAAGAACTTTTGACAAGTTGCACAAGCACGAAAGGCACTGGGTTGATGAGCTGCCGACGGTTCTTTGGTCACTTAGAACGACACCAAATAAAGCCACTAACGGGATACCCTTCTCGCTAGTATATGGTGCAGAGGTAGTGGTCCCCACGAAACTCACATATGGGTCACCTCGAGTGCAAGCCTTCGAGGAAGACAAGCAAGAGCAACTGTGGCAAGATGATGCCATTCTCCTCGAGGAAGATCGTCTTCGGGGTGCCCAACGTGCCGCTCGGTACGATCAAGCTTTGAGTCACTATGTTAGACGCAAGGTGCATGCCAAGAGCACTGAGGAAGGAAACCTTGTCCTTTCTCGATTCAGGCCGTGAAGGCATCAAACAAGTTGACACCAAAATGGGAAGGCCCTTACTAGGTGGTACGAGTCACCATGCCTAGCGCAATATGTGTGGAAACATAAGATGGCACTCCGGTGTAGAACTCGTGAAATATCGAGCGTTTTCACAAGTTCTACCCATAAGGACCGGTTGCCGCATCGCCCAGCCACCCCTTTTGTATGTGTCTATTGGTAGGTCATGTAATCCTTTGTACAAAGCCGGACGAAGACCTTGTGCATAATAAATAAAGCTAAGTGTTCTACAACTTTTTGTCAAATTACAAATTTATTTTATGTATGAAATGTTGTCATCACAGGAACTTGCGTGAAATGATTGTTGAACCAACAAGGTTCCTAGTCTCCTCTTTTCTTTTCATTATTTTTCTCACAAGGCAGAGTAGGCCCTCGTGTTCAAGTCTTCACGGGGGGAGTGATGGTATGGATACCCAAATTCGCTCAAGGTTGAATCACACACCAAGAAGTACAGGAAAGAAAAGCTAAGTTATAGAAACTTAAATTTCTATATTGTAGCTATTTTCCCCTTGAACCAGTTCAACATTTGCATGAGAAAACCTGCACGTGAATGACCCTTGTCGAAATTGTTTGCTCTCTTAGGTTGTTTCAAGTCCGCTCAACCACCAAAGTAACTACAGCAAGAATGACGAGGTGATCTTGCTGGTAGCAGCATTTTTGGCAGGCTGCTAAGGACCCGTCCCTAAAGCGCTCGTAGCAAGAAGGTTCATGCCAGTAAGTAACTCAGACAAGCGTACGGATCGAAAACATACATGTGGGGAATTAAACATGAGAGAAATTAGCCATTCATTCTAGAAAGTAAAATATATTACATCCAGCATGCAAAAGTGGAGTGCTGATCCACGGTAAAATGTCTTTGGTACAAGCTCGGCACTGGCGACAAGTACGGAGGGAGAGAAATTCATTTCTTGGATGTCACATAGCCGACCCTCTCAGAGATAGGAGCGACAAGGGCATAGACGGCGCTGGTGTTAGTGCCCTTTGGTAGCTTGGAGAAGGCATTGCTCAAGTCAATGATAAGGTTATGGTAGGCGATCTTCACCAAGACCTTGTGGAGGACTCCATGGCAAAGTTTGCATGAACCATGAAGGAAGTTGTTGGCTCACCCTGTTGGGGAACGTCGCATGGGAAACAAAAAAAATTCCTACACGCACGAAGACCTATCATGGTGATGTCCATCTACGAGAGGGGATGAGTGATCAACGTACCCTTGTAGACCGTACAGCAGAAGCGTTAGAGAACGCGGTTGATGTAGTGGAACGTCCTCATGTCCCTCGATCCTCCCCGCGAACAATCCCGCGATCAGTCCCACGATCTAGTACCGAACGGACGGCACCTCCGCGTTCAGTACACGTACAGCTCGACGATGATCTCGGCCTTCTTGATCCAGCAAGAGAGACGGAGAGGTAGAAGAGTTCTCCGGCAGCGTGACGGCGCTCCGGAGGTTGGTGATGACCTTGTCTCAGCAGGGCTCCGCCCGAGCTCCGCAGAAACGTGATCTAGAGGAAAAACCGTGGAGGTATGTGGTCGGGCTGCTGTGGAAAAGTCGTCTCAAATCAGCCCTAAAACCTCCGTATATATAGGTGGGAGGGAGGGGGCCTTGCCTTGGGGCTCAAGGAGCCCCAAGGGGGTCGGCCGAGTCCAAGGGGGGGGGGGACTCTCCCCCCCCCAAACCGAATTGGACTAGGTTTGGTGGGAGGGAGTCCTCCTTCCTTCCCACCTCCTCCCTTTTTTTTCTTTTTCTTTCTCTCTTGATTTTCTTCTCCTTGGCGCATAGGGCACTTGTGGGCTGTCCCACCAGCCCACTAAGGGCTGGTGTGTCTCCCCAAAGGCCTATGGGCTTCCCCGGGGTGGGTTTCCCCCCCCCCCCGGTGAACTCCCGGAACCCATTCGTCATTCCCGGTACATTCCCGGTAACTCCGAAAACCTTCCGGGAATCAAATGAGGTCATCCTATATATCAATCTTCATTTCCGAACCATTCAGGAAACCCTCGTGACGTCCGTGATCTCATCCGGGACTCCGAACAACATTCGGTAACCAACCATATAACTCAAATACGCATAAAACAACGTCGAACCTTAAGTGTGCAGACCCTGCGGGTTCGAGAACTATGTAGACACGACCTGAGAGACTCCTCGGTCAATATCCAATAGCGGGACCTAGATGCCCATATTGGATCCTACATATTCTACGAAGATCTTATCGTTTGAACCTCAGTGCCAAGGATTTGTATAATCCCGTATGTCATTCCCTTTGTCCTTCGGTATGTTACTCGCCCGAGATTCGATCGTCAGTATCCGCATACCTATTTCAATCTCGTTTACTGGCAAGTCTCTTTACTCGTTCCGTAATACAAGATCCCGCAACTTACACTAAGTTACATTGCTTGCAAGGCTTGTGTGTGATGTTGTATCACCGAGTGGGCCCCGAGATACCTCTCCGTCACACGGAGTGACAAATCCCAGTCTTGATCCATACTAACTCAACTAACACCTTCGGAGATACCTATAGAGCGTCTTTATAGTCACCCAGTTACGTTGCGACGTTTGATACACACAAAGCATTCCTCCGGTGTCAGTGAGTTATATGATCTCATGGTCATAGGAATAAATACTTGACACGCAGAAAACAGTAGCAACAAAATGACACGATCAACATGCTACGCCTATTAGTTTGGGTCTAGTCCATCACGTGATTCTCCCAATGACGTGATCCAGTTATCAAGCAACAACACCTTGTTCATAATCAGAAGACACTGACTATCATTGATCAACTGGCTAGCCAACTAGAGGCATGCTAGGGACGGTGTTTTGTCTATGTATCCACACATGTAAATGAGTCTTCATTCAATACAATTATAGCATGGATAATAAACTATTATCTTGATACAGGAATTATAATAATAACCATATTTATTATTGCCTCTAGGGCATAATTCCAACAGTCTCCCACTTGCACTAGAGTCAATAATCTAGCCCTCACATCACCATGTGAATTACATTGTAATAAATCTAACACCCATACAGTTCTGGTGTCGATCATGTTTTGGCCGTGGAAGAGGTTTAATCAGCAGGTCTGCTACATTCAGATCCGTGTGGACTTTGCATATATTTACGTCCTCTTCCTCGACGTAGTCGCGGATGAGGTTGAAGCGTCGTTTGATGTGTCTGGTCTTCTTGTGAAACCGTGGTTCCTTTGCCAAGGCAATGGCACCAGTGTTGTCACAGAACAAGGTTATTGGATTCAGTGCGCTTGGCACCACTCCAAGATCCGTCATGAACTGCTTCATCCAGACACCCTCCTTAGCCGCCTCCGAGGCAGCCATGTACTCCGCTTCACATGTAGAATCTGCTACGACGCTTTGCTTGGAACTGCACCAGCTTACTGCACCCCCATTAAGAATAAATACGTATCCGGTTTGCGACTTAGAGTCGTCCGGATCTGTGTCAAAGCTTGCATCAACGTAACCTTTTACGGCGAGCTCTTCGTCACCTCCATACACGAGAAACATCTCCTTAGTCCTTTTCAGGTACTTCAGGATATTCTTGACCGCTGTCCAGTGATCCACTCCTGGATTACTCTGGAACCTACCTGCCATACTTATGGCCAGGCTAACATCCGGTCTAGTGCACATCATTGCATACATGATAGAACCTATGGCTGAAGCATAGGGGACGGAGCGCATATGCTCTCTATCTTCATCAGTTGCTGGGCACTGAGTCTTACTCAATCTCGTACCTTGTAAAACTAGCAAGAACCCTTTCTTGGACTGTTCCATTTTGAACCATTTCAAAACTTTATCAAGGTATGTGCTTTGTGAAAGTCCTATCAGGCGTTTTGATCTATCCCTATAGATCTTAATGCCTAGAATGTAAGCAGCTTCTCCTAGGTCCTTCATAGAGAAACTTTTATTTAAGTAACCTTTTATGCTCTCAAAAAGCTCTACGTTGTTTCCAATCAGTAATATGTCATCCACATATAATATTAGAAACGCCACAGAGCTCCCACTCACTTTCTTGTAAATACAAGATTCTCCAACCACTTGTATAAACCCGAATGCTTTGATCACCTCATCAAAGCGTTTGTTCCAAATCGGAGATGCTTGCACCAGTCCATAAATGGATCGCTGGAGTTTGCACACCTTGTTAGCATTCTTAGGATCGACAAAACCTTCGGGTTGCATCATATACAACTCTTCCTTAAGGAAACCGTTAAGGAACGCCGTTTTGACATCCATCTGCCAGATTTCATAATTGAAAAATGCAGCTATTGCTAACATGATTCTGACGGACTTAAGCATCGCTACGGGTGAGAAAGTCTCATCGTAGTCAACTCCTGGAACTTGTGAAAAACCCTTTGCCACAAGTCGAGCTTTATAAACGGTCACATTACCGTCAGCGTCCGTCTTCTTCTTAAAGATCCATTTGTTCTGAATAGCCTTGCGGCCCTCAGGCAGTATCTCCAAAGTCCACACTTTGTTCTCATACATGAATCCTATCTCGGACTTCATGGCTTCTAGCCATTTGTTGGAATCTGGGCCCACCATTGCTTCTTCATAATTTGCAGGTTCATTGTTGTCTAACAACATGATTGATAAGACGGGATTACCGTACCACTCTGGAGCAGCGCGTGATCTCGTCGACCTGCGTGGTTCAACAGAAACTTGAACTGGAGTTTCATGATCATCATCATTAACTTCCTCCTCAACCGGCGTCGCAACGACAGAGGTTTCCCCTTGCCCTGCGCCACCAGCCAGAGGGATGAGAGGTCTGATAACCTCGTCAAGTTCTATCTTCCTCCCACTCAATTCTCTCGAGAGAAACTCCTTCTCGAGAAAAGCTCCGTTTTTAGCAACAAACACTTTGCCCTCGGATTTGAGGTAGAAGGTGTACCCAACTGTCTCTTTCGGGTAACCTATGAAGACGCACTTTTCCGCTTTGGGTTCCAGCTTTTCAGGCTGAAGCTTTTTGACATAAGCATCACATCCCCAAACTTTAAGAAACGACAACTTTGGCCTTTTGCCATACCAGAGTTCGTATGGTGTCGTCTCAACGGATTTTGATGGTGCCCTATTTAAAGTGAATGCAACTGTTTCTAATGCATAACCCCAAAATGATAACGGCAAATCAGTAAGAGACATCATAGATCGCACCATCTCTAACAAAGTACGATTACGACGTTCGGACACACCATTACGCTGTGGTGTTCTAGGCGGTGTTAACTGTGAAACAATTCCACATTTTCTTAAGTGATCACCAAACTCGAAACTCAGATATTCACCCCCACGATCAGACCGTAGGAACTTGATCTTCTTGTTACGATGATTTTCCACTTCACTCTGAAATTGCTTGAACTTTTCAAATGTTTCAGACTTGTGCTTCATCAAGTAGACATAACCATACCTACTCAAATCGTCAGTGAAGGTGAGAAAATAACGATATCCGCCGCGTGCCTCCACGCTCATTGGACCACACACATCGGTATGTATGATTTCCAATAAGTCACTTGCACGCTCCATTGTTCCGGAGAACGGAGTCTTAGTCATCTTGCCCATGAGGCATGGTTCGCACGTGTCAAGTGAATCAAAGTCAAGTGACTCCAAAAGTCCATCAGCATGGAGTTTCTTCATGCGCTTTACACCAATGTGACCTAAGCGGTAGTGCCACAAAAATATGGCGCTATCATTGTTTACTCTAACTCTTTTGGTCTCAATGTTATGTATATGCGTATCGCTATCAAGATTCAATATGAACAATCCTCTCACATTCGGTGCATGACCATAAAAGATGTTACTCATAGAAATAGAACAACCATTATTCTCTGACTTAAAAGAGTAACCGTCTTGCAATAAACAAGATCCAGATATAATGTTCATGCTCAACGCAGGCACTAAATAACAATGATTTAAGTTCATCACTAATCCTGACGGTAACTGAAGTGACACTGTGCCGACGGCGATTGCATCAACCTTGGAACCATTTCCTACGCGCATCGTCACTTCATCTTTCGCCAGCCTTCGCCTATTCCGCAGTTCCTGTTTCGAGTTGCAAATATGAGCAACAGAACCGGTATCAAATACCCAGGCACTACTACGAGAGCCGGTTAAGTACACATCAATAACATGTATATCAAATATACCTGATTTTTCTTTGCCCGCCTTCTTATCTGCCAGATACTTGGGGCAATTGCGCTTCCAGTGACCCATACCCTTGCAATAGAAGCACTCTGTTTCAGGCTTAGGTCTAGCCTTGGATTTCTTCGGCGGATTGGCAACAGGCTTGCCGCTCTTCTTCGAATTGCCCTTCTTGCCTTTGCCGTTTCTCTTGAAACTAGTGGTCTTGCTCACCATCAACACTTGATGCTCTTTACGGAGTTCAGACTCTGCGACTTTCAGCATCGCAAACAACTCGCCGGGAGACTTGTTCATCCCTTGCATGTTGTAGTTGAACACAAAGCCTTTATGGATTGGCGGCAGTGATTGAAGGATTCTGTCAGTGATAGCTTCTTGCAGGAGTTCAATCCCCAGCTCAGCTAGACGGTTTGAGTACCCAGACATTTTGAGCACATGTTCACTGACAGATGAGTTTTCCTCCATCTTGCAAGCATAGAATTTATCGGAGGTCTCATACCTCTCGATCCGGACGTTCTTCTGAAAGATGAACTCCAACTCCTGGAACATCTCAAATGCTCCATGACGCTCAAAGTGACGTTGAAGTCCCGGTTCTAAGCCATACAAGACTGCACATTGAACTATTGAGTAGTCCTCCTTACGTGCTAACCAAGCGTTCTTAACATCCTGATCAGCCGTAGCGGGTGGTTCATCTCCTAGCGCAGCATTAAGGACATAATCCTTCTTCCCAGCTTGTAAGATTAGCTTAAGATTACGAGCCCAGTCTACAAAGTTGCTTCCATCATCTTTCAACTTAGCTTTCTCTAGGAACGTATTAAAATTCAGGATGACTGTTGCGTGAGCCATGATCTACAACACAAATATATTCAAAGTGGACTTAGGCTATGTTCAAGATAATTAGAGTTCAACTTAATCAAATTATGTGCTAAACTCCCATTCAAAAAGTATATCTCTCTAGTCATTTGAGTGGTTCATGATCCACCTACACTATCCCAAGTCCGATCATCACGTGAGTTGAGTATAGTTTCAGTGGTAAGCATCCCTATGCTAATCATATCCCAACTATATGATTCATGATCGACCTTTCGGTCTCATGTGTTCTGAGGCCATGTCCGCACATGCTAGGCTCGTCAAGCTTAACCCGAGTGTTCCGCGTGCGGAACTGTTTTGCACCCGTTGTATGTGAACGTTGAGTCTATCACACCCGATCATCACGTGGTGTCTCGAAACGACGAACTGTAGCAACGGTGCACAGTCGGGGAGAACACAATTTCTTCTTGAAATTTTAGTGAGAGATCACCTCATAATGCTACCGTCGTTCTAAGCAAAATAAGGTGCATAAAAAGGATTAACATCACATGCAATTCATAAGTGACATGATATGGCCATCATCACGTGCTTCTTGATCTCCATCACCAAAGCACCGGCACGATCTTCTTGTCACCGGTGCCACACCATGATCATCCATCAACGTGTTTCCATCGGGGTTGTCGTGCTACTTATGCTATTACTACTAAAGCTACATCCTAGCAAAATAGTAAACGCATCTGCAGGCACAAACGTTAGTATAAAGACAACCCTATGGCTCCTGCCGGTTGCCGTACCATCGACGTGCAAGTCGATATTTCTATTACAACATGATCATCTCATACATCCAATATATCACATCACATCGTTGGCCATATCACATCACAGTCATACCCTGCAAAAACAAGTTAGACGTCCTCTAATTTTGTTGTTGCATGTTTTACGTGGTGACCAAGGGTATCTAGTAGGATCGCATCTTACTTACGCAAACACCACAACGGAGATATATGAGTTGCTATTTAACCTCATCCAAGGACCTCCTTGGTCAAATCCGATTCAACTAAAGTTGGAGAAACCGTCACTTGCCAGTCATCTTTGAGCAAAGGGGGTTACTCGTAACGATGAAACCAGTCTCTCGTAAGCGTACGAGTAATGTCGGTCCAAGCCGCTTCAATCCAACAATACCGCGGAATCAAGAAAAGACTAAGGAGGGCCGCAAAATGCACATCACCGCCCACAAAACTTTTGTGTTCTACTCGAGAAGACATCTACGCATGAACCTAGCTCATGATGCCACTGTTGGGGAACGTTGCATGGGAAACAAAAAATTTTCCTACGCGCACGAAGACCTATCATGGTGATGTCCATCTACGAGAGGGGATGAGTGATCTACGTACCCTTGTAGACCGTACAACAGAAGCATTAGAGAATGCGGTTGATGTAGTGGAACGTCCTCACATCCCTCGATCCGCCCCGCGAACAATCCCGCGATCAGTCCCACGATCTAGTACCGAACGGAGGGCACCTCCGCGTTCAGCACACGTACAGCTCGACGATGATCTCGGCCTTCTTGATCCAGCAAGAGAGACGGAGAGGTAGAAGAGTTCTCCGGCAGCGTGACGGCGCTCCGGAGGTTGGTGATGACCTTGTCTCAGCAGGGCTCCGCCCGAGCTCCGCAGAAACGTGATCTAGAGGAAAAACCGTGGAGGTATGTGGTCGGGCTGCCGTGGAAAAGTCGTCTCAAATCAGCCCTAAAACCTCCGTATATATAGGTGGGAGGGAGGGGGCCTTGCCTTGGGGCTCAAGGAGCCCCAAGGGGGTAGGCCGAGCCCAAGGGGGAGGACTCTCCCCCCCCCAAACCGAGTTGGACTAGGTTTGGTGGGAGGGAGTCCTCCTTCCTTCCCACCTCCTCCTTTTTTTTTTCTTTCTCTCTTGATTTTCTTCTCCTTGGCGCATAGGGCACTTGTGGGCTGTCCCACCAGCCCACTAAGGGCTGGTGTGTCTCCCCAAAGGCCTATGGGCTTCCCCGGGGTGGGTTGCCCCCCCGGTGAACTCCCGGACCCCATTCGTCATTCCCGGTACATTCCCGGTAACTCCGAAAACCTTCCGGTAATCAAATGAGGTCATCCTATATATCAATCTTCGTTTCCGGACCATTCCGGAAACCCTCGTGATGTCTGTGATCTCATCCGGTACTCCGAACAACATTCGGTAACCAACCATATAACTCAAATACGCATAAAACAACGTCGAACCTTAAGTGTGCAGACCCTGCGGGTTCGAGAACTATGTAGACATGACCTGAGAGACTCCTCGGTCAATATCCAATAGCGGGACCTGGATGCCCATATTGGATCCTACATATTCTACGAAGATCTTATCGTTTGAACCTCAGTGCCAAGGATTCGTATAATCCCGTATGTCATTCCCTTTGTCCTTTGGTATGTTACTCGCCCGAGATTCGATCGTCAGTATCCGCATACCTATTTCAATCTTGTTTACCGGCAAGTCTCTTTACTCGTTCCGTAATACAAGATCCCGCAAATTACACTAAGTTACATTGCTTGCAAGGCTTGTGTGTGATGTTGTATCACCGAGTGGGCCCCGAGATATCTTTCCGTCACACGGAGTGACAAATCCCAGTCTTGATCCATACTAACTCAACTAACACCTTCGGAGATACCTGTAGAGTATCTTTATAGTCACCCAGTTACGTTGCAACGTTTGATACACACAAAGCATTCCTCCGGTGTCAGTGAGTTATATGATCTCATGGTCATAGGAATAAATACTTGACACGCAGAAAACAGTAGCAACAAAATGACACGATCAACATGCTACGCCTATTAGTTTGGGTCTAGTCCATCACGTGATTCTCCCAATGAAGTGATCCAGTTATCAAGCAACAACACCTTGTTCATAATCAGAAGACACTGACTATCATTGATCAACTGACTAGCCAACTAGAGGCATGCTAGGGACGGTGTTTTGTCTATATATCCACACATGTAAATGAGTCTTCATTCAATACAATTATAGCATGGATAATAAACTATTATCTTGATACAGGAATTATAATAATAACCATATTTATTATTGCCTCTAGGGCATAATTCCAACACACCCTTCCTCACACTTCTTCAATGCTTCAACGAGCTCTTGAAGAAGACGGACATCTTGACACTCACCACCTCTCTACCATTGTGGGGGAATGCACACTCCGTCAAGCGTATGGATATGAGTTGAGTGGAGAGCCTATCGATGATGTTGATAAGCTGCTGTGTCCATAGCCGCATGTTCTTCTACAACTCGTTGGAAGTATGTGCAGTAGAGGTAGGCAGTTCTTTCTCCTTCTGGACCTTCTCAAGAAAATCCGGTTCCTTGGTCTTCACCCTCCAGACTATCCTCATAGATGCTCACCTTCATCTTGATATCAGCGTTGACATTTGCGGCATCGCTAAGTTGTTTGGTCATGTCGGAGAGCCCCACCTGAAAACACGCCAAGGACTAGATTGACTTATGGGTATCATCCTTCACCTTCAAGACTTCCTTGCCGGTGGCGGCAAGATCATATTCAAGCTGTTGCACCTTTCTCTTCAGTTCAATCTTTGTGGTATGCGCGAGTTCAGCAGCCGTGGTGACCTCCTGAAGCTTGCTGGCGTATTCTATTGCCTGCTTCCCAAGGGTGTACTTATGCCTGTGCTACAGTCTCGTGGATTTACTTCTCTAGTTGAGTCTTGAGCTTGGCAGCAAGAGCATCCTCCCGGGCGGGGAGTTCCTCTTCATGGGAATCAAGCTGAGCTTGGCCCTTGATAAGTTCCACGTCAGCTTCGATCGGTCTCTTCCCATGCCATCTCTACCTTGAACTTATGATTACCAAATTCTTCCATGGCCTTGTTGACATGAGCATGAGGGCTGGTGAGGTACTTGTGACTCAAGCATAGAGCATCCCGTCGGTCCAGCTTCTATGAGCGGCTATTGTAGTGAGCTTGGAGGTGCTTGAAGTCCTTCATGAGGGAACCAAGGATGGGATGCTCTTTGTCCTCATCGACGCTGCTAAAGGGATCAATGAAAACCTCTCCTCGCGGTGTGGCAGCACCGTCATCAAGAGAATCCCCTTCGAAGAAAGCTTGGAGACTTGCGTCGCTGGGGAAGCAGGCGAACTACAGGTTGCTGGCCTTTACGTACGTGCTGGGAGAAGGCCCTTCAGACATCGATGGCTCGACAATCGCCTTGCCGGTGTCCTCCACTCTGATGAGCATGTTCCCGTCGAGTGCTCGTGAGGCTGAAATGCCCAAAGGGTCTTTGGCAACCTCTAGCACTGTGTTCTCGGCAGCTGTCATGGTTTTGTCATGGTAGATTTCCTCGTGAAAGGACTAAGTATAGGATCCATCACACTAGGGTGGCGACTTGAAGGGGTTAGTAGGGAGACAAGAGACGTGAGTTTACCCAGGTTCGCCCCCTCCGATGGAGGTAGAATCCTACGTCCTTCTTCTGTGTCTTATTGATGATGTTGAACTTGAATACAAGGGTGCAGAATCGCCAACCTAGATCTCGAGTCTTTCTTACTTGTCCTGTCGACCTCAAGGGCTCGCTTTTATATATGCACATGGAGGACTCAAGGCTACAACAAAATCCGGGTTGAACAGCTACCCGTGTCCTCTTATACTTCTTTCTATCTTGGATAAGGAAGAATATTCATGTCTCCCCTTAACAAGCCGCCCTCCAGTTGATGGGCTTAATCCGACCTGGTGCTGAGTCTTCCTTTGGGCCTCTGTGTCCCAGGCCTCGTGCCCAAAGTGTAGGCATGGCGCGTTATCCCCATGGGGGGTTAACCCATGAGGTATATTCCCAATATTAGCCCCTATTTAAATTGAATTTATTCATATTAAACTTCATTCTGAAAAAGAGTAACTCTGAAAGGCGAGGATTGGCACAAGTCGCCTTTTCAGTTGGCACCCTTCTTTTGTAAGTCACATTTGCCCGGGTCACAACTTTGCTGGGTCATATGTATTATTCAAGACTTGGTATTTTCTCCAATCGTCATGGTCGCGCCATCATACTGGTCATTACTAATGTCATCCGGTCATCATGGCGAATCATCCCCAATAGTGCATCAATTCCGTGATAGGCGCAAAAATTGAGGCGTCCACTTTGCCTTCAATTACTCCATTTTTACTATTCCGCTTCGGGTCTTATTATTAAAAATAGACCAGTTGGTCCTCCTTTCACTTCTTCTCCTTCCTCTCACTTGCAACAGCTTCTCTCGCACACCATCGACGTCGTTTATCCTCTGATGACTTCGTCCCTTCGTTGTTGGCGTCGGAGTTCATCTGAGTCATCATCGGAGATCTTCTGAATGCCTTTGACCACAATTTCACCTGCTACTAAACCTGGTATGTTTCACATTATATCCTTTTAGTTCATTGCCGTCCGTTTGTAGTTTCATCCAAAGTTCATCGCAAGCATGCTAAATCGCAAGATCTCTTGCTTCATTATATCTGTATTGGCAACCTTTGTAGATCCGTAGTAGATTTATCTTTCCTCCTCGTAGATGCTTCCTCTCATTAGATCCTCTATTTATAAGACAATTTCCCCTCTTTTGTTTATCCCGTAGATCCACTTCTTTAGTCGTTTGGGTAGGAAATTAGTTTCCAGCTTAGTAAATTTGTGTTAAGTCTTGATAGTCTCTGAACTGCTCCTAAGATGGCTTAATGATGACTGAGATGCTTAGTCTGCTCCCTTTAGCCATACTACCCAAACATGGACCACTATGTGACCGTACATTGTATGAGCCGCCAGGTCTTTCCCTTCCATACTAGCTCTTCCTTACTTTGTAGATGATCTTGGTTATTGTACTACCAGCTTGAAATCTGACTTATCATAGTTTTTCTCTCATGCATTGTAGTTTTGTGACTTGAAAAATCACCATGCCTCCCAAGACGAGAAAAATTTGTGGGTGACTCTGATCTCAAGAATCTGTTCTGACTTTAGAGAACCTTGTCACGGAAGGCGTTTTGTCGGGTTAGAACATAATGAGCTGGTGGGTGCGTGAGGAAGAACGTTCTCCACAACCCACGCAATGGGAAATAATCTGTTTTGAGAGGGTTCAGGCCGCCCGGCTTAAAGTTTTTCAAGGATCTCCTTTTATTATTTTCAACCTCAAGCGGTAGGATATTGGTCCCAATTCAGTGACTAGTATTTGCCAATTCCAGGTGCTTTGTGAACTGTACCTTCAGATCGAGTCGTACGTGACTCTTTTTAGAGAGTTCTTCTATCTGAACGACCAAAGTGAAGTTAAAGATGGCCTAGCGTGGAACTTGACGGCGTTTCTATTAAATAGAGGGAAAATAGTCTTTTCCTCGAAACCAAGCTCGCGAATCATCCAAAGGGATGGAATGAAACTTCGTTCTACTACAATAATACTACTGCAAATAAAAACCCACTCTCGGGCTATAGACTAGAATGACTTGGCTGTGACGTCGAATTTCTGAGTTGGCCAACTAATCAAATGAGAAACTTACTAGCCCTGTGCCTTTTGAGGTTAAAGGCCCTTAATGTCAATGGTATTATTAGGATTGATCTCATCCTATGTTGGATCAGCTCGCGGATCAAACCCGTTATTATGAGAGGCCACATGATGTGCAATTACACCAGGGAGTCAAGATACACGGACCATTTGACTATGAAAACTTGGTTGATAAAACTATCAATAGGTTAACCAAGACATTCTTTTCTCACTCCAAAGAGAAATGAAATTTAATCGGGTTGGTCCCGTTCTTCTTGAAGAATCCGATCCCTCCGGTATGTAATTTGTCACCTTGTTTCGTTTTCTCCCTTCAACTTTCTTTGGTACTCCATACTTATTATCCGGCTTATATTTTTGCAGGAAGACTTTGAGTTCTGGAAAGATGTTTCCAAAGCTACCACACCTTCCTCAAGCCGTCAAAAAGAGAAAGCTCCTGAATCATCTTGAGGAGAGGAATCTGAGGTAGAACCTGACTCTCTTGGTCGTTTCTTTATTGAACTCAGAGATGCATCCTTTTATATGGATAACACTACAACTAGTCAGGTGTAATGCCCAAGATGCGATCCTATCCTTATTTGGCACGAGAGCCTTGATAGGGATAGAAGCACATCTCCTCATTTCGCAAGAATGGATATCGTTACAAGTACATGTACTGAAGAGATGAGTATATGGAATTGGCTTACACTTGCCACAAGCTACAACAAGTTCGCATCAATACATCAACATATTCAAGCACCAAGTAGAAGAGCAGGGTCCGACTACAGACGAAAACAAATGACAAAAGAACGACGTCCATTCTTGCTATCACAAGCTGCCAGCCTGGAACCCATCCTAGATTGATGAAGTAGAAGTAGAAGAAACTCCAAATAGAACAATCATCGCGCTCATGTCAAAGTATTCCTTTACCTGTACTTGGAACTATTGTTGTAGTACTGCGTGAGCCACAGGAATTCAGCAATCTCATTTCCAAAGGAATCAAGACTAGCAAAGCTTAACGGGTGAGGTATGGTTAAGTGATGAGGCTGCAGCTAGCAACTAAGCATTTACTTGAGGGGGCTAACGTACGAGTACAAGAATAAAAGAGGGGGATGGTCTATGCACAGCGAACGTGAATTAATGATGATCAAATGAAGGATCGTGAACACCTACTTACATCAGACATAACCCCACTGTGTCGTTAGTCAGAGAAGGACCTCACAAAAGAGATATAACAAATAACCCACCTTATATAGCTCCATTAAATCAATTAGCAATTATATGGTGATATAACAAAGAACCCACGTTATCACATGGAAGCAACTGCCCCTGGAACTAGCAGCACTAACACATGGTTAAGCAAAAGTTAACATAGCCAATCAGTGGTTTGCTTGGTTGTACAAAGGTTAAAGGTTTCATGGCAATGTTGAGAGGCTGGTATTTAACTGGTGGTAGGAAACGAGAAATAACGATAGAAACAAGACAACTAGCATAACATTGATAGTAATGGTATCTAGGGAAATGGTCATCTTGCCTGTGATCCAGCTTGGAAGAAGAATGAATCCGTGAAGCAGACGAACCAACGTAGTCGAACGGATCCTCACACTCTAAAGTGGATCGGAACTCTATCGAGAAGAAGGAAACCGGAAACTAGAATCAACACATGATATTTCACCACAAAAATAGCATGACATGATGCACAACACAAATGATGCATGACCAGTTTAATATGCAAGGCATGACATGGCAATTCACAATAATCAAACACTACACATTAAGTGAAGCTCAATATGCAACGAGTTGCATATTGACGAATTATTTAGTTCACTCTTGTTTAGGTACACGACAATATTAAATATTTTTTAAACATGGCAAGGGGTGAAGCACAAATAAGCTACACTAGCTAGACATTTTAAATGAGGTCGGAAACGACATATAGCATTTCCGGAGTGACGACGCACGTTAGCTTTGAAATCTGTCCAGATCTGACCTAAACATATTTAAATGTTTGTTAAACAGCAGAATAAAGAGGTTCACATGATTCTATGCGTCACTCTAGTCGATTTACATATACAGCTCAACTCCAACGGAGCTACGGTTAACTAGCTACAAGTTAAACCGTTTTTAACATGTTGTCAGTCAAACCAATGCAAAAAACTCGCCGAGTCAAGGCCCACCTCGCCGATGGAGTTAGAACTCAGCGACCAAGCAGTGATGCTGTCCGTTCATGGTTGCGCCATGGTTGGAAGGAGGCGGTGCATGTGGTGGCTTAGAGCGACGGCGAGGCATGTACTACTTCCTGAGCTTGCGTTGGTTTTCCCTTGAAGAGTAAAGGGTGATGCACCAAAGTAGATAAGTATTTCCCTTAGTTTGTTGAGTACCAAGGTATCAATCGAGTAGGAGGAACAACCAAGGCCTCAATCGTAGTACCTACACAAACAATCAAACACTTGGACCCAAAGCTAAAAAGGGGTTGTCAATCCCTTCAGAGTTATTTGCAAGGATGAGATCTAATAGAGGTAGATATAAAAGATTGCAGAAACAATAGTAAAAAAATGCAGCAAGATATTTTTGATATTTGAGGTTTATAGATCTGAGAGTATAATATGGAAAATAGACCCGGGGGCCATAGGTTTCACTAGAGGCTTCTCTCATGTAGGAAAGTAGCACGGTGGGTGAACAAATTAATGTTGAGCAATTGATAGAAAAGCGAATAATTATGAAGATATCCAAGGCAATGATTATGCATATAGGCATCACATCCATGTCAAGTAGACCAAAACGATTCTGCATCTAGTACTATTACTCCACACATCGACCGACTCCTGCCCGCATCTAGAGTATTAAGTTCATGAAGAAGAGAGTAACGCATTAAGTAAGATGACATGATGTAGAGGGATAAACTCAAGCAATATGATGAAAACCCCATCTTTTTTTCCTTGATGGAAACAATACAATACATGCATCGCTATCCCTACTTTGCCACTGGGTGAGGACACCGCAAGATTGAACCCAAAACTAAGCACTTTTCCCGTTGCAAGAATTACCAATCTAGTTGTCCAAACCAAACCAATAACTCGAAGAGTCTTGCTAAGATATGAAATCATGCATATAAGAATTCATAATATATTCAAAAAATAATTCATGGATAATTTGAACATAAACTCACAATTCATCGGATCTCAACAAACACACATCAAAAGAGTATTACATCGGATAGATCTCTATGAAGATCATGAAGAACATGGTATTGAAGATCAAAGAGAGAGAAGAAGCCATCTATCTACTATCTGTGGACCTGTAGATCTGTGGTGAACTACTCACGCATCATCGGAGGGGCAATGAAGTTGATGTAGATGCCCCCATGATCAGTTCCCTCTCCGGCAGATTACCGTAAAAGGCTCCCAGATTGGATATCACGAGAAAAGAGGCTCTCGGCGACGGAAAAGTATTTTCGTGGCTCTCTTTTGCAATGGGGAATATTTGGTAATTTATAGGCCAAAAATAGGGTTAGGAGACCTGCAGGGGACCCACAAGCCAGGGGCACCCCCCTAGGGCGTGCCCTGCAGGCTTGTGGCCTCCTGGCAGTTGCCCTGCCCCCCACTCGAAGTCTTTTGGGTTTCTTCTGGTCCAAGCAAAATTATTCTGGAGATTTTATTCCGTTTGGACTCCGTTTGATATTCCTTATCTGCAATACTCAAAAACTTGGAAAAAACAAAAACTGGGAGTAGGCTCTAGATTAATAGGTTAGTCTCAAAAATAATATAAAACAACATATTAATGCATATAAAACATCCAAACCAGATAATATAATAGCATGGAACAATAAAAAATTATAGATATGTTGGAGACGTATCAAGATTAATTCCCGCCCGTCCTCGAGTAGGTAAATGATAAAAACAGAAATTTTGATGTGGAATGCTACCTAACATATTTATCCATGTAATATTCTCTGTTGTAGCATGAATATTCATATCCATAATATTCAAAACAAAAGTCTAATGTTGACATAAAAGCAATAATACTTCAAGCACACTAACAAGGCAATTGCTTCCTTTCAAAATAAAATGGTCTTAGAAAGTTATCCCTATAAAACCATATGGTATGGCTATGCTCCATCTTCACCACACAAGTATCTAAATCATGCACAACCCCAATAAAGATCAAGCAATTGTTTCACACTGTTTATATTCTCAAACTTTTTCAACTCTCATGCAATATGTGAGCGTGATCCATGGATATAACACTATAGGTGGAATAGAATATGGTGGAGGTTGCAAAAAAGAAGAAGATAGTCTCACATCAACTAGGTGTATCAACGGACTGTGGAGATGGCCATCAATAGATATCAATATGAGCGAGCAGGGATTGCCATGCAACAAATGCACTACGAATATAAGTGTATGAAAGCTCAAAAAGGAAAACTAAGTGGTTGTGCAGAAGATGTAATTCCACTAGTTATATGAAAGTGACAAAATAGGAGACTCTCTACGAATAACAAGGTATATTATGTAGCACACGTGTGGAAAAGAGATAGTAGCATTGTCCCTTCTCTCTTTCTCTCATTTTTTTGGTGGGAATCTTTGGGCTCTTTTTTATGGGCTTCGCTGGCCTCTTTTATTTTTTGTAAAGTCCGAAGAATCATCCCAATTTGTGAGGAAATCATAGCTTCCATCATCCTTTTCTCACATGGTACAATGCTCTAATAATTCAAATCATCACACTTTTATTTACTTACAACTCAAAGATTACAACTCGATATCTAGAACAAAATATGACTCTATAAGCAATATGGAAGTGATGGTGCGTGTCGTAAAAAATGGGACAGTGGTGTTGCATGGCAATATATCTCGGATGGCAATGAAAATGCCATAATAGGTAGATATGGTGTATGTTTTGAGGAAAATATATGATGGCTGTTTCGAGGAAGGTGGGTTTAATGTACCAGCGAAAGTTGTGTGTACTAGAGAGGCTAGAAAAGATGGATGGGTGAGAGTGCGTATAATCGATGGACTCAAAATTAGTCATAAAGAACTCACATACTTATTGCAAAAGCCTATTAGTTATCAAAGTAAAGTATTATACGCATACTCCTAGGGGAAGGGTTGGTAGGAGTTAACCATCAGCGATCTCGACCTCCACACAAAGGTTGGCAATCATTAAACAAATCATGCTCCGACTTCATCACATAACGGTTCACCATACGTGCATGCTACGGGACTCACAAGCTTTAATACAATTATTTCTTCCAATTCACAATTAATTACTAGCATGACTCTCATATTACCATCTTCATATCAGAAAACTATATGCAAGGAATCAAACTTCTCATCATATTCAATGCACTTAATATGAAAGTTTTTGTTATATCCCTCTTGGCTGACCATTATATTAGGACTAAATTCATAACCTGAACCAATTACCATGCTGCTTAAAGAACTCTCAAAATAATATAAGTGATGTACGAGAGTTTATTCATTTCTATAAAATAAAATACCGCCATGCTCTAAAAGATATAAGTGAAGCACTAGAGCAACATTTCCTAGCTCAAAACATATAAGTGAAGCACATAGAGTATTCTAATAAATTCACGATTGTGCGTGTCTTTCTCAAAAGATGTGTGCAGCAAGGATGATTGTGGCAAACTAAAAACTAAAGACTCATATCATGCAAGACGCCCCAAGAAAAACACATACCATGTGGTGAATAAAAATATAGCCTCTAATAAATTTACGATGGATTGAAGACGAAAGAGGGGATGCCTTCCGGGGCATCCTCAAGCTTAGGATCTTTGATATCCTTGAATATGGCTTGGTGTTCCTTCGGAATGCACAAGCTTAGGTTGTTGCCACTCCATATTCAATAGTCCATCAAATCTTTACCCAAAACATGAAAACTTCACAACACAAAACTCAACAGAAAACTCATGAGATCCGTTAGTATAAGAAAAATAAATCACCACTTTAGGTACTGTTGTAAACTCATTCTTTATTTATATTGGTGTAATATTTACTGTGTTCCAACTTCTCCATGGTTCATACCACACGAGACAACCCATAGATTCATCAAAATAAGCAAACAACACAAAGAAACAAAATCTGTCAAAAACAAAACAGTCTGTAGAAATCTGTTTACTTTGAATACTTATATAACTCAAAAAATTCTGAAAAATTAGCAAAGTCTGGGAAATTTGTAATTCACTATTGTGTGAAAACATTCAGATCAAAAGCACGTTCCAATGAATTTACAAAATTCTTGGATGGAGAGCAAAAGTTTCTGTTTTTCAGCAAAATCAACTTGAAACACCGTAGACCTTCCCAAAAGTCTTACTTGGCTCAAACAATAATTAAAACAAGAAAACACAATTATTACAGAGGTAATAATGTGTGAACACTCAAAAAAGAAGCAAAAAGCTAAAGCATAAAAATAAAATTGGGTTGCCTCCCAACAAGCGTTGTTGTTTAACGCCCCTAGTTAGGCATAATGCACTAGATCTAGGTATTCTCATCTTTGGTATGCAATCCATAAGTAGCTCTAATAATAGATTCATAAGGTAATCTTATTTTCTATCTAGGAAAGTGCTCCATGCCTTTCCTTAATGGAAATTGGAGTCTAATATTACCTTCTTTCATATCAATAATTGCACCAATCATTCTAAGGAAAGGTCTACCAAGAATATTAGGACATGTAGGATTGCAATCTATATCAAGAACAATGAAATCTGCGGGCATATAATTTCTATTTGCAACAATAAGAACATCATTCATCCTTCCCATAGGTTTCTTCATTGTATAATCCGCTAGATGCAAATTTAAAGAGCAATCATCAAATTCACGGAATCCTAGCACATCACATAAAGTTTTTAGGATCGTAGAAACGCTAACACCCAAATAACACAAAGCATGGCACTCATAATCTTTAACATTAATCTTAATAGTAGGATCCCACTCATCATAATGCTTTCTGGGTATTGAAACTTCCAACTCAAGTATTTCTTCAAAAGATTTCATCATAGCATCCAAAGTATGTCTATTAAAAGCTTTATTTTGACTATAAGCATGCGGAGAATTCAACATGGATTGCAACAAGGAAACACAATCAATCAAAGAGAAACTATCATAATTAAAGTCCTTGAAATCCAAAAGAGTGGGCCCATTGCTATTCAAAGTTTTGACCTCTTCAATCCCACTTTTATCAATCTTATCATTAAGATCTATAAACTCCGAATAATTGGGACGCATTTTACCTGAAGTTGACTCATCTCCAGTCCCATCTTTTTTCAAGATTTATACTAGAAAACAAAGATTCAATAGGTGTCACATCAGTCACTTTAAGATCTTCATCAATGATTAACGGTTCTGGCTTCGTGGCCATTTTATTAAGTAAGGTGGCTTGTCTATCAGAAATATGGCCTACTAAAATTTCAAGGTTGGCAAACTGACATTTCAAACCACAAAATACCTTGGCCATATCATCAAGTTCTTTATTCATGCATTCCAACATAAACCTTTGTTCTTTAAGCTCGTTCCTAAATAAACTATTATGGTCAAATTGGAGTGACATGAACCCCTTAGCATTATTCTCAATATCTTCCAACTTCTTATGATACAGATAAAAACTTTCGGGTTGAGCCACGGAAACTAACAAACGAAAAAGACAATCGTAAATAGGGCGAATAACTTCTTATTCATGCATTCCAACGAAAAAGACAATCTTTTTGGGTTGAGCCATGAGTATTTACCTCAGCTTCTTGAGAACCAAGATATCAATCCATTAGGAGGAACAAGCCAGGCCCCAATCATAGTACCTACACAAACAATCAAACACTTGCACCCAACGCTAAAAAGGAGTTGTCAATCCCTTCAGAGTTATTTGCAAGGATGAGATCTAATAGAGGTAGATATAAAAGATTGCGGAAACAAAAGTAAATAAATTGTAGCAAGATATTTTTGGTATTTTTGGTTGTTAGATGTGACAGTATAATATGGAAAGTAGACCCGTGGGCCATAGGTTTCACTAGAGGCTTCTCTCATGTACGAAAATAATACGGTGGGTAAAAAAATTTCTATCGAGCAATTTGATGGAAAAGCAAATAATTGTGAAGATATCCAAGGCAATGATTATGCATATAGGCATCACTCTGTGTCAAGTAGACGAAACGATTCTGCATCTACTACTATTACTCCGCACATCAACCAACTCCTATCTGCATCTAGAGTATTAAGTTCATGACGAACAGAGTAACGCATTAAGTAAGATGATATGATGTAGAGGGATAAACTAAAGCAATATGATGAAAACCCCGTCTTTTTATCCTCGATGGCAACAATATAATATGTGCCTCGCTACCCCTACTTTGTCATTGGGTGAGGACACCGCAAGATTGAACCAAAAACTAAGCACTTCTCCCATTGCAAGAATTGCCAATCTAGTTGGCCAAACCAAACCAATAACTCGTAGAGACTTGCTAAGATACGAAATCTTGCATATGAGAATTCATAAGAGATTCAAATAATATTCATGGATAATCTGAACATAAACTCAAAATTCATGGGATCTCGACAAACACGCCGCAAAAGAGTATTACATCGGACAGATCTCCATGAAGATCATGAAGAACATGGTATTGAAGATCAAAGAGAGAGAAGAAGCCATCTAGCTACTAGATATGGACCCGTAGGTCTGTGGTGAACTACTCACGCATCATCAGAGAGGCAATGGAGTTGATGTAGATGCCCTCCATGATCAATTCCCTCTCCGGCTGATTACCGGAAAAGGCTCCGAGATTGGATCTTACGGGAACAGAGGCTCTCGACGGCGGCAAAGTATTTTTGTGGCTCTCTTTTGCAATGGGGGGGGGATATTTGGGAATTTATAAGCCGAAGAATAGGTTTAGGAGACCTGCAGGCGCCCCGTGCATTCTTGTAGCCTCCCGACAGGTGCCCTGCCCCCTACTCCAAGTCTTCTGGTTTCTTCAGGTTCAAGAAAAATTATTCCGGAGATTTTATTCCGTTTGGACTCCATTTAATAGTCCTTATCTGCAATACTCAAAAACATGGAAAAAACACAAACTGCCACTTGGCACTAGATTAATAGGTTAGTCCCAAAAATAATATAAAACATCATATTAATGCATATAAAACATCCAAAACAGATAATATAATGGCATGGAACAATGAAAAATTATAGATACGTTGGAGACGTATCAGCATGGACTGGCTGGGAACGGGAGCATCCGAGGAAAGGGACACCGGATTTGGGCGAGGTTCGATGGATCCGACCAGTTCCCGTGGTGGCGACGTCAGGGCTTAGATGAGCACGGCCTTGGAGTCTCCTGGACTAAGAGAGAGAGGGAGAAATTAGAGAGAGAGATGTCGACCATATGGAGAGAGAAGGCACGGGGGTGGCAACTTGACCTGATTGCGCTGATCGACGCAACTTCTCAAGGCACTCGGGGCCACGAGGGAGCTCCATTGGCCGGCATGCAAGACGAGCGTCTCGGTCGGGACACATGAAATTTATGGATCGGGGCGATCTCGAGAGAATGGGTGGTGGCGGCGCTGGACACGGGAAGATTTGATGGATGGGACAGGGGTCCTAGGTTCTTGGGTTTCGTGTGCTTAAATAGCTAGTGGAATTTTTGAGGTTGATCCGGACCCTCCTATTCGATCGGACGGTTGAGAATAAATAAGCCGAGGAGTCCAATTGCAAAACAGATGATGATTTGGGGTATTGTGGGGTTGATCCGGACCCAACGGTCTCGACCATATGTGTCGGGATCCGGGAGTTTTTAGACTAGGTTGCGCACAGGTCGGTGCACTGTGTAGAGGGTCCACGAAGAGAAGAGAGGGAAAACAGGCAACCCGACGACAGAGCTTAAAAATACCGAAACGTCCGACAATTTGACCGTCTACCGTGCCGCTAGAGGTTTAACGGTTCGGTTATCAAATGAACTCCGATTGCTACGAAATTTGGTAGGTAGCCTACCTACACTAAAAGAAGACCGCATGGCAAGTTTCTACCCAATTTGAGAAATTTTTATACACACCTTTAGAACACTATTTGTAGCGATGTCACAGGCATGTGCGTGTGTGGTTGGTCTCAAAACCGTTAATGACAAAACAGAGAGAACCCACAACTTATAACAGATGCAAGTTTTGAAAACTGATGGCAGCGGAGTGCTGATGCAATCCGAATGATGCGCATGAAAAGGAAATCTTCTAGAGCGTCAGAATGACAAATAATCAGAGGGCAGCAATGAAATAAAAGGGCAATCTTGTGGAGCGTCGGTCTCGGGGTGTTAAAACTCTACTACACTAACAAGAGATCTCGCCCCGAAATCTAAGAATGAAAAGGGGAAGAGGATGAGAAAGAAGAGGTAAAACGTAGTTGCTTCTATGACAAACGAGTGAAGCCAATGACTCTTAAAGTTTGCAAAGGGGTTGAAGGATGACATCAAGAACAAGCAAGAATTCAAACCAAATTTCGGCAACACTTCGGTAGGAAAGAGGGCAAAAATGATAAGATTGAAACATCTTGAAAGGATTCACAACAAAACAACTAAAATGATAAGCAAGGGAAGAACATGACCTTGGCAAACAAAGATGATTGAATCAAAAGAGCACATCACAATGCCCTGGAACAAAGGAAAAGAACCTAGATCATTGGAGAGAAGAGAATGGAGAAGAAAATGACAACTTCCACCACAATTGAATTTGGCAAGCATCCTTGCAAGAATAATTGAACGGAGATGTTGGAAAACCAACAACAAAAAGAACAAGCTTGTATTGGACTTATGAACATCATTCCAAAATAATGAGGTGACAACCAGCCACTAAAGGAAACAAGGGTGCTTGGGAGGAAGAAGACATGCAAAACTCCTTACACCAAGAGGATACATTGAGAACTTGAGTCAACCATAATCACCATAATAGCAACAATCCTTAGGAAAAGTTGTAGGTGAAAAGTAAACCAAGATACTTCAATGAACAAATCATGGGTTCAAAATATCTCATGATCAAAGAATTGACGGATTTAATTATCTCATTCGTGAAACAATTTTTTCTTCGAGACTCCTCCACTAACAAGAATGGTATAACACCACCTCAAAGCAAAACAGAGGAAGAATTGCACTTTGCAGTGCAAGATAAAGAACACTTAAGGTACTTCCACAAGAATCTTGAAGAGCACCTTGAGAATGAACGAAATCTTGAAGAACCACCGTGACAAACCTCCGTATACAAAATAATGATGCAATGATATGAAGGTTGAAAAGAATTAGACTAAAGCCTTGCGCAGATTTAGATGAAGCTTCGCGACTAGATACTTGAGAAGAAAAAATTGGATTCTTGCAAAAGAAAAGATAAGAACACTTGGGAAAAGAATTACATATCATGACAACTTCGGAAGAAGGATGAATTCACCTTGATGAAACAAGAACAAGAATAAGAATTATGTTATGCTTATCCTTCACCAATTTAAATTGATGACAAGCAACGGATTTAGCATACCACTTATTCTTCTTGAAAGATTGAAAGGAGAGAGAGCACAACGTTGAAGAAGTCTTGAAAGAAACACCAGAATCAGAATTTGGAATGAAAACGGATAATACCAATAAACTAGGCTACACGAGGACAAAGAAAACATGATTCGATGAGAGAACGCGTGAACAAGCCACCGTTAAGAATTCACAAACGACTGTGGATACCAAGACTGAATGGAGATACATGAGAATGAAGACATCTTGATCCACCTAGAAAAAAACTTGAATGAAGCACCGGAATAATTGCGAGACGAATGAAGAGACAACAATTGAGAAGAATTTGAGGATGAAAGAGGAAAGCTGAGAGCGAAGAAAATTTCTGAAATGATAGCCTTCGGAGGATCTAGAAATGAACACAATAGTGAAATGCACTGGATAGATATGGAAAGAATTACTCATGATTGACAACTATTAAGAAGATAACACGAGCTGAGATGACATTCTAAAAAATAATGGACAAGATTTGAGAGAAACACTCCTTCGGTCTTCCAAGCTGAAAATGATGCGGAGAAGACCACCAAGAATAACTAAGACACTCCGGAATAAGAATATGAAAAGTTGAGTCGATGATGAAATAATTCATATTGGCCCCAAGGAAGGAATATGACTGGTGGAATCCATTCTTACGTCATATTTTAAAAAAACTAGGGATCTCCAAAAAAGATTCGAAGAGCCAGGTAAGATCCTGGGAAAACCTGTGGGTTATGGGCCCACTGAGAGAAACCACCGTTACAATATTGCTTAGGAAGAGATATACTCCACCGGTATAATTGAAACATCAGGAGGTTGGGAAATTCGAAATAATTGAAAGGATTGAAAACAAGAATATCTAAGATATCTTGAACATGGAAAATCATTAGAGGAAGAAAAGGAAATGATAAATACCGAGGGCATGAACTGAATCCACGGGAGAAGAAAACAGGAATGATGAATGATGAACTCTAACTCCTTAGAAACTTGGCAATGAAACACTGGATACCAGACAAAAGAAAAGATAGCGGAAGCAGCAATGAAAAGAAAGGCACTTGGATGACAATTTAATAGCTGATGAAAAAAGGGCGGGAGGGTGGGGGAAAACAAAGATAACTTGGGACAGATGAGATGAAGTCCGGAAAGAAATAAGAGACTGATCTTGAAAATATTGGAGAGGACTGAATTATCTTGAAGAGAAGCACTCGGTTGGAAAACAATTGACATCATGACTCCGGTTCGAAAGGAAATGACATGACAACTCCTGTTGAAAAGAATTGATAAGACAACTTGATTGAGAAAATAATTTGCATTCCCATAAAAATATGAGAACACCTCTTGAAAAGTTATGAATTCTCCACTTGACATCCAAGCAACTCGAATTACCATAATCCAACAAGACAAAGGACGAGGCTTGCAAATTAGCCATAACAAACATATGACAGAGATTCCGCTTGATGTTTTCGTGGATAGGATTACACGGGCTCGATCGCGCATTGGATTGTCATATTGAAATGACACTCTAATATGATCCCTAGGCGTAGCGAACTACATGACTTGTCGTAGCATACTGATAACATATATCGAGACTGTCCTTTGTAAAAACGATCGTGAACAAACGAATCCACTAGATGTCGAACCCCAACCTCACATCCTAAATCTTTTGGAACATTCTCCTATAAGTAACTACTTGAATTCCCACCTAAGAACTTCTGAAATTTTATGGTCATGCAATATGGTCCACGGATACAAGGAGTAAAATCCATTACTCAACTCCTAGCAATAACACTACTCGTCCAGTGTATCACATCTGTCAACACATAACCAGAGATCTTGGAATCTCATCTATCTCAGATCCTCGAAAACACAACGATACTAAGTATGGTTGTACCCCCGAACTCTTTGCACCAGTACTAGGGGTGCCGGGCTTATCTCGCCACTACTAGTATTCAAGCAATTTCAAAAATCCTCCGTCCCGAGATACTAAGAAGTCTAAATGATAACAATGTGCTTAAGAATCCCCTTGAGCTCAACTCCCCGGAATAAAATGAACACAGGAGGAGGCACCAACTAAGAACTCCGTCACATCGACATCATATAGATTCCAAAAATGTCCGCGTGATCCTAATTTTTTTGAGTGAGAACAGGAGTAGAAATTAAATTATTACGTCAAGATTCGTCACTAGGGCATAGAAGAGGAGAAAAAAGAATCCTACTCTTCGATATATAACTTCACTCAAAGAAGTTTTTCATTAGACTCGACTCAGCCAAGTTCGATCAATCAAGGGGGCTCCTACGTCGGTTCTGCTCTGATACCAACTTGTAACATCCAATATGGGATCATATCCTTATTTGGCATGAGGGCCTCGATAGGGATAGAAGCACATCTCGTCATTTCGCACGAATGGATATCGTTACAAGTACATGTACTGAAAAGATGAGTATATGGAATTGGCTTCCACTCGCCACAAGCTACAACAAGTTCGCATCAATACATCAACATATTCAAGCACCAAGTAGAAGAGCAGGATCCGACTACGGACGAAAACAAATGACAAAAGAACGATGTCCATTCTTGCTATCCCAGGCTACCGGGCTGGAACCCATCCTAGATCGATGAAGTAGAAGTAGAAGAAACTCCAAATAGAACAATCATCGTGCTCATGTCAAAGTATTCCTTTACCTGTACTTGCAACTGTTGTTGTAGTAATGCGTGAGCCACATGGATTCAGCAATCTCATTTCCAAAGGTATCAAGACTAGCAAAGCTTAACGGGTGAGGTACGGTTAACTGGTGAGGCTGCAACAAGCGACTAAGCATAGATTTGAGGTGGCTAACTTAAGAGTACAAGAATAAAAGAGGGGGGATGGTCTACGCACACCGGATGTGAATTAAATATGATCAAATGAATGATCCTGAACACCTACTTAAGTCATACATAACCCCACCATATCGTCAGCCGAAGAAGGAGCTCTAGAAAGAGACAATCGCGGTTAAGAACACAGTTTGCAAATTTTAATTAATCTTACTTCAAGTTATCTAGGACTGGACGATAAACAAAGTTTCCAAGTTTGCCACATAACCGTGGGCACGGTTTTCCAAAAGATTTAACCCTGCAGGGGTGCTCTAACTAGTCCATCACCAATTACCACAAGCCGCATAGAAAGCCTCGATCACGAAAGTCATGATCTCCTCGGATTCCTTAGTGGAAAACCTCAACTCTGAGATAAACCAAAGCATCACTGGAATCCCGACGCACAAGATATTTTGTAAAAGGTAAAACAAGTCCAGAAAGGCCGTGCGACATGTTGACGAACCCGATAGGAGCCGCGTATCTCGTTCTCAGGATACGGCCTGACTGGACTAGCTACGAGTAAAACCAATCCTCGAGTTTCCTCGTGGTGCCCCCGCAGGCAGCCCATTTTGGGCCAACACTCATGCGGAGCACTGGCCCGGGTGGTTGATTAATTATCCATGGGGGTTGACTTGTCCCTATGCAAGTTTACTAGTTATTAGGCAAATGTAATACCAAAGTTTGGCCTTGGTAGACAAGCTTTAACTAAGATGAATTATCAAAGGGGTCCCCATAACAACCCCGATTGTGTTAGGAGCGCTCGATTATGGAATATAACACCAGTAGCCAAAACTAAGGCGGTAAAGGTGGAACAAAATACCTGGCTAGAAAGCCGAGCCTTCCACCTTTTACCAAGTATATAGGTCCATTAAATTAATTAGCAATTATATGGTGATATAACAAGGAACCCATGTTTGCACATGGAAGAAACTGCACCTGCAACTAGCAATGCTAACACATGGTTAAGCAAGCGGTAACATAGCCAATTAGTGGTTTGCTAGGTCGTAGAAAGGTTAAAGGTTTCATGGCAATGTTGAGAGGCTGACATTTAACAGGTGGTAGGCAACGAGACATAACGAAAAAACAAGACCACTAGCATGGCATTGATAGTAATGGTATCTAGGGAAATGGTCATCTTGCATGGAATAAGAAAGAAACCATGAAGAAGACGAACCAACAAGGTCGAATAGATCCTCACAACCGACACGCTTGCGGAACTCTATCGAGACGAAGCAAACCAGAAACAAGAATCAACACACTATATACATCACACATGCATGACATGATGCACAACCTAATATGATACATGTCCGTTTCAATTATGCAAGGCATGGCATGGTAATCCACAACAATTGAACACTACACATTAAGTGAAGCTCAATATGCAATGAGTTGCATATTGAGGAAACTCCACATACTGATTATTTAGTTCACTCCTATTTAGGTACACGGCAATATTAAATGTTGTTGAACATGGCAAGAGGTGAACCACAAATTAACTACCTATCTAGGAATTTTAAATGGGGTCAGAAACAACGTATATAATTTCTGAAACGACCCCATGTGTTATCTTTGAAATCTGTACAGATCTCTCCTCAACTCATTTTATGTTTGTTAAGCTCCAAAATAAAGTGGCTCATATGATTCTGCACATCATTCTAGTCAAGTTACATATATAGCTCATCTTGAACGGAGCTATGGTTAACTAGTTGTTAACGTGTTAGAAACCAAGGCATGCCGTAAATATGTCGTTTATTTAATGAAAGAAAAACTACCAAACTTAGATAGAGGCTCGGCCAACCATTGCCCATGAAAGTGGGACTGCAAGATTGGTCAAGTGCTCAACTCAAGATCAGTCAGCACGCCGCTGGGACCCGGGTGTCATTGTCTCAGAGAAAAAAGGAAATAAATGGCCCAACACAAAATGTGCATATCGAGGGATTCAAACCCTGGTCTACTAGGTGAAACGAGATGGCACTATGCACACGAGCTACTGCATGTACCACGACACAAATATAATGCAAAAACTGAAAAACCTAATGTGATAGCCCAAGACCGACACTCGAGAAGATTCCCCTTTTATTCCGTTGTCGCCGTGTTGTTTATATTGTCTGTCGCATTCATCATGCACATCATCTACATTGCATCGACAGTCCGTTGCTGCGAGTTTTCAAAACTTGCATTCGTTATTAGTTGTCGGTTCTCTCTGTTTCCGTCGTTGACCGTTTTGAGCCCAACAACACACGCACGCATCCACGACATCGATAAAATATTGTTAAATGTGTATATAAAACTTTTTCGGATTGGGTCAAAACTTGGTGCGCGGTCTTAATATAATGTCGGTAGACGGCCTGCCAAATTTCGTCGCAATTGGAGTCTGTTTGATAACCGAATGGTCGACCGTAGCGGCATAGTCATCGGTTTATCGTCAAACGTTTTCGGTGTTTTAAAATTCTCTGCCGGGCCGCAACCTCCCTCTCTTCCCCACCTGGCCTATTTTACACAACTACCACACCCCACCGAGCCAACCTCTCCGATCGGATCCGTCGGATCGCGATCCATCGGTTTGAAAATGGGACCAATACACTAATCCTAGCTAAAACTGCTATAATAGACCCCAAACCTGCCTATTCTAGCCTAACGCTAATCCCCAGCTCGAGCCCCGTGACAGATCAGCCGCAACCGACATCTCCCTCTTCCAGCCGTGATAGGCCAGCCCGGGCCCGGGTTGAGCCTGCCTGAGCCCATCTGGAGACGAGCCGCGTCGCTGCCTCCCAGCGCATGGAGCAAAACATCCACGACGCCCGTGGGGCCGAGAGCGCTTGTGCCGCTCCGTCCCCGCGCTGATGCCCATCACCGAAGATCCCCGAACCCCGTCTGCCACCGGTGAGCGCCCACCAGAGGCTAGCCGCAGCTCCTCCCCTCGCCCTCACACCATTCTCTCTCCCTTCTTCTTTGCAGGAACCCCCGGGCAACCATGGACATGGAGCTGCCGCCGCCCCGTTCCTTCCTTCGGCGGGAACGCCACCCGGAGCCCAGATCCGCTCGGATCTGGCGTCATCCTGTCGGATTCCGCCTCCCCTATGTCGTCGCATTCGCCGGCGTCTTTGCCGCACCGCCGATTCGTTTCGTGCGGGAGGACAAGCGCGTCGACCAGTTGGTCCCTTGTGCGTTGACTGCGCCCCAGCCTTGTGGGCCAGCTACGGCCAAGCCGGCCCAGCTTGCTCTCTCCACCTCGGGCCGCTTCGCCCACCAGGCCAGCAACTGGTCAAGGCCCAGCTCGGCCCCGTCGCCCCTCCTCTCTAGCCAGGGCCATGGCCCGCAAGGTGAGCACTGCCCCGCTAAGCCCCGCACGTGCCTTGTATAATTATGTTGTCTCCTATGCACTGTGTAGTTTCGGCTCGTTGTCATTTTTTTCATCTTGCGATTTTAGCTAATTACGGGAGATTTCAGAAAATTGCATGATTTTAAAACGCTCGTATCTTTTAGTCCATGCGCTGGATTGAGACAAGTTTTATGTGTAAAACATGTCGAATATTGCGTAGATTAGTATTTTCCACCTCTCATGCATATTTAAAGTTGTTTAGCATGTTTTTTGCATTGGTTTGCGTGTCAACGTGTTAAAAAACTGTTTAGGTCGTAGTTAATTAATCGTAGCTCCATTGCAGATGAGACATATATGTAAATGGACTAGAACGACGAGTAGAATCACTTGAACCACTTTGTTTTCCCATTTAACAAACATAAAATGTGATTAGGATAAATCTAGACAGAATTAGAATGTAACGCGTGGGGTCATTTCGGAGATGTTATATGTCGTTTTCGGCCACATTTAAAATGCCTAGCTAGGTAGATTAATTTGTCCTTCACCCCTTGCCATGTTTAAAAACAATTAATATTGTCGTGTACTTAATGTGTAGTGTTTGACTATGTGAATTGTCATGCCATGCCTTGCATATTTGAAACTGGTCATACATCATATGTGAATTGCATTATGTCGTGCATGTGCCATAGTAAATATCGTGTGTTGATTCTTGTTTCCGATTTTCTTCGTCTCCATAGAGTTCCGCAAGCGTGTCGGAATGTGAGAGCCCGTTCGACTACATTGGTTCGTCTGCTTCACGGAGTCGTTCTTCTTCCAAACATGATCTCAGGCAAGATTATCATTTCCCTAGATACCATTACTATCATTGCCATGCTAGTTGTATCGTTTCTTTTGCTATGTCTCGCTTCCTACCACCTGTTAAATATCAGCCTCCCAACATTGCCATGAAAACCTTCAACATGTTCACCACCTAGCAAACCACTAATTAGACATGCTACCGCTTGCTTAAGCATTGGATAGCGTTGCTAGTTGCAGGTGCAGTTGCTTCCATGTGCAAACATGGGTTCCTTTTTATATCACCATATTATTGCTAATTAATTTAATGCACCAATATACTTGGTAAAAGGTGGAAGGCTTGGCCTTCTAGCCTGGTGTTTTGTTCCACCTTTGCCGCCCTTAGTTTCGGCTACCGGTGTTATGTTCCATAAATGAGCGTTCCTAACATGCTTGGGGTTGTTATGGGACCCCCTAGATTCTCCTTTTGGGATAAAGCTCGTCTGAGAAGGCCCAACATTGGTACTATATTTGTCCAACATAATAATTTTGTTAATACTGAAAAACATAGGGCGTCATGAACCTGAGGAGAAATTCAACATAATACACGGGGGGAGGGGGGGTAGTGCTGATGGTGTTGGTCCCAAATGGGCTGCCTGCGGAGCCATCGCGAGGAAACTCGAGGTTTGGTTTTACTCATAGCTAGTCCCATCCGGTCGTGTCCTGAGAACGTGATACGCCGCTCCTATCGGGTTCGTCGACACGCCGGGCAGCCTTGCTGGACTTGTTTTACCTTTCTCGATCGTCTTGTGAGAGGGATTCCGAGGATGCTTTGGGTTATCTCGAGGTTGAGATTTCCCAATAGGAACCCGAGGAGATCACAGGTTCCCCTGATCGAGGTCATTTCGTTTCAGCGTGTGGTAGTTTGTGATGGACTAGTTGGAGGACCCCTGTAGCGTTAAATCTTTCGGAAAGTCGTGCCCATGGTTATGTGGCATTGTGGTAACATTATTTAACTTCCTGTTCTAGATAACTTGAAGTAAACCTAATTAAAACTTGCCAACTAAGTGTGTAACCGCGATTGTCTCTTTCGTGAGCTCCTTCTTCAAACGAGGACACGATGGAGTTATGTATGACATAAGTAGGTGTTCAGGATCATTCATTTGATCATCAGAAGTTCACGTTCATTATGCGTAGATCATCCCCCTCTTTTATTCTGGTACTCATAAGTTAGCCACCTGAAATAAATGCTTAGTCGCTTGCTGCAGCCTCACCACTTAACCATACCTCACCCATTAAGCTTTACTTGTCTTGATACCTTTCGAAATTAGATTGCTGAGTCCCCTGTGGCTCACATATTACTAAAACATCAGTTGTAGGTACAGGTAAAGAGTTACTTTGACGTGAGCGCGATGATTGTTCGATTTGGAGTTTCTTCTTCTTCTTCATCATCGATCTAGGTTGGTATCCACGCCGGCAGCCTAGGATAGCAAGGATGGATATCGTTCTTTTATCGTTTGTTCTCGTCGGTAGTTGGACCATGCTCTTCTTCATGATGATTGTATGTATTGTACTGATGTGACTCTGAGGTAGCTTGTGGCGAGTGTAAGCCAACTTCGTATACTCATATTTTCTGTACATGTACTTGTAATGATATCCATTCTTGCGAACGATGAGATGCGTTTCTATCCATGTCGAGGCCCTCATGCCAAAATAAGGATAGGACCGCATCTTGGGATTTACAAGTTGGTATCAGAGCAGTACCGACCTAGGAACCCCCTTGATTGATCGAACTTGGCCGAGTGAAGTCTAGTGAAAAACTACTTTGATTCTAGTTATATATCAGAGAGTAGGATTCTTTTTTCTCATCTTCTATGCTCTGGTGAGGAATCTTGACGTAATAATTTAAATTCTACTCCTCTTCTCACTCAAAAAAAATTTAGGATCATGCGGATATTTTTTGAATCAATATGATTTCGATGTGACGGAGTTATGATTTGGTGCCTCCTGTCGTGTTGATTTTATTCCAAGGAGTTGAGCTCCAGGGGATTCTTGAGCACATCGTTATCGTTCATATTTCTTAGTATCTCAATATGGAGGATGTTCGAAATTGCCTCAATACTAGTAGTGGCGAGAGGAGTCCAGCTTCCCCAGTACTGGTGCAGATAGGTGTGGATGTATCGCCATAGTTAGTATCGTTGTCATTACGAGGGTCTGAGATAGACGAGGTTCCGAGATTCTTGTTATGTGTTGACGGATGTGATACATTGGACGGGTTAGATGCTAGGAGTTGAGTGATGAATTTCTCCTTGTATCCATGGACCCGATTGTATGACCAGATATATCGGGAGTTCTTAGGTGGGAATTCAAGTAGTTAATTATAGGACAATCTTCCAACATATGCATGATGTGAGGTTGGGGTTCGTCATCTAGTGGATTCATTTTTTATGGTCGTTTTACAGCGGTTCACGTTGTGTCTTAAAGAGTCGTTGTAGCTTGCTCCGACTCGGGGATGCTTCGTATGTCGTGTGCGCTGCCTTGTACATGATGGCTACTGTAGGATAGAGCCCGTGGGAACCTTATCCACGAAAATATCGAATGGAATATCTATCATATGTTTGTTCTGGATTTTTTCATAAGCCGCATCCTTTGTTTTGTTAGAGAAGGGTAATTGGAGTTGCTTCGATGTTAAGTGGTGAATTCATATATTTCCCGGAGGTCTTGTCATATTTTTATGAGAGTGCTAATTCTTTTGCTCATTCAGGTTGTCTTATCAATTCTTGTCAACCGGAGTTGTCATGTCAATTCTTTCAATCGGTGTGCTTCTCTTCGAGTGAATTCATTCAATCTTTTCAGTATATGCAACATTAATCTCTCATGTCTTTCCCAAGATCATCTCATCTATCCCAAGTTGTCTTTGTTTTTCCCCGCCCTCCCGCCCTTTTCTTCAGTGAGTAGATTAACATCCTAGTGCCTTCCTTTTCAGTGTTTCTTCCACTATCTTCTCTTCTGTCTGGTATCCGGTGATTCACTGTGAAGATCATCAGGAGTTTCAAGTTCATCATTCTTCATTATTGTTCTCTTTTCCGGTGCATTCAATTCAAGCTCTCGGTGTTCATCATATCCTTTTCTTCCTCTGATGTTTTCTGTGTTAGGAATTCTTATTCAAGTCTTTCTTGTTTTCATCTCTCTTTATTCTATCCGGAGTGTACAAGATATCTAAGAAGTTTCTTGTTTTCAATTCCTTCAATCATTTCGAGGGTCTCACCTCATCAAATTTCATCCGTACTGGTGCAATATCTCTCTTTGTAAGCAATCCTTTCAACGGTGTTTTCTTTTAGTGGTCCATAACCCACAGGTTCTTCCCAGGATCTTTCTTGAATCTTGTAATCTTTTCCCTGAGATCTCTAATTCTTTTCAATTATGATGTAACAATTAATCGCATCAGTCATATTCCTTCTTCAAGATCGCTTCAAATTTATTTCTCATCATTGGCTCAACTTTTCCTTGTTCATTATTCCAGAGTGTCTCACTAATTTTGGTGGTGTCCCTTCTCTTCATTCTCAGCTTGGAAGACCGAAGGAGTGTTTCTCTCAAATCTGGTCTTTTTTTTGAAGATTCATCATTTCGGCTTTGTGTTATCATCTTGAATTGTTCTCGATCATCATAAATTCCTTCGATATTTATCCGGTGCATTTCAGATTTGTTTTCGATCTCGATCCTCCGAAGGCCATCATTTCAGAAGATATCTTCCTTCTCAGGTTTCAGCTTCATCCTCAAATTCGTCTCAATTGTTGTCTCTTCGTTCGTCTCTCAATTGTTTTGGTGCCTTCTTGAAGTTTCTTATAGCTGGGTCATGATCTATTCATTCTCAAGGTGTTCTTCAATATTTTTTTTGGAGAACGTCATGTATTCTAACTCTTGCATTTCAAAGTGCAATTGTTCCTCCTTTATCCTTTGAGGTGCTGTTATAGCATTCTTGTTAGTGGAGGAGTCTCGAAGAGAAGTTGTTTCAAGAATGAGATATTTAAACCCGCCAGTTCTTTGATCATGAGATGTTTTCCACCCATGATTTCTTCATTGAATTAACTTGGATTAGATTTCACCTAAAACATTTCCTAGGTATTGTTGTTATTATGGTGATTATCATTGATCCAAGTCCTATATGTATCCTCTTGGTGTAAGAAGTTTTGCCTTTCTTGTTGCTCCCAGTCAATCCTTGTCTCCTTTAGTGGCCGGTTGTCAACTCATTATTTGAGATGGTTCTCATATGCGCGCAACAAGCTTGTTCTTTTCGTTGTTGGTTTCCAACTACTCCGTTCATTTATTCTTTCTAAGGGTCTTCTTCTAATTCAATTGTGATAGAAGTTGCCATTTTCTTATCTGTTCTTTTCTTTCCAATGATCTAGTTTCTAATCTCTTGTTCCAAAGTTGTGGTGATGTTGCTCTATTCAATCTATCATCTTGTTCTATCAAGATCATGTTCTCTCCTTGGTTATTCAATTTAGTTGGTTTGTTGTGAATCTTGTCAAGATCTTTCCATCTTATCAAATTGTTTTCCTCAATTTCCTACCGAAGTGCTGCCAAAATTTTGTGTGAATTATTGCTTGTTTCTCATATCATTCTTCATCTCTTTGCAACCTTCAACGATCGTTGGTTTCAATCGTTTGTCAAAGAAGCGACTAAGTTTTACCGCTTGCTCTATCTCTTCTTCTTCCCCTCTTCATTCTTAGATCTCACGGCGAGATCTCTTGTTACTGTAGAAGAGATGTGATAGCCCGAGACCGACGTTGCAGAAGATTACCCTTTTATTTCGTTGTCGCTGTGTTGTTTAGATTGTTTGTCTCATTCATCATCGCATCGTGCGCATCATATGCATTGCATCGGCACTCCGTTGCCGCCAATTTTCAAAACATGCATTCCGTTATTAGTTGTCTGTTCTCTCTATTTCCGTCGTCGACCGTTTTGAGCCCAACCACACACGCACTCGCCCGCGACATCGATAAAATATTGTTTTCAAATGTGTGTATAAAACTTTCTCGAATAGGGTCGAAACTTAGCATGCGGTCTTAATATAATGTAGGTAGACCGCCTCCCGAATTTCATCGCAATCGAGTCTGTTTGATAACCGAACGGTCGACCGTACCGGAACCGTCATCGGTTTATTGTAAAAAAAAATCGGTGTTTTAAAATTCTCGTTGCCGGGCCGCAACCTCCCTCTCTTTCCCACCTGGCCTAGTCCACACAACCACTGCAACCCACCGATCCAACCTCTCCGATCAGAGCCGTCCAAAAATAAAACCAATCCCCTAACCCTATCTAAAACTGCGATAATAGACCCCAAACCTGCCTATTCTAGCCTAACACTAGTCCCCACCTTGAGCCCCGCGCCAGATCAGCCGCAGCCGCCATCTCCCTCCTCCAGCCGCACTAGGCCCGCCCGGGCCCAAGTTGAACCCGCCAGAGCCCATCTCGACCCGAGCCGTGCCATTGCCTCCCAGTGCATGGAGCAGATCATCCATGGCGCCCAAGGGGACCCGAGCCCGTGTGCCGCTCCGTCCCCGTCCTGATGTCGGTCACCGGAGGTCCCCGCACCTAGTCTGTCGTAGGTGAGCGCCCACCGAAGGCTATCCGCAGATCCACCCCTCGCCCTCACATCGTTCTATTTCCCTTCTTCTTTGCACGAACCCCAGGCAGCCATGGCCGTGGAGCTACCGCTGCCCTCTCCTTCCTTCGTCAGGAACGCCACCCTAGCCCGGATCTACTTGGATCCGGCCTCACCCCGCCAGATTCCGCCTCCCGTGCCTCGTAGCGTTCACCGGCGTCCTTGTCGCGCCGCTGATTCATCTCATGCGGGATGACAAGCACGTCAAACGGTTGGTCCCGCGTGTGTTGACTGCATCCCGGCCTCGTGGGCCAGCTGTAGCCAAGCCGTCCGAGCTTGTGCCCTCCACCTCGGGTCGCTTCGCCCTCCAGGCTAGCAGCTGGTCAAGGCCCAGCTCGGCCTCGTTGGCCCTCCTCTCCAGCCTGGGCTATGGCCTGCAAGGTGAGCACCGCCCCGCTAAGCCCCGCACGTGAGAAGTATAATTATGTTGCGTCCAATGCACTGTGTAGTTTCGGCACGTTGTCATTTTTTCCGTCTTGCAATTTTAGCTAACTACAAGAGATTTCAGAAAATTGCATGATTTTAAAATGCTCGTAACTTTTAGTCCGTGCGTCGGATCGAGGCGAGTTTTATATGTAAAACATGTAGAATTTCACATAGATTAGTATTCTCCAGCTCCCATACATATTTAAAGCTGTTTAGCATGTTGTTTGCATTGGTTTGTGTGTCGACGTGTTAAAAAACGGTTTAGATCGTAGTTAATTAACTGTAGCTCCATTGGAGATGAGACATCTCTCCCTAATAATAAAGGAAATAGGGTTTCTGGTCGTCCGTCATGGCATTTTTGCAAAAAGGCCCTTCCGTTTTCTGTTAATAAACCCGCAGTCCTTTCTTTAGTGAGGAAAACGTTTCACTTTTATGATTAAGACCCTATATGTTTTCTGAGGCGAGGAGCCAGATCCAATCGGCGGCTGCGTGGTCCGGCGGCCTCGGCGGCTGCATGGTCTGGCGGCCTTGTGACTACGTCGGCCAGGAGCAGCGACCAGGTCATGCCGGCGCCCTTCTCTTCTCCTTCCTCCCGTTTCCCCTCCCCTGCTCTCTCTCTCTAACGCATCTCCCTCTCTTCGTTCTTTTCTCTGTAGGAGCATGGCAGAAGCCCCGTGGGATATCGCCGCTGCAGTGGACCACCGCCGGCTCGTGCCCCACAGCCGTCGGGAATGGATCCCGTGTGCGTGGATATGCTCGGATCCGGTCGGGCCCCGTCATTCCCGCGCCGCCGGACCTCATCCCCAAACCTATACCGCACATGCTTCGCCCCCAGACACGGCTACAGGTACATAGCAAGCTCTGTTTCAGTTTCATTTTGCTGTTTGTGCAGTAGTCTCTCGCTCTGCTAAGGGATTTTTGCTCTCTAGCAAGTGTTTAGCTTTAACCACTCTTCTATCTTCTGGCAAGGAGGGGGGAGATTGGTGGGGTGGTCTGGTGGCGGTTCGTCCAGGAAATCACCGCGATGCATCTGATTGTGCGGGTTTTGTTCACCAGAAATAGTGTTTTTCCTTATTTCCAATCGATTTGGTATGCGGCAGAGAGGTTATGTGGCCATCGCTCGATTTCTTTCGTGCTTTCCGTGTTATGGCTAAAGCGCATACTGAAATCATGTTCTAACCGCTACTTGTTTTCTGCTCAGCTTGTTGATTTTAGAGGATACATATTGATGTTGTTCTAACCCTGATTGCAGACAATTAGCTACATGGCTGAGCGGGTAGTAGGAACTGGTTCATTTGGGATTGTCTTCCAGGTACAACCCCTTTCTCTCATGGTTTGTGTTTGCTTTGTGTGTTGTTGCCAATTAGTTGATGCAATACTTATCGAATTCAACTGCTTCTCACATGTAGGCCAAGTGCTTGGAGACTGGAGAGACCGTGGCCATCAAGAAGGTGATGCAGGACCGCCGTTACAAGAACCGTGAGCTGCAGCTTATGCGCTCCATGGACCATCCCAATGTCTTCTCTCTGAAGCACTGCTTCTTCTCAACCACAAGCAGGGATGAGCTGTTCCTGAACCTTGTCATGGAATATGTCCCTGAGACTCTATACTGTGTGCTCAAGCACTACAACAATGCCAACTAGCGGATGCCGCTTATCTACGTCAAGTGTTACATGTATCAGGTCTGTGAACCATCATGTTACACTTGCCTGGCTGCCTATAACTGCCTTATTGCTTGCTAATGTATCTTTTGCCTTGTTTGCAGCTTTTTAGAGGTTAGTTTATGTTCATACTATTCCAGGAGTTTGCCACACGGACGTGAAACCACAAAATGTTTTGGTATGTGTTGTGTGAACACGACCTCGTTACTTTTTTGATTTTATAGTTGGTCCTGAATTGCACTCTTCTCTTGCCAATACAGGTTGATCCTCTAATCCATCAAGTCAAGATCTGTGACTTTGGAAGTGCAAAAGTTCTGGTACGTTGATTTCCCCCTTAAGAATCAGTAGTTTATTTCAGTATTGCGTTTAGTTTTGAATTGTTCTAGCGTCTGATTGGTCATACTGTTGACATAGCATGTGATCTATGCCATTAATTATCATTATCAAGAGCAGTATGCTATTATTTCCATGATAACGTGTAATACATTGAGTCTTCAGGAGGATCGAGCTGTTGTTTCTGTTCTATTTTGCTTGATCAGAACCCCAAATCCCCTCCTACCTGACCTAGAGCCGCCACCCACCCCATCTCCGGTCACCGAAGCCCATCCTCTCCTCGGTCAGATGACGCAGCGGAATCCAAGGCCATCATCCCATCGGCACAACCCATCCAGATGCCGCACGCTCACGAGGCACCTCGAAATGGGCAAGGATGTTGGGCACGACGAGCGGCTCATGGGGCAGAGCAGACACGGAGGCTGGACTTGCACCCCAGCACCTCCACAAGTGTGTGTCATGGGTTATCGTCGACTAGGCCGCGGCGATGGGTTTCTTTTTCAAAACTTTCATTAAAATACTCATCAACATGAAGGGCTGATCATCCGTGCAGGATGGTGGCGATGGGGTGTACCTGGTAGCGCTTAATACGACCACACCGCTAAGTAACTGGGTCCATTGATATATGCAATTAATAGAGTGAATTTGCTCTGTTTATTGGGTCATCCCCAGCTCGATCGTGATTTGATTTAGCAAGTCTTCAAGTGGCACGTTACCGTCACTAGCCTGTCCTAGACCCAACAGTGAGCTCGTATTCCCTCCAATTTCCACCGCAATTAGACATCACGATGAGCAGCCTCTGTTTTGTGCATGTGCGATGCAGATGTAGGTCCTTTTTTGTCTAACACTGAAATCCATTACTATGTCACGTTAGCCAAGGATGAGGTTGAATTTTCGCTGGCTCTAGATTTGTTGTAGCGTGTTGGCATTGCTACCTTACCCATAACATATGATCAATCGAGTTTCATTAGTATTGTGAGTCTGCGAGCGCACATGCACTCTGTTTACTAGCTGTAGAATAGGGGCCGCCTTTGCACACTGCGAGGTTCACATTGAAAGAAAATTTGACTGGACTGTTCTGCTCATGTTAATTGATGGACATAAATAAATCGCATGGAAAAAGATTAGTATAATAGATTAATGGGGTAGGGTTGCTCGCCCATTCTGTGTAGATAAGGTTTATAATTTGGAATGCCGAGAAAGTTCTCAACAAGTAACACCCAGAAGTTTCATTGTAATTTCATCATGTGGTTTGGTGCATGAGGAGATTTTTTATAATAATCATAACAATTTCTTTCCGATGAGAATATAAGCTAAAACTAGACACATCCTCATCAGGTAAATTGATTCATGTTCTTACTTCATGTCCAGGCAACAAGAACAAACTAAATATTTTGTAGGCCAGAGTTTTGCTGATACTCATGCTAGGATATTTGTTGGATCTTGATTTACATATATGTTCAGATTTGTCTTACACATGTTGAAGAACCAGATTCAGAACATTGCCTAGGGAAAGCCCAAAGTCTTCTTGTGAAACTAGATTAATTGTTCAAGATTGAATGGGACGAAACATTATACATGATATTCATTTCTTTGAAGTTTGATGATGGCACGTGACATCTTTCAATTATATATTCATTTAATTCAGTTGTAGAGGAATACAATCTATTAAAATTATCATGATATTTGGAGTACATTCGTAACACAAAAGAATTATCTGGTGGCCTAATAAATGTTGGTTGCGCCTACCCTTTGTAGCACTGCAGCGACAATATAGTTGGCCATGTCTCAGTTTCGATGTCTAAAAGCATAAGATTATATGACTTTCAGATGATCATAGACACGGCAATGTTTCTATGCTGAAGTTATTATGAGTCAACCTAATATTTTGTTCTATTTATGGCAAACAGAACCAGAAGTAAAGATGCAAATACACAATTAAACATACAACCTTTATGTGGTGTGAACAAGATGAACAACATGAGAGAATGTAGCGGAATCGGAAACAAATGGAAAATGCAGTTAGCGGCTCAGATCAGCGACATGAATTCCTCGATTTTCCCTATTATATTAGACCAATGACGGAGTATCTTTATCCTTCTCTTGCCAGTGGGATACGAAAGGCGCTCTTCCATCATGTTACTCGACCTGGTCAACCCAAGTACATTACAAATGGTGTTTGATTGTAGCAAAGCATCATTAAATTAAATCTATTTACGAGTTATAAATGTTATTACTGATCTTATAGAGTTGGAACATTATTAAGAGAATTTCAGTTTCTCGTGTCTGACAAGTGAAAGATCTTGAGTGGTGCTTTAAGTTTTTCTTTGGCAAACAAGTACAACGACACTTTTTCCCCTGTGCAACGCACGGGCATTTTACTAGTATATGTAAATGGACTAGAACGACGAGTAGAATCTGGTGAACCAGTTTGTTTTTCCGTTTAACAAACATAAAATGTGATTAGGATAAATTTGGACAAAATTGGAATGTAACGCGTGGGATCATTTTGGAGATGCTATATGTCGTTTCCGGCCTCATTTAAAATCCCTAGATAGGTAGATTAATTTGTGTTTCACCCCTTGCCATGTTTAACACCATTTTATTGTTGGGGAACGTTGCATGGGAAACAAAAAATTTCCTACGCGCACGAAGACCTATCATGGTGATGTCCATCTACGAGAGGGGATTTCCGATCAACGTACCCTTGTAGATCGCGCAGCAGGAAGCGTTAAGAAACGCGGTTGATGTAGTGGAACATCCTCACGTCCCTCGATCCGCCCCGCGAACCGTGCCACAAACTGTCCCGCGATCCGTCCCACGATCCGCTCTGATCTAGTGCCGAACGGACGACACCTCGCGTTCAGCACACGTACAGCTCGACGATGATCTCGGCCTTCTTGATCCAGCAAGAGATACGGAGAGGTAGATGAGTTCTCCGACAGCGTGACGGTGCTCCAGAGGTTGGTGATGATCTATCTCAGCAGGGCTGCGCCCGAGCTCCGCAGAAATACGATCTAGAGGAAAAACCATGGAGGTATGTGGTTGGGCTGCCGTGGCAAAGTTGTCTCAAATCAGCCCTAATACCTCAGTATATATAGGAGGGAGGGGGAGGGACCTGCCTTGAGGCTCAAGGGAGCCTCAAGGGGTCAGCCGAAGGGGGGGAGGAGGAGTCCTCCTCCAATCCTAGTCCAACTAGGATTGGAAGGTGGAGTCCTTCTCTACCTTCCCACTTCCCCTTTTTTTTCCTTTCCCTTTGATTTTTCTTCTCCTGCGCATAGGGACTCTTGGGATGTCCCACCAGCCTACTAAGGGCTAGTGCGGCACCCCTAAAGCCTATGGGCTTCCCCCGGGTGGGCTGCACCCCCGGTGAACATACGGAACCCATTCGTCACTCCCGGTACATTCCCGGTAATGCCGAAAACTTTCCGGTAATCAAATGAGGTCATCCTATATATAAATCTTCGTCTCCGTCCCATTCTGGAAACCCTCGTGATGTCCGTGATCTCATCCGGGACTCTGAACAACATTCGGTAACCAACCATATAACTCAAATACGCATAAAACATCATCGAACCTTAAGCGTGCAGACCCTGCGGGTTCGAGAACTATGTAGACATGACCCGAGAGACTCCTCGGTCAATATCCAATAGCGGGACCTCGATGCCCATATTGGATCCTACATATTCTCCGAAGATCTTATCGGTTGAACCTCAGTGCCAAGGATTGATATAATCCCGTATGTCATTCCCTTTGTCCTTCGGTATGTTACTTGCCCGAGATTTGATCGTCAGTATCCGCATACCTATTTCAATCTCGTTTACCGGCAAGTCTCTTTACTCGTTCCGTAATACAAGATCCCGTGACTTACACTAAGTCATATTTCTTGCAAGGCTTGTGTGTGATGTTGTATTACCGAGTGGGCCCCGAGATACCTCTCCGTCACACGGAGTGACAAGTCCCAGTATTTATCCATACTAACTCTACGGGCACCTTCGAAGATACCTGTAGAGCATATTTATAGTCACCCAGTTACGTTGTGATGTTTGATACACACAAGGCATTCCTCTGGTGCCAGTGAGTTATATGATCTCATGGTCATAGGAATAAATACTTGACATGTAGAAAACAGTAGCAACAAAATGGCACGATCAACATGCTACGTTCATTAGTTTGGGTCTAGTCCATCACATGATTCACCCAATGATTTGATCCAGTTATCAAGCAACAACACCTTGTACATAGTCAGAAGACCTTGACTATCCTTGATCAACTGGCTAGCCAACTAGAGGCTTTCAAGGGACAGTGTTTTGTCTATGTATCCACACATGTATCTAAGACTTCATTCAATACAATTATAGCATGGATAATAAACGATTATCTTGATATAGAAATTATAATAATAACTTATTTATCATTGCCTCTAGGGCATAATTCCAACATTAATATATCCGTGTACCTAAACGGGAGTGAACTCAATAATTAAATGTGGAGTTCCGTCAATAGCAACTCGTTGCATATTGAGCTTCACTGAATGTGTAGCGTTTGACTATGTGAATTGCCATGCCATGCCTCGCATATTTGAAACTGATCATGCATCATACATGAATTGCATTATGTCGTGCATGTGTTATGGTGAATATGATGTGTTCATTCTTTTTTCCGGTTTGCTTCGTCTCTATAGAGTTCCGCAAGGCGTCAGAATGTGAGGGGCCGTTCGACTACGTTGGTTCGTGTGCTTCACGGAGTTGTTCTTCTTCCAAGCAGGATCTCAGGCAAGATGATCATTTTCGTAGATACCATTAATATGATTGCCATGCTAGTTGTATTGATTCTTTCGCTATGTCTCGCTGCCTACCACCTATTAAATATCAGCCTCCCAACATTGCCATGAAAGCCTTCAACATGTTCACAACCTAGCAAACCACTGATTGGCTATGTTACCGCATGCTTAACCATTGGATAGCATTGCTAGTTGCACGTAAAGTTGCTTCCATCTGCAAACATGGGTTCCTTGTTATATCACCATATTATTGCTAATCAATATAATGCACCTATATACTTGGTAAAAGGTGGAAGGCTTGGCCTTCTAGCCTGGTGTTTTGTTCCTCCTTGGCGGCCCTTAGTTTCGGCTACCGGTGTTATGTTCCATAAATAAGCGCTCCTAACATGCTTGGGGTTGTTATGGGGACCCCCTAGATTCTTGTTTTGGGATAAAGCTCGTCTAGCAAGGCCCAACATTGGTACTATATTTGTCCAACATGATAATTCGGTTAATACTGAAAAACCATAGGGCGTCATGAACCCAAGGAGTAAATTGACATAATACAGGGGGGCCAGTGCTGATGGTGTTGGTCCCAAATGGAAAGCCTGCGGGGCCACCGCGAGGAAACTCGAGGTTTGGTTTTACTCGTAGCTAGTCCCATTCGGTCGTGTCCTGAGAACGAGATATGCGGCTCCTATCGGGTTCGTCGACACGACGGGAGTCCTTGCTGGACTTGTTTTACCTTTCTCGAGCGTCTTGTGCGAGGAATTCTGAGGATGCTTTGGGTTATCTCGAGGTTGAGGTTTTCGAATAGTAACCCTAGGAGATCACAGGTTTCCCTAATCGAGGTCAATCCGTCGGAGCGTGTGGTAGTTTGTGATGGACTAGTTGGAGCACCCCTGCATGGTTAAATCTTTCGGAAAGCCATGCCCGCGGTTATGTGACAACCTCGAAACTTTGTTTAACATTCAGTTTGAGATAACTCGAAGTAAACCTAATTAAAACTTGCCAACTGAGTGCATAACCGTGAATTTCTCTTTTATGAGCTCCTTCTCCGATCGAGGACATGGTGGGGTTATGTCTAACATAAGTAGGTGTTCAAGATCATTCATTTGATCATCAAAAGTTCACGTCCATTATGCGTAGATCATCCCCTCTTTTATTCTGGTACTTGTAAGTTAGACACCACTTAACCATACCTCACCCATTAAGCTTTGCTAGTCTTGATACCTTTGGAAATGAGATTGCAGAGTCCCTGTGGCTCATAGATTACGACAACACCAGTTGCAGGTACAAGTAAAGAGTTACTTTGACGTGAGCGCGATAATTGTTCGATTTGGAGTTTCTTCTTCTTCTTCTTCTTCATCGATATAGGTTGGGTTCCAGGCCGGCAGCCTGGGATAGCAAGGATGGACGTCGTTCTTTTATCATTTGTTTTCATCCGTAGTTGGACCCTGCTCTTCTTCATGATCATTGTATGTATTGTATTGGTGTGACTCTGATGTAGCTTGTGGAGAGTGTAAGCCAATTTCGTATACTCATCTTTTCAGTACATGTAATTGTAACGATATCCATTCTTGCGAAATGGCGAGATGCGTTTCTATCACTGTCGAGGCCCCCACGCCAAAATAAGGGTAGGACCGCATCTTGGGAGTTACACCTAACATGTCGGACAGAACTAGGGAAACAATGTTTCAGATCGGGCAATTGCGCACAGTGGGGAAAGGAGAGGCCGACGGCCATGGCTATGTTGGGACGTGTAAGGGACTTTGGCCCTCCGAGTCTGGTGGCTGGGGACGCACACAAAGGCTGGTGGACGGGGCACCCCAGGAGGCATGCTTGTGTGGTTGCTACGAGCGCCTTCGATGCGCTGGCATTCCTGCTCGATTCAGAGAGCTGCACGCTGTGTGCGAACGTCACAGGCGAGCTGGGCCTTGGGCACGGGGATCATGCACGGGAGAATGGCGACGACTTAAGCTGGGTCGATGGCGCAGGGTCGAGGCCCACCTGGCCTATGCGGTCAGCGCTCGACGACCGAGAACTGTTGTTGTCCATTCATGGTTGCGCCATGGCTAGAAGGAGGCAGCGCATGTGGTGGCTTGGTGCAACGGCGATGCATGGAGCCGCCGGGAACGGGACGATCCGGGGACAGGGACACCAGATCTGGGCGACGCTCGACGGATCCGGCCAGTTCCCATGGTGGCGACGTCAGGGCTTCGATGCGCACAACCATGGAGTCTCCTGGACTAAAAGAGAGAGAGAGAGTGAAATTAGAGAGAGAGAGGGAGGTCGAGCATATGGAGAGAGAGAAGGCACAAGGAGGAAACTTGACCTGGTTTTGCTGATGGACGCGGTTGTGAAAGTTCCATTGGTCGGCGCGCAAGACGAGGAACACGGTCGGGACACAGGAAATTTTTGAATCAAGGTGATCTCGAGAGCATGGCTGGCGTCGGCGCTGGACACGGGAGGATTTGATGGATGGGACATTGGTCCTAGGTTCTAGGGTTTCGTCAGCTTCAATAGGGCTAGGTTGCGCACAGGTCGGTGGACTGTGTAGAGGTACTAAGCAGAGAAGAGAGGGAAAACGGGCAACACACAGTTTAAAAATATCGAAACATCCGACAATTTGACCGGCTATTGTGCCGCTATAGGTTTAACGGTTCGCGTATCAAAAGAACTCTGATTGAGACGAAATTTGGCAGGCAACCTACCTACACAATAATTGGCAATTAATAATGGATGCAAGTTTGGAAAACTCATGGGAACAGAGTGTCGATGCAATGCGAATGATGCTCATGATGTGATGATGAATGTGACAAACAAATAATCATAGGGCAGCAACGGAATAAAAGGGCAATCTTCTAGAGTGTCGGTCTTGGGCTGTTACATCAAGCCGGGGATGTTGAGGTAATTTTGATCTCATCCATTTCTTCAGAAACATGTGTTGTGAAGAAAACAAGATGGGACGTCAGGAAAGTTAAGTTTTCAAGTCGAGCCTCTTACTTATATCCCAATTTTACTTTGAGGCGAGATTAACACGCTCAAAAATGGAAAACCCAAAGTTTCTCCTCAGAACTATGTGCCAGCTTAGAGCATCCAACTCACAAGCAATGTCAAGAGTTGCCACATAGTCCAACCATTTTTTACCCTTAAGCCGTGCTCTTCAAACAACCTCTTAGTCCATCTAATTCACTTTATTTCCAGGAGTAGTCTCCTTAGTCTCGTGATTTAACCACAACTCAATTTCTGGCTTTCACCATCAACCGGTTGTAAGCTTAATGTTTTAAAACGTCTTTTATTGACCACATCATTACTATTTTTTTGACTTGATAACCCATATCCGTAGAGCTAAAGCCTTTGTTAGGCCAAAGGCAAGTGAACCTTCTAACACTGCTCGGAAGGAAAATATAAGAAATCCTTTTATGTTGAGGCGATAGCTCAGTTGAAGCTCTTTCTTCAAGGTGATCCTTCTTTGATTGCTGAGTTGGTTGTTGACACATAGATGACTCCCATTACTCAAAGAGCTACCAAGGGAGAAACTGGTGATCAGCAAGGCTCCACTCATGAGCCGATTGTGCAACCTTCCAGTTCCAATGCTCCTCCAAGTCTGGTTCCTTGTATGGATGACATCACTCCATCAACCGGTTTTGAAGATGCAAAAGTAGTTGTTGCCAGCCAGTCTTTTCAGGGTCCTGGGCCGCCAACTGCTATGACCAAGGTTGTTCCCAAGAATGACTCAGCACATGGCGATAAACATAAAGCAAAGCTTGAGCTTCCCGAGTTTGAAGAACTTGACCTTCAAGGTTTATATCAGCAATATCTGATCCTAATTTTTGAGACCCGAAATTTTGAAACAAACATGGTTAATATCATGAAGAACAAATATGAGGTAAAAAATTTGCCCCATACTAATTGTACATAACTCTGTCGCCCCCAATAGCTAATTTAATACAGATAAGTAGTAAATTGGGTCTTTGGAAATTTGTGTGCAAATACATTAGTATCCTCCAAGGGCGGGTCATTATTATAGTGGGACGGTACTTCTTGTAGAGCAATCATTGTTAATGGTAGCCCCCAAGGGTCGGCTTGTCTCCATGAGAGAGCCGGGTCTTAAATTTAGACCCTTTAAATTTGTAATTCCAGCTTAATGTTGTATCCCCCAAGTGTCGGCTTGCATGCGTCCAGAATCGTGGGACTTTGTATAAATATTTTGAACTAAGGTGTCTAGCACCCAAGTGCCGGGTCATTTTGCCTGTGGCGCCTCGGGACTTAATGTAGTTCTTCTCTTTGACAAGATATTCGTGTGATGTAGCTCCCAAGAGCTGGCTATTCTCTTTGAGATCATTGGGTCTTTCACTTGTAGAACAAACAAAGTGGTGCATTATCCCTTGAGGGCCATGTGGATTGCTTGCAACTCCATGGGACTTCAATTATTATGGTCCTAGTTTTCACAATCTTGTAGCCCCCAAGTGTTGAGGAGCCTTTCTTCAAGGCGAATTTATAATTTGCATTTATTTGCTTTATGCTTTTGCAAGAATCTTTGCATGACTCTGAATCCGTTAAAGTCAACCTTCAAAGATGACTTCTAGATGAGAAGAAGCCAATTTTTTTTTTGCACAGGAGACAATAACCCTTCTTGAGGCAGAAAAAAACCATGTGATAGATCTCCTTGAGCAACACAGGATTGATTTTGAGAAGGAAAGAGCTAACAAAAGGACCTTCCCATGGTGGATATAACTTGTGCTTGTATGTTTGATCTTGAATCAAGCGTAGCACTAGGTTGCATTCCTAGAAAGTTTGGTTGCGGACTCTACATCTATGATAGGGACGCAGGTCTTGTTGATATATGGCTGATCGTGAAGCGGGAAGGTCACGTTCTTCATTCAATGCATCAAGGGCGTATTGGCAAGCTTGTACATTGTATGGTTCAACATAGGCTACAACTATGGGAGAATTATGTCTAATATCACTTGTAGTCCCCAATAGCTAATTTAATATACAGATAAGTAGTAAATTGGGTCTTTGGAAATTTGTGTGCAAATACATTAGTATCCTCCAAGGGCCGGGTCATTATTATAATGAGACGGTACTTCTTGTAGAGCAATCATTGTTGATGGTAGCCCCCAAGGGCCGGCTTGACTCCATGAGATAGCCGGGTCTTAAATTTAGACGCTTTTAATTTGTAAATCCAGCTGAATGTTGTATCCCCCAAGTGTCGGGTTGCATGCGTCCAATATCGTGGGACTTTGTATAAATATTTTGAACTAAGGTGTCCAGCCCCCAAGTGCCGGGTCATTTCGCCTGTGGCGCATCGGGACTTCATGTAGTTCTTCTCTTTGAGATTGCCGGGTCTTTCAATTGTAGAACAAACAAAGTGCTGCATTATCCCCCAAGGGCCATGTGGATTGCTTGCAACTGCATGGGACTTCAATTATTATGGTCCTAGTTTTCACAATCTTGTAGCCCCCAAGTGTTGAGGAGCCTTTCTTCAAGGTGACTTTAAAATTTGCATTTATTTGCTTTATGCTTTTGCAAGAATCTTTGCATGACTATGAATACGTTAAATTCAACCTTCAAAGATGACTTCTGGATGAGAAGAATCCAAAAATTGTTGCACAGGAGACAATAACCCTTCTTGAGGCAGAAAAAAAACAATGTGATAGATCTCGTTGAGCAACACAGGGTTTATTTTGAGAAGGAAAGAGCTACCTTTCTGCAAGGTGACGAGGATGCTGAAAGTCGGCTTGAACCTATTTCACAAGATTGGTGGAATTTTACGAAGCAACTGAATGCCATGATCACTGGAATCATCGATATGATGCATGAACTATTCTCTTAAACTCATGATTTGAAAGATTTTATGGCTCGTCTCCTTGTTCATTGTTTTTGTAGGACAAAGCAATGTAAACTAGGTTTAGTTTCCTATCGTGAAGTTGAAGGCTATCTTCACTTATATTGAGTAGTTGTTCACCGTGTGTCTTGCTTCCATGAGGGCGCCGAAAGATTTGCATGACCCGCCTTTGAACATAAATGATATGGTGAAGCAATTGTCAACAGTTCCTCAATGGATCGATGAATACAAAAGGTTGATGACTCGTAGTGGAGCCAATTTGGTGCTTTCTCGTGCCAAGGCTTATGTCCCTGAATTCGATGTTTAAGAACTCGCCAATGGTTTTCAGAATTGAAGTCAGACAGCTCAAATTTCACTAGGGAAGATTTTAACAAATGTATAAAGGATACCCACCCCTTGGCAAATGTTTTTGTGAAGGAACTGAACATCAAGACGTACCACCCGGGTTATGATATGAATAATCGTCTCATTAGTGCACCACAAGACTAGTCATTTGAAATTGTCCCTCCTCATCGTTAGTGTCCTGTTTTCCCTGATATTGATTCCTATCTCATTGTTGTTGGCACTTTAGAATTTCGAAATTTATTCTCTATTGGGTGGGATGAGAAGGATCAACAAGCTGATGACGACGTGCCGGCTGTTGCAGACCTAGGCACAGAGCACCGAGATGTGCCACCTATGGGAGAAAACGCACAAGCCGCCGAGCAAGAGTAGTATTTATGACCGTTGTAGAAAAACTTGATAATTTTTGTGGCTCATTAGAGCTTGTAATACGGGGTAGTAATTTTAACCGACCAGTCATACTATTGTCCATAGGAAAAAGTTCTACTTTTAAGTCTTCTTTATGATATTTGGCAATTCAGCCTTTGTGTTGCTTGACTTTATGATACCCCGCCCCTTTTTCTCTATGTATGGGACAAGCTGCCAAATCAATATTACTTTGCTATCTCGATCAGGAAAATAACTGGTCATTTTTGGACCCAGTAGAATAACCGAGTAATTTCATCCAAGAAAACAATTTATCATTTTTGTGATAGTGTGATTGCTTGTTAGACAAAAAACATTGAAATTCCTCCGAAAAAGAATTTTAAATAAAACATGAGCCGACATTGTAAACTGAGTGGTGTAAGTGAGGTTATGAGGCTGAAGTTTTTTACTTCGATGAAACTAGCTTGATAGCCACTGGTGTATCCTCACTTTATGTAAGACTATCCTCACATGACCCAATCGATGTTTTAACCTGATAAGTTCGGACGCGAGTTATCAAGAGTACACGAGGTCGGAGTAGCATGTTGCGAACACGCGGGTTTAACCAAGTTTCAAAGAAGTCGGCTCATGAGGCCATGGAATATCCTCACTTTCTGATTTGCCGGTTCTCACGTGACACAAGCGTGTTTTAACGTGGACAAGTTAAGGGTACCAGACGATTTACTTATCGAGAGGACACGAGGTAACCTTGTTCGGAGAAGCATATTCCAACCAGGCAGGTTCAACCATAATGTTTTGTTTGTATTTGGCTTATAGCTTGCTCAAGAGGGAATTTATTATTGGCTAACATGTTGAGTCGGGAGCCCCCAAGTGACATGTGTTTCAAAGAATAAAGACTCAAACAACTTGTTGTAGCTGAAACGAGAGAGACCTGGTGTTTTGGGGGATGCTGGGTTTATTATATTGAACACAAAGATTGATAAATGGATATGAACAATGTTGAGGAGCAAGTGCCTCTAAGTGTAATAATGCCGAAGATGAGCATTATTCCATGGCCTGTTTGTATCTGCCTCTAAGGTACATGATCACGTATGTCAATTAGGTAATATGGCCCATTGTTGAGATTTTCGCTAAATACAAAAGGACCTTCCCATGGCCTATTTGTATCTGCCTCTAACTTGTGCTTGTATGTTTGATCTTGAATCAAGCGTAGCACTAGGTTGTATTCCTAGAAAGTTTGGTTGCGGACTCTACGTCTATGATAGGGACGTAGCTCTTGTTGATATATGGATGATCGTGAAGTGGGAAGGTCACGTTCTTCATTCAATGCATCAAGGGCGTCTTGCCAAGCTTGTACATTGTAGGGTTCAACATAGGCTACAACTATGGGAGAATCATGTCTAATATCACTTGGTAACACAGATTCTGCTCCATAAACCAGTAAATTAGTGTATAGCGTGTTGATCGATTGTGAATAGTGCATATGCTCCAAAGTACTGAGGGAAGTTCTTCAACCGAGCAACCCGGTGTTCGCTCTAGAGGGACCATGAGCTAGGGGTTGATTCCTCCCAAGATATCTTGGTTGGCTCGATCAACCTGTCCATTTGATTGTGGATGTGCTACTGATGCAAGATCGAGTCAGATATGTTCTCTCTGGCCAAACTCCTCCATGGCTCCTATAGATAGGTTTGTGACATTATCTATGATGATGCTATGTGGGTAACCGTAGGGATAAGTCAACTTTTCCCGAATTGCACTTCAGTCTCTACATCACACTTACTGATCGGCTCTGCCTCAACCCACTTGGTGAATTTGTCCACTACAACCAGAAGATGTGTCTTTTTATCTGATGACATTTTGAAAGGTCCCACAATATCAAGCCTCCACACTGTAAATGGCCAAGTTATTGGAATCAACAATAATTCCTGAGCTGGAACATGAGCTTGTCTTGCAAACTTCTGACAACCATCACACTTTTGTAAGATGTCCTCTCCATCAACATGAGCGGTAAGTTAGTAAAAAGCATGGCATTAAGCATTTGCCACCAATGATCTTGAGCCGGGCTGATGGCCACAATCTCCAGCGTGGATTTCATTAAGGATTTATTGGCCTTCAGCAGGAGAAACACAATGTTGAATTACGCCGGTGATGCTTTGATGGTGTAACTTGCCATTGGCTATAGTCATGGACTTGCAACGTCTTGCAATTTGTCTGGCAAGGATTTCCTCATGAAGGAGCTCGCCTTGTGTGAAATATGCCAAATAAGGTATAGTCCAATCAGGTATTGCATGAAGACCCGCCGCGAGCTGTGCCTCATGATCTGGGATAGCAATATCCTCCGATGATAGCAATTTTACTCAAGGTTTGTAGAGAACATCAAGGAAAACATTGGGGGGAACTGGCTTACGCTGAGAGCCAAGTATGGACAAGGCGTCTGTAGCCTCATTGAGCCGGCAGTCAATGTGATCAACCTAATAACCTTGAAAATGAACTGCAGTAACTATGATTGCTCGTCGTTAAGCCGCCCTGAGAGGGTCCTTGGAATCCCAAGTCCATGATACTTGTTGTGCCACTAAATATGAGTCACCCAAACATCTAACCTAGCCGAGGTTCATCTCCTAGGCCATACGTAGACCATGAAGGAGAGATTCGTACTCAATTGCATTGTTAGTGCAAGGAAACATAGATCATAGAACATAAAAGAACTTGTCACCTCGAGGGGAAGATAAGATAACGCCAGCCCCCGAGCCTTCGAGTTGTCTTGACCCATCAAAGTGTATTCTCCAGTATGTCGTATCTGGTTTTTCTTCAGGGGCTTGTAATTCAGTCCAATCATTGATGAAGTCCACTAGAGCTTGAGACTTGATCGTTGTCCAGGGCACATACCTCACCTGATGTGATCCAAGCTCGATTGCCCATTTAGCAAGTCGTGTTGTGGCCTTTTGTTCTAGATGATGTCTCCCACACGATATAAACTGACCACTGTGATTGGATGTTCCTGAAAATAATTTTTGAGCTTACGAATAGCCATGAAGACACCAAAAACCAGCTTCTACCAATGTGGATATCTCTGCTTTGATAAGGTCAAGACTTCACTGACATAATAGACATGCCTTTGCACCGAGTATTCCTTCTGTGCTTCCTTGCGCTCAACGACAACTTCCACACTCACTACTTTATTATTTGCAGCAATGTACAGGAGCATAGGCTCTTTGTCAATGGCGGAGGCTAAACATGTAGCTCAACCAGTTTCTTATTTAAACCTTCAAACACGTCGTTGGCGGCATATCCATACAAAGTTACCAGTCTTCTTGAGCAAGTGATATAGACGGATCGCCTTTTCACCAAGGCGACTTATGAACCTGCTCAAGGCTGCTATACGACCCGCCACACACTCGATATCATTGTTGTTTGCTAGCTTAGATAAAAAATTCACAACCTTGATTTTCTCTGGGTTGCCTTCAATACCATGCTTCAAAACCAAGAATCCTAGAAACTTGCCTGCAGGTACGCCAGAGATGCATTTGGACAGGTTAAGCTTCATCTTGTAAATATGAGGATTCTCAAATGTTTCCTTGAGGTCATCCATCAGAGTCTCTTTCTTCTGGGACTTGACCACAATATCATTGACGTAAGCATGAATGTTGTGTTTGACTGTGTAAACAATTCTGGACACAACATTGATAAGTAGCCCCTGCACTCTTAAGCCCAAAAATCATAGAGACATAGTAGAAACATCGAAAGGGGTGATGAAAGCTGTCTTCTCTTTATCCTCAACAGCCATTTGGATCTGGTGATAATCAGAATAAGCATCGAGAAAAGACTGGCAGTCACATCCATGTGTGGAGTTAACGATCTGATCAATGCAAGGGAGAGCGAACAGATCTTTGGGGAAGGATTTGTTAAGATGGGTGTAATAAACACACATATGCGAGTGGAGTTCTTTTTCAAAACAAATACTGGATTTGCCAACAACTCTAGGTGGAAAACTTCAATGATGAACCCAGTAGCCAGTAGTCGGGCTACTTGTTCACCAATAAATTTCCACCTCTCCTCATTGAAACAATGGAGGAACTAAAAAACATGTTTCATCTTAGGATCAACATTGAGGTGGTGCTCAGCAAGTTCCCTTGGTACACAAGGCATGTCGGAGGGCTTCCATGCTAAGACGTCCCGATTCTCACGGATGAACTTGATGAGCGCACTTTCCTATTTAGGACCCAAGCCTGTCCCAATAGTGAACTGTTGAGAAGAATCATGGCAGGTTCATATTCTGTAGTGGGCTTCTTAAGAGAAGTCATGTTGGCTGGGTCAACATTCGCTTTGTAGTTCTTTATTCCCTCCGCTGCACAATCTCTCTCGGTGTAAGCTACATCTCCCTGGCATATTAAGATTGAGATAGATATAACAAGGACGAGCCATGAACTAAGCATAAGCCGGTCGCACGAAAAAATATGTTATGGACACTTGATTTTGATCACCTCAAACCTTAAAAAATTCACACGTGTAGTTGAACTCCGAGCCGAACCCAACATCCAGTTTGATCTGGCCAATTGGATAGGCAGAATTGCAAGGGTAGATTCCCTAAAAAAACTATAGAAGATGGGTGCAACTTGTCTTCGAAAAGGTTCATGCATCGGAAGGTATCATAATATAAGATGTTGATGCTACTTCCCGCGTCCATGAGAACTTTGTTGAGAACATAACCTACCACTTGAGGCGCCATCACCGGTGCCAAACCACTCGGATTATCAACCTGGGCTCGATGATCTTCTCTGCTCCATGTGATTGGGAATTCAGACCAATTCAAATACTTGGGGGTTGCCAGCTCGACCATATTGATGGCCCTCTTTTTGACATTACTCTCATGCCTATAGGTACTAGTGGTGAACACATGATATTGTGTGCTACTAAACTTCTTTGGCTTGCTCTTAAAACCGGCTTGATTATCATGTTGCGGATTTCCCTGTCCCGAGCATTGCTGGCCATCGTTGTTATCCCAGAGTGTAGATAACTTGCACCCGAGCTGCCCGACTCGTCAGAGCTTGGACCTGCAAAGCTTCTAGATGAGACACAACTAAACCCGCAGGAATGACCATTACTACTGTCTCCATTACCTCCATGGAAACGCTGAAAAACTTAATCACAGTATGCCCGCATAAAGTGACAATTCTCCCACGAGTGAGTGGACGACTTATCATGGAAATTGTGTTTTGGAAATGGGACCTTGAGAGCTGCTTCAAAATTGTGTGGCTTCCTTATATAATCCATGCCAGAGTAGTTGTTTTGTCGCTGGTTCATGAAACCAGTGTTGGTGTTACCAACAAAATCTGATCCGGCGTCTGAGTTCTTGTGTTTTCCATCATTGCCCTAGTCATTATGGTTTCCATGATGCCCAGAATTGTAGTGTTGATGACCTTTGCCAGTGTCATGGTTCTTCCCTTTGCCAGATCTATCATCACCATAACAGGGACCTTTGGTGCTAATAGACTCAGCATACCTGGTAAGAACATCTATCACGTCTCCCACATCCCGTACCTTCCATTTGAGGGGTGCAAGTTTCAGGACGAGAGGTTGGAAGTGGCAATTTTTCTCCAAAATCAAAACGGCTTGGGAAGTGATGATACTATCGGACATGTTGATAATATCCATGACCAAGCGGGTCCAATGGTGGGCCAACTCATCTGTACGCTCCACACAGTTTTATAAGTCGACAATCGTCATCGGCCTCTTGCATGTGCCTTGGAATTTTTTTATGAAACGTTCTTTTAACTCTGACCAAGAATTAACGGAATTGCGGGGCAGGTTTTTCAACCACGTACGAGTCGATCCTTCCAACATCATCGTCATGTACTTAGCACACACATCATCACTTACTTCAAGCATGTCCATAGCTAGTTCTTAACTTTCAACCCATGCCGCCGGCTCGAGGTCAGACGTGTAGTTAGGAACCTTGCGAGGGCCATTTAAGGCCGTCAGCATATGCTCGCTGCGTAGAGCTAGAGATAGGCATGTAACTCTAATTGTCCTACTATTTAGACCCGCCATTGAAGAATGATGCCGGGACACGGAGGATGGCACTTGACCCGATGTTGCCGCCGCAGCTTCTTCTTCTCGCAGGGCTTGAGCCGCGTCCACTATTGCTTGGGCATCTAAAACCACGTTTTGGTTTGGGGAATTTTGGGGCTTCTCCCTATATCCGCTGCTGGATGCCGCTTGCGAATCGCGGCGAGTCTTACTGCGGCTTGCCTAAGGTGTAGAGTGAACCCGGTCTCGACTACATGAATATTACGCGTGTTGTGTCACTGTTGTTTTCAGCATATCGATGGCATTCCTAGCTTCAACCTCGATTTGGGAGTTCCCAACAATTGGAAGAGCCACAAGGTGGCGAGTCGCTGCCAACATGTTATCCACTGCTCTAGAAAAGTGTCATACCGGAGTATGGAAACATCATGGTGACGGGTGAGCTGGCGGTGTGTGAGTCGTCGGTGGTTGTTGAGCCATCTGATGGGGTTCTTCCTCCTGAGGTTGACTAGTGCCCGGAGTGTCGAACAATCGAGTGTGCTCAATGTTAAGAGTCCAATAGATCTCATGTTTCATCTGGTGAACAACTTCCGAAGAATGTTGATGGATTCCGAGCTGCCATGTTTCTTCTTTTAGGCACATAGTTTCAGTGCGAATGTGATCCGGTAGCTCCACCATGCGAACTTTCTCAGCATCGATCTCTCCCTGGATTCAGTTTACCTCAGCTCGGAGCCTAGTCAGCTCTGTGTTAAGCTCCTCCTGATATTCTGATGTAATTTGCGATGCCACAAGATTTGATATCACCACCATTAGGTCTGCCAAATCTTGAGCAGGCGTCTTGTCCGCTTCGTTGGCTCCCGAATCTACCTCGCGTGCGCTGCTGGCTGTTCTAGCCATAGTGGATTAAGAGTGGAATTGGTTCCTTCCATGTAGACGGCGGCTTGGCGTGGCTGCTCGGTGAACTCCTGGTCGTGTGTTCAACCCCCAAGCCGACCATCAAAAACTGGGTAGATCGACTCGGTATCACCGGTCGATGACTCGTCATCTTCAGAGCCGGTATCGATTATAAGGCTGCGGAATCACTAACCTAGCTCTTAAGGGTTTCTACCTTGGATCAGTACCTTTTGGACCCCAGGGCTTGCCATTATATACTAGGATAGGTCCCTAGGTTTACAATGAATCTAGGTCGCTCACATCTCCTATTCTCGATCGAAATAGGTTCCCTCATGAGCCAGCACTAGTGCTGCCAGCTTACGTCTTCCATTCTTTGAGTCAGCGTCATGTTGGGTCGTTAGCTAACCCGTCCTTCCTTGTCCTCTGAAACAAGCAAACGGGATTGCGTCATTCATCGTCCGAGTAACGTCAAGGGCCACGTCTTGTGTGCCCTGGCCTAGATGGGCCAACTCATGTCAGGGGAAATATCCCCAACATTAGCCCCCAAGTTACCTTGAGTTTATCCATGGTAAACTTATCATTCCATCCAACTTGTATTCCACCATCTGCAATGTCCTAATGACAAACCTAGGATATATCACGGGCGAGAGATACCCGTATCCCCCAAAATCTAGGATATCCCTTATTTGTCACCGCGACACCTCGATACATATGTCTATCCTTCTAAATAACCCCGAGGGGTCCCAAAGTTCATTTCTTCCACATGCGACCATCTTCATCCTCTTCTCCAGACACTTTCAAATCAACAACACGTCCACTTCCATCGGCTTTGGAGCGCCATCCCCTCCATAGCCGGAGAAACTGTGGTGTTTTCCAGTGCTCATTTGCGAGCACAAGTTCGTCCGCCGCGCCATTTTCAGATCCGATATGTTTCTTTGCTCGCCATTATCAGGGATTTTGGAGTTCTTCGCAGTTCATTGTCGTTTTCCAAACATACTCAAGTTCTTCAATTTTTCTAGATTAAGAACCTCTATTTCTCCAGTTTTAGATCTCCTCAATCCATTCCTAAGACCCGGATAAGTTTCATTCATATTACAAATTTAGATCTAGCTTGCTCTAATCAAGGAAAAACAATAACACTGAGTTGCTAGGCTCCGCACCTCTTTTTGTCCATAATTTTCATTTTATTTATTAGATCTGTAAAAAATTCTTGAACTCATCGAATAGTGTTTGTCCTCTATGACTCGTCGAATTTTTTGGAAAGCCCGGCTTACGTCTGTTCCTAGTAGTAAGTTATTCTCGTAAGTCGTTTGTTGAAACATAGCCGACTTACCTCTTTACTTGATAGTGTTCCTCTATAGTCCAATTGTTTTATTATGACCAGATTACTTCCATATTGTTGTTTGAGTACTTTGGCCTCGACGCACTTTAGCGCACATCGACTCATTCTTCTTTAATTTCACTTGGTAGTCCAACCGGCTTATGCGTTCAAAAGCTATGACCTCCAAGGAAAAGGAAACTATCAAGTACACTAGTGAATTAGCCATGAGATAGAAAAAACAAGTGAACTAGGCTAAGTCCCAAAAGTTCAAACTTCAGCTTCAAGAATTAGAATGAGCCTGTTTACTATCGGCTCAACAGCACATCAAGTGGAGGTTTTCTGAGGATGAAATCCAGCCTTAGCCTGAGCAGGGCGAGGTTCTTGTATTTGGAGCTCACATAATCTGGGGTTTCATACCACCGGGTTCCAAGTTTTATTACAACAAAGATGGAGTATAACAACAAACAATAGGTCTATTTTTTCAATTCTTTTATTACAACAAAGATGGAGTATAACGATGGCCCTACCCTAAAATGTGGTGCCATAACCATACAAAAACAGAAAGACTGCATCTTTCCGTATATGAAACTAGCGAGTTACCCCAAGGGGTGGCACGAGACTTATTTTTATTGCAATGTTACCTCTCTTGTGGGTCAATCTTCTCTGTAAAGTTACCGTGATAGACGACTCAACTATGGTAAAAATATCTGTGACTATCCAGAGGTTGCAGAAAGGAAAAAAATTAAACATGTGCTTGCGTGTATCAATGCATTGATTCACACAGCTTTACACGCATTGACTTGACCTTGTGTTTGATGGAATGGTAGATCCAATCCCTTGGTCTTCACAACCGGATCATACATACATATATTAAAGATCTAGTAGATGATCTGCGGTGTCCAAAGCACACCCCTTCTACCAAGGAGATGACCAAGGCAATCAAAGCTTTGGTTCGGGGAAAAACTAAAGACATTGTATTATTGGTCTGGCTCTTTTTCCACTGCTAACTTGGATCCTGAGGTAAGAGGCCCTTTCATTGTGTTGATAAGTCATGTTTTGTGTATATGATCCTTACTAACTTTGAAAACAACTAACTTATATTTTTGCATGCAAACCATGATTGGCGGAAAACTGACAAAGCACCCCCACCACTCGTGAAGAGGAGGTAGTGGAAAATGACAAAACCACCGAGGTAGAGCTTGATTTTTAAGGATAGATCTTTTGTGAATTTGTTGATGCCGGTTCTTCTCAGGACCTTTCTGATGGCGGTGACCCGGTGAAACATGAGGTGAATCCAACCACTCCTGACTTTGGGCAAAAGGAAAACCTAGAGTGCGACCCAAAAGGTACCATTTTCGTATGCCTCCACTTATTTGGATTCCTGCTTATCTTTGAAGATTATACAACATAACGAAAGTGAGAAAAGGAAGACCCGGAGTTCGGGCCGATAAGAGCTTCATGAAGGGATTATGCACGATCCGTTTCCATGCCAAACATGAAAGTTTGGGGGATCAAGTACCTCTCCATATTATCAGTGACTTGGGCAAATAAAAATACCAATGAGCCCATCTAACCAGGCGTATGTGGCCTCTTATCCTTCATCTCGCACCTTAAGTGCAAATTGTGACTACACCGATACCATGGGGTAAGCCGGCATTTGAATTGTAATGATTATGTTTTTTCGTGCATCCTCGTACCTTATGCTCCTTTATCTTTTGGAAATAGGGACAAATCAACATTGAGGGATAAGGCGACAATGTTCACAGGGAATAGTGTTGGATCTGAAATAGCAAGTCCTGATGTTGTTGTCTTGACTGCTGATGACCCTGCAATGGACGACCTGGCTCCACATATTCCTCCACAAGACGAGATGGTCTTGGATGAACCCGCACTTGAAACTCCAGAAGAGCCATTGGTGGCAGATAATAAGCAACATGACATGATGATCCCCAAGGAATCAGAGGAGGAAGTTGTAGTTACTCATACAGAACAACATACTTTTCCAAAAACTTCGACGATTTTGGTGAATACCATGCTAGAAGAGAAGACTGTACCAAGCAGTGAGCTGCCTCATGATGCCTGGCTTGATCGATATGAAGACATGGGCTTATCTTCTCTCCATCAAGAATATATGACCTGACTGGCACATCATCATGATGAACAGGATACCTTCATTACTTTGATGAAGAAAAAAATATGAGGTATGCTCTGTTATATTTCTGACATATATATTATATATGTAGACCCCCAGTCTGAGATAGGGAAAAATAAATTGATATGTCTAAGATTTTCCATACAAAAAATTCCTTTGTTGTCAAACGTGAAAATAGTAGTAATTTGCTAACAACCGACTTATCATTATGTGAATGAGCTAGGTCCCTTATTATCTCAAAGTATAAGGAAGGAATATGGATTAGCCCCCAAGTGCCGGCTCAAATGATTTCATTTGGTTTGGGACTTTGAAAGTTTTCTTGGAGAACTAGTTCCTATAGCCCCCAAGTGTCGGCTCAAATGATTTCATTTGATCTGGGACTTTAAAAAAAATTCTTGAAGAACTTATTCCTCTGGCCCCCAAGTGCTGACTCAAATGATTTCATTTGATCTGGGACTTTGAATATTTCTTAGATAACTAATTCATATAGCCCCCAAGTGTCGGCTCAAATGATTTCATTTGATCTACGACTGTGAAAGTGCGTTATATCGACTAGAGGGGGGTGGTGAATAGGCGATTTTTACAAATTCGTCATAGAGGAAATTCCTAGTGACAAAAGTCCTTAGTAACAAACTAAGTGCAGCGGAATAAGTACTCAAACAGATGTGCAAGAATAGCAATACCTTAGTCGTGAGACTAAAATGGAGCATTCATGTTGCACATGTCGTGTGATCAGGATAACCAGGTGATGAATAACTTAAGTGAATAATTTGAGGTGAGGAATTAGAGAAATTCTTCAGCCAAATACATGAATGAGTAACGATCAAAGTCATCAACATGCAAGTGAGGAAATGAAAGAGTTGTGGAATCAGAACCCGTTGCTCGATGAAGATAGTGGTTTTATGACCCAGTTACAACTACTGTGACAATCGTACGTCTCGTTTGGAGCGGCTTGGTATTCAAACCAAAGGACACACAGTCCAGAGAGACACAGTTCTGGACACACAATCCCTACCGTATTCTCCTTGAGCTAAGGACACACAGTCCTCGCCTAACAATCGTGGTAAGTCTTCAGGGCAGACTTCCAATCCCTAACTATCTAGGTCACCAGGCAAGCCACAATACACTGCTGGATGATCTAGACCATGATGCCTAACCGTCTAGAGGATGCACATTCCTCAAAGGTAAAAAGCGTTGGTTCCACACAGGAACAATATCTTTAGTGATGCTTAATAACTTTGGGGTTTTTGGGTTTTGGTTTGGGTGTTTGGGGTTTTTCCTCACTTGATGATTTTCTCTCAAAGTCCTCGAGGATTGGGTTTCTCTAAATGACAAGTGTTAGTTTCTCTCGAAGTAGCCAACCAACTAGTGGGTGTGGGGGCGGCTATTTATAGTGTGGAGCATCCCGACATGATTTGACATTAATGCCCCCAATGATATGACCGTTGGGTGGATAAGATTGGGGACACGTGGCGCACGATGCAGCAATGGTCGGATCTTTCAATTGTGAAAGTCCTCAAGTCTCTCATGTTTCTCACTCATAGGCAGTCTGTACTGGCTAAATCCTAATTCCTCAGTTAGTACAATTTCTTTAGTGACCAGAAGAACTTCGTCTCTATCACTTAAGACTTTGAATAAGCTGTGAGAGATTTTCAAAGGCTTCACTTAGAAGATTTGGTACGTGTAGGTTTTGAGTTGAGCATCATGAGAAACCTTTTCCTTAGTATTACCTCGACCCCCTTTAATAATACGGTGTTCCTATGACTCAAGAAAGAAGAAAATGAAACAGAAAGGGTAAATCTTCAATATTCAAAGTCTTCACAGCATTTTCTTCGGGATAGACCAAATTCCTCATTTTCAAAGTCTTCGTGAGGAACAGAATTTTCTTCGCTATCAAAGTCTTCAAGGAATGACCAAATTCTTCACCCGAAGACATATATTTTTAGGGGTCGATATTATTCAACTAACTCAAACTCCTCAACGTCTTATAGGGTCTGTGTACACTCACCAACACATTAGTCTCTTAACATATAAGTCTTGAATACACCAACATCACTAAGGGTCACTAGATGCACTTACAATCTCCCCTTTTTGGTGGTTGATGACAAATACGTTAAGTTTTCAACAGGGATAAAAATATGAAGTGTAAGTCCAGAGTTTGAGGAATTTGATTGCAAGATATAGAGAAACTCTCCCTGAAGATGTGCATGTTTGAGGAATTTTCTTTGGATTGCAAATGTGCATTGATGATTTATGCCATGGATATCTCTCCCTATATCTTGTAATCCATACACAAATTTAATATATAGAATGAGGAATTTCAAATGCATGATGAAAAAATGGTGTTTGACGAAATTCAGTATGAATGCATTTAATCAACTTGAGGAATAAGTAGGTGAGGAAAAACATTCAAAAGTGTAAGACCACCACCGGGCTTAAGTTACAACTCATTACAACAAAAACTTCAGAAGAACGAGAGTTGTAACTTAACAAAGTTTATAGTAGCCCATAAAGTAGACCCGCTTGAAGACTAACTCATATTTCACCCCCTTTGTGATCAAATGATGAAAAGGGACAAAAAGTGAGGACTAACGCCCCTGAAAAATATCAACTTGTTGATGGAGGAGGAGGAGTGCCAGCATTCTTGGGGTCATTCTCCCGAGTTGGACCAGCAATTGGGTCAACAAGATCTCCATCTTCATCAGAAGGGCAAAATGAGGAATATGAACTGTCCACCAGATCAAGAACTGGGATCTTCTTGAGTTTCTTCTTTGGCGGCCATGGCCATTTGAAGTCTTGCTCGAACTCTATTTCTGCTAGTTCCTTAGGAGTCTTGAGAAGTGATAGTATGGCCCAAGTCCGATCAAATACTTTGTGAATATAGTAGTGGTTTTTCTTCACAACATTATGAGTTGCGTTGAGGGCTTTCACAATGGAACCAAACTGACAGTTAACCCACTTATGGTTTCCACCAACTTTCTGTTCAAGACTCGGGAGCAGCTCTCAGTTAGTCATCACCCGTGGGATGGTTGGGCTAGGAGCTTTTGCCTTACCATCAAACTCTTGTGATGCAATGTTGTCGTTGGTAGAATATGATGTTGCCTCACAAAATGGGCCATCCAGTGACCGAGATCCATCATCTACCACAGATTCTGCTTTGCGTTCAATCAACTCAAAATATTTCTTGAGGACTACAAGAGGAGGCAAGTTACTGAGGTGATTTAGATAATCAACTTGATAGTGTATTGAGGGTCTGGTCCTAATGAATTTCATAATCCATGGCGCATATATCTTCATCTCAAATGGTGACAAGGCATTTGTGGCCAAGGTCCTCATGAAGAAATCATGAAGATTCATTTGGACTCCATGAATGATGTTAAAGAGCATGTTCTTCATAATCCCCACAATATCTTCTTTAGATTCATGACCTTTGATTGGAGTGATGGTTTGGGCCAAGATCTTGTAGATTGTCCTGGGCACATATAGCAATTCCTTCACTAGGAATTGAGTCCTCGGAGGCTTGCCAGGAGCCAAGGGTTTCATGAGTACTTCCATCAGATGATTGAGCAGCTCTTTGTCATCAGATGAACGCCCCTTCTAATGGAATTAGAACCGGCAAAGCTCGAAGCAATTTTGTGGCTGTAGCAGTAAAATGAGTATTTTTGGACATGCAGTCCAAGACCAAAGTGTTGATGTTTTTTGGGTTACCAGAGATGTGTAGTGTGGAAAAGGATTGAATAATAAGCTCTTCATTCCAATCACGGAAGTCGGTGCAGAATTGAAGTAACCGTGCATCATGAAGAACATTCAGAGGTGGGGTAAATCATGGAATGTTTTCCATATCTCCATGAGGAATATGTCGATGGTGGAAGATCTTTTTCTTGCCTACACGCACAACACCATAGTAGTTGAGTTGCGTGCTTGTACAAAATCTCTTGTGCCTGATACGAAGTTTTTCATATGGATTTGTACCAATGAAGAAGTGATGTTCATCATAGAATTCTTCCTTCTAAAAAATTGGCCTTTTGGAGTAAGGTTGACAAGGCTTTGGTTGAGGATTTTGCTGAAGATTTTCATCAGCCTGAGGAATTTTAGCTAAAACTACATCTGTGTGAGGATTTGCAACATGTGGTTTACTAACAATTTCTTCACTTTGTGCAGGTGTAGTTTCTCCAACCACACGTTCTGCACTCTAAGGAATGTGCTATGCCGATGTAACAGATTCTGGTGCAGCAGTTTCCTCAACTTTCTCAATTTCATCAACTCATGCAGCTGATTCTTGCTCTAGGAAAGACTTCATCGTAGAACTTCTTTCTTCAGTCCTAGTCTGAATTTCTTCAGTAACTGCAAGGTACGAAGGACTTAGAATACGCGGTGTCGCTAGTGTAGAGTTGGGATGTGCTTGTTCCCTGACAGGTGTTGTAAAGCCTATGTCCACATCTTCATTAATTTCTTCATCTCCCATTATACTTATTTGTTGCGACTGGGGAGATGAGGCTTGAGGAATTGAAGGTTGAGGATTAGCTTAATTTTCTTCATCGTACGACTCTGTGGAAGCAAACGAACGAGGGTTTTCCATTTCTCCATCCCCTTCTGGGATGACATGCTCAGCACCAAAGGGCACAATCACATAAGATGGTTCAGTGTTGATCGGTGTGGCATCAGTTGGAGCTATTGAGAAATTTTTCAAAGTCCTCCAGCGTTTTCCTTTTGAGGACTCTGAAACTGTTGATGCGTTTCTCTTCTTGGCTTCTTTTTCAGCCACTTTGGTTTTCTTCACTTCTGATGTACAATCAACAGTGATTCGCTTCACCTTTGAAGACTTTTGTGATGGATCCCTTTCGTTAGGCAAGGCTGATGAAGCCCTCCTGGTGGAAGCAGTCTCTTCACGCACAACATGTTCTTCCACTGTCCTGGCAGGTTCATCAGTAGCAGGTTCTTCATCAGAGTCATCAGGTAGTGGGACAGTGTAAATGGCCTGAGGAATTGATGGTTGTGTTGGGGATGCGATCGTTTTGTTATACTTCGCTACGACTTTGGTAGCGGCCTTGACGAATATCACCTTGGCTCCTTTCCAATCAGCATGGTAGCTAGTGTATTTCTCACTAAGGGTTTTGATCTCAGTTTGAGTGGAGATAAGTTGCTCTGGCGTCAAGGACAGAAGATTCTGTTGAAAGTACTTCACCTTTTGAACCTTTGCCCTTTGACCCTGTCTTGCTTGCTGGGCCTTCCATTTTTCTTCATATATGAATGTTGGCACCATGTGACTAGGTCCAGGTGGAAGCTTCAAATCATCAATGGGTGTGTTGGGATCTTTGTGCATCATTTTCAGATCAAGTGTGAGGGGAATGGTTGAGCCTTTGGCTATAGCAACTCTTTCTCGCTTATTCCTGATGATAGCATCCAATTCTTGATCATCTTCTTCATCCTCATCTGATCCACAGGATACATTTAAGACAACTTTGTTTGGGTTGGGCATTGTTCCTCTCCCAGCCGTCATCTTTTCTTCACAATTCCACTTGAAGAATTGTGTGTAGAGCCACATGCAGATGGTCATGAGGGAATTGGGGTCCATGGTGGATACTGACTTGACTGGGGTTGCAGTGGTATTGAAGACTTTGCTACAGTTGAGGACTTGGTAGCAGTTGAGGATTTTCCAGCAACACTTTGAGTTGGCTAAGGATTTTGCTGTGTTGATTGTCTTGTTGCGAACTTGGGCTTTACAACTCATTTCTTCATTAGGGCCTTCTTTGGAGTTGATCTAGTGGAAGAGGCCTCAACAGTAGAGGAGGAGGCCACATACTTTACTTTTTCTTCAGGATAGTCTTCAGTAGTAGCCATGCTTGAGGGATGTGCACTTTGTTGATCTCCCAAAGGAGGTCTTTTGCAAGGAGTCTTCAGGGAAAATTTCTTCATGTACTTGGAAGTGACATATTTGTATTCCCTCGACTCCTTAGCCCATTGCCGTTCAATTTTATGAAGCCTGATTTTGCGCTTATCTTTGGTTTCTTTCCCATATATTTCCTCATCACGCATGATGTATTCACCACAAATGTCTTCGGCGATCTCAAATGCACTGTTAGTTTCTAGCTTCTTCCCAACTTTGTTATGTTTCTTGTCCTCAGACATTTTATTTAGTTTAGGAATTTACTGAGGAATTTGAATTCTTGTGGAATCCGATGACACAAGTAGAGTTTCTTCAAGAAATACTGCAAATGAGTTAAGTTAATGAGAAGCTAGTGAGTCATTAGCGGACACTTTGTACCTGTGAATACAATATAGGTGCGAAAAATTTGAAGAGGTCATATGCATTCTCAGAGTTGAGGAATTTCAAAAATGACTCATGTTGAGGAATTTGACCAATACTATGTTGAGGAATTTCGGTAAGTATTCTTAACTTGGGTTCCAGAGTTGTGCACATCCGAAAGTTTACAAAATTAACAATCTCGTGAAGAATTACTAACTTCAAGAAATTCATCAACTGTTCAACATAACCAAGTGGACCTGTGATGAATGTGTTGGTGGAACAACAAATTTTGCAGATTTTAGGTAATCACAAAGATCTACACAGGTGTAAAATTAGATTTTTATTACCCTGAACAATGAACACGAAGAACATGATGAACTGTTGAGGCGAAATCGGAAGCTCGTCAGTTCACATCTCGAGCGCCCTAACTTGGCAATGGTGGCGGCGGTGGAAGATGATCCGCGGTTGGCGTGAGTCTGACGATGGTGAGGTTGACGCAGTGAAGCTTTTCCTCACTGACGGCGAATATTTCCAGTAGCGGCGCTAGGTTTGAGCTCGAGCGGGGAAGATGAGAGCGAGAGGAAGAGATTTTACTCAGGGGGGTCGAGGCTATTTATAGCTCAGGTGAAAAATTGTCTGGTGCAAATTTTTTGAACCTAAATGCCCCAGACCCTTCCTGTCCGCTTGACACGCGTCACGAACTTACTAAGAAGTGGATTCAGTGGAGGTTGTGCTTATCGAATCGTGGGAGTGGGTGTGGTTTGAGCGGCAACACCCGAAAAATTTGAATTTAATTTTCTGAGGATTTTTTAGCAAAGTCTTCAACTGACAAGGACTCCGTGAGGACTTTGAACAAGTGTCAAATAGAACTCATATGAAGAGTTGACAATAGTTTGGATTGAGTTTAGCATAGAGGGGAGACGGGACTGATCACCTTCACTTAGAGGAAAAACCAACTTGAAGACTTAGCAATAAGTCAATGTTGTTGAGGACTTTGAAAGCTCATAAATATATATATATAGTAAATGAAGGACACATGTTGAGAAGTTGGAAAATTTTGAATATTTTGCAAAAAGTCTCAATTTTCAAGATTTCATTTTGAGTTGGTGTCGTTGCCCACCGTATAAGAATGATGATTTCAGGCACCGCGTACAATTGTCTTAGGGCCTTGAGAATCATATTCATCATTGATTTCTTCACAATCAGAGTGTTATTCTTCATTGATTGAAGAAAAATGTTTCTTCGTGTGTTGCACATCTAAGTAATCAATTTTGCATAAGTGTTAGGATGTGTGACTTTTCACAGAACATTCGAAGACTCTAAGACATTTAGCTCACACCGCAACTTGAAAAATCACTTTTCATCCAAGGGCTTAGTGAAGATATCCGCTAGCTGGACTTTAGTCTTCATGTGGTCGATGATGATGTTGCCCTTGAGTACATGATCACTAAGAAAATGATGAAGGATCTGGATGTGCCTGGTCTTCGAGTGTTCTACTGGATTGTATGCAATCTTGATTGCACTCTCATTGTCGCAGCAGAGTGGAACATTCTTCATGTTCATGTCGTAGTCCTTCAGGGTTTTCTTCATCAAGAGAAGTTGAGTATAGCAAGAACTAGCAACAATGTACTTAGCTTCAGAAGTGGAAAGTGACACGCAGTTCTGCTTCTTTAAGGATCAACCGACAAAGGATTTTCTGAGGAAATGGCAGATTCCTCATGTTGACTTGCGATCCACACGGTCACCAGCATAATCAGAATCAGAATATCCAACAAGATGAAGATTTGATCCCTTGGGGTACCATAATACTAGTGTTCGTGTGTGATCTAGATATCAAAGAATATGTTTCACAACCTTATGGTGTGATTCCTTGAGTTTTGCTTGAAAATGTGCACACATGTAAACACTAAGCATAATGTCTGGCCTAGATGCACATAGGTACAATGAAGACCCAATCATAGAGCGATATACCTGTTGATCGAAATCTTTACCATTTTCGTCGGTGAAGAGGTGGCTGTTGGTAGGCATGGGTATTTTGACGCCTTTTCATCCATTCATGCCGAATTTCCTCAGGACATCCTTGAGATATTTCTCTTGAGAGATCAATATGACATTGAGTTGTTGACGAATTTGAAGCCCTAGGAACAATTTCACCTCCCCCAGCATGGACATTTGATATTCTTCACCCATCATGAAGGCAAATTCCTCACTGTAACGTTTGTTAGCACAACCAAAGATGATATCGTCCACATATATTTGGCATACAAACAGTTCATTATAATAGGATTTTTTTAGAAGAGTGGATCGAGTGAACCGGGTTTGAAGCCTTTCTTCACTAGGAATTCCTTCAATGTACATACCACGCCGAGGGGCTTGCTTGAGGCCATAGAGTGCTTTGTTGAATCTAAAGACTTCGTCAGGATGCTTTGGGTCTTCAAAACCTGGGGGCTGAGCAACATATACTTCTTCCTCAAGCTTACTATCGAGGAATACACTTTTCACATCCATTTGATACAGAGTTATATTGTGATGATTCGCATAAGCAAGCAATATACGAATAGCTTCAAGTCTAGGAACACGTGAAAAGTTTCATCAAACACAATTCCTTCAACCTATGTGTAGCCTTGGGCTACAAGTCCTGCCTTGTTCCACACTACCCGACCATCCTCATCTTGCTTATTTGGGTAGATCCACTTGGTGCCGATGACATTGTGCTTGCGAGTATCAAGCGATTTGATGAGTTCCCAAACGTTGTTCAGCTTGAATTGATCAAGTTCATCTTGCATGGCTTGAATCCACTCAGGTTCCATGAAGGCTTCGCCAACTTTTGAGGGTTCTGTGATAACACAAAAGAAGAGTGCCCACAAAATTTAATCAAATGTGAAGCTTTTGAGCGGGTGAGGGGACCTGGTGTATTGATGTCATCGAGGATTTTGTCAATTTCCACTTCATTCGCAATCCTTGGACGCGTGGGTTTGAAGAATTTGGTTGGGTTGTGGAATTTGATGTGTACCAATTTCCTCAGGTGCACCCACTTGAATTTTGTCATTGTTAGGGACGACTTCTTCAACAGGAGGTTGTTCCTCAGTAGGAATGGTATCTTCAGTAGTCTTGAGCTTAGTAGCTTCCTCAGGAGTCAATTTATCTAGCATAGGAGGCAGTTCTCTCTTTACGAGCAATTAGTTTCATAGAACCACACATCTACAGTTTCAACAACCTTGTTGTGATAGTTGTTGAAGACTCTGTATGTGTGCGAGTCCTTTTCTTAACCAAGCATAAAACAATCATGTACTATCGGTGCAAATTTTGAACTGTGGTGAGGATCTCTAATCCAGCATCTCGCATCGAAGACTAACTTACATTGGGTTTCTGAAAGTGCGTTATATCGACTAGATGGGGGGGGGTGAATAGGCGATTTTTACAATTTCATTACTGAGGAAATTCTTAGTGAGGAAAGTCCTCGGTCATGAACTGAATGCAGCAGAAATATTACTTAGTCAGGAGTGCAAAAACATATACAACAAATTACTCAGCGTGAATTAAGATAACCGGTTTGTATAGGTCATGAGTACAGGATAGCAGGTGAAGAATAACTCAGGAGAAGAATTTGAGGTGAGGAATTCATAGAAAGTCTTTAGTCAAATTCTTCAAACAATATAGTTGAAAGACTTCAACATGCAATTGAGGAAATAAGAGTGTTGAGGAAATAGAACCAGTAGCTCGTTGAAGACAGTTGTTGATGACCCAATTCCAACTGTTGTGACAGTTCTACGTCTAGTTTGGAGTGGCTTGGTATTGAAACCAAAGGACACACAGTCCCGGGACACTCAGTCCCTACCGATTCTCCTTGAGCTAAGGACACACAGTCCTCGCCCAACACTCATGGTAAGTCTTCAGGGCAGACATCCAAACCCTCACAAACTCGGTCACCCGACGATCCACAATTGACTGCTGGATGCTCTAGACCATGACGCCTAGCCGTCTGGAGGATGCACAGTCCTCAAAGGTAACAAGCGTCTGTTCCACACATGAATAACTTCTTCAATGATGGTCAATCACTTAGGTTTTGGTTTGAGTTTGGGTGTTTGGGGGTATTTCCTCACTTGATGATTTCTGCTCAAAGGCTCTGAGGAATTTGGGTTGCTCTAGATGAATAGTGTCAGTTCCTCACGAAGCACCAAACCAGCTAGTGGTTGTGTGGGGTACCAAGCTAACAATGCCGCCATCCAGCAGATAGCTCTAGCCCTAGTGAACAACCCGCCACAGGGTGTAAATGGAAATGGTCGATCCACTCTTTGTGAGTGCATGAGGACTACGCCCCCAATATTCACTGAGACAACTCAGCCCCTGGATGCCGATGACTGGATCTGCACCATTGAAGACCTCCTCGCGTTGGTTAAGTACATCGACAATCGCGAGAAAGTCCTTTATGCTTCTCACTATCTCAGAGGCATAGCCAAGGCTTGGTGGGAGGGGTTCCAGATTATGCAAGGCGCAGGCTATGACTTGGGCAGTCTTCAAAGACGGGTTCCGCGCTGCTCACATTCCCCTTTGAACGATGACTATCAACAAACGGGAGTTCCGTGCTCTGAAGCAAGGCATTGGAACAATCAAGGAATGCCTGCAGAAGTTCAACCTCTTGTCGAGGTATGCGCTAGAAGATGTCAGCGCTGAAGCAACTAAGGTGGAATGCTTCATGGAAGGGCTTCAGCAGTCGCTACAATATCAGCTTGTCGTTTGTGATATGGTAAACAAGGCTCTCATGCTGGAACACAAGCATCGTGCTACGGATGATACTCGCAAGCGTAAGTTGATGGCCAATGGAGGTTCCAGCAACCATAAGGCACATCCGTGGCAATCCGCCCCGGCAAGGCCAAACTATCAGCAACACTAGTACAAGACTCCTACATTTCGCCCAAACTATCAGCCTCAGCAGCATGCCAACCTCAAGCGAGCAATCAATCTTCCCAACAACAGTGGAGTCAACCCAACATCCCAGGGCAGATCACCTGCTTTGGATGTGGTCAGCCTGGACACTACTCCAGGCAATGCCACAACAAGAAGCCCGATGTACCGCGACGCAATGCGCGAAATCATGGACAACGCCATGGAGCACCAAACAGGAATCAGGCTCCCTACAACCAACAGTACCACAGCAGGGGGCGCGTGAATCACATCTCCGCTAAGGAAGCCCAGGAGGACCCGGACTACATTCTAGGTACGTTCCTCGTCAACTCCACCCTAGCAACAGTGTTGTGTGATTGTGGTGTTGTGCTTTCTTTTGTCACCCAATAGTTTGCTGCAAAGAGTGGTTTGAAGCCTACCCTCCTTAATGGGAAAATGGCAGTACAGACCTTGGGAGGAGTGCTAAGGACCAACCTAGGATGTAGAGGAGTTGGAATCAGCATCAATGGGATAGACTTTGTAGCAGATCTCATCGTCCTTAAGTCGCAAGGCTTGGTCGTGATCCTTGGTATGGATTGGTTGGCCAAGAACCAAAGCATACTGGACTGCGCCAAGAGGGCTATTACCATGACAAGTGACCAAGGGTTCAAAGTCAAATACGTCCGTGAGCCTACCTCCACTCAAGCCCCTCAGGTTAATTGCCTTTCATAAAAAGAGTTGGACAAAGTACGAGTGATATTTGAATATCCGGACGTCTTTCCTGATGAGCTGCCTAGGATGCCTCTTCACCGAGATATTGAGTTCATCATTGAGCTCATGCCCGGGTCAAGGCCTATCTATAAAAAGCCCTATGGGATGGGATCCAAGGAGCTGGCAGAGTTGAAGAAGGAGCTGGCCGAGCAGCTCAGGAAGGGATTCATCCGTCCAAGTGCCTCACCTTGGGGACCACCTGTTCTATTCGTGTCCAAGAAGGATGGAACTATGAGGCTCTGCGTCGATTCATGTTCCCTCAATGAAGTCACGATAAAGAACAGGTATCCACTCCCCAAGATCAAATACCTATTCGACCAGTTAAATGGTGCCAAGGTGTTCTCCAAGATCGATCTCAGACCTGGGTGTTACCAACTAAAGATTCGCCCCAAGGGCATACCTAAGACAACATTCTTTACTAGATATGGTGTATACGAGTGTACGGTCATGTCTTTTGGATTGACCAATGCCCCAACATACTTCATGTACCTCATGAGCAAAGTCTTCATGGAATACCTGGATAAGTTTGTTGTCGTATTCATCGATGACATATTAGTCGTCTACAAATCTGAGGAAGAACATCAGCAACACTTGAGGCTAGTATTGGAAAAACTTCGAGAGCACCAACTTTATGCCAAGTTTAGAAAATGCGAATTCTGGCTGCACGAAATTGGATTCTTGTGTCATACCATGAAGGCAGAAGGATTGGTAGTCGATCCCGCCAAGATCACTACGGTAACCAACCGGGAGTCGCCAATCGATGTAAAGGAAATTAGAAGCTTCCTCGGACTCGCGGGATACTACTCCAAGCTCATGGCAGGGTTATCCCGCATCACCCGACCAATGAATCGGGTCTTGAAGAAGGGCAAAAAGTTCAAATGGAGGTCGGAGTGCGAAGAAAGCTTCCAGGAATTGAAGGAGAGACTGACCGCCGCCCCGGTACTAGGCACTCTAGATATCAACAAGGAGTTTGTGATATACTGTGATGCCTCAAGAATCAGGCTCGGTGGCGTTTTGATGCAAGACGACACAGTCGTAGCATATTTATCATGCCAACTGCACCTGCACAAAGAGAACTACGCCACTCATGACAGCTGTTGTTCATGCCTTGAAGACATGGCGGCATTATCTCCTGGGAAAGCGATGCGAAATATACACCAACCACAAGAGTCTGAAGTATATCTTTACCCAGAAAGAGTTGAATATGAGGCAGCGAAGGTGGTTGGAATTGATTAAGGGCTATGATCTCAACATTCATTACCACCTAGGTAAGGCCAATGTGGTGGCCGACGCCTTGAGCCGAAAGGTTTGCACCTTGAATGTTATGATCAAGGAAAGGCTACCTTCCCTATATGAAGAGCTGGAGAGCTTCCGGTTGGAGCCGGTTGAACAAGGATTCCTGGCTAACCTCAAAGTCAAACCCACTCTGGCTCACGACATTGAAGAGGCCCAGGGGACACGAGAGCATCAAAGGCATCAAGAAGAAGATCAAGGAAGGCAAGGCACCAGGATTCTCAGTGGATGAACAAGGAGTTGTGTCCTTGGGAAAAGTTTTTGCGTACCCAACAAGGCTGAACTCAAGAACTTAATCTGGCAAGAGGCCCATGACATTCCCTTCTCAATCCACCCTGGTGGGACCAAGATGTATCAAGACCTCAAGGAAATATTCTGGTGTCATAGCATGAAGCGGGAAATAGCTTCCTAAGTCGTCAAGTGCGACGTATGCCAGCGGGTCAAGGCTGAGTACCAGCGACCTGCTCGGCTGCTACAACCTCTCCAGGTGCCCGAATGGAAATGGGACAAGGTCGGAATGGACTTGATCACCGGTCTGCCCAACTCAAGCAAAGAACACGACTCCATATGGGCCATTATTGACCACCTAACCAAGGTGGCCCATTTTATTCCGGTCAACACCACGTATGAAGGTAGCCAATTGGCCAACCTATACATCCATCATATTGTGAGCCTTCATGGAGTTCCCAAGGAAATTGTGTCCGACCGAGGCACACAGTTCAACTCACGATTCAGGAAGAAGTTCCAAGAAGCTCTGGGACCGAAGCTCTCCTTCAGCACCGCCTTCCACCCGCAGACTGGCGGAAAAACGGAGCCAGTAAATCAGAAACTGGAGGATATGCTCTACGCTTGTGCCTTGGCACATAGATCCAAATGGGGAGACTGTCTGCCTTTCGCTTAGTTCTCTTACAAAAAATATCTATTAGTCCAATCTCCAAATTTCCCCATTTGAAGTGCTATACGGACGTAATTGTCACACTCTGCTCAATGGGTGAAGGATTGATTTTCGGGCCAGACGTTCTCCGTGAAGGTGAAGACAAGGTGCAACTTGTGAGGGAGCACCTAAAGGCTGCCAAATCGCAGCGAAAGAGCTATGTGGATTCCCACCGCAGAAATGTGGAGTTTAACCCTGGAGACCAGGTGTACCTCCATCTCACACCTCTCAAGGGGTCTAAGCGTTTCCACGTCAAGGGGAAACTTGCTCCAAGATTCATTGGACTTTTAAGATCACGGCAAGGCGTGGAGAAGCTGCTTTCCAGTTGGAGCTACCTCCAGAACTTTTGGGTGTGCACTACATATTCCACGTGTCAAAACTTTGGAAGTGCCTTCAAGCGTCAAACCATCCAGATCTTTAAAAGGACATCGACCACCAAGCCATTGATCTCCTACCTGACCTCACTTATCTCGAGAGACTGATCCGCATCCTGGACGAAGCCGAGCGTTGTACCAGAAGCCGCACCATCAAGTACTTCAAGGTTCAGTGGAGCAAGCACACCGAGGCAGAAGCAACATGGGAGTGTGAATACTGTCTCCAATCCAAATTTCCGTACCTTTTTAGCACCTTTCGTAGAAATCTCGGGGATGAGATTCTTGTAAGAGGGATAGGTGTGTCACACCATGTTTTCACTTTGCCTCAGTTGTAATCTTTTCAAATTACAGTTAATTAAAACTTTTAATCAAATGCTATGAGTGCCATGAATGTCATTGATTGTATGCATGCTTGAGTATGTGAATCTAAAAAATAATTTTTGTAACATAATATTTCCATTAAAATCCTTTTTCTTATTTATTTTTAATTCAAAACCTTGCTTCAGGGTTTGCACTACAAGTCCCAGATTTCAAGGGGGTGCCTTCACCCAAAGATTGTATTCTGATTTTAGCACTATTATAACTCTCCAAAATCACATAATAATTATTTTATAAAATGTTTTTCTATTTTAATTGCATGTGCTTTTTTGATGCCAGGAATGATATTTCTAAATGGAAAATTATTTCTCTACCTTACAAAAATCTGAGAAAATTTGGAAATACTAAGAGGACATATATTTTCCATACATAAGATTTTGAACCCCTATTTATGTTCAAAATATTTGAGCAAACCTTTGAAAACCTATTTTGTCTGTTTTGACCTTTTGAAATATTTCCATAGGAAATATTCTTAATAAATTCCCATAAATTCTAGCATGTTTCCCAAGCTATATTTGGTGATCATTCCAAGTTTCACCTCATTCCAAGGTGGTTTGGTTCACCAAATAATCCTAAAACCCTTCCTGTCTAGAACAAAATTGAAGCAACTCTACATAGCAAAGTTTGTCCAAATGGTCTAAAACTTTGCATGAGTGCTCAATACCCCAAATGAGGAGATCCTACCAAGAATGGGATTTGTGGGGCTTAATTTTCTCACATTTTATTTTAAAAAAGGCAGAACTGTCCATTGGGGGTGTTTTCAAGTTTACACTATCAAACTTGTCCAATGGAGTTCAAATTTGGTAGAGCACCCCAATTTTGCCTAAAACACAATCTTGTTAAATTTCAGCATCAGTGGCAAAGTTGTCAGAATCGTGACTCAAATCCTAGAATCGTACAATCCAAACTAGCCCCTCCGATTCTATGATTTTGCTCATAGAATCAAAGTTTATATGATCCTGATTGTTACGATTCTACAATTCACGATCCTAGCAAAGGAGCTCCAATCCGATTCAGAATCACGATTCTGAAAACTTTGATCATTGGTGAAGGATAGATGCCCTAAATGTAGATCAAACACCTTTAGCTAGATTTGTTGTGGGGACCCCTACTTACAAGTCGAGATTGCCAAATGAACGTGCTCAGTGATCCCAGAGATGAATGCTCACCGAACACACACATACTGAATATTGAGAGTCTTACATCCAAGTACCGAATTATTACATCACATGACCGAATGATCAAATTCACAAGGTAGGGCCTATAAGGCCAAATCACACGGATACAACTAGTAGCGGAAATCTTAGGGCTAAGTGGGTGCCCATACCATCAGCCGACACCAACAGGCATTCTGACTAGGAGCGTCTTAGTTCGCACGGCCGTCTCCAAAGACGTACTCTTCTCCAAATTCCGGTCCTTCCATGTCTGGTCAATAATATAACTAGTGGCAAGCCAATGAGTACTTTTGAATGTACTCGCAAACAGCCCATGATATCAACAGTGCAATTGAAGGGATAACAAGTAATATGCATCTTTGGTGGATAACCACTTGGTTGTAAATAAATATGATCATGGATGCAACAGAAGCTAAATGTTGGTTTGAAGAACATGTTACAAATATCAATATATTTGCCTAGGGCTGAACACTCCAGGTTCACCCTATTTGCCAGGTCACCAAACTTGGTCATATCAATTGTTCCATAAAAACCATTTACCACACAATCACACATGCTTAGTTTATGTGGAAATGACTGGACGTAGTTTAAGCAGGATTGCCCAACTGTCCTTGAACGTGGACACGACTATTCGAATAGTTTTACACTCTGCAGAGGTAGTACGTTGGACCCACGAGATCCGGGAAACTTTCGGGTCATCCAGGACTCGCGGTATGTAACATACCCGAGGTATGTACCCGATCAATGCCTTTCCCCTGACAATACTAGACAAAGAGGTCCACTCGATTGGTACCCAGCCCACATGTTGTACGTCTTACGAGCATCGACTCTGGAGAGTATCAACCTTGCGAGGACCAACGGTGTGCCTGGAACACGTAAAAACGGCATAGTCGCCCTACCTAGCACGACCCCATCACGAGAGTGACCAGAATCATTCCCGCCACTAGTAATGTGGCTCTTCGCTAGCACCGACTAGAGTAATCAACAAAGCCCCATCCCAGAGAGGGGTAACGTGGTCGTACATGTAAGTTTGGGACGATCGACACATCATAAATCTAATCCCATTTCCGAAACATACTCACACAAAATACCCAGTGCACTTCTTCTCCAAAAGTGGCCACCGAACTCATCGTCACCCTCAGGCATTAGTGGCACCCGACAGGTTTTTCGTAAACCTTTGATTTATACCATCATCATGCTTATGCTACTACTGTTCTAGCTTTACTCATCAACATGATATTAGCGTGATCCTCATAGGTGGTAGGATCATGCCCAAAATGCAATTGCTCTGGAGGAGCCATCGATAACATCACTTCAATGATTTACCGATACTTATGATCACATGCAACAGAAATATTTCCTACACTAGCATGCAATATAACATATGCTCAGTCATGGTCAAAGGGCTGCATGCTAAGTCGGCTAGGTATCCGGGGTCTTCGAGGTCTTCAAGTCCAACTCCTTCGTCACACGGGTTTTCAATCATCGTAATAAATAAAAGAAATAAGTAGCTCACTCCAAAACATATCACAAAGTCACTTTAAAAATGTTGTTTAATTCTCACAAATCCATATTTTTATTTTAAAAATATTTGTCTCTGGTTTTAGTGAAAGAACATTTGTAAATCAATATAACAAAAGAAAAAGTATTCCAATTTAACCCTTTTTATTATTATTAAACATAATAGTTCTTGTAAAAATTCATCCAATGGTTCTGTTAAATACTACACATTTTTAGAAAAATAACAGTGGAAGAATCATATTATTTCACTTGTTAAATCATTTTACAAAAATCATTTAGAATCAAGTTTAAAACAAAAATAAAAAGGGCTACAACCCTTGCCTAGCTATGCCTAGGACTGGGCCGGCCCACTGGCCAGCCGACCAGCCTACCAAGGTGCGCGCGCCGTCAGGTTTCAACCTGACGCACGGGCCCCTGCGGTTAGTGCATGCGGGCAGCGAGGGAGAGATATATGGGCCATCGACGGGTGGGGCACACCTGTCGGGGTCGTCTCCTAACTCTGGCCAAAGAGGAGGAGAAGCACGTCGGCATGGCTACCGACGTCCTCGGGCCATAACGATGACAGGAATGGGTCCGGCTCGTCTTCGCCTACCTGCTCGTGGTCGAGTCAACGACGGAGGGGCTCTAGTTCACCGGTGACAAGGTAGCCGTGGCGGAGGGGTTTCAGGTGAAGGTTGAGGTGGTAGCTACGGGCACAGGTTTGCTCGGGGAAGAGGGGGGGAAAGCTTCCTGGTGTCATGGGGAGTGCTCTGGTGGACAGATGGACGCGAGAGCCGACGTGTAGCCGGAGATCGACCGGAGCTCCGAGGCGGAGGGGCCTCGGTCGATCTCGAGCACCGAGGCTCTGCTTGCTCAAAGGGGTGGCTAGGTAGGTGATTGAGGTCTCGGTGAGTTGGAGTGAGGGGTTATGGAGCGAGGGGAGGGGCTATTTATAGGCCTGCGATGGTGATCCGACTCGGGAGCACCGGTGACCCACCGTGGCGTGCGTGGGTTTGCGAAGAGTGGCTGGGGTCAAAACCATGGTCTGAAGACGTGGTATTGGACCTCCGCGACTCAGTTGGAGAGGGAGGGAGAGAGGAGAGGCAAGCTATCATGGCCACGCTCCTCTGGCGCTTCTGGTGCGCGTGGGCACGCATCGCACCAGCTCTTAGCGCGGGAAAGGAGGGGCCGTGACGGCAGCCTGATGTAGAGGGGTTGTCGAGGTAGAGGAGAAACGCCGCGGGGAGGCTGGAACTGGTCGTGGGAGTCTCCCACACCTCGGTTGCTCTGTGTAGCATGCCAAGAGCGTAGCTTTGGCATGCCACGGCATGCTGGTGTGTTCTGGGGTGACTTGGACGTGTCTAGCATGTCCTGGGCACTGGCTGGGAGATGCCTAGCCGTTGGAGTCCCGTGGGAGCCTCGGCTGGTCAAAGAGAGACAAGGAAACACATGCTGTTAGCCTTGGGTTGAAGCTTAAATTGGAGATTTTCGTTTATCTACTTTGAACCAGAGAGGGGCCACTTGACTGGAGTTAGGAATTGGTGTCAGACACCTGACCTATGAGTTTGGGAGAAAGGGATTGGGTTTAGCTAAGGTTCGGAGGGGTTTTATCCAACTGTCAGAAGGAGCTCGACAGTGGGTTGTGGTGGTTGCACCCCACCACTGGCTATTCAACTTAACATGATTGGGTTTGGTGCTAAAACAAGGGGTTTCACCAAGTTTGAGCTCCATTGGACAAGTTTAGCTTTGTAAACTTGAAAACATCCCTTAGTGACCAGATATGTTCCTTCCAAAGAGAGTGTGGGAAAATCATGTCCCACAAATCCCACTTTTGGCATGGATTCCTCATTTGAGGTATTAGGCACTCTTGCAAAGTTTCAGCTCCATTGGATAAACTTTGCTATGTAGAGTTGCTCTAACTTCATACTAGATAGAAGGAGTTTTATAATTATTTGGTGACTTTAACTACCTAGGATCAAGGTGGATTTTTATATGGGCACCAGATATGGCTTAGGGATACCACTGGAATTTTCTAGGAATTTATTGAGAATATTTCCATTGGAAATATTTCAAGAGGTAAAACAAACATAAAAGGATTTCTGGGTTTTACTCAAATAATAATAATATGAATAGGGGTTGAAAACCTTATGTATGGAAAATATATGTCCTTCTGAGTATCTCCAAATTTTCTCAGATTTTCTAAGGCACAAAAGTATTTTTCCATATAGGAATATCATTTCTGGCCTCAGAAATGGACATGCAAATAAAATAGGAAAATAATTCATAAAATTATTATTTTATGGTTTTGGTGAACTAAAATGGTGCTAGAACCAGATCACCAACTTTGCGTAAGAGCACTCCTTTCCATCAAGGACTTGTAGTGCAACCCAAAGCAGGGTTTTGAATTATCCAAAAATAAGAAAAAGGGTTTTAAAAATAGTTAGACCATGAGAAATGTGGTTTTTGATATGACATAATCAAGCAGACAAGCATACAATGAGAACCATGGCACTCACAAAATTAGTTTTGAAAAAGTTTTAATAAACTTAGATTTTTGAATTACACAAAAAGTGATAGTGAAAACAGGGTGTGACACACCTATCCCCCTTACAAAAATCTCATCCCCGAGATTCCTAGAGTAGGTGCTAAAAAGGTACGGAAACTCATATCGGAGAAAGTCTTCATGCTCCCATGTTGCTTCTGCTTCGGTGTGGTTGCTCCACTGAAGCTTGAAATACTTGATGATGCTGGTTATGGTGCATCGCTCTGCTTCATCTAGGATGCGCAGCGGCCTCTCACGATGAGTGAGATCTGGCTGACGGTCGATGGCTTGATGGTCAATGTCCTTATGAAGATCGAAATGGTCTGGCGCTTGAAGACACTTCCGAAGTTGCGACACGTGGAAAACATTGTGCACACCCAAAAGTTCTGGAGGTAGCTCCAACTGGTAAGCAACTTCCCCACGCCTTGACGTGATCTTAAAATGTCCAATGAACCTTCGAACAAGATTCCCCTTGACGTGCAAATGCTTGGTTCCCCTGAGAGGTGTGACACGAAGGTACACTTGGTCTCCGGGAATGTACTCCACATCTCTGCGGTGAGAATCCGCATAGCTCTTCTGTCGCGACATTGCTGCCTTCAAGTTTTCTCGGACAAGCTGCACCTTATCTTCTGCCTCTTGCACAACTTCCGTCCCGAAAATCAATCCTTCACCAGTTTCGGACCAGTTGAGCGGGGTGCGTCACTTTCGTCCGTACAACACGTCAAATGGGGCCATCTTCAGACTGGACTGCTAGCTTTTGTTATAGGCGAACTTAGTGAGCCGTAGACAGTCTTCCCATTTGGCACCGTGAGCCAAGACACATGCGCGGAGCATATCCTCGAATATCTGGTTTAGTCTCTCAGTCTGTCCGCCCGTCTGTGGGTGTAAGGCAGTGCTGAAGGAGATATTGGATCCGAGGGCTTCTTGGAACTTCTTCCAGAATCTTGAGGGGAACTGCGTGCCTCGATCAGATACAATCTCCTTGGGAACTCCGTGAAGGCTCACAATACGCTCAATGTAGAGGCTAGCCAGCTTGTCTCCCCCATAGGTGGTATTTACCGGGATGAAGTGAGACACCTTGGTTAGATGGTCGATGATGACCCATATAGAGTCATGTCTTCTGCTAGAATTGGGTAAGCCGGTGACGTAGTCCATGCCTTCTTTGTCCCACTTCCATTCTGGCACTTGGAGAGGTTGTAGCAGTCCTACAGGTCGCGGATGCTCAGCCATGCCTCACTGGCACACGTCGCACTTGCCAACATAAGACGCTATTTCCATCTTCATGCCATGCCACCAGAATCTTTCTTGGAGATCTTGATACATCCTGGTACCACCGGGGTGAATAGAGTAGGGTGTGTCGCGTGCTTCCTGTAGGATCATGTCCTTGAGTTCTGCCTTGTTGGGTACGCATAAACGTTTCCCAAAACACACTACTCCTTGCTCGTCCACCGAGAATTCTAGGGTCTTGCCTTCCTGGATCTTCTTTTTGATGCCCTCAATTCTCTTGTGCCCCTTCTAGGCCTCCTTGATGTCATCAGCCAGTGTTGGTTTGACTTCGAGGTTAGCCAGGAATCCTGGTTCAACTAGATCTAACCCGAAGCTTTCCATTTCTTCATATAAGGCGGGTAGCCTTTCCTTGAGCATAACATTCAAGGTGCTGGCCTTCCTGCTGAAGGCATCAGCCACGACATTGGCCATACCGGGGTGGTATTGAATGTTGAGATTGTAGTCTTTGATTAACTCCAACCATCTTCTATGCCTCATATTCAATTCCCTTTGAGTAAAGATATACTTCAGACTTTTGTGGTCAGTGTATATTTTGTTGGAATTATGCCCTAGAGGAAATAATAAATATAGTTATTATTATAATTCCTGTATCAAGATAATCGTTTATTATCCATGCTATAATTGTATTGAATGAAGACTCATTTACATGTGTGGATACATAGACAAAACACTGTCCCTAGCAAGCCTCTAGTTGGCTAGCCAGTTGATCAACGATAGTCAGTGTCTTCTGATTATGAACAAGGTGTTGTTTCTTGACAATTGGATCACGTCATTAGGAGAATCACGTGATGGACTAGACCCAAACAAATAGACGTAGCATGTTGATCGTGTCATTTTATTGCTACTGTTTTCTGCGTGTCAAGTATTTGTTCCTTTGACCATGAGATCATATAACTCACTGACACCGGAGGAATACTTTGTGTGTTTCAAACGTCGCAACGTAACTGGGTGACTATAAAGATGCTCTACAGGTATCTCCGAAGGTGCTAGTTGAGTTAGTATGGATCAAGACTGGGATTTGTCACTCCGTGTGACGGAGAGGTATCTCGGGGCCCACTCGGTAATGCAACATCACACACAAGCCTTGCAAGCAATGTGACTTACTATAAGTTACGGGATCTTGTATTACAGAACGAGTAAAGAGACTTGCCGGTAAACGAGATTGAAATAGGTATGCGGATACCGACGATCGAATCTCGGGCAAGTAACATACCGAAGGACAAAGGGAATGACATACGGGATTATATGAATCCTTGGCACTGAGGTTCAAACGATAAGATCTTCGTAGAATAAGTAGGATCCAATATGGGCATCTAGGTCCCGCTATTGGATATTGACCGAGGAGTCTCTCGGGTCATGTCTACATAGTTCTCGAACCCGCAGGGTCTGCACACTTAAGGTTCGACGTTGTTTTATGCGTATTTGAGTTATATGGTTGGTTACCGAATGTTGTTCGGACTCCCGGATGAGATCACGGACGTCACGAGGGTTTCCGGAATGATCCGGAAACGAAGATTGATATATAGGATGACCTCATTTGATTACCGGAAGTTTTTCGAAGTTACCGGGAATGTACCGGGAATGACGAGTGGGTTCCGAGAGTTCACCGGGGGGGCACCCACCCCGGGGAAGCCCATAGGTGTTTGGGGTGCCGCACCAGCCCTTAGTGGGCTGGTGAGACAACCCAAGAGAGGCCTATGCGCATTGGGAAGAAAATCAAAAAGGAAAGGAAAAAAAAGGAGGAGGTGGGAAAGGGAAGAAGGACTCCACCTTCCAAACCAAGTAGGACTCGGTTTGGGAGGGGAATCCTTCCCCCCTTGGCTCGGCCGACCCCTTGGGGGTTCTTGGACCCCAAGGCAAGGCTCCCCCCTCCCTCTCCTACATATAGTGGGGTTTTAGGGCTGATTTCAGACAACTTTGCCACGGCAGCCCGACCACATATCTCCACGGTTTTACCTCTAGATCGCGTTTCTGCGGAGCTCGGGCGGAGCCCTGCTGAGACGAGATCATCACCAACCTCCGGAGCGCCGTCACGCTGCCGGAGAACTCTTCTACCTCTCCGTCTCTCTTGCTGGATCAAGAACGCCGAGATCATCGTCGAGCTGTACGTGTGCTGAACGCGGAGGTGCCGTCCGTTCGGCACTAGATCGTGGGACTGATCGCGGGACGGTTCGCGGGGCGGATCGAGGGACGTGAGGACGTTCCACTACATCAACCGCGTTCACTAACGCTTCTGCTGTACGGTCTACAAGGGTACGTAGATCACACATCCCCTCTCATAGATGGACATCACCATGATAGGTCTTCGTGTGCGTAGGAATTTTTTTGTTTCCCATGCGATGTTCCCCAACATATTTCACATCGCTTCCCCACAAGGTAATGTCGCCATGTCTTTGGGGCATGCCCTACTTCTGCCAGCTGGAGATAATGGATTTCATAATTCTCCTCATGCAGGCGCAGTTCCCGTGATAAATACGCCACGACTCTACCGTCTTGCATTAGGACTCCACTGATCCCGGTTCTGGAGGCATCACAATATATCACAAACTCCTTGCTGATATCTGGAGTAGCCAATACCGGGGTGGAAGTCAATCTTTTCTTCAACTCTTGGAAGCTTGCTTCACACTCCGGCGTCCATTTGAACTTCTTGCCTTTCTTCAAGAGTTGAGTCATGGGTCGAGCGATGCGGGAGAATCCTTCTACGAACTTGTAGTAATATCCTGCGAGTCCGAGGAAGCTCCTGACTTCCTTCACATTGATTGGCGACTCCCAGTTGGATATCGTAGTAATCTTGGAAGGATCGACTACCAATCCACTTGCCGTCATGGTATGACCCAATAATCCAACTTCGTTTAGCCACAATTGGCATTTGCTAATTTTTTCATAAAGTTGGTGCTATCGAAGCTTCTCCAACACTAACCTCTAGTGTTGCTCATGCTCTTCTTCGGACTTGGAGAATATTAATATGTCATCAATAAATACGACGACAAACTTATCCCAGTATTCCATGAAGACCTTGTTCATGAGGTACATGAAGTAAGCTGGGGCATTTGTCAACCCGAAAGACATGACAGTGCACTCGTGTAGACCGTACTGGGTCACGAACGCAGTCTTGGGTATGTCTTCAGGTCGGATCTTCAGCTGGTAATATCCAGATCGGAGATCGATCTTGGAAAATACCTTGGCTCCATTTAACTAGTCAAACAAGTCTTCAATCTTAGGGAATGGATACTTGTTCTTGATTGTGACCTCATTGATAGGACGGTAATCGACGCAGAGTCTGATAGTCCCATCCTTCTTAGACACGAACAGAACAGGTGACCCCCAATGTGATGCACTCGGACGAATGAATCCTTTCCTAAGTTGCTCATCCAGCTGCTTCTTCAGCTCTGCTAGCTCTTCGGATCCCATCCTATAAGTCTTCTTATAGATAGGCTTCGATTCGGGCATGAGTTCAATGATGAACTCAATGTCTCGGTCGGGAGGCATCCCTGGTAGCTCATCAGGAAAGACGTCCGGGTACTCACAGACTATCGGCACTCGGTCCACCTCTTCTCCCGACAGGCTATTAACCTGCGGTACTCGAGCGGATACTAGCTCAGAGACCTTCTTGACTTTGACCCCTTGGTCACTTGTCATGGTAATAGCCCTGTTGGCACAGTCCAAGATGCTCTGGTGTTTCGCCAACCAATCCATACCGAGAATTACTTCTAGGCCTTGCGACTTAATGACGATGAGATCTGTTGAGAAGCTTATCCCATTGATAACAATCCCGACTCATCTACACCCTAGGTTGGTCCTTAACACTGCTCCCGGGGTATGTACTACCATTTGGCCGTTAAGCAGGGTAGGCTTCAAGCCACACTTTTCCGCAAACCTTTGAGTAACAAAATAATGCGAAGCACCATAATCAAACAATATTGTTGCTGGAGTGGAGTTAACGAGGAACGTACCTAGAATGCAGTCCGGGTCTTCCTGTGCCTCCTCTGCGGAGATGTGGTTAATACGTCCCTTGCTGTGATACTGCTGATTGCGGGGAGCTTGGTTCCTTCCTGGGGCTCCTTAACCTTGATTTGGCGCATTGGGGTGCGGTGCATAGGTCTTCCTGTTCGGACACTGCCTGGAATAGTGCCCAGTCTGTCCACATGCAAAACAGGTAACTTGTGCTGGAAGGTTGGTCTTGACTCCAATTGTTCGGTGGGTTGAATGCTGGCTTGGTGTTGACTTGCTGCTGAGGCTGGTATTTCTAGCGAAATGTTGGAGCCTTATACTATTACTGCTGATAACTGGGTCTTGTTGGGGCTGACTGCCATGGGCGTGGCTTCAGATTACTAGGTCCTCCACTTCCCATCAGCTTGCGCTTACGAGTGTCATCCATTGCACGACGCTTATCTTCCAACATAAGGGCCTTATTAACCAGATCGCAGAAGGTCCTGCATTCACAAACAACCAGTTGATACTAGAGTGATTGTTGCAGTCCTTCCATAAAGCATTCGACTTTAGCGGCGTCAGTATTGACGTCCTTGTTGGGGAACGTTGCATGGGAAACAAAAAAATTCCTACGCACACGCAATACCTATACATGGCGATTATCATCTACGAGAGGGGAGAGTGAATCTACATACCCTTGTAGATCGCTAAGCGGAAGTGTATATAACACGGTTGATGTACTGGAACATCTTCACGATCCAAATCACAGCCCGTCCCGCGATCTCATCATGATTCGTCCCGCGATCCTATCACGATCCATCCCGATCTAGTGCCGAACAGACGACACCTCCGTGTTCAGCACACGTATAGCTCAATGACGATCCCCGCCTTTTTGATCCAGCAAGAGGGGCGGAGAGTTAGATGAGTTCTCCGGCAGCATGATGGCGCGCTGGTGATGGTGGTGATCTCTACTAGGGAAAAGCCTATACACAGGACCTCAGTAGTAACGCTGGAAAAAATAACACGCTGCTGCTGATTAGCAGTAGCGCTGTTCCATTTGAGTGCTACTACTAAGAGCTTAGTAGTAGCGCTGCTTTTGAGGAAAGCGCTACTACTATGTGGGACCAGATGATGCCACCGATGGTAGCTGTAGTAGCAGCGTTGCCCATAATCCAGCGCTACTTCTAAGTTTTTAGCGGTAACGCTTTATTTTGCACCACCGCTGGTGCTAGTGGGCCCCAATTAGTAGTAGCGCGCTTCTGTAACAAGCGCTACTACTACAATAATAGTAGCAGCGCGTTCTGGTATGCAATGCTACTGCTAGTTGCGGCTGGTGACACCTTTCTACCCCTCTCCCCCTCCTCTCCCCCACTTTGACCTACCTCCCCCTCCTTTCCCCTCTCCACTCTCCACAACATTGTTGCTCTTCTTCTCTCTTCCACCTACCTCTATTCTCTCCTCATTAATGCCCCCACCACCATAACTCTCCTTCATAAATGGCCTCTCTCACATCTCTCTTGATCCTAGCTAGCTACCTCTCTTCCTCTACCCATTAATGCCCCCTCCACCATAACTCCCTCTCCATTAGTTAGATAACTAGATTCACCTATCCTCCCCAACAACTAGATCTAGCTAGCTATTTAGCCATCCACACATGCTCTTTCAATCGGTCACTCTCTCATCATGTCTCTCGGGCCGGGAGATATATAGGTGAGTAAAAAAGTTGTTCATTTGAAGAATGGGAATATGTCTGTGAATGAGAATATGTGTGTTTGGGATTTATTTCCGTTTCTGTGAATTTCGAGCAAACTCAATATGTCCTATTTTTAGGCAAGGTCACGCCAAAAATTTATATTACTTTGAAGCATGCATGAATGCATTATTTATTTCATAACCCTTTTGCTTGTTATATACCGTGCAGTCAGTCATGAAGGTGAGTGGATGGAAGATGGAGCGGTACATGTAATCTGCGGTGATGGACATGCATGCAAATAATCGGACTAGGATTAGATCTTTGTGTGCAAGATGCAAGGAAGAAGTCCTTTTGGAACCTTTTGATCATGGCACTTTGAAGGCGCACGTGCTGATGAATGGTTTCATGGATGTCTATACTAGGTGGATAAGTGAAGAATAAGATGATTATGAGGACGTCCAAATGGCAGGGAATAACGACATGGGGCTAGACGAAGAGATGACCGATCGACACGAAGACGATGGTGTCGGACATGGCGGCGGGGAAGAGTCCGGAAATGACGGCGGGAGAGAAGATTCCAGACACGGCGAAGAAGAGTCCGAACATCACGGAGAAGAGGCGGTGCTCACGCTGCAGTCTTCGACGCCACTAAGTCCAACGTGCAAGACCCTCATGTTCAAGACCTCCTTCGCAAGAGTACGACTACCGAGAGAGCTTCTTCTAGAGAGGAGGCCAAGCTGGCTCAACTTGAAGTGGACTCGAAGACTCCATTGTATGACGGTTGCGATCCCAAGGTGACCCGCATGAGTTTCATGCTCGGACTTCTAAAGACGAAGGCCAAAAACAAATGGACAAACAAAACCTCGATGAGCATTTGAAGTATCTACATAATAAAGTTCTTCCAGCGGGGAATGTGTGTCCTAGTAGTGTCGAGGAGGCGAAGAAAATCGTTTGCCGTTTTGATTTGCAGCACATTAGGTACCAGGCATGCATCAACGATTGCATCATTTATCGGGGGCGGGGGGCAGGTGGAAAAAACCAACTGTCCAGTGTGCAATGCTTCTTGATACAAGAAGGAAGGAAAGAAAGCTCCTCAGAAAGTTGTATGGTACTTTCCGATAACTCCCCGTCTGTAGCGGTATTTCGTAGATCCTAAGGAAGCAAAGCTCATGCGCTGGCATGCGGAGAGGAAGAAGCCTGATGATGGAGATGATCCGAGGTTGAGACACCTCGTAGATGGTAGCGAGTGGAGAGCATTCAACGCCGTATATGGATTTGCTAAAGAAGATCCAAGGAACATCCTTCTTGGTGTGAGTACCGATGGCATGAATCCGTTTGGAAACAAGAACACACACCACAACACATGGCCCGTGTTTGTATGGATGTACAACCTCCCCCCATGGAAGTGCATGAAGACAAAGTACATACACATGTGCATGCTGATTCAAGGGCCGAAACAACCGGGAAATAGTATTAACCTTTATATGGGGCTTCTGCAAGAGGAGCTAGACACGTTATGGAAATCACCGGCATGGACATGGGACGCCAGCAAAGGAGAGTATTTCCATAAGAGAGTCGCGCTGATGACGACGGTGCACGACTATCTCGGTTACGAGTACACCACGATCCAGGTGTGCCACAGATACAGCGGATGCACGAGGTGCATGGATGATACAACGTCTCAGGAACTTACATCAATGAAAGATGGCGGGTCTGGGAAAATCGTGTACAAGGGGCATCGTAGATGGCTCGAGAAGGATGACCCATGGAGAAAGCATGGAGATCTATTCAATGGTTTGGCTGAGCTTTGAAGACCTCCACGTAAGAAGAGCGGCGCCAAAATCGCCGCGCTGTTGAGAAACTCGTTACAATGCCCCAAGCCAGGAATGATAAAAAAGGCGCCAAAGCCGCTGCTGAAGGTATGGAAAATGAGGTTTGTTTTCTGGGACACGGAGTACTGGCCCAATCACGACCCGCCTCATTGCCTTGATCAAATGCATATTATGAAGAATGTACTCGAGAGCTAGCTTGGCACACTGATGAACATGCCGGAGAAGACCAAGGATGGGTTGGAGGCAAGGAAAGACTTGGAAGATTTGAAGATCAGGAAAGACCTCCACCGTAAAAAGTTGATGGAGGATACGGAGACGGAGACACGGGAGGGGGAAAGGGGCAGAAAAGTGAACAAGAAGGAGGAGAATTATTGCCCCCTTCTTGCTTCACCTTATGTCCGAAGGAGATCGATCAATTCATCAAGTGTCGTATGGGAATCAAAGCCAGTTCCTGTTACTGTGGGAAGATAAGCAGATTTCTAGACCCCAAGAAGAAAAGGTTCAGCGGGATGAAGTCTCATGACTATCACGTGATGATGATGCAGATACTCCCGGTTGTCGTTAGAGGGATAATAGAAAAGCACATCCGTGAGACACTTACTGGTCTCTGCAACTTCTTCGACGTTATCTCTCGAAAGTCCATAAGTGTGAAGCAGCTCCGAAGGCTACAGGAAGAGATCGTTGTCATACTATGTGAGCTTGGCGTCATGGTGCATCTGCGTGTCCACATAGTGGATGATATCATCGACCTCAGGCCCACATTCCTTCACAGCATGATGCCGTTCAAGAGGATGAATGGGGTCATCAAAGGATTCGTTTGTAACAATGCCCGTTGCAAAGGGAGCATCGTCGAGGGGTATCTGACGCATGAGTGCGCAACAATGCCCGTCGCGAAGGTAACAATGCCCGTCGCGAAGACCCTGTTATTGGTTTGCCCGTCAAGAAGCATGATGGGAAGCTCGAAGGAGATGGTCACAACAACGGCCGGAGCGAATTGCACGTGGACTACTCGGATCGACGGAACGACTTTGACAGGACTAACTAAAGTAGTGCTAGAACACATAGATGTGGTAGATGATTATGTGGCACGACACAAAGAAAGCATCGCAAAGAAGTACCATGATAAGCGGATGCTAAAGACAGACGACGAAATTACTGTACAACACAATGCTACTTTCTTGCGTTGGTTCAAAGAGGAAGTTCTTGAAAATCCCCCGGAAGAGGCCAGTTCGGACGGATTGCTCATACACGCCTTAGCACATGGCCCTTCTCCCAAGCTCACGACCTATCAGTCCTACGATATCAATGGGTACACGTTCTACACGGAGGCCAAAGACATGGACAATGATTACCAGAACTCCGGGGTGACTATTCAATGCGTGACCGACACCAACGACACAACTGAAAGATTCTATAGAAGGGTCGAAGAGATGTGGGAGCGTGACTATGCTGGAATGCACGATGTGACGATGTTCCGTGTCAGATGGGCCAAGGACGTCGTAAGAGAAAACAAGTATTTAACCACCATGTCTATACCCGACGCGAAGAGCACTCCCGTGAACGTTAACATCATCGCCAAAAATGAGCCATGGGTACGCATTAAGCACTTGACACAATGCTTCTTCATAACCGACCCGTCCAATCCCAGCCGTGTTGTTGTGAGGAGATCAAGAAGGACCATCGTTGGAATGGATGGAGTCACCAACGAGGAAGACTACGACCAATACGACAACCCGATGAGGGAAGATGATGATGACGATGTAGCATACGTGAAAAGAAGATTCAAGACTACATGGCGGCGGAAAGATCGTAGTCCATGGCTCCGGAAAAGTCACAAGGAGGGGCTCAATTACTCGGAAACGAACAAGAAAGGGAAGAAGAAGCTCAATCTGAAACGTCGTCGATGCAGCTCATCAAAAACTTACATTTATATATTTGTATATATTTCGTGTACGCACTTAAGTAGCCATTATCGGTCAACTAATATGTTACCACATGCATGGTTCCGGTGATATTCGCGCATAGGGGGGAGAGGGAGATGCCGTCGTCGTCGGGCGAAAAAGAAATAATAAAAAGAAAAGTAAAGTAAACAGAAAAGGAAAGAAAAATAATAAAAAGAAAAGAAAAATAATGAAAATAAAATAATAAAAATAAAGTAATAAAGAAAATAAAGTAAAGAAAGTTATTTAGTAGTAGCGCTGGTACTACTATAGAACTTAGTCGTAGCGCGGGTACAAAGCCAGGGCTACTACTATGGCTTAGCAGTAGCGCTGGTACAAAGCCAGCGCTAGTACTATGGCTTAGCAGTAGGGTTGGTGCAAAGCCAGCTCTACTACTATGGCACTTAGTGGTAGCGGTGGTACAAAGCCAGCGCTACTACTATAGTTAACCCGACTCAAAATTTCCTAACTCCCCCGCCCTCTCCCTCCACTCCCCCCTATCGATCCCCCCTCTCCAAACGCTCCTGTTTTGCCGCCGCCGCCCGCCGGAGACCTCCAGGCACCGCCTCCCCCCTCCCGGCGCCGCCGCACCACTCCAGGCGCCGCCGCACCCCTCCAGGCGTCATCGTCGCACCCCCTCCAGGCGCTCCCTCGAGCTCACATCATCTCCTCGATCTAGGCACCGCCTCCCCCCTCTAGGCGCCGCCGCACCCCTCCACAAGGCGCCACTGCACTCCTTCAAGACGGCCACTACCTCCCCAGTAAGCCCCCCTTGTCAAAAGAAGATGGTGTCAAAAGATCAATGAAGATTTTTTTCATAGCGGGGTTTGACAGTTTGAAGCTGGCCAATAGAGTTTATCAACACTTTTGGGACTTATAAAGGGGTGATCTTTTAGATGTCTTTCAGGATTTCTATGATAACATGTTGGATTTAGCTAGGTTTAGTTATGGAGTCTCAACTTGGTTGCCTAAATGTGTTGTTGCAAGTTGGTTACAACAGTACATACCTATCTGTCGTCTCAATATTATTTTAAAAGTATTTAAAATGTTATTAATAATAGGGACAATAGTGAATACGGATGTTGTTGTAGCACACGATTGTTGCTCCGATGCAAACAACTTATATAAAAAGTCATTATATTTTAGATGGGGTTATAGTTCTGCATGAGGTGCTGCCTGACATGCATAGAAAACAAAGCGACCTATCCCTTCTTCCCATTGATGTTTATATTTGTATAAATAAGTAATCTTCTTTTCATTTGTATAAATAATCTTCTGATTGTGTCAAAAGAAGATGCTCATGTTATCCCTTCTTGTCATGGATGTTTTGCCGAAATGTCCGAGTGGCCTATGTTTTGCGGGAATGTTGATTCATTTCCGTTCTAGCAAATTTCAGGCGCTCCATATGTCCAATTTTTAGCAAAGGTCGTGCCGCAATTTTCGGCATGACTTGTGCTAGAAACTAGGATATATGGAGTACCTGGGATTTCCGGAAGGGGAATGAATCAACTTTCCGACCAAATATAGGCACATTTTTTCTCTTCATTATATCTTTTATTTACAATTGTTGCATAGGAAGCATGCCTACCAACGCCAAAGTTGTGGGTGGTTCTCCTCCCTTCGCAGACACCATGGAGGCAGCAAATCACTATGTCGATTACCTGGACGAACACGCCTTGGGGTTGCATGCTGGCGACAGTGGTCCCAACCCCAAGACCGGCGCTGAAACCGGCACCAGCCTAGCACCAGCACCGACACCGCCCCCGGGACCGGCAACGATGATGTCTTAGCCGGCAAAGCAGCAAAGAATAAGAGGACAAGAAAACCAAACGCTCTTGGCCTCGGACAAATTGTGGTCACAAAGATTCACCCCAAGAAGTTAGAGCCAACGGCGCCAGAGGAAGCGTGCAAGTGCTTGGGCAATCAACTTGGATGCATCCTCAGGGAAACTACCAACATCAACGACGAGAGGTTGAAGCAGATACCACATATGGAGCACATGCTCCTAAAGAAGTTGCACAATAGGTTCATGTTCCCCGGCCGGAATGAAGCGGATTATAAAGAGCCGTGGGACAATCCTGCCATGACAAAGTTAAACGAGAAGGCGATGGTAACGTTCACTAACGACTTGTCCTCCTAGAAAGTTTGGGTGGAAAAAGTGATTGCGAAGTATGAACCGTGGTCCAAGATTCATTCTGATAATCCAATAATAACGACATAGGACTTTGCAAAATTCCAGGAGTATTACGATAAAGAAGAAGTCAAGGCAAAGTCGGAGAAAATGAAGGCACTCCAGGCCAGGAACACGCCTCCCCACCGCCTCGGAAGCCGTGGTTACGAGGGGAAGAGGCACATATGGGCCAAGGAGGACACCGAACGTGAAAGTCTCGGGATCCCAAACCCTTGGCGCAGTTCAGCGACCCGCTAGAGCATGACTGGATCAGGGCCCAGTACAAGTGGGACAAAGAGAGAAAGATCTTTTACACGAACCCGAACACGAGGGAGTTCATAAGACTTCTGGTAATTGTTATATTACCACATTATCATATTAATGAGCTTGCAATACATTTGACTGCAAGTTTTGTCACATTAGTAAACCATCCACGTTCCTTTTTGCAGAAAGAGCAGCACCAGAAGGCAGCCAAAAGCGACGAGTCGTCATAGCCCTCGGCGAGGCCCAAGTGTGACATCCCATTGAACTGGGCCCTGAACATACTGAAAAAGGTCTCGATGGACAAGCCGCCGTCCTATGGACGTATGCATTGCGTCGGAGATGGGGTCTCGTGGAAGACGTGCTACCCCGAGGAGCGAGAGGAGAGAAGGAAGAGATGGTTGGTCATCACTCAGGAGAGCATCAACGAGAAGGTCGCGATTGCGGTCAATAAGACCAAAGCTGAGACCAAAGAATAGGTGGTCGGGGTAGTTTTCAATTACACGAAGAACAATCCAAATGCACGGTCGGACGACTTTCCAATTCCCAGCTTTGTCGGGAGCAACTCGGTGAACACCACAACACCAGAACCTGCCCAAGCAACCGCAAAAGGCCTCGTTCCTATTCATAGCAACCCGACCTCAGTCTTTGGCATGCTCGACGGGAATTCCTCGCTGGCTGAGCTCGACGCTCTCACGGTAATTAAGCGTCATACCCTTTTCACCAGCATGTCTATAGTCTTACGTTTCAGTTGCCTTTCATATGTTTGATGTCGCAGACATGTCTCCTTCGTAGGCCATGACACCCCGTGCACCCTACTCTACGACATCAAGGGCGAGGAGGTGGCTGTGGGAAAGGTAACCATCGGGAAGCCGAAGGACCGCATGTTCCACAACCGACAGATGCCCTATGGCGTCTTCAAGGTTATCGTGGCCAGTGTCTTAGCGGTCTACGAGGATTTTCCTCCTCCGATACCAGTCGATGACGACGATACCCCTAAGTCGATTGGCGCATGCAAGAACTGGTTCTTGACTTGGACGAAGTCCCTTCTTCGTCTGGAGGAGCCTAGTATCATCACTCCAACGCCAACTTCTCAAGAAGGTATGAACACCACCCCACCTACCACATTACCTGCACCTGTCAAGGCGGATGATGGTAGCGGACGACGCGAGGGAGAGCCTCCATTAGTGCCAGATCATGTCGCCCCCGCTGTCAAAGAAGCAAATGTTTATGATGACATGGAGGATGATGATGATGACCCGAAGCAGTATTTCAATACCGCCTATGATGGATTGATGGCTCGGGACGCCGAAGGCTCAGGCTATGACCGTGCAGATGATGACTTCATGCTGCCTGATTTGCCAGAGCCGGAATGTCCTAAGGCGGAATGCAAAAAGTCTCTATTCAAGCCATCCTCGCAGGAGACGCCTCGAGATGCCGCCTCTACCCAGCAACCCCTCGAGGCCCGTCCACTGTTTAGCCCGAGGACACTTGGGGTGGTGGTTAGGGAAGGTATGGTGGGCTCACTACCGCCACCCCCCAAGAAGCAAAGGAAGAGACCGACCAAGAGACCTAAAGGCGCCATAGGTGCTTCAAGCAGCCAGCCGCCTCTGAAACCCCTGGTGGTAGACAGAATACCTGTCGAAGGTAAGCCGCATGTCCACATCGCCGACGAGCTGATCCTACCTGCCAAAGCGCTAGATCACATACTGAACAATTATCTAAAGAGACTACATGAAGATGTGCTGGCTAGAGAGAAAAACCTTCTCGCCGTGAAACATCCAGGATACCCGCTTTATGCGGCTCATGTGTCGGGTGGGAAGATGTACGTCGATACCTGGCCTGCGAATACGTTCATCCTGCAATTTGACAAGCTCTACAACATGTTCCACATGACCAAGCTGGACTTCCAGTTCATCCGCATGTATGCGTTGTATCTCGACTACGTCTTTAGGAGGGAGAGCATCAACTATATCTGCATCGTGGACCCATACTATATGCACGAGAGCTTCTTGGAAGTTTGCAAAGAGCACCGTGAGTATGCGAGCAAGTACCTCGGCGAATTCATGATCGCTAATAAGGACAAGGAAGCGATTCTCCTGCCTTATCACCCCTCGTCAGTCATCCGCGCATATCCTTTCGACATTTTAATCATTCCTTTGCAACCATGGTGGCACAACTGAGGTGTACTTAATTTGCGCAGCGGGGACGGTGCTGTCCTTATCGTTCTGTACCCCAAATACTCCCATGCTGTGTACTTGGACTCGTCGAAGAACCTGAAGAAAAAGGATTACACACACGTGAAGAATGTTCTCGACTCTGCCCTATGGACCTTCAGCATGACTGGTGGATATATCAAGGTGAAAAGGTCCAGGAATAAAGCACCGGCTTTCGGCCATAAGACCGACTTCTGCTGCATCCAGCAACCGAATGAGAGTCAGGCTGATGGCTTCTACCTCATGCATCACCTGCTGGAGTACAAAAGGGATCATCAACGCCTTCGCATGTCAGCTACTGCCGAAGATGCCGAGATTGCAGCTGGGCCACAAGCATTGGAAAGACACCGGATCATCGAATCCGAGCTGAGTTTTATAACGTACAGTGTGAACTAGCCCAAGTGATCATGAAGGAAGTCCTCGAACCAACGGGGATGTTCTACCATGGGCTAATCACGCGGGTTGATGTCCGAGCACTGTTAGCGCTCAGCGTGTGGACATGAAGCCTTTCATGAAGGTCAGTTGCGTCCTCCCTGACTATAAAGATTGGAACGCTGACCTGCACGACTGATTGTCGATGACAATGCATTGTAACTAAACCGTGGTCGTGAACTAGCGCGCCTTATCAGTACTGTCTTTCTATGGCAAAACTTTGAAATTATGCACGAAGAAACTATGTGATGTAACTAAACCGTGGTCCTGAACTAGCGTAGATCGTTCTAGTTAATTAGTTTGGGTATGAGGAACTGCGTCATTTATGTTTACTATTGGTTGCTTTTATTTTGGTAACCGTGTCTCTTTTTGTTTTCTTAAGTACATTATGTTGCATATTATCGTTCAAATCAACAACTCACGTTGCAGATACTAGCTAGATCACAGATGGCTAAGGGCTACTACATCGTGTACGTTGGGAGGGTTCCAGGAGTCTACGTCCACTGGCCAGCCGCTCAGGCCCAGTTGCACAGGCACTACTGAAATCAGAGAATTTGCCGTATGCCGCCTCTTTGCCGTCCGCTGACTGATGGCAAAGAAGCTCTTTGTCGTCAGCTACAAAAAAATAGATGGCAAAGAGCTGACAGACGGCAAAGAAGTACTTTGCCATGAGTCGCTTCTTTGCCGTCCGCTAGCGGACGGCAAAGATGGACCAAGCTGATGGCAAAGACACGGCTGACGGCAAAGATGACCCATGCAGACGGCAAAGAAAAATCGCAGGTGTAGGCATTGCGTTTGCCATGGGCCGCTCTTTGCCGTCCGCCAAAAACCCCTTTGCCGTCGGCCCTGGAGTACAGCGGACGGCAAAGGGGACGACCAATGCAGACGGCAAAGAAAAATCGCAGGTGTAGGCATTGCCTTTGCCATGTGCCGCTCTTTGCCGTCCGCCGGAAACCCCTTTGCCGTCTGCCTGGGAATACAGCGGACGGCAAAGGGGACGGCGTCCCAAACGGCTGCCCCCGCCCGCGCGATGCCTCCCCCACTAACGGCTCGATCCAACCCCAACCTCCCGTCGCCCTCCCTCCCGCCCACGCCCTCCCGCAGGCCTCCCCCATCGAAGTTTTGCCTCCCCACCCGCCGGCGTCTCCCCCACCCACCGGCGCCTCCCCCGCCGGCGCCTCCCCCGTCCACCGGCGCCTCCCCCACCCGTCGGCGCCTCCCCCGCGACGGCCCCCTCCCCCAGGCCTCCCCCACCCGGCACCTCCCCCACCCACCGGCGGCTCCCCCACCCGGCACCTCCCCCACCCACCGGCGGCTCCCCCACCCGGCACCTCCCCCACCCACCGGCGGCTCCCCCACCCGGCACCTCCCCCACCCGGCACCTCTCCCACCCGACGCCGCCACCACCTGGCCGCCCGCATCCTCCGCAGGTATGTTGCTTGGTGCTCCAGTAGATGGATGGATCGATGGGCGTGGCTGTGTGTGTGACATGGAGGGCTCCTGCAGGTCGGCGGTGGCGGGGCTGGATACGCTGCTGCCACTGCACACCGCGGTGGCGTCGGCGCGCCTCAAGTCCTGCATCGCCGTCGACTCCACCTGCTGGTGCTCCCTCTCCCAAGGTAAACCGGCGCAGCGCCTCACCCCACATTTACATTGGCTGGATGTGTCAGTCTCAGATTAATTTTATATATCCACTAAAAATAACCCTGTAAAATCCTGGAGTTTGACAGTTACAATCGAATCGGGTACAAATGTGTGTGGTATTGTGTTATTGCGATGGGGAATAGCTGTCGGTGCTGTTATGAATATGACTGTCATCAACATGCAAACCTGCACACAAGAGTGTTGCTGTGGAGAGATTCAGTGATCGACATCATAATAGTTAGATATATGGCGGTGGGAACTGGGAAGTATCCTTCATTATTAGTCGAGACTAAATCGCCTAGTTTGTAAACCTTTATATCTGCGGGTGATATAATTGTCCCTTACAGTACAATGGTAAGTTTTTAGAACACCTTGAGGCTAGTTGTTCGTTAATACCTGCTGGTTATTACTATCGCTCTTCTTTACGAAGCCAGTTAGTGTTTAACATCTATTGTTTTAGCGCCAAGTGACTAC